>NC_064921.1:311821211-312446211 GCF_023897955.1 Schistocerca gregaria
ATTAGTTTCGCTCCTACGCGTTTCAATGTTCTGCTATGATTGGCAGCCAATATTACGTCATCCATTGTCAGTGAACGGTAATTTCACGGTCTGTAAACGGATAGTACGCCCCAATACTCACGTCTGTTGGAAGGTGCTAATGTGCTACAAGGTAGTCAAATGAATTATCCGCTACTTTTGTTTCTAATCATCTATAAGAAGATAAAACTTATAGATTCCAGTCTTATTTGTTATACAATGACAAGATGGTCATTGCCGCTAGTAGATTCAATTCTGGAATTTGGAACAAAAGAGATGCCTCGATCAAACCAATTACATCGCACTAAAGATCAATAGAAATTGTAATATTTCTAGCTTTGCAGCTATCATATTGAGGTAAAAGAAGCTCTACTTAGAGCTGATGAGAAGGCAGAACTGCCAAGATGTCGTTATATGGTCTGAGGTACCGATGACAGATGGTGTGTTCGGGTATCGTAAGAAACAGCGCCTAGATTGTGGTCCTTCTGTGCGATTGGCTGCTGCGTTTGGTACTTGCGCGCCAAAATGATAATTTTCAGCTATTAGTATTAGACAAGCTAATAGCGTATTTACTTGCATGTCATATTTGAATCACCTCTCAGTAGCGTTCTATCATTTCGTTATTTCAGAAGTACTAATAACCAGCCGAATAACAAACAACTGCGAAAGAAAAAGACAGAAAAAGCACTTCGGTGATCTTCGGATCGCGCCTAACTTGGAAGGCGGCTGAAGTGGTTCGGCTGTAAGATCAGAGCTGGTTCGGCAGTCCCGGAGGACAGACATGTTGTTTTAGTAGTTAATACTTTATTAGCAATGCATGATTATTTGGAAATATAGTTGAGAAAATTGTGATACTAATTAAGGAAATATACAGCTTATTAATTTACTGAGGAATAAATATCATTTTTGACTCTAAAAAGGGAAGTAATTGTGCAGTTTCTCGTCTTCTGCCAATAAAAAGCGAGTGGCAAACTGATTGGAAATTTAATCATTTCTAAAACAACAGTTCCTCACTGACAGTTTCTTACTGTCTCAAGATTACGGATTCACAACCTACGTGCTTTTTTTTCTGTTGCGGAGGGAACAACAACTGCAGAACACTGCAGGTTAGTGAACATTTGTTGTAACTTATGCATTGCACTCAGGCGGTGGAAGCAAATAGCACCTCGCGTGTACTGCAATCTTAGTACAAATGAGATCAGAGACACATTATCAGTAGTAACACAACGGAGGTATGAAGAACAGAAATGTTTTTGAGGTTAGAGCTTTATAATGTAGACACATATATCACTTCTCCCTCGCTCTATTTCACCTTGCTGTAAAGTTCTGCTACTTAATTAACATGGAAGAAGTTAGTCATTAATAAATTAACGTTTGTGATAACTGTAAAACTCAGAAAAATTACTCTCATTTATCTATTTCGCGGTATTTAGTTTCATTTATTTGACTTCGTAAGGTTCCAACTCAGGATACATTATACCTCATATTATTATTATTATTATCGTTAATTCCTCTTTAAGGAGAGTGCTGAAACACAATGAATTTTCATGGCAGTTTGTGTCTTTCTTTTTTCTTATCAAAATCCTCTCATATACCCACTGGCTTTCTTCTTCCTCCCTTCTGTCCACTTCTTTCCTCTAGTTTTTGTTTTCTGATTTTTTCGCTCTATTTACCTCTGTCTGTCATATCTTCTGTGAAGATGTTCAATTTCTTGAGATATTCCACTATTTCCTTTACCCACTTTCTCTTCACTGTATTGGTTGTCACTATATTAAAAATCTGCTTAGTCAGTCTGTTTTTGATCGTCCTGTGTATGTGTGCGAAGAGCTTCGGATTTCGTTTCCTGATATTGTTTGTAAGCGTCCCTGTCTGTTCGTAAAGTCCTTTTGCTGGTAACTTTACCCAGATCCCCAATTCTTGAACCAGTCCGTAGATCTTTCTCGGTCTTTTACTCTCTTGTTTTCGATCTCTTCGATTTTTGTTTTTCCCTTGATCACTAGTATTTTTAATTCTTAAGTTGGCTTGTACCGTCTTTAGACGTAAATGTGAGCGCAGTGTTATGCTAACGACACAGAGATCAACAAGAAAATTATGATGTGAATAAGCACCGAAGCCAAATAAGAAAGATGTCTTACGCTGTGCAACGTAAGGACGTGAAACTATACTAAACAGATCATGCTTAACCTTTTCAAAAACAGTGTTGCGATCTGTGCAATGCCGTGACACACATAATCAGGGAAATGACGAGAATGTGGTGGAATTTGAATTTGCTAAATGATTGAAACTAATGTACCCTTCAAAAATCGGCATTACGAAGACTAGTAGTCATTTCGCAAATATTACAATGATCTTTAATTAAATTATCCTTTACAACAAAAATTTCTCTGCCAATAAATTAGTTACTGAAAATGGTAAAAGATTGGTAAAACCCACTTCTGAGTGCAAGTCTGAACAATTAACTAACTAACCCAAAGCAATAATAAGAGATTCCCCTAAAACCTCCCATTATAAAAGCACATCACACTTATTTGCAAGTAAGCAATACAACCTGGGAAACTTCACATCCCAAATTACGCTTTACCAAATCACATTTCAAAATTTATCCTTCTCCGTATTTTTATCTCTGTGCTCTGCAAGCTGTTCTCATTCATGCAGTAACATATCTAACACCCGACTCTCTTACTAGCCTCTTCCAGAACGCTAACTCCAACAACAATGCTACCAGCAGCCAAAGATCTGAGCGTTTGTACTCACAACCTCTGTGGCGTAACACACCGACTATCGAAAACTGCTGTTGGAAAAGTGACCCGTGTATACATACGGTATATGACAATTCAGATGAAAATATAAAGCTCACATCATTTTCCTTGAATACCAAAACTAAACTACAAACCATAAAACCTTAGGTGCAGGAAGTTCAAAGATGTTACATGTACAGGAAGAAACCATTACAGCCAACCTGCAGATACTACACCCTGTCAGCTAAGGAAAGAATACATACCTTCCTGAGGAGAGTGAAATTTGCCTGCAAACTTCCAACCCACCATATCTGATTCTCAGTGAACACGGGAACCTGGCAAACAAGTCATTTCTAGACACCTTTCATAACATTAAAAAAAGTTAAAACTGTTACTTTTTGCATCCTCACAGCCGGTAAAGAAATGTAAATGAGTGCAGAACATTTTTTTCTTTTGCTAGTTGTGATGAGACAATGAGAACTAGTTTCAGTTTTTCAAAATTTCATTAAACATGTCTAGAAACAACCTGTTTGCCAAGACTATTTCTTCACTGAGAATGAGATGTGGTGATTTTTAGCTATGTATGTAAATTTTAATCTCTTCAAGAACATTAATTTTCTTTCCTACAGTGTAGTGATTTATTCTTTCGAAATTCTTAGAGTGATTTTATGTAGCATTTTTATTCTGTTCACTTTGTGTGTTGAAATTCTAGGTTACGTATTGTGATGTCACGAATTTCAACACTGCTCACTTTGGAACAATACAGAGTTTCTAAAAATGGTTCAAATGGCTCTGAGCACTATGGGACTCAACTGCTGTGGTCATTAGTCCCCTAGAACTTAGAACTACTTAAACCTAACTAACCTAAGGACATCACACACATCCATGCCCGAGGCAGGATTCGAACCTGCGACCGTAGCAGTCGCACGGTTCCGGACTTCGCGCCTAGAACCGCGAGACCACCGCGGCCGGCACAGAGTTTCTAGGGCAGCTTATTTACATTAGAGTTTTGGTTTTCTAATTAATTTTGTAGACATTAATTAAAATGCAGTTAACAGTTTCAGTTTAGGTGACTCATTTGTTTGTAATTGAGATGTGCGTATTACTGAGGTTAGCCGCTGTGGTGAAGATATTCGTGAATAATACTACTCGCAGTCCCACTTCTTCGACATTCAGCGCTTCAGAAACAGATTCAATCGTAGCTGAAATTTCTTGCTTATATGTTTAATGTTCGTGTGTACCTGAATTTAGTCAATGACTAGCGATGTATCACCTACTGATTATGGTAACGGGCTAGAATCAGACTTTACGGTACAAAGAGCATTTACATTAGTATGCTTTTATATAGAACGATGTACAGAACGCCCGGTAAGTAAACCGTACTTGTGAGAAACTATTTGGTTCATTTGGTGAAATAACAGATAAATTGGAGATATTGTAGTAGTTAGATACGTTTCAGGTTTGGGTAGCCCTTAATGCAAGACGGTATATTTAGAATTAAGATCACGTACCGGTATTACTGGTTCGTTGGACCTATATAGGGCGCTAGTGAGATCAAGTGCTAGAAGTTTTCTTTGGGGCAGTTGAAATGCAGAGACTAATCTTATGTCAGTCGGAGACATTCGTATCTTCACAGTGTTTTCTTCCAGGTTAACTGTCGGTGGAAAAATAGTTTCCCGGTGTTTTTAGATTTGCCAGACGAGACTTTTTTCCCTTTTTTACGGCGTTTGCATCCCAGGTAATGACATTAAGGTTTTCCACTGATGAAACGTTCACCAGGTAGTGGCATATTGTAAATGTACTGTTGTATTTTCGCGAAGAAAAGATTTTGAGTAAGAAATGGTTAGTATTCATGGGGGCATCAACTGATCAGCTATCGTAGTCTAGTATGGCAGTGCAGACCAGGAGAACAATGTGCCAAGATGAAATCCTAAAGGCGAATTTAATGTCCAGGAATTTCTTCTGGGTCCTCTGGATAGAGAACGATGCTGCATGTTCCCAGCTACCTTTTCTCTTTATTGACGCACGATACTGTTGGTACACGAAGTACTGATCGTATTTTAAAGGGTCACCTGCACCAGGAGCCGCAGAAGGTCACGTTATTCCATGCAGAGAAACTCAGTGTGGGACGAAATGTAGACGCAACTAACTTCCAGACTGGCTATACAAACCCCATCCACATACTAGCAGGAGAGACAGAATCTATCACTGGACGAACGAGAGTCGCTCGTATAACTAGATGTCACTGCTCGGCATCTATCTTCATGTTCGCCACAGCAGACCATATCTGGAGCCTGTCCCAGGTGATGAATTCACTGTTAACATTAGATAAACTGCTTCGGTGCTGCTATTCTTTACAGATCATGCTTTTAATAGTATCTTAAAAGTCGATTGCTCGGACCAAAGGAGATGAAATGCATATTTGTGCACTCTAAACAAACTTAATATTTCTGATTCCTTTCTGATAGACCAGAGTGACAGCAATTCAGTCAGAGAATACGAATGGGTAAGAACTCTGACAATCAGGATGACATGAACACTCTTTCCAAGATGTTTTACACTAATAAGTGAAAGCCGTTAGTACTCTGTGATCGCCTTCACTGGATACGATGTGTAGTGGGGGGCTGTAAAACATGTATTTCTGAGAGAGACAAATGGTTAAAGCGGCTCTGAGCACTATGCGACTTAACATCTGAGGTCATCAGTACCCTAGAACTTAGAACTACTTAAACCTAACTAAGCTAAGGATATCACACACATCCAGGCCCGAGGCAGGATTCGAACCTGCGACAGAAGCAGCAGGGCGGTTCCGGACTGAAGCGCCTAGAACAGCTCGGCCACAGTAGCCGACAGAGACCAGTAGTACCAAATAAATGATTCTTTCCTTGGAATATCAATTTACACTGCGTCTAAATAACATTTTTCCCTTTTGCACTGGTTATCTCTAAGTACAAGAAACGTCGCTGGCATTGCCCTCTTCCGCCGATACTTGATAAATCCACATAACTGAGCGGAGAGCGGCATAGACACTCTGCACAGGTTATTTTGCATGTTACAATTTGAATAATGAAGTTATTGAACCAGTTATGATTTTTCATGCGCAGCACAACGAATCTCCATAATGCATTTTCGTTTCGGACAGCTGTGTGAATTGATAAAATTCTTGGATGTCATGTCTGTCTCTCAGCTGTTCGCCCTTTCTCTCCTAGCATTTCACTTAGATTCTTTTTCTTTATGGTGTACTGCTGAAAACTACTTTTTGCGCCGCAATTCCTACCACATCATTGCACTCAGACGTACAGAAGAAGGCTGCAGATAAATCCACAGTACACAGCGACAACAAAACGCCTTTAAAGACAGAGAAGAGCGAGGAGGAATTGGATGTCATTAATTACAGAGGTTAATGACTTTCCTGAATCAGCTACAGATATACCACCAAAAAAGTAAAGCCGACCGCAGTGGCCGAGCGGTCCTGCCTCGGACATGGATGTGTGTGATGTCCTTTGGTTAGTTAGGTTTAAGTATTATCGAACCATTTATGCTGGATGCCAGTGATAGTCTGAGATGAAGAGCTTGACGTGGGACAAGAATTCATGACGGGTGCATCACACAAGTCAGAAAAACGATTAAAAAAAGAAATAGATAAAAAAGAAAGAGGGACAGAAATCTTCACAACCACTTGTCAGAATTCGAGAGTTGATCGTGTTCTAATGGGACTGCGATTACGGCGGCGCAATTTTTGTGCACGTTTTTACAGCAAACGACAAGTAACGTGCGCATATGGAATGGATTGGTTCCGGAGGGCCTTCCACATCTCTATCCAGTGTCTCAACGGCTCCCTCTATCTGTAGTTCGAGTGACGAACGGCGGCGTTCTCCGACGATCAATGGGCGTTCGTTAGTGTTCTGAGCGCTTTTCTGTGAATGTCGCAGCCAACGTGAGCTCTAAATGCGAGTTACTTAGTCAATTTTTATTCCATTTGTTGCGAGTTATTATCATTCATGTTCTTGGTAAGCGACAAATTCTACAGAAGTAAGCGAGGCACATAATTTGCAGGATACAAGCTTTCTTGTATCGCAAAGCACGTGTGTGCGCGTACCGTCGCTGCGAACCCCGTCCATTCCTCGGTCTGCACAAAACGCCATGGTTCGTGAATTTCACAACAGTGTTCGATAGTACACACAAAGTGTCAGGTTGTCAATGAAGGATTATACAGCCCCGTCACATATCTTTAGGCAGGTAACGCTGCAAAGCAAGTCTCCACACGGACTGTACGCAACAGCTGGAGCGCCACGGACAATGAGAACGGCAGACACCACTACGGCTTCCCTTGATGGGGTAACGAAGAGAGGCGAGACGACAATGGTGAATCCAGCGACAGCGACAGATGTGCTACCACTTCGTCTTTCCAGTCTAATCACAGTCCAGCTTACAGCATCACAATCGACGCGTCCATGTGTGGAGGTCCGAACACGGAAGAACATTTCATACAGCAATCGTCAACATAATACAGACCCAGGAGCTGGCGTTATGGTACCAGGTGTCACTACGTACTGAACATGACCACTTGTGGTTTGTATAGCTATTAATATCAACAGTAGACGTTATACACTTTCCAGTCACAGTAATTTGTCATGGAGCCAAAGAGGTTCTGGAAGGTACGGTCAGGGATGTGCAGCCATGCCGACTCCAGTGCCGTGGCAAGCTGCGTTACGTTTCCTCTCTGAGAAAGTACGGTGTGAATAACCCGAGCACAGATTCTCGATTGGGTTTGATCCGATCCGGGGAGTTCGGCAGCCAGGGAAATACAGTAAACTCATCCTGATGCTCTTCGAACGATGCACGTACACTGCAAGCTGTGTGACACGTTGCATTGTCTCACTGAAGCCATCGTGCCGAGGAAAAACGAAGTACGTGGATGGGCTTAGTTCCGAAGGATAGATGCAAAGTAGCGTCGATCCGTGCCGATACCATAACGCTCCCTCCTCCGTCCTGAACTCTTCCGACTATGCATGGAGGGTCAAATTACAATGAAATCCAGACCATTAGCTGCTTACAGGCGGTGATAAATATCACCGGGGACAGTTGAGAATGTGTGCCCTGACCGGGACTCGAATCTGGATCTCATGCTTACATGGCAGACGCTCTATCCGACTAAGCCACAGAAGACACAGAGGATAGTGTAACTGCAGGAACTTATCTCTGGCACGCTCCCCGTGAGACCCACATTTCCAGCTTACTGTCCACGCGCTACATTCTAAGCCCCTGTCCACTATAGCCATTATTCGCGGCAGTCAATCTACCGATTCCCGTAAGAGTTTCAAAAATGTGAGTGCACCCGCTCTGAAGAAGTTCATTGGCCGATAATCCTTATCTATAAGAAGATGGTATCTGTGAACCGTGAATTTACTTTCAAAAACTTTTCTTAAGAATTTACTTTCTTTACTAGCGATTCATCAAAAACATTAACACATTTAATCACACTATGTGAGCGTGGAAGTAGTTGCAAGTGGGTAACTGATGAAAACAAATGAAATTTCTTCCAAGAAATGGAAATTTTATTCCTAAAATCCTTTTTTTTTAAAAAAAAAGGATTTCAAATTATAATAAGAAAGCACCCTATAAATACCAAGTTACAATTTATTGGAAGTCAGAAAGAACAAATTTCGACTGTATGAGCTTTCGGGCTGAGAATTTTGCCGCTCCCTTTTGACACGGCCGTATTCACGACCGCTCACAACAACCTCTGAAAGACTACACTGGTGCAAATATGCAACACACCAGATTACTTTATACTAAAATTTTAACAACTCACACAAGCACATAAACTATGCACCCGTAGGAGGGATGGAAATGGTACAATACACTAACGTTAAAAAACAAATTAACTTGTCACCGAAGGTGCAACTTGATTTAAAATAAAACTGTTATGGTGGAACGGTGGCAACTTTATATACTAAAACGACCATTTAAATAAAAACCCATGAAATGCAGTCTTACATAATATTTACAAACATGCTCTACATTACACATATACCGCCTCTCAAGAAGATGGCAAGATAAAAACATTTTTCAGGAATTCGGCCGTCACTTCAAGCAATAAATTCGTTAACAACCGAATCCTACCAACATGACAGAGGCAGCTATTACCGTACGGCAGACCGACAGACAGACAGACTCTAACTGCCTAACACATGCGGACGAGAGACAGACGAACAAGCTGGGGACGGAAGACTGACCAAGAAAACAAGTAGAATTTAACAAGTAAACGATATAACGTATCACGAGTCACTTCTAATAAACTGCGATGTCTGGCGAAGACCTGGCACAGCACCCCAAAAACGGTCTCTCGAACCGTCCGCTGCCAGCCGCTTTAACGGACGCAGGAAAGCGCGCCGATGTCCTGTCTCACGGTGTCGCAGCTCGAACCGAACAGACCGATGTCGTGAGTTGACTCCTGTTGCTCTCGTGTCGGCCGCGAAACCATTACCCCTCGCAATACAGCGCGGCCCACTGGACTGACGTGGCGACCTCACATGTGCCGACGCTCAAGACGGGGAAGTCATCTTGTGTCCCAGTGTACGACCGATGCGCATTGCCTGAACAGACTCGAGCAGACGGGCGGCCTAACACATACTAGCACTCCGGACGACAGACAGACACTAACTGGCCCACACTGACCCGGCTGACCAACTGACCAGACGCGCCTGACCCAATGACGAGCTCATAGCGCCCCTTAAATACACGTGTACAGACAAGCTTTCCCCATTCCCACCAGAGGAAGACACCAAAGCTGCGATTGCCACAGCGGCGCCACCGTCAGAAACGGAGAGCGAGTGCTTCACATTCCACGCTGCGGGGCGCTCTTCAAAACATCAATTTTTACCACGGCTCAACCTGTACTGTCGGACACGTCCGAAAGAACAGATACCGTGTTTATATATTCTTGTAGGGTGTTTGCTTTCATCCGTTTCACGCCTTGCATGCCAGCTACCTGTCCGATGGAGCATTAAACGTTATTCATCTGAAAAGGTCACCTGTCGCCACCCAGTGGACGTCCTGTTGAAGCACTGGCGCGCAAATACCAGCGTTCGAAGCCGGTGAACAGTGGTCAGCATGGGTGCTCGAACCAGGTGGCTCATGCGGAGACTCATACGCAGCAACGTTCGCATATGGCCTGTGCGGTACCTCTGTTGCCTCGGCGCCGCTTTTGGATGGTGGCATTTTGCCATTCAAGTTATTCTTCACCCAGGGCGGAATGCGAACAGTTTTCAAACTCAGCTGCTTCACAAACGCTTCCACGCTTGGCCAGAAAATCTTCGATCAAGACTTTTGAACGTCAGATAAATCGCTCTGATGCCGTGTTACGATTAAGACCGTAGTGTTACGCTCGTTCTCTCGGCACGCTCCTTATACCCTCCAATACTAGTGCTGCCACTATCGGTCTTTTAGTGGATATTGCACGTTGACATTGAACAGAGGCGGTGGTCTCATTAATGTGACTGGGCCGTATGTTACCGATGTGTTAGGGAAAGTTGCTTAGTCGAGATCTATCACGTTATTGTTGAACAAGACAACGCAAGAGTATTAGTTACTCATGCTGTTTTGATGTGCGTCGATACAGTGCATCTTCCTCTGTCGCTCTGACCAGTAGACATGTAGCCATGTCAGACCTGCGTTTCTCCTGGCGTATACAACTTTCAAATGACTTCCGGGAATTCAGCCAGGTAACACTTTCAGCGACCGCCGATATTTCGGCGGGAGAACACCCCGCCGTTTTCAACACAAACTGCAACGGACAGGCGGCGAATATGCCAATTTAAAACCTCGGTTCTCGGACTGAAGCAAGAAAGATAACACACACATTGAACACTTGTGCCACCAAAGATGACCAAAGTCAGAGCTATCGATATTGAGACTGTGAATTCGCAGGTGAGGTAGCATTGACTCTGTCCCTCTGATTTTTGACAAGAGAGAGAGCCGGATTCCAAACAGAGTTTAAACAGAAACCTCCATCTCCGCTAACGAGGTTGCTCGCTAATTTAATCTCAACTGCCTCCCTAATAACACTGTCCCAAAAGCTGGACGTGCATGCCAATATCTCGGTGTTATTATATAATATGGGGTGACCAGTATCCAAGCAATGTTCGGCAATAGCAGATCTATTTGGCTGCTGTAATCGTGTGTGCCGCTAATGCTCAGTACATCGGTCCTCCACGGTCCTGATAGTTTGACCAATATATGCCATGCCGCAGCTACAATGAATGCAATATACACCCACCTTACGCAGTCCAAGATCATCCTTAACGAAATTGAAAAGTGTTCTAATTTTAAATGGAGGTCGGAAAACACATTTCACATCGTATTTCCGTAAAATACGACAGATATTGTTGGACGTGTTTCCTACGTAAGGCAAAAACGCAGGAGACTTACATGTTGACTCAGAATTATCATTAATCACCCGATGAACAGTTGGTCAATAGCGCAACGCACGTTCAATATATCACTATAACCATTTTGACGAAATGTAGCCTCAAGGTAGGACAGCTCAGATGGCAAAGTCTCAGCGTCAGAAACGACATGGGCCCTGAGTACCAAGGTACGAAGTACCCCTTCACGCTGAGCCGGATGGTGACAAATATTAGCCTGTAAGTACAAGTCGGTGTCAGTACGTTTCCTGTAGACTGCATGTCCCAATGATCCATCATCCTTCCTCCTAACCAACACGTGAAGAAAGGGCAGGCAACCATCCTCTTCCACCTCCATCGATCCACCCGAACATTAGTTTTACGATGGAGGTGGAAGAGGATGATTGCCTTCCCTTTCTTCACTTGTTGGTTAGGAGGAAGGATGATGGATCACTGGGACATGCAGTCTACAGGAAACGTACTCACACCGACTTGTACTTACAGGCTAATAGTTGTCACCATCCGGCTCAGAGTGAAGAGGTACTTCGTACCTTGGTATACAGGGCCCATGTCGTTTCTGACGCTGAGACTTTGCCAGCTGAGCTGTCCTATCTTGAGGTTACATTCCGTCAAAATGGTTATAGTGATAGACAGATTGAAGTGCATTGCGCTATCGATCAACTGTACATCGGGTGATTGATGATAATTCTGAGTCAACACCTGCGTTTTTCCCTTACGTAGGAAACACGTCCAACAATATCGGTCGTATTTTACAGTTCCGTTAAGGAAGATCTTGGACTGCGTAAGACGGGTGTATATCGCATTCATTGTAGCTGCGGCATGGCATATATTGGTCAAGCTATCAGGACCGTGGAGGACCGATGTACTGAGCATTAGCGGCACACACGATTACAGCAGCCAAATAGATCTACTATTGCCGAACATTGCTGTTGAGATTACATTAGCGAGCAACCTCGTTAACGGAGATGGAGGTTTCTGTTTAAACTCTGTTTGGAATCCGGCTCTCTCTCTTGTTAAAAAACAGAGGGACAGAGTCAATGATACCTCACCTGCGAATTCACAGTCTCAATATCGATAGCTCTGACTTTGGTGATCTTTGGTGGCACAAGTGTTAAGTGTGTGTGTTATCTTTCCCGCTTCAGTCCGAGAACCGAGGTTTTAAATTTGCATGTACGCCTCCTGTCCGTTGCAGTTTGTCTTGAAAATGGCGGGGTGTTCTTCCGCCGAAATATAGGCGGTCGCTGAAAGTGTTACCTGGCTGAATTCCCGGAAGTTATTTGAAAAATGTAGCCATGTGTTTGCTGCGAAACTGGCACGCCACCACTGACCAGTTACTGTGGGATTAGATTACATTAGCATTGGTCGTTCCAAGGCGTGGCAGACAGCGAAAGGCGTCCCCGGAGGCTGATCAGAAAGCCTCCCCGGTGCGTCTGACAAACCGGTTTCAGGCACTGTCTCTGGCTGAGCCAGATGCAGCCGCCTGCCCTGTTTCAGAGGATCATTCTCAGCCTTCAAGGTCCGGGCAATCGCAGAGGGTGGGCTTGCTGGTAGTTGGGAGCTCCAATGTTAGGCGCGTAATGGGGCCCCTTAGGGATATGGCGGCTAAGGAGGGGAAGAAATCCAGTGTGCACTCCGTGTGCATTCCGGGAGGAGTCATTCCTGACGTGGAAAGGGTCCTTCCGGATGCCATGAAGAGCACAGGGTGCAGCCAGCTGCAGGTGGTGGCACATGTCGGCACTAATGACGTGTGTCGCTTTGGATCTGAGGAAATTCTCTCTGGATTCCAGCGGCTATCTGATTTGGTGAAGGCTGCCGGTCTTGCTTACAAGATGAAGGCAAAGCTCACCATCTGCAGCATCGTTGACAGAACCGACTGCGGACCTTTGGTGCGGAGCCGGGTGGAGGGTCTGAATCAGAGGCTCAGACGGTTTTGCGACCGTATTGGCTGCAGATTCCTTGACTTGCGCCATAGGGTGGTGGGGTTTCGGGTTCCGCTGAATAGGTCAGGAGTTCACTACACTCAGCTGGCGGCTACACGGGTGGCGGAGGCTGTGTGGCATGGACTGGGCGGTTTTTTAGGTTAGAAGGCCTCGGGAAAGTGCTGATGGGCTGCAATGTCAAAGGGTGCTTGGCAATTACAGGACGTGCTTGGATCAAGGAACAGTCGGAATTATAGTTGTAAACTGTTGTAGTTGCGCTGGAAAAGTCCCTGAGCTTCAAGCGCTAATAGAAAGCACAGAAGCTGATATCGTTATAGGTACAGAAAGCTGGCTAAAGCCTGAAATAAGTTCTGCAGAAATTTTTACCAAGTCTCAGACGGTGTTCAGGAAAGATAGATTAGGCAGAATTGGTGGTGGAGTGTTGGTGTCTGTCAGTAGTGGTTTATCTTGTAGTGAAGTCGAAGTAGATACTCCGTGCGAATTGGTGTGGGTGGGGGTTATACTTAACAGCCGAATTAAGTTAATAATTGGCTCCTTCTACCGACCCCCAGACTCCGATGATACAGTTGCGGAACAGTTCAGAGAAAGTTTGAGTCTCGTAACAAATAAATACCCCACTCATACGGTTATAGTTGGTGGGGACTTCAACCTACCCTCGGTATGTTGGCAAAAATACTTGTTCAAAACCGGTGGTAGGCAGAAAACGTCTTCCGAGATTGTCCTAAATGCATTCTCCGAAAATTATTTCGAGCAGTTAGTCCACGAACCCACGCGAATTGTAAATGGTTGCGAAAACACACTTGACCTCTTGGCCACAAACAATCCAGAGCTGATAGAGAGCATCATGACTGATACAGGGATTAGTGATCACAAGGTCATTGTAGCTAGGCTCAATACCATTTCTTCCAAATCCATCAGAAACAAACGCAAAATAATTTTATTTAAAAAAGCGGATAAAGTGCCACTAGAAGCCTTCCTAAAAGACAATTTCCATTCCCTCCGAACTGACTATGCAAATGTAGACGAGATGTGGCTCAAATTCAAAGATATAGTAGCAACAGCAATTGAGATATTCATACCTCATAAATTGGTAAGAGATGGAACGGATCCCCCGTGGTACACAAAAAAGGTCCGAACGCTGTTGCAGAGGCAACGGAAAAAGCATGCGAAGTTCAGAAGAACGCGAAATCCTGAAGATGGGCTAAAATTTACAGACGCGCGAAATTTGGCACGTACTTCGATGCGAGATGCCTTTAATAGGTTCCACAACGAAACATTGTCTCGAAATTTGGTAGAAAATCCGAAGAAATTCTGGTCGTATGTAAAGTACACAAGCGGCAAGACGCAGTCAATACCTTCGCTGCGCAGTGCCGATGGTACTGTTATCGACGACTGTGCCGCTAAAGCGGAGTTATTGAACGCAGTTTTCCGAAATTCCTTCACCAGGGAAGACGAATGGAATATTCCAGAATTTGAAACACGAACATCTGCTAGCATGAGTTTCTTAGAAGTAGATACCTTAGGGGTTGCGAAGCAACTCAAATCGCTTGATACGGGCAAGTCTTCAGGTCCAGATTGTATACCGATTAGGTTCCTTTCAGATTACGCTGATACTATAGCTCCCTACTTAGCACTCATATACAACCGCTCGCTCACCGATAGATCTGTACCTACAGATTGGAAAATTGCGCAGGTCGCACCAGTGTTCAAGAAGGGTAGTAGGAGTAATCCATTTAACTACAGACCTATATCATTGACGTCGGTTTGCAGTAGGGTTTTGGAGCATATACTGTATTCAAACATTATGAATCACCTCGAAGAGAACGATCTATTGACACGTAATCAGCATGGCTTCAGAAAACATCGCTCTTGTGCAACGCAGCTAGCTCTTTATTCGCACGAAGTAATGGCCGCTATCGACAGGGGATCTCAAGTTGATTCCGTATTTCTAGATTTCCGGAAAGCTTTTGACACCGTTCCTCACAAGCGACTTCTAATCAAGCTGCGGAGCTATGGGGTATCGTCTCAGTTGTGCGACTGGATTCGTGATTTCCTGTCAGGAAGGTCGCAGTTCGTAGTAATAGACGGCAAATCATCGAGTAAAACTGAAGTGATATCACGTGTTCCCCAGGGAAGCGTCCTGGAACCTCTACTGTTCCTGATCTATATAAATGACCTGGGTGACAATCTGAGCAGTTCTCTTAGGTTGTTCGCAGATGATGCTGTAATTTACCGTCTAGTAAGGTCATCCGAAGACCAGTATCAGCTGCAAAGCGATTTAGAAAAGATTGCTGTATGGTGTGTCAGGTGGCAGTTGACGCTAAATAACGAAAAGTGTGAGATGATCCACATGAGTTCCAAAAGAAATCCGTTGGAATTCGATTACTCGGTAAATAATACAATTCTCAAGGCTGTCAAATCAACTAAGTATCTGGGTGTTAAAATTACGAACAACTTCAGTTGGAAGGACCACATAGATAATATTGTCGGGAAGGCGAGCCAAAGGTTGCGTTTCATTGGCAGGACACTTAGAAGATGCAACAAGTCCACTAAAGAGACAGCTTACACTACACTCGTTCGTCCTCTGTTAGAATATTGCTGCGCGGTGTGGGATCCTTACCAGGTGGGATTGACGGAGGACATCGAGAGGGTGCAAAGAAGGGCAGCTCGTTTTGTATTATCGCGTTATAGAGGAGAGAGTGTGGCAGATATGATACACGAGTTGGGATGGAAGTCATTACAGCATAGACGTTTTTCGTCGCGGCGAGAGCTTTTTACGAAATTTCAGTCACCAACTTTCTCTTCCGAATGCGAAAATATTTTGTTGAGCCCAACCTACATAGGTAGGAATGATCATCAAAATAAAATAAGAGAAATCAGAGCTCGAACAGAAAGGTTTAGGTGTTCGTTTTTCCCGCTCGCTGTTCGGGAGTGGAATAGTAGAGAGATAGTATGATTGTGGTTCGATGAACCCTCTGCCAAGCACTTAAATGTGAATTGCAGAGTAGTCATGTAGAGTCATGTAGATGAATGACCTTCCCATATCTGTCGTTCTTGGTTAACTGGATCCTACACGCAGCCGGATCATACAGATTAGACCAGCTGCCGCGACTACAGGTGGAATCGTGCTGCACGAAACGCAGGACTGTGTAAGCCTTGAAATCAGCTGTATTCTTCTAAATGCAACGTGAGTAAAATTGTATTTGCTGTTATTCTTTGTGTTTTTTAATGGACAGCACTGCATGTAGTGCATTGTGATTGCATGCCTTAGGGCGAGCGCCGTACCTTGGACTGAAGCAAAAGCGTCGACTACGTACCACGAACTATCAACCGACGAGACAGCGACAAAAGACAAACAGGTGGCGAAACGCTTGGTGTGTGAGTTTCGGCGCGCTGGCGCCGAGGCAGGTAAAGAGCGCGCGTCCGGTGGCTATCGATCACCGGCGCTACAGGCGGTGGCAGTAGCGGCAGCAGCAGCAACAGCAGCAGCTCAACACCGTGGGCCACCTGCAGCAGGCAGCACAGCACCGCTGTTTGCCGAACAAACACACCGTGTCGGCATCCGTGGCCTCGAAGTACTCCACAGAGCCTTCTGCTGTCGGCCGCCGCGAGCGGTGATGCGGCGCTGTCGGACTGGGGCGGCACAGCCCCGTGTCCAGAGGCAGGGCGCCTGCCGTGCTGGATGAACCAGCGTGCTGGCCTACGGCCCTTCAACCTTCACTTGCCATACGAAATGAAAAATGTTCCAGGAAGCCGCCGCTTTAATAACGACGAACTCGTCTCAAACCCGTAAACTTCTACAAATGTTTTGATGTCATGTGGCGATGGAAAAGCCAATATAAACGGAACTTTATACGTAAAGTACGTCAGGTACGTCCTGAGCACAAACGGGATGGCCGTTTCTCGGAACAAACCCTGTTCGGGAAAAAACAACGAAGGTGATCGCCATATCACCGACTACAACACTGTAAAAGTAATCTGCAGCAAGAAAAGCTGTTTGATAATTCAAGATTAAGTTACTAAGTGGTCGAAAGTCTCATGGAGGTACTGGCACTCGAGTTTTAGCGACCTTAGATCAATATTTTGCTGATTATTAATTAAAACCTCTTTGAAAAATCCTGGCAGATTATAACTGTGTTCCGGACGGAGACTCGAACTCGGGACCTTTGCAAATCGCGGGCAAGTGCTCTACTAACTGAGCTACCCAAACACGACACACGACCCGTCCTCAGCTTTAATTCCGCCAGTACCTTGTCTCCTACCTTCCAAACTTCAGAGAAGCTTGTGAAGTTTGGGAAGTAGGGGAAAGTAGGAGACAGGGTACTACCGCAATTAAAGCTGTGAGGACGGGGCGTGAGTTTTGTTTTGGTAGTTCAGTTGCTAGAGAACTTGGCCGCGAAAGGCAAACGTCCCGAGTTAGAGTCTGGGTCCGGCACACAGTTTTAATCTGGCAGGAAGTTTCATATCAGCGCACACTCCCCTGTACAGTGAAAATTTCATTCTAGAAACATTCCCCGGTCTGTAGCTAAGCCATGTCTCCTCACTATCCTTTCTTACAGGAGTGCTAGTTCTGCAAGTTTCGGAGGAGAGCTTCTGTGAAGTTTGGAAGGTAGGAGACGAGATACTGGCAGAAGTAAAGCTGTGAGGACGGGGCGTGAGTCGTGCTTGGGTAGCTCAGATGCTTGCCTGCACGGTAGCTCGGCGTGTTCGGTCAGAGGGTTACGCGCCCTCTGTAATAAAAAAAAACTGAGTTCATCGATCATCAACGAAGTTAAACGGATGTTTTACAACGTCCGCCCCGAACAGACGCATCGAACTAAACCGAACAAAGTGAGATTAAAAAAAAAAAAAGTTGGTAGAGCATTTGCCCTCGAAAGGCAAAGGTCCCGAGTTCGAGTCTCGGTCCGGCATACAGTTTTAATCTGGCAGGAGATTTCATATCAGCGTACACTCCGCTGTAGAGTGAAAATCTCATTCTTGAAATATTTTTCCTTGCCGTGATCGGACCACTGGTAATAGATGGGTAAAACAAAGAACACATTCATACGATATGGCCTTTTAAAACTAGTGTTTATTTCAGATAAAACTTCTCGGTTGAGGTGCCGTGCACAATATATGAAATTACTCCCTGAAGTTTCGTTTCTGACTTGAGGAGGCATCTTCAGAAGTAAAACGTTTTACCTCTGAAGATGTCCACTACATTAGGATGCGAAACTTAAGGGAGTACTTTTATGTCTCGACCAAGGCCTCTTAACTCGGAATTCTACTGAAGAAGAGAGAGTACGCTTCGTACAAAGCCTGAAAGTGATGCTGCGAGATGTCGGCTGAGCTATTTAGCATACCCCTAAGATGCCATAAGACGGTTCTCCGGTTACCTACATGGAAGTGAAGTTCCCATAAGGTTATGTCAACTTAAGGGAAGCAGTATCGAGGAACGGATGATGTTTTACTGAATAAAAACTGTTAGGGGTTTGCCAGTTAAGCGTGAAAAGATACGTTCCATAACTCACACGGATATATTAATAAATGGACTGTACAAAAAAGTAGTAGTCACTTTAACAATTGGGTTTATTTGGAAATTTGTGGTAAGGTCTATGGGACCAAACTGCTAAGGTCATTGGTCCCTAGGCTTAAACACTACCTAATGTAACTTAAACTAACTTACGCTAAGCACAACACACACACCCATGCCCAAGGGAGGACTCGAACCTCAGACGGGGGAGCCGCGCGAACCCTGACAAGGCGAGTCGACCTCACGGCTACCCCGGGCGGCGTTAGGTTTATTACTATTAGACATGAAACAAATGATTACTCAATAAATCAAGCATGTAAAGATTGAAATGAACAAAAGTGTTCTATTACAGTTACCAGACGTTTTCAGCGTTGTAGGAGTGATCTGTAATTGTAGTTTTGTTTTGGATAATATTTTAGTTGCCAGTATAGCAAGGAAGGATGCAACGACTACTAGTTCCGACCAGTTAAATTTCTGTCTACGGATCACATAATAGAAAGTAGTGTTTACGTCTAGATTTAAAGCGAGACGATTTGTCACCAGTATGATTATAATTCCAAAGTCAAAGTTGTAGTATATATATATATATAAATAGTTAGTGGTTGTTTCCACGTGGACAGAAGTGACTGCTGGTGTTCGACAACGAAAGCTAACACATGTAGTGTCCTATAACCGAAATTAGTTGTAAAGATAACTGTTACTCCATGCAGTGGGCTTTCAGTTTTAACTCCGACACTTGCACTTCATGTGCTCGCCTTCAGATAGGCTATACCACCGTTCAACGGCATACTAATTCTTTAACATACCGCCACCTACTGTGCTTGAAAACGGCCCGTACAGCAGAAACTGGCCAATCATGCAAGGTATAATAAATTGAAAACCTGTGAAAAAAACAGCCGAGGTGAAATACTTGAAAGCGTCCTTTGGCAAATATACTGCTGTGGTGCCCCACGTGAAAAAAATAATATCTGAAGAAAGATCGCTGGAAAAGCAAGTAAAAACACCAATAGATACAACAAAATGCATGATGGGTAGAATTAGCTCGCTGCAAATGTTCAAACTGTGCAATTATACCCTGACGTAAATCACACAGCATAGGGTCCCCCGCTTGGCTCATTGATTGCATTGCTGGCTCATTTATTACTCACCGACAAAATAAGCATGAGAATATATATGGAACTCAGCTGCAGTGGCTGTTGGAAATCCTGAGTCCAATTCGAGCTCTTAACTATACCGGTCTCTGCAGCTGCCTAAAGCAAAGTGCGTTCTCAATGGCGCTCTGGCTCAAGAATATTCCTCGATGTCCCGGAAGCAAGTGTTTTCTGACCTTACTACTCACAAATGATCTGGTCCTGCCAGCTTAGTAATTTCACTGGCTAATGTAGCATGCTTTGCGAGTTGCGTCCAACAATAATTTTATAAACAAGTTTAACAAATTTCTACGCCAGTAAAGGTGTTATGGGAACGGAGTCGGAAATTCCTTCCACTATATGATAGGCTTCCGGCCCCACCCAATGTAAAACTTGGTTTGTATACATACGCAGGAAAACCAGTCTTCTATCCGTATAATTATTATGAGCAAATCACAGTCCCTTTTAATTGGATTTAAAAGAACATTCCCGTGTGGTCTGACCGAGGGCAAAGGCCACCCACATTCTCAAGTTATAACTGCATCACCTGGCTTCCAGATAATTTTTCTTAAAAAAAGAATTCCTACTAGTGCCTCACACAGCGCAGTTTTATGGAACGTAGGCCACCCTCCTACGCTTGCTGTTCAGAGATGGAAATGGAAATAAACGTTTGGCGGCAGTAGCCGGGAGGCCCCTTGAAGGGCAGGTCCCGCTGCATTGGTGCAGGTCTTATTATATTCGACACCACATTGGGCGACCTGCGTGCCGGATGTGGATTAAATGATGATGAATACAGTACAACACCCAGCCCTTGAGCGGAGAAAATCCCCGACGCAGCCGGGAATCGGACCCGGGCAATCCGTCACGTTGACCACTCAGCTATCGGGGCGGACTGTTCAGAGATGGGACACTGTGACTTCCCCGGTCCGATGTCACCTTCCTTGTTGCGAGCCACCTAAAGAAAGCTCCCAAGGCAGCAGAAAATAACAGGTCCCCCTTACCGCAACAAGAGGAAGGGAGAAGCAGAAGTAAAATCGTAAATTTGTGGTAAGATCTTACGAGACCAAACTGCTTGGGTCATCGGTCCCTAAGCTTACACACTACTTAATCTAACTTAAATTAAGTTACCCATGCCCAAGAGAGGGCTCGAGAAGCAGAAGTGATTAGCTGTGTAATCTTTGGCAGTAGTTCAGTATTCATGCAGCATTGAAGAATAGATTGGACTGACTATTTAGATGTGTCTATTATGTTATCGAATACGTTTCGCGAGAGCCGCATGACAGCCTCCTCAAGGACACACAACACCGAATGTTGGACAGAACCAGTAAAGCGTAAAGAGTACCACGTCATACCACTATCATTAGTGATAGCCCTTACAAAATCGGTCATCGGCTATTCAAGTCCATGGACGTTGCTGTATAGTTCTTGGAGAACAGATGTTCTGATGCGCCGAGTTTGAAATGGCAGCGATCAGGCTCTCTGTAGTCCATTGATTTTCCAGTATGCGTCTAAGGAAGAGGTGTGACATATGTTCGTCAAATATTTATGTTCGTCCTATTAGGAGAATACACCGCCCCTGCAACACTGAAGTTACATCAGAGACCTTGTTGACCTAATAAACTCGAAATCACGTGCAATTTTGTATATGCTGCAATCCACGTTTCTTGCGTGATTATCGTCCCTAGTTCAAAATCTGCGAACTCGAAATATGCTGCAATGTTCACAACAAGCATGTAAACAGGATACATTCAGGCATCGCAACTATACTCGCGCCGTGTACCATCTGATGAAAAGTAAGTGGACACCCTTATTTAATGCAGGACTGATTGCTAGATGTAATTGCGGGCAGACTTGTCCATATAAAAGGAGTCGGGGGGAGTGCTGTGTTGTCAGTACAGAAGCGGTGGGTCAGTCAGAATATCATGGACGTATCCTATCATAGGATATCACCGGTGTAACAAATCCATCACAGATATTTCAACCCGGTTAAAGCAGCGCAGTTTGACTGTTGGTGTTGTGATTGTCAAATGTAAACGCGAAGCAAGAACCGCAGCTAAACCATGACCCGGTAGACTTCACGTACCGACAGACGGAGATGGTTGAACATTGCACAGTGTTGTTGTAAAAAAATCGCATATAATCAGCGGAAGACACCAATAGTTAGTTCCAAAGTGCTGCTAGCTGTCCATCTAGCAAAATAACTGTGTGCAGGAATTTAAAAAGAATAGTGTACAAAGGCTGAGCAGCTCCTCAAAAACCACGTAAATTACTGGCCATTAAAATTGCTACACCACGAAGATGATGTACTACAGACACGAAATTTAACCGACAGGAAGAAGATGCTGTGATATGCAAATCATTAGCTTTTCAGAGCATTCACACAAGGTTGGCGCCGGTGGCGACACCTACAACGTGCTCACATGAGGAAAGTTTCCAACCGATTTCTCATACGCAAACAGCAGTTGACCGGCGTTGCCTGGTGAAACGTTGTTGTGCTACTTCGTGTAAGGAGGAGGAATGCGGACCATCGCGTTTCCGTCTTTGATAAAGGTCGGATTGTAGCCTATCGCGACTGCGGTTTACCTTATCGCGACATTGCTGCTCGCATTGGTCGAGATCCAATGACTGTTAGCAGAATATGGAATCCGTGGGTTCAGGAGGGTAATACGGAACGCCGTGCTGGGTCCTAACGCCCTCGTATCACTAGCAGTCGAGATGACAGGCGTCTTATCCGCATAGCTCTAACGGATCGTGCAGCCACGTCTCGATCCCTGAGTCAACAGATGGGGACGTTTGCAAGAAAAACCATCTGCAAGAAGAGTTCGACGACGTTTGCAGCAGCATGGACTATCATCACGGAGACCGTGGCTGCGGTTACCCCTGACGCTACATCACAGACAGGAGCGCCTGCGATGGTGTACTCAACGACGAACCTGGGTGCACGAATAGCAAAACGTCATTTTTTCGGATGAATCCAGGTTCTGTTTACAGAATTATGATGGTCGCATCCGTGTTTGGTGACATCGTGGTGAACGCACATTGGAAAACGTGTATTCGTCATCGTCATACTGGCGTGTCATCCGGCGTGATGGTATGGGTTGCTATTGGTTACACGTCTCGGTAACCTCTTGTTCGCATTGACGGCACTTTGAACAGTCGACTTTACATTCCAGATGTGTTACGACCCATTGTCCTACCCTCCATTCCATCCCTGCGAAACCCTACATTTCAGCAGGATAATGCACGACCGCGTGTTACAGGTCCTGTACGGTACTTTCAGGATACAGTAAATGTTCGACTGCTGCCCTGGCGAGCACATTCTCCAGATCTCTCCACCAATTCAAAACGTGGCCGAGCAACTGCCTCGTCACAAAACACCAGTTACTACTCTTGATGAACTGTGGTATCGCTGTACCTGTGCACGCCATCCAAGCTCTGTTTGACTCAATGCCCAGGCGTATGAAGGCCGTTATTACGGCCATAGATGGTTGTTCAGGATACTGATTTCACTGGACCTATGCACCCGAATTGCGTGAAAATGTAATCACATGTCAGTTCTAGTATAATATATTTGTCCAGTAAATACCCCAATTTTAAGGGCCAGTAGTGTATTTTTGTAATCAATTCTAAGCGACGCTTGAGGTGATGCAAAGAGCGATGCCACTGCACTTGGCTGTCGAGTAGTAAAATACGTTGCGGCAGTCCGATGGAAGCGTTTGGGTTTGGCGAACGGCTGGAGAACATTACCTGTCCCAATATGTAGCACCAACAATGACGTGCGGATCAGGTGGTTTTACAGTACGAGTTTTTCGTTGTTGCTGTGTGGTCCTCCCAATGCACTTAAAAAAGTACTGAATGTGGAATGATATGAAAACATCTTACAGCACTATGCAGCTGGTTGTGGAGTTCATTTTTACATGTAGAAACTAGTGTAGTGCACAAATATGTGCTGAGGTAATACTTCCGCCTAAGATCAGCCGCCAGTGTAATAAATACATTTCAACTGAATGATGATGACATTCCAGTAACACTGATTGATTCCTTTTATTCCAGCGTGATGAACAAAGCAACTAACACTTACGTTCCCAAAATATCGTGGGCAAATGTAATATAGAATCCAATTATGAGAATTCTGAGATAAGAAACTAGATGTCGAAAATATTTAGTCTTGGTCGTAAACAATTCAAAACTCACAGTAACAACTTAATCTCTTAGTACATTTTCAAAATGACGAACGAAAGTCTCAGTATATGTGTTACAACATCACATGGAATGTTGCAGCACTGTTTCAACTAGTCTCCAGTCCTGAAAAATTTGTTGTCTAGCACAATCACAACAGTATTACCTATTTTTAGCCATCATCATCTATCCTCATATTTGCTAGAGGAGTGAGGTTAAAAGTTAAAAGGGCAGATATGCAGATTACATCAGAGTTAAACTACAGTAAAAGAGGCTGAATATACATGCTATGGCTCACCTCCGCAACAGCAGAAACCATATTGTCAACAAGTATACGTGGAGAGGTTCCTATATACAAAAGCTAGTCCCAGGGTGGGCCAATACCTAATTATTCATGCGTTATTTCCATATTCGAAAAAAAAATTAAAACAGCAAAATAATGCTCGTTAACTGATCTAGAGATTGAAACTGCTGTTATTTTTGTATTCATTACATCAAAAAATAAAACTGAGAGACACGAACATTAATTTTCTAAGATAGTACTTTGTCAGTAATTTTGAAAACACGTTCCATGAATGTCTAAAAAATGCGGCTAACGTATTAAAAATTAAATTTTGACGTTTTTTATCTCTGCGAAATAAAATGTAGTTTTTCCTCCATAAATATTACATAGAGATCAGAGGCGCTAATTAAGATGTGAACCTTGTCTTGTCTTTTAGTACTGTCAGTGGAACCACTTCATTATTTTTTTTTTAAATTCCGATTGCAGTGACTGTTTTCAAGAAAGGTAGCTATCTCGGAAGTAATTAACTTTTATCTCGAATATAAAAGCGCGCAAATCCAGTCCACACTATTTTCGGTAATGTATTAACATTTTATTCCTTTATTAGAATTACATTCTGCTCAATGGGGCTAATTAACATATGGGTATTCTCTTTTGTTTCAAATAATTTTCAATTAAACGGTGTAAATGAGGAAAGTAAATGTTATAACAGGAAAACCAGCGGCTTCGGAACGTTCGTAAGTTCATATTGTTACGATCATAAACCTGCTTAGCAGACGTATTGATGGACTCTTACGACCACTTCGCATATGAATAAAATTTAAGCAAGACAAAGAGAAATAAAAAATTACTCACATTAAAATAATGCTGCATTAAAATAAAATACACTTCAACTTCATAATAACGTACTAAATTGTAGAACGCAGGAAAACTTGATATTAGCTGCGATTTCATAAGGGATAGTAGTATGAGTGGCAATATCAACCATTTTCTGACAATACACTAAGCGAGTTTAAAATTGAAATGTGGGTGTTTGTAACATTTCTCTCGATGGTGGTTACTTACCTTTGCTCGTTCCTCTATGGTCGTCTGGGATCGCGTTTACGTTCACCTACATCACATTCAAGCGTTGTATGCCTGTTGCACTAATTAAGTCCATCTACTAAACTGACCCAGTAATTGAAATGATTACGCATAACAAGTGCTGGACTTATTTTATTCTTTGATAAGAATTTGGGAAGTAAAAAGTTACTGCATAGAAACATTTTCGGTAGTCACGCGGGACGTTGGGAAACAAGATGGTGGAATCTGTATTAAGGTACAACGAGATTCTTTAACCACTATGTGAATGTGTGAAGTAAGACAGGATAAGGCTTCGCATCAATGTACCGTAAAAAGACCTGACTCTGCACAACATCATGTGCTAAGGAAAACCCGGAGTGTGTCCTGTTCAGCAAGAGTTGAATTTTGTGACGAAACTACTCCATAAATGGTCCTTTACTATGCTCCTCTGTAAGGAAAATGAGTAATTTAAACACACTCAGACGCACCTCGATTAAATGTGAGAGGCAATATGGTAAGGGGAGCGGAGAAGACTCAGTTCGCTTGCATGCAGATAAATACAGGAACACAACATTTAAATCTACTGTTTGCTGCCTTCGTGGCAGACCAGCGAGGAGCTGAGAGCTTCAGGGGCGTGCATCGGGCCTGGTGAGAAATATCCACGACCACCACGTAAAATGGAATGAAAATATAGTAATCAGAAACTAAGAGAAATTATCCACACACGTAGGTATTCATTATATCTCAGATTACGCATCCTGTGACAGAATGTACGTGCTGAACTCAGTCAGGACGGGAAAATGAGCGAGAAGCGAGGCTACCGGCGGTGTTTGACGAAGAGACTTTTCAGCCACCAGTGGAGCTTTTGTTTCTCCAACAGCATATACCTAAGGGGTACGCCACTCAAGTTCGCTATGTCAGCAGGGGGCTGCCGCAGTTAAAACTGAGAGCCATTGCGCCCCCAAAGGAAGGAACTAGTGGACGCGTCTGGTCATGGACCGAGCTTGCACGCAAGAGAACGGCTTCAATACGGACGGATCCTCACCAACCCGTCCGGCGCCCCCCACGCGACCGCCCTCCAGTCTTCCTATTGGGGGGCATAGGGTGCTTCAGTGGGCGTCCCTCCATCTGCGGTACGCAATATTGCGTCCTCAGTCAGCTGTACTGCCGGGGGACGATGTTTACGTGGACTGAGCCTGGGTGTTACGCAAAACATCCGGTACGAAGCAGGCCCAGGCTCAGTCGATATCTTGCCGAAGATGCAGTAACGTGTGTCACGCGAAAGAGAATTGAAATTGAAAATTCTAAAAAAAGAAAACTTAAAACTCGTTTTTCCTCTCACTAAAACGGCTCATAACGCACATTTCCTCCTCTTTCGATGAGAGCCGTTTTCCGGATCCTAAAAATGATTTACAAGTTATAAAACTGTCTACAAGTTTAAATTGCTTCCTCAAAAATTTTGCTAACATTTACGGTAATGTGGGACCTTAAAATATTGAGGCCATTGAATTATAGTATATCGTTTAAGAGGGGCATGGTTTAAAGGAAATATAATACTTTAAATTACACTACTGGCCATTAAAATTGCTACACCATGAAGTTGAAGTGCTACAGACGCGATATTTAACCGACAGGAAGAAGATGCTGTGATATGTAAATGATAAGCATTTCAGAGCATTCACACAAGGTTGGCATCGGTGGCGACACCTACAACGTGCTGATATGAGGAAAGTTTCCAACCGATTTCTCATACACAAACATCTGTTGACGGGCGTTTCCTGGTGAAACGTTGTTCTGATGCCTCGTGTAAGGAGGAGAAATGCGTACCACGACGTTTCCGACTTTGATAAAGGTCGGATTGTAGCTTAGCGCGATTGCGGTTTATCGTATCGCGACATTGCTCCTCGCGTTGGTAGAGATCCAATGACTGTTAGCAGAATATGGAATCGGTAGGTTCAGGAGGGAAGTATGGAACGCCATGCTGGATCCCAACGGCCTCGTATCACTAGCAGTCGAGATGACAGGCGTCTTATCCGCATGGCTCTAACGGATCGTGCAGCCACGTCTCGATCCCTGAGTCAAAAGATGGGGACGTTTGCAGGACAAGAACCATCTGCACGAAGAGTTCGATGACGTTTGCAGCAGCATGGACTATCAGGACGGAGACCATGGCTGCCGTTACCCTTGACGCTGCATGACAGACAGGAGCGCCTACGATGGTGTACTCAATGACGAACCTGGGTGCACGAATGGCAAAACGTCATTTTTTCGGATGAATCCAGGTTCTGTTTACAGCATTATGATGGTCGCATCCATGTTTGGTGACATCGCGGTGAACGCACATTCGAAGCGTGTATTCTTCATCGTCATACTGGCGCATCAGCTGGCGTGATGGTATGGGGTGCCATTGCTTACACGTATCGGTCACCTCTTCTTCGCATTGACGGCAATTTAAACAGTGGACGTTACATTTCAGGTGTGTTACGACCCGTGGGTTTATCCTTCATTCGATCCCTTCGAAACCCTACATTTCAGCAGGGTATTGCACGACCGCATGGTGCAGGTCCTGTAAGGGCCTTTCTGGATACAGAAAATGTTCGACTGCTGCCCTGACCAGCACATTCTCTAGGTCTCAAACCAATTGAAAACGTCTTGTCAATGGTGGGCGAGCAACTGGCTCGACACAATACGCCAGTCACTACTCTTGATGAACTGTGGTATCGTGTTGAAGCTGCATGGGCAGCTGTACCTGTGAAAGCCATCCAAGCTCTGTTTGACTCAATGCCCAGGCGTATCAACGCTGTTACTACGGCCAGAAGTGGTTGTTCTGGGTACTGATTTCTCAGGATCTATGCACCCAAATTGCGTGAAAATGTCAGGTCTTCAAAATTGGTTTAAATGGCTCTGAGCACTATGGGACTTAACTTCTGAGGTCATCAGTCCCCTAGAACTTAGAACTACTTAAACCTAACTAACGTAAGGACATAACACACACCTATGCCCGAGGCATGATTCGAACCTGCGACCGTGTCGATCGCGCGGTTCCAGACTAAAGCGCCTAGAACCTGTGTCAGTTGTAGTATAATATGTTTGTCGGATGAATACCCGTTTATTATCTGCATTTGTTCTTGGTGTAGCAATTTTAATGGCCAGTAGTGTAATTTGGTTTTCATATCTGTGGAATAGCCACATACAACTTGTTACAAAATTAAATAAAACCAACCAACATAACAGAAAAGTGGTTCGGTGAGTTCGGTCTTGACATGGGCAGGCTGATGGGATGCGGTCGGTGTGAGAGCGGTGTCAGGCGGTCGAAGCCAGTGGACGGCGCGAGGGGGCGGTTGAGGCCGTTAGCCGGACAGCGGCGGGGTGCACGCGGCAGGGGTCGGGCGCCGCGGAGTAGGCGAGCGGTCGAATCCGACATGGCTGATGCTGTCGTAGTGGGTCGGAGGACTCGGTGAGTAGGCCTCGCAGATTTCATGCGGCTGTAACGCTCAACAGAGGGGCTCGCATCAGTGGAGGGCTCGAGGAAGAATTCATGTTGTGGTGCGGTTTAAAATGCAACACTTATTATTAGGGTGAATGCCATTGAACGGGCTTTGTTTGACAACTAGGCCATCTCCGTGATTGTGGTTTACAAAAGCGTATAATTATCTACATTTCTTACTGAACGTGGCAAAATATCCCTTTTGCCTGATATGTAGGAGTTTTAACGCTCAAATATAAAGTTTCACTATAGTGACTCTGGATGACCTCATACCAAGACATAAAATTTGTCCATTTAAAAGGAATACCAATGTAATAAGACAAACCGCTGCTCTCTACGTCGTAACATAAGGGAGGGTCATACCTGGACTGTGCTTAGGTGTTAACCGTCATACTCGCTTGATGCAAGCTGCTCGGTTAGTGGTTGAGGTCTTGGATTAAGATATTCACAGCATCCACTCATATATAAGGTCCATCTAACAAGTTAAACAAGGATTAGAGTTAGATGGACACTCGTAGCACTGGGAAGAATCACTCGTTACATGTAATCTTTGTCGTTCCACTCATTGATATGCGCAATTACGCCTTCAAAAATGATTTTCCTGTGTCCTTTAGCTAATGACATGTTAACTGAGTCTAAAAGTCGAGACTTAAAATTGCTGAGTAACACCGACAAGCTGTCTTGGTGTGGCAACACAGTAGGTACTTGAGGCAGGTATAACATGAAAGGTCTAAGACTAGCGTTTTGGGATAAGTTAAATAAGTAGAAAGCTTAACAGTGGACGTAAATATATCGCAAGAGGAAATGTTAAACAATAATCCACTGCTAGTTCTGACTACCCGGTAGACAAGAGCGTAGACAGATAGAACTTCAAAACTACTGAGACTGATTCTCGTACACAGTACAACAAACTTTTCTCGACAGGGACAAGCAAAGGTTCGCGTATCGTAAGGATGGTACGAGAGTAAAGAGAGACAGCAATCTCTTCTAGGATACGAGACTAAAAGGTATTAAGAGATAACGCCAGAGTATGTGTTTCTGTGTGGCTGTCCAGGCAACCGGAAAAGAGCGTAGACAGTAGCACTCAAATTCTCAGCTGCCACTTACGGCAGGTAGCGACATGATTGCCTATAAAGCGTCCATCAATCGCCATAAACACACCTTCACAACGGAGTAATAATACGGCAGAGTAGATTCCTCTTAGTGTACACCACTTGCATTGGCGATAGTAAGTAAAAGATAATGTGAGTAAGCATTTTCGTTCCATAAAACTAACAGCTGCGGCTGCAAGTCTTCTATTCTAAAATCCTAATGAGCGACTGTCGGTATCTTCTGCTAAGTTTTGTCCATCTATATTCTTATAACATTTGAGAGTGCAGCATTCCTTCTTTTAATTATCTTTATTCTTGTCTAGTCCCTCTTAATTATTAAGGCTCTTTCCCAAAATGAGAAATATAAGAAAATTATCCAAATTACAAGTATATATGTTGTACAATATTGCACATTAAATAAAATTAATCCTTAATTCCGTTAAGACCTATATAAGTATCTAGTAAAATTGTATCTTAGGAATGTAGATACTGGTTCCTTCTACAGCGCTAAGTAATTACTGTAATGTTAAGCAAAAATGAAAAATCTATTAAGGGTTGAGTCAGTTATCAACATTATACAAAGTCAGTTGGAGACCATCGGACAAATGGTTGGTTACAGTATTACACTTTCATAATCTAATCACAACGTAGTTCGGCCTTAATAAACTTCTAAATTTGCTATCATACCTATCAGGCACAAAGATTGAGTGGTTTTGTACTTACAGCTACGTACTAATCTAAGGGAGGCACCATGCCTCCGCTATATGTACAGTCTAGACATTAAAAGGGTTTACTGGCTGAAGTTCTTACAGCCACTTCTTCCAGTGGTTCACAGAACTGCCTACCAGTCTCTCTTGGAGATAAAGCAATTTGAAGAATAAGAGTTAGGAAGCCGGCGTGCAAGCCGTTCTTGGTGATGTAAACAAGGAGAGAATACGTCAATCTCTAGTCAAAAGCATAAACGGGGAGAAGGTACCGAAACAGCGATTCACAGGTGTGGGTGGAAAAAATTGTTGGTTCAAATGGCTCTGAGCACTATGGGACTCAACAGCTGTGGTCATAAGTCCCCTAGAACTGAGAACTACTTAAACCTAACTAATCTAAGGACAACACACACATCCATGCCCGAGGCAGGATTCGAACCTGCGACCGTAGCGGTCTCGCGGTTCCAGACTGAAGTGCCTATAACCGTTCGGCCACCCCGGCCAGCCGGTGTGGATGGATTAAAAGTTATTCGGCGTTATGGTTCACGCAGTTTCTGAAATAATATTTTGGGTACGATGTAAATATGTAGCTTCACATCTCATCCGTAACGTCTTAGTACAATCAACGTTTGACGCCTTACATAGGCTATCTGTTTGGCACAGGTTCAACTGCCGAAAGTTACGGTAAGGGACAGATGAATAGGCGGAGAACGCTCTTCCGGTACCACGGAATAGGTTGACAGGAAGGGACACAAATTGAAGGCTAAATTACATGCTGAAACGGGGTCAAGATGGTGCAATGGTACCACACCAGTGGTTGTAACGCATCCATGGTAATGTCATTAGAGGAATACGCTATTAGCAATATTAGCAATGCGAGAAGCAGAGACACACGGCTGGTAGATGTGTGACATCACAAGGTACCGATCGTAAACAGTTCTGGGACACAACGCACAAGGTCCTCGATCACAATACGAACTAGCCGACGGCATGATAATCCTGCGTGGTATGCATCTTGGTGTGTTTTAAATCTGACAAAAAGTGGCTGTGCCAAGGCGGAGGCCTTCTATAGGCATCATCCTCGGAAATGATCTTCAGAAATGCGACACTGTGGGTACATACTGTAGAGCACAGTAACTCCTCGGAGCAACCAGAGATTGGCTCACACTAGTTAACACTGAATCGATAGCGCGGTATATTAACGTGGTCGAGCTTAGAGGGAAGCTTCAGGAGATGAATTTTTGTCGGACACTACGGTAGAGGAGGAGCAATACTTCTCTGACGGTAGTCTGTCTTCGACCCTGCTTGCCGGGAGAGGGAGTCAACAGCCCGGCCACACTTAAACAGTAAAAGTCGGAGGGGGAGTAGTGAATCCTACAACGACGAGCTGTCACAAACGATGGGGCTTTTATCACTCACTAAAGCAATCCTCAAGGAGTCAGCGGGTGAGGTGGCATCAATACCAAGTTTCATCTGAACTGATGCCAACAGTTGCTGAAGGTAAATTTTAAATTGATACTGAGAAATAAAGGACGATATTAGAACAGGAATGAAGTACAAACACTTCCAACTCCAAGATGCATCAGAATAATCAAAGAGGATTTAGAAGGATTCAAGATAACTGCACTTCCACAGATCACACGCAAACTGGGCACTTGTTCAGATGAAACCATACCGTTCACGGTCATTGCGGAAAAACTTCAAGTAGCCACTGGCGAAGACTTTAGAGACATCCTGCTGGTAAATTGTATAAATTAATGCTCAAAATATAAAAGTCTGAGAATTAGTTCCAAACGCAGATCACTCGTTGCAGGTGGATATGAAAGGGGAATGACTTTTAATAACACTCACAAAGAAATGGTAAAAAGATTTTAAGTGGAACATCGACAAATGTAAGGTCAATAACATCGAAATCTTAATGACGCAAATGACATCTTCCTAGAAGCAAGTGAACCAGGGCTCAGATGACGCTTGCAGGACACTTTTCAGCGGAAGACGAAGAACAATGATATGTTTCCAAGTAACAGAAGAAATGAGTGAACGAGGCGTAGCTATTTGAGGCAAACAACGTAGTAAGGAAACAGCTTGACACATCCATAAACTAGAAACGAGAGTAAATGGTTAACGACAGAAACTGAGGACGCATCAGGAACATGATGATGTTTTGCTTTCTCTTTTTTTATATTTTGTTCGGTATTTTTCTCTGCGTTTGGTCTGAGCGGACGGCAGAAGACATACATTCAAGTTGATCTTTGATTCTTTAACTCAGTTTACTTTTATTTTTATTTATTTATTACAGAGAGCAAGCAGCCCTCTGACAGAACACGCTGAGCTACCGTGCCGGCGTCACTAGACCACGAGGGGCGGACTCAAAACGCGATGAACAGACAGTTAATTGCGTAAGTACCATAATGGAGAACTTCTCTCTAACCAGAAGAGATTATTCATGCAGTAGCATGAACTTCATAGCAGTGTAACACATGGGGCTGAAGTATGGACAAATTAAATAATCTACTTGCACAAATAATAGCAGCACAAATGTAAATATCGTTAAACTAAATGATTAACTAGCGGCTGGCATCAAAATACACACCACAGTAAAATAATGTAAGTGTCACGCAATTATTCATAATATAAACATCACAAATAATGAGGGCGAGTGGAGTCGGAGAAGATGGTAGCAGAGGTCGCCTTAGAAGTATCATTTGGGAGTTGGTTCGCGCAGTCTGTAGCCAAAGTTGAAACTATCGTCCAATATGATTGTGGGACTGGACCTAAGGTGAAAGAATTAGCAATTTTCCCACACGCTGCGATAACATTCGGGGCAACTGCTTGCAATTGAAGGAGCAGAATATTATCCCAGCCAGTCCTTTTTACCGCATCGTAAATTTAACAGCCTCGAAGTGCAACAGTTAGAGGCGTGTAGCTCGCTTGCTGATAAAGTGTATTCTCACGCGCGTGAAAAATGATGTACAGTCTCGTCCGAGAATGCAGCTTACTGTCACCTCGCGGGTTAGTAGTTTAGGGCAAATAAGATCTTAATGCATTAACAACAGTTTCTTTAATGTGTACCACTTCTCTACCTGACACTTGGAGTAATGTACGTTGGCACTAAACAATGAAAAATGCGAGGTCATCCACATGGCCACTGAAAGAAATCCGATAAATTTTGGGTATACGATAAATCGAACAAATCTAAGGACTGTCAATTTGACTAAATACTAGGAATTACAATTACGAGTAACTTAAATTGGAAATACCACATAGATAATATTCTGGGGAAATCGAAACTAAGACTGCGCTTTGTTGGCAGAACACTTAGAAGATGCGACAAACCCACTAATGAGACAACCTACATTAAACGTGTGTCCGTCCTCTGCTGGAATATTGCTGCGCGGTGTTGTATCCTTACCAGGTAGGATTGACGAAGGACATCGAAAAAGTTCAAAGATGGGTAGCTGGTTTCGTGTTATTGCGCAATAGAGGTGAGAGTGTCACTGATATGATACGCGAGTTGGGATGGCAGTCAGTGAAACAAAGGCGGTTTTCTTTTCGGCGAGATCTATTTACGAAATTTCACAGTTCTAACGGAAAGATTTAGGTGTTCCTTTTTCCCGCGTGCCATTCGAGAGAGGAATGGTAGAGAAACAGTATAGAGAAACAGTATAAAAATCCCTCTGCCAGGCACTTGACTGTACATTGCAGAGCAACCATGTACATGTAGATGTAGAGCAAGCAACAATTGTAGCTGGTGTTATTGATAAATAATGGAGTATATATTCGAATGAATTATGCCAGCTGTTGTTGATGTCGTGGACAGGTTCAGTTGCGCCCGTTTTGATACGTATCTGCATCGCTGGGCTCTTGCTGAAAATTTGTTCTCGCACTTACCTTCAAGTTGATACATTACGAGTCGCGGAATAGAAAGTGTTTCGTGACGGTAACAGTATACAGTGATTATTAGTGAATTAATAAACCTTATGTATACCAGAATGTTAATAGGAGATCTCGCATTATCGCAACTTATTGAACTGTGTATTTGTTGCAACGATGGTGGTCTCCTATTGATGGCTTACATATTATTGAAAGTACTGTGTGATGAAACTTGTGATGTCTCGAAGGTTTATATGGTAACCACTACGGACATAATAGCACACAGACTGTGGTAAAAGCTACAGTCTGAAACCAATTGATAATATTCGTAATGAGGATTCGAGTTCGTTAAATCTTAATGGAAAGGGCAACAGACTTCTTGTTACCCAAATGGTTCAAATGTCTCTGAGTACTATGGGACTTACCATCTGAGGTCATGAGTCCCCTAGAACTTAGAACTACTTAAACCTAACTAGACTAAGGACATCACACACATCCATGCCCGAGGCAGGATTCGAACCTGCGACCGTAGTGGTCTTGCTGTTCCAGACTGAGGCGCCTAGAGCCGCTCGGCCACAGCGGCCGGCTCTTGTTACTCTTTGAGAGACCGTATACGAGAGAGCGGTTTTCATTGTGTAAATTTCTCCAAGGAATTCTGATAGGGTAACACCATACAGTTGCGAACTGAATTTTTCCACTATCTTAATATTTCCAATCCGAGGTCTGCCGGCTCTATCTTTCAGCATGCCATTGGGGCTGTGCGTATATCAGTCATGGTTTAGTGGCAAGACACTGCCTCACGCTTGATTTCCTTACTTACCCCAGCGGCATCCAAGATATCGAAAAACTTCACTTTGAAGGATAGTTAAATTCGGTTTTATGACGCTAACGAATCAACCAGTCGATAAAGGAGTTTTTGAGAGTAAGAAGTCTACTACAGATATTGGTGTACTCATATTGGTTTGTTGTGTCAGGTAAGCAGGTACGAACTTATTTATGGGATCCGTTCTGGAATTATTCTACTCAAGGCACTATCAACTGGTGGCTGTGGATAGTGCAGTACCTCACAAGGTTGTTTGTGGGTGTTGATGTCGCAGTAGCTCTCACCTAGAGCGACGGGGGAGGGGCGGAAGGGAAGAAGTACGCGTGCGTTGGCTCACGTGACGTCCAAGTAGCTGTGGCTCGATCGGAGGGGCAAGAGAGGGGAGCACGGAAAGGTCTCTGTGTCCACGCAACGAGGTAAGTAACATCTGTGCGAGTGAGAGGCACGAGGGAGGTACGGGAAAAGAGTAAGTTTCGCCTTCCAAAGGTGGCATCTCAAGTGCGTGGCCGACCGGAAAATTCAAGTAACTGTCAAGTGACGGCCTTGCTCATCTGGTTGCATGGCGTCAACGGCCATTTCATGAACAATTACAAAACCTAGAAAGCCTAACAAGTATTTCCAGTTGATTTCACTGAGTACTACCTTGTAACTGGCTTTAATTGTCCAAAAATTGTTCAAATGGCTCTGAGCACTATGGAACTTAACATCTGAGTTCATCAGTCCCCTATCATTCGCGCGGTTCCAGACTTAAGCGCCTAGAACGGCTCTGCCACCGTAGCCGGCTTTGTGTGTGCATACGTTTTGGTGTTAATAAGGTCTTGTTTGCTCATGGGACTATGTGTATTGAGTCTGTACTAACCTTGTGTATTAATTCCATTTACATATTCATATTTACAAACTTTATCGTGTCTTACTACTGTGATGTCCGGAATTAAAAAAAAAGGGAAGGTGGTAATTTTTTGTTTTTTGTTTTGTTGAAAGGAAAGAAAGAAAAAAGGGTGAATAAAGGTGAAGGGAAGTGGTTCTATTTTTACTGGAATGAACTTATTGATGGACATCACAAAAACTTATTTGACGTATATTTTTTTTACTCATCGAAGAAGACAACACAACACATTTAAAAGAAATCATCATACTAATATTATCCACAGAATGATCGTTTCACAAGACACTTTCTAGCTCGACTGACTCTTAAGACTGAACAAGACTCGACTGACTCTACTCTCTCTCTGGACCACAGCCTCTTCACGTCCCTCTGGACCAGAGATTTCAACTGTGATTCGCACGCCGATTATTTAATTAATCGTACAGCCGCTGGGCGCGCGCTTGGCGCGTCATTTAAATGGGGTTAAACGCACACCGCGAGAGGCGTGGGCTAGCGGTGTCTTACGGGTATCGCCACACGGCCCCCTCTACTGGTGCGTAAGTTTTTTCAAACTTCGCGGCAGTACCAGATTTGAGTTGACGAACAAGGTTGTGCAGTGTTTGCACCAGCATTATACAACATTTTCAAACATATGACAAGTACATACATATATAAAGAATTATAGCCTAAAGTACAAAGTTTAAGTAAATATACATAAATTGTTGCACATTACAAAATAGCCACTTTGAAATTGATCAATGAATGATTCATTTTTTTTAGAGAGATGCCTGCACCGTTGGCAGTCCTGTTATTAAAACAATAGCTGCTACCCTGTATTCACAGTTCTTATTGTGTCGACTAGTGAGCACTATGCTTTGCTCAGTTCAGTGTGGTGCGTCGTGCGAAGCACAGTAAAAGTCACAGCACCACAACTTTGTTTACTTTACAGTTTGCACATCAGGACAATAGGTAATGAATCTGCTTACGACAAAAGAACACAAAAGGTCATACAATTTGGTTTTAAGTTGTCGATGACAACAAAGTTCATGTCAGTATTGTTGGTGTTTGAGAGTGGCTGTGCGTGCACGAGTGCAGTAATTTTGATAAAGTGGTCCATCCACCACGCACCGCGGCACTGCGTACAGCCTCGCGCTCGGGTCCGCTGTTGAGGTATAATAGGCGGTGACACGTCTGGCGGCGCCACCCCTTACGACGGACGCGACAGTACTGGTAGCCGCATCCGAAGACCGTACAACGCACACTTCCAAGCACTTTCCAAGGTAGGGATCACTGTGATACGCATCATTGCACTTTATCGTAGAATTTGAGATTAAACTTATCACTTTGTACGGAAAACACTTTTCTATCATATTTTTACTCTTGACTGGTTGATTTCTCTTTATCAACACTATTTGATTTTTTTTACACTGTTCAGAAGGGAGGTTCGACGTCCTGTTCCTTCTGAGAACACATTTTCACAGACACTTCACTTTTGAGCAAAATTACACTTTGCATCTTTTCTCCTTTTATATTAGGTGCACATAGTAAGACTGTTTTGTGTGTAGCCTTCACAAGAGGACATTTAAGTTTTGAATAGGCAAGTTCAAAATTACATAGAAAAAATGGACATGTACATATACATAAAATGATTACCTACTATAGACATGAAATTCAATATACATAATACAAATGAACTTCTTCGTAGCTAAGTTGCTACATAGCCATTGAAATACTTTGCTAGTCGTGACCTGTGAAACTCTCCCAAAATTCATATTTATATAGAGAATACTAGTTGTTTACATCTTCAAAAACTTACAATTAGACATGTTTTGCTAGTCGTGTCCTGTGAAACTTTACAAAATTCAGATTTATATTGAGATTGCTAGTTGTTTACATTTACAAAATTTTACAATTAGACATGACATGACATATTTATGTACACGAAATTCAGGTTGTGCCATCTATTTCTTGCTGTGCATGGGCACTAACGGAGTACTATCTCCTTTTTTACAGAATATTGAAATCTATGGCATCTGCCATCAAGAATTCTGCAAAACTCGACGAGAGACCCTAAGTGCTGCAAATTATGAATGGACAAAATATACAAAAGAATAGTGCAAAAACCTCACTACCCCACTATCCATCGTCCAGCAGTGGGCAAGGAGGTGGGAGTAGGATCAAGATAGAAGGATTGGGTTATATTCATATTTACAAAATCTTCATCAATACAGTAGTGTTTTCACACATGTGTGCGACGAATAGTGTGTCTGTTTGCGTAACGTATGCATCATAAACTTTGCCATTGCGCAAGTGTCACTGACTTTAAGCCAATTCATGTTGTATTCAGTTTCATCCTTTAAAGTTGATCCGAATTGCTGTTTAAGCAAAAAGAAATTCAATGATCATTGTCAATCACTTCCTGTAAATCAGTCAAAGATTTTTTGCAAGAATCAATGTGAGTACCGTATATGGTTTAATTCACTCGTTGAATCAGTCATGTTTAGGTAAATACGCGCTTAATGACACGGTAGTTTATATTCCTGAAAAAAAAATTCGGTCAGTAAACGTACTAATAAATGACTATAGGATCCTTCCATAAGAGGTGTACTTTAGTGAGCATCACGTAGTAAAATAAATATATGAATTTCCTGTAGGTAAAGGAAAATGAATGCGCTTTAGTTTCCATAAAGACAAGAAAATCGCTGTGTCCACGAAGACAGCTGCGTCGTACTGCTTCACACACAAATCTTCAAAAACTTATCCACTTTGCTGAAAGAGAAAGAAAAATCTCATACACTAAAGTATGTTTTCTTGTAATCGTGAATTGTACGTCGTACCGGTAGTCGTGTAGTTTTTGTTTCCTGGTCGAGAATATGAGCAGAGAGCGGGAGACTTCGTATCCTAGCAATTGTTTTATGAGAGTCGCATTTTCTTAACTCTGGTCCAGACAGAACGACATAAAATTGCATAACTTACATACTATCCCACTTACACAAATACATATGTCCATGTCCTCACAGTATCAAGTAATGAGTGCTAGATTTCACCTAAATTACTTCACAGGATAAAAACATTTTTTTAAATAGTGTTAATGTTAGTGAGTTCATAAGTTCGTAACCATTAAACACGACCTTCGTAAATGTAGAATACGAATCTTACGAAGGCAGCCTGCATGCATGGTACTACACAATTAGCCTGTGTAAAGAATGAGATTCTATAACGACAGCAATTTTTATTCGCTACGTAAGCAGATTATTTATTTCGCTGTGGCTGATAAACATTTTTCCTCCACAATGACCTATGTACAAAATTTACGTTTGTTACGATGGAGAGCACACAAACTCTTTATGCCAAGCGTGAGATAATGGTTTTTTAAATAGGGCACATACCAAATAAGTTTTTCTTTCTCCTTTTTTATTGCCTACACGGCGAATCATTTCTCATTAACATCTATCAGTATTCATACACACGTATCGTTTTCATTCATACAGCTTCATATAATTAATATTCACCTTTATTCTCATAGAACAGCTTCAATATAAATCGCAAATCATCAAATAATACTACGTGGTGGCATCATTGGCTCACACACAACGAAATCCTCATCATCATCATAAAAACTACCTTATAAACTAAAATTCACATTCATTCTTTCACACTCATTTCAGCACAATCATTCACTCATGCTGGCGTATAGTATAGCATTCTGGTGGCTCTCAAATTCATCACAGTTATTAACATAATAAAATCTTTTTTCTTGTACATAGTTTCCTGTTCTAGAAAATGCCTGTTTAAGGAGTAAGTTTGGTCGCTAACTTCGTTGTCCTTTGCTAGTAGTCAAATTATTCGTAGCATAGTAAATATAACGTAGATGAAATAGTTCTTGGATTGCATGTAATGTTTAACGTAGATTTGCTATAGTTTAATGCGTTATGATTCTTTGCATTGACTAACAATTAACACTAACATTTTAGCTGTAACTAGCACATCCTTTCTCTTTCTCTTACTTTACATACTGCTTTAAGTGGTGGTGGGCGTAAAGTCCTTTAACTTTTTTTGTTGTAGGGTATGCTAATAAATAACATCCAGGGTGAGGAATATCGACGATCCGGTATGGACCTGAGTAAACTAATTGCCATTTCTTAAGCAAACGTTTTAGCCTCGTATATTTGGGATGGGTTGTGAGCAATACCAAATCATCAATTTCGAACACACGTGTCGGTCTGACCCGTTTATCAAATTTTTTCTTCCGGAGCTCCGCAGTGTGTGCCAGGGTAATGGCAGCTTGCCTTACCTTTTCCTGCAAAGAAATATCGTTCGAAGACAACTTAGGCAGGGGACTTGTCCATGAGTTTTTTTCTGGTTCGTCTGATAATAACTCGGCAGGTGAGAATCCGGTTGAACTATGAGGCAAATTGTTCACAATGTACTCGAACGGAGCGAGGTATTCTATCCATTTGGAATGTTTTGTAGAAGAATTGATGCGCATAAATTGATTAAATTCTTTAAAAATTCGCTCAACGGGGCTACCCTGTGGGTGAAATCGGGAAGTAAGAACATGTTTAATATCGGAATCTTGCAGAAATGATTTCCACTTTGCACTCGTAAAGTACGATGCATTGTCCGTTAGGACAGCGACAGGTTTTCCGACGCGGGCTAGGTAGTCGGCCGAAAAGCGTCGAATGATAGCCGCAACAGTGGCTGTGCGCAAGGCGTACAATTTCACATACTTAGTAAAAACGTCCAATATAGCCAAAATGTATTTAGCACCACCGCGGGATTGTGGATAGGGTCCGCCAATGTCTACGGAAATCAAATCAAGCGGTTGCTTTGGAAGAATGGGATGCAATTCAATTGATGCATGTTTGTTCAAATATTTTGCCTTCTGGCAAATGATACATTTGCGAATGACCTGCAGGACTCTACGTCGCATGTTAGGAAAATAGCAGAAGCGTAGGATCTTGGCGGCACATTTATTAATGCCATAATGTCCCCAGGTTTTGTGGGTGAACAAAATGAAGTCGTCAACATAAGCTTCCGGTAAACATACTAACCAGCGCTTTGACACGAGATGGGAACGATGAAACAGTACACCATTGTTGATCTTGTAGTAATTTTGAAGATTAGAATTTGAATTCTGACATAATTTTGTTTTTACTGTAGACCACCTAGGATCGGCATCTTGTAACTGTGCAAAATCCCTGCAGATTCGGTGATAGTAGCGGTTGTAGGATTCGTCATACATTAACATGACCTGAAAGTCGGAAGTTTGCTCATGCAAATCTGAAAGATTTTTCGCATCGTGCGGAAGACGAGAAAGAGCGTCCGCAACAATATTGGTTTCGCCGGAGATGTAAATAATTTCGAAATCGTATTCTTGTAACGACAAACACCAACGAGTGAGCCGGGAATGAAGTAATTTGCAAGACAGTAAAAATGATAAAGCTTGGTGGTCTGTATAGATGCGTGTATGTTTTCCCCAGAGAAAATATTGAAATTTTCGCATAGACCAAATAATTGCAAGGGCCTCGCGTTCCGTAACTGAATACGATCTCTCGCATTCAGTTAAGGTGCGACTGGCAAAACTGATAGGTTTTACTATTGTTCGATCATGTTCAACAGACAGTTGAAACAAAAAGGCCCCAAGTCCATAAGATGACGCATCGGTCGATAGGCAGAAGTCTTTTGACATGTCCGGATGACAGAGGAGTGGTCCGTGGATTAGTGATTGTTTAATTTTTTCAAAATCGGCTTGACATTCTGTAGTCCATCGCCAAAGGGAATTTTTCTTTAGAAGATTTAGAAGATGTGGGCTATTAAGAGCTTGCTGTGACACGAACTTTCTGAAAAATGACGAAAGACCCAAAAATGCTTTAAGTTGTTTTTTGGTTCGGGGTGCAGGAAAGTTGCGAATTGCTTCAGTCTTTTTAGAGTCCGGCCTGATGCCTTCCGGCGTGATGATGTGGCCAAGGAACTTAATCTGTTGTCGGGCGAACCTTGATTTTTCCAAATTGATTGTCACGCCTGCATCGGCGAATTTAATCAAAATTTGTCTTAGAAGATCGACATGTTCTTCCCAGGTGGCAGTCGCCACAACTAAATCATCCACATAGGGAGTGATTTGTGAAAGTAAACCTGGCCCGAGGACGTCGTCAAGCGCCTCGATAAAGATTCCTGCACTTATTCGTAACCCGAATGGCAAAACACGGAATTGGTATGATCGTCCTTCGCACAAAAATGCTGTATATTTACGTGATTCAGGATGTAGAAGAACCTGGTAGTAGGACGATCGTAGGTCGATATTAGTCAGAAATTTGGCGTTGTGAAATTTCAGGAGTTGTTCGTCCAGATTTACAGGGCGAGTATTTACCGGTATAATAATTTTGTTGATTTCGCGTGCATCGAGAACAAGACGCACGCTTCCATCGGGTTTCGAAACTGACAACAAAGGGTTTCAATACGGCGAGTGCGAATTTTCTATGATTTTCCAACGTAGCATTCTGTTAATTTCCTGCATAACCGCTGGTTTTTTAGACCACGGTATATTGTAGTGTGTACGACAAAATGTTAGGTGGGGTTTGACATCCATCTTGTACACATACCCACGTATGATACCAGGTTTATCTTGAAAGACTACTGAAAATTGTTGAAGAAGGTGAAACAGATTCTGTTTCTGCAAATCAGTTAGATGGTAGGCTTCGGCACACTTTTCCCACAGAGTTTTACTATCAGCATTGTAAGAAGAATTGCAATTGTTTGTCATAGAAAAATTAGTGATGGGCACAGATTGTACTTTCAAGTGACGTACGTCCCGATAAGAATTGTTGTTATTAATTGTTTTAGATAAAGGTATCAAAATTCTTTGCTTTTCAACCGTCAATTGACAGATACCATTCCCTAAGTCAATCACTGCTCGATACTGATTTAAGAAATCGATGCCGAAAAGACATGGAACTGTTAAATTATCCACAACAAGGAAATGATAACGAACATGCACGTTGGAAACAACAAAAGTTAGAAGAGCTAGTAATTTGACATTTTTTGATTTGTTTCCAGTGGCACCGATGATTCGGCAGTTCTGCACTGGAAACGTCGGAAGTTTAGAACCTTTATCTAGATCCAAGTACAGGGAACTAGAAATCACGCTTGCTGACGCTCCAGTGTCGAATAACACTTCTACAATGGATTTCTCTAACGATAAAACAGCAGTTGCCTGAACCGTTACCTTTACTTTGTCGTTATTACTAGACTTATTATTCTCGGCAAGAAGGTCATGTTCCATAGTGTGTCCGTCTTGGAATCTCAAAAAACAATTTGCGTCTGTTTTGATTGTTGTTGTTTCGGTTACGGTTGTTGTTGCCTCTGGAGTACTGATTGTTGTTGAAACTACCATTGCGTCTGTTGCCATTACTATTACTTTTTCGGTAAAATTGATCATTACCAAAACCGTTGTAATTGTTGGAAATTTGGAATCGGGGATCGCAAGATTGCTGCGAATATTGTGTGAAGTTGGGCTGTTGTGATTTTTGCCCCTGATTTTGAGGAAGCGGGTTTGCATTCCACATGTTACCGCTGTTGTTATTTTGCTTGAAATTATGGCAATTGTTTTGGCGAGAGTTGGAATTAGCATTATAAATATGTGGAGTGTTCCCTGAATCTCCTCTAAACACAAGGTCTACTTCATTCAAATAATCTAGAAATTTCTTGATGTTAGTTTCCGGAACACCAATTAATTGTGTCCGGTAATGCAGGGGTAAATGACTTTTTAAGGTGTTAATCACATCGGCAAGATCGGCCGGTTTTGACCAATAAAGTGTTTTGTCCAGGTATCTTTCAAAATATTGACGCAAAGTTTCTTTACGAGGGTTGTATGGTTCGGGATTGTGAACTTCACGTCGAAGTTGTTTTTGCTCATGTTCTGACCAGAATTCCTGCAGAAAAGCCTCTTCAAATTGCTTGAAAGTTAAATTTTGCCTTTTTATTTCAGCTCCCCATCTGGATGCTCGCCCCCTCAACAAATTACTTACAAAAAAAATCTTTTCCGCATCTGACCAGTTGTGCGGAAACATTCCGTCAAAAGACCTAATAAAAACAATCGGGTGCACCGCTTGGGTATCATCGGAACTGAACGTTGGAAAATAGGCATGTTTAATCATGTTACCGTCAACAATACCGGCAGGCACTATAGGGCCTGAACTATTGTTCCCTGGTGAAACTTCATGGCACAAGGGTGGTTGAGAATTACTGTTTTGTGCGATCACTGAGAGCGGCTCTGTTTGATGTTTTTCGCTCGCAAGTGATTCGCTGTTAGACTGTGGAACAAACTGCACAGTGAAATTAGGCGGTGAACTCGTTGTGAGTGGAGTTGTAGGCGGAACAGTAACTACGTTAGAATCGGGAGTTAATAACTGAGAAATTTGGTTTTTTAAAGTGTTGGTCTCGGTTTGCACCTGCGACATGGCCTGGTGTAAAATCTCTTTTGTAGCGGTTTCTACCCTTTGCTCAATGAGCTTGTTGCAAATACCACATTCGTGCACTAATTTTTCTGCAATGTTTGCGTTACACTCTAAAGAAAGCGATTCTGTTTTTTCCTCCAAATGGGAAATTTTTTCTTTCATTTCTAATTGTTGTAAGCATACTACGCTAACTTGTTGAGTAATACCTTCGATATCCATCGAAATTTTATTTTGTGAGGTGGTTTGATTTTGCACGAAATTCTGAACTAGATCATTGACCTGAGCCTGAGCGTTCGTGACCTGATCCAACTTGGTTTTACATGACTGCATTTCGGAATTTGTCACTGTTTGATATTTAACAAAGGAATTTTCGTGAGTGTTTACACGACATGACAATTCGTTGAAACTTTCGGTCAATTGTGTCGTTTTTGAATTAAGTTCTGAGATTTGGTTAGCCTGTTTTTCCAGAGTAGATGTTACCTCAGAAGACAATTGATCGATTTTGCTGTTTAATTCTTTTGTACTCTGCTCCTGTTTATCAAATCTAGTGTCTAGTTTATCAAACCTTTCATTAAGGATGCTATCCATACTTCGCGTAAGAAGTTGTATTAAAATTCCGTACTGATTCGGATCAATGTTTGGATCATTGTTCCTTTTACTAGAGTTGTGCAAATTAGGATCGGAGTGGGAAATCCCTAGTTGGACACGTCTACTATCGTTTTCCATAGGGTGAGGGTTATTGGGTGTGTCACCTGATGAATTACTTTCGTTACTTAGTATTATTTGATGTGATACACCTGCAGTAAATTCCATAGATACTGGGCTGGAAAAGCCTAGGAAAGGGGATGCTGATGATACAGTAGCACCACCGTTATCAGTTTGCTGTTGCTGTTCTTCCATTTTTGCCAATAATTAACAAACGTGAAATATACAAATAGTACACCCAGAATGGCGATGGCTTGCAAAGTACAAAAGATAAATAAAATTTAAATAGTTAGACGGTAATAACTATTACTTGATAGAATTTCCAAAAATGTCTGAATTATTATTGTGGTTGTAACCGTATTCGCGTAGCTAATCTGAAAGTTGTGACATGACGTAACAAACAGGATTGACTCATAACAATGACTTCTGCATATCTTACTGTTGAATTTCAATGTTACAATAATAGAAATTCCATTGACAAAGAGTATGATTCTTGTTTAGGGAAAGGCATGGGAAATGGGAATAAAAGTTAGCATAGGCGGGAGGCGCACGCTGGACAATGGCATAGCAGAACAAATGCTTTTGCACTACTCACCGCGCTGCGGTGAAGCTTGCAGAAATCTTGTTAATCTTGAAACAACGTTAGCTCTCGTTTTCATATTGGACATGAAAGAGAAAATTACAGTTTTTTAGCCAATGTACAAGACAATAAATATTACTACACGTATGATTTTACTTTAATTTGCCCTTGTTAAGTTCATTCCAGTAAAATCCGGAGATTGACGTCCTGTAAACGGTCGCCAGTGTGATGTCCGGAATTTAAAAAAAAGGGAAGGTGGTAATTTTTTGTTTTTTGTTTTGTTGAAAGGAAAGAAAGAAAAAAGGGTGAATAAAGGTGAAGGGAAGTGGTTCTATTTTTACTGGAATGAACTTATTGATGGACATCACAAAAACTTATTTGACGTATATTTTTTTTTACTCATCGAAGAAGACAACACAACACATTTAAAAGAAATCATCATACTAATATTATCCACAGAATGATCGTTTCACAAGACACTTTCTAGCTCGACTGACTCTTAAGACTGAACAAGACTCGACTGACTCTACTCTCTCTCTGGACCACAGCCTCTTCACGTCCCTCTGGACCAGAGATTTCAACTGTGATTCGCACGCCGATTATTTAATTAATCGTACAGCCGCTGGGCGCGCGCTTGGCGCGTCATTTAAATGGGGTTAAACGCACACCGCGAGAGGCGTGGGCTAGCGGTGTCTTACGGGTATCGCCATGGGACTATGTGTATTGAGTCTGTACTAACCATGTGTATTAATTCCATTTACATATTCATATTTACAAACTTGATCGTGTCTTACTACATACCATCTTGTAAAGGGAGGCCGGGAACCCACACTGCTGGCAGTTCAAGAACAAATACGCTTTATTTCACTGAAAAAATACGGCAACCAGCCACTTTTTAATGCGTTTTTTTATTTACGCCAATATGCATTTCGGGTTTGCAGCCATCTTCTGCTGGCAAATTACATGGATCATCAGTTACTACAGTAGTACAATCTCGACAGCAGTTTGGATGCTGCAGCAGCCCTGTGCAACAGCAACGACTCCAATCATTTACTTCAATTTCGCGAGTTTAAAGTCACACACTATCAGTTGTTCATTTTACTTACATTCTCCTCTCCTTCTTTTTTCTCGGCTTTTCTTCTTTTTTGCAACAACACAAACACTTTTTATCGCGTATTTTGCACAGGTGCACTGCGTTATCCGCCATGTTGTCGACTGACAGTTTTTGTTCACATACAAATGGTTTATCTATGGACAGAGTTATACACTCCTGGAAATGGAAAAAAAGAACACATTGACACCGGTGTGTCAGACCCACCATACTTGCTCCGGACACTGCGAGAGGGCTGTACAAGCAATGATCACACGCACGGCACAGCGGACACACCAGGAACCGCGCTGTTGGCCGTCGAATGGCGCTAGCTGCGCAGCATTTGTGCTTCGCCGTCGTCAGTGTCAGCCAGTTTGCCGTGGCATACGGAGCTCCATCGCAGTCTTTAACACTGGTAGCATGCCGCGACAGCGTGGACGTGAACCGTATGTGCAGTTGACGGACTTTGAGCGAGGGCGTATAGTGGGCATGCGGGAGGCCGGGTGGACGTACCGCCGAATTGCTCAACACGTGGGGCGTGAGGTCTCCACAGTACATCGATGTTGTCGCCAGTGGTCGGCGGAAGGTGCACGTGCCCGTCGACCTGGGACCGGACCGCAGCGACGCACGGATGCACGCCAAGACCGTAGGATCCTACGCAGTGCCGTAGGGGACCGCACCGCCACTTCCCAGAAAATTAGGGACACTGTTGCTCCGGGGGTATCGGCGAGGATCATTCGCAACCGTCTCCATGAAGCTGGGCTACGGTCCCGCACACAGTTAGGCCGTCTTCCGCTCACGCCCCAACATCGTGCAGCCCGCCTCCAGTGGTGTCGCGACAGGCGTGAATGGAGGGACGAATGGAGACGTGTCGTCTTCAGCGATGAGAGTCGCTTCTGCCTTGGTGTCAATGATGGTCGTATGCGTGTTTGGCGCCGTGCAGGTGAGCGCCACAATCAGGACTGCATACGACCGAGGCACACAGGGCCAACACCCGGCATCATGGTGTGGGGAGCGATCTCCTACACTGGCCGTACACCTCTGGTGATCGTCGAGGGGACACTGAATAGTGAACGGTACATCCAAACCGTCATAGAACCCATCGTTCTACCATTCCTAGACCGGCAAGGGAACTTGCTGTTCCAACAGGACAATGCACGTCCGCATGTATCCCGTGCCACCCAACGTGCTCTAGAAGGTGTAAGTCAACTACCCTGGCCAGCAAGATCTCCGGATCTGTCCCCCATTGAGCATGTTTGGGACTGGATGAAGCGTCGTCTCACGCGGTCTGCACGTCCAGCACGAACGCTGGTCCAACTGAGGCGCCAGGTGGAAATGGCATGGCAAGCCGTTCCACAGGACTACATCCAGCATCTCTACGATCGTCTCCATGGGAGAATAGCAGCCTGCATTGCTGCGAAAGGTGGATATACACTGTACTAATGCCGACATTGTGCATGCTCTGTTGCCTGTGTCTATGTGCCTGTGGTTCTGTCAGTGTGATCATGTGATGTATCTGACTCCAGGAATGTGTCAATAAAGTTTCGCCTTCCTGGTACAATGAATTCACGGTGTTCTTATTTCAATTTCCAAGAGTGTATTTTTACGAAAGTTTTGAGGTTCTAAGATAAGCTATTGTTTTCTAAATATTGACTTGGCTGATAGAAGTATTCTAAGTACGATGTATACATTTTTTTTGTAGTGTTGAAGATAGTAAACTAACATAACACATTTATACAAAGCAGTAATTCATACATTTAAAATATGACAAAGATAGAATTAAGATTTTAGAATTAAGATTTTTATGTTTTATATTAGTACATGCATTTGTTGGGTTTATACTAGATTATGTTATTTGTTGATAAGCAGAGTGTGGAAGTTTTTTAGAAATATTCGGTTTGGCAGCTCTGTTTGGTCGTTAAGTATGTCAGAAGGGGATGCATGTTTATGTGAATAAATTTCGATTTCTTCTAGGAGGTTCATTCTTTTTCCTTTGTTGGCTAAGTGGAGAACTTGTAGGTTATGGTATATGTCTGTTACTTGATGTTCTTCTTCTACTACATGTTGGGCGAATGTGGATTTATTTAAGTTTTTTAAACGAAGAGCATCCATGTGTTCTGGAAACCGTATGCTGAAGTTTCTTCCTGTTTGGCCTATATATGTTTTTGGACATGAGTTGCAGTTAAGTTTGTATATTCCTGATTGATTGTACGGTTTGGAATTATTTTTAATGTTATGGATAGCTTTGTCCTTTATTTTGTTGTTTGTATAGTAGCTGATTTTGATATCTGTTCCTCGGAACAAGTTTCTTATTTTATATGACAGCTTTCCTACAAATGACAAGCTTACATATTTTTCATTTGGTTGTGTTGTGGTATTCTCTAATGTAGTTTTGTTATTGTATTTGTTTATGTGAGGATTCATCTTAGAGTTTAGTTCATCTATTAATTTTGGATTGTAACCATTATTGTAATCAATTGCTTTGATGGTGTTTAGTTCTTCTATTTGGTCAGCTGGTTCTAGTGGTATTTTGTGCATTCTGTTTAGCATTGCTCTGTATGGAGCCGTCTTATGTTTATCCGGGTGGCAGGATGACTTATTAATTGTGTTATCTGTGTATGTTGGTTTCCTGTGTACTTGAAATTTGTGTTTGTTGTTGGAGCTACTTATGCAGAGATCCAGAAATTTTAAACCTACTTCTGTTTGGTGTTCTACAGTGAAGATGATGTTCTGATGCATTTTATTCATTTCTTTTGCAAGGTTATCAATTTCTTCTGCTGTGCCATCAAATAAGACTATTATATCATCAACATACCTTTTGTAATAAATTATCTTGTTTACCACTTACTAAGCACAATCAAGAAATAACATAATCTAGTATAAACCAAACAAATGCATGTAATAATATAAAACATAAAAATCTTAATTCTATCTTTGTTATATTGTAAATGTATGAATTACTGCTTTGTATAACTGTGTAATGTTAGTTTTTATCTTCAATACTACAAAAAAAATGTATACATCGTACTTAGAATACTTCTAGCAGCCAAGTCAATATTTAGAAAACAATAGCATATCTTAGAACCTCAAAACTTTCGTAAAAATATAACTCTGTCCATAGATAAACCATTTGTATGTGAACAAAAACTGTCAGTCGACAACATGGCGGATAACGCAGTGCGCCTGTGCAAAATACGCGATAAAAAGTGTTTGTGTTGTTGCAAAAAAGAAGAAAAGCCGAGAAATAACAAGGAGAGGAGAATGTAAGTAAAATGAACAACTGATAGTGTGTGACTTTAAACTCGCGAAATTGAAGTAAATGATTGGAGTCGTTGCTTTTGCACAGGGCTGCTGCAGCATCCAAACTGCTGTCGACATTGTACTACTGTAGTAACTGAAGATCCATGTAATTTGCCAGCTGAAGATAGGTGCAAACCCGAAATGCATATTGGCGTAAATAAAAAAACGCATTAAAAAGTGGCTGGTTTCCGTATCATTATCCACGTCCACGGAGCTAAACAGTCCAAATAAAATGGACAAATTGCTATAAATACACTTTAATTGGTTAAATTCCATAGGTGAGAGCAATATGAATTAAGCCACTCGAGTAACGTGCCAGTAGAATATGAGGAAGTGAGCTAAATAGTAGCTCAAGAAAACCATTAAACTCTTCTTCGCCATAACGGTGGATGTCGAGGATAAGAAGCAACTGCTGTAACCTGGTATGACAAAGGTCTCTATAGCAATCATAGGATGGGAGATTCTTCTAGTACATTTCTTCAGTAACTGTCTCTGACAAATGGATGTTATTCACTATGTACTGTTTTAATTAGAATTATACTCTATCAGCCAACAGAAGATATAGGATTAAGTGCGTTAGAGGTCAAGGAATGATTTAATGTTACCGCTACTCGAGATCTTCGTACATCACTGAAAGTAAAATTACAATTCACGGGTGTTCATTCTCAGAACCATTACAAACTGAGATGTTTCCGGGTGGTAATAATTCAATATTAGATTCTATGTACAAGGCAATTCGTTACCCAAATACATTCTGTCACTACTGAACAATACAGCGTAGAATACCATAAATAAATCACGACACAGCCAACAAGTAGATTGTGATAACTTACGGCAATGCAAAACAATATTTCAGGTGAAGGAAGTAGAACACTCCGCTCACTTCGCCTCTATAGTGGGGATAATCCTTACTTTAACCACAAGCATAGAAGAAATAAGGACTTAGTGTAAACATGAACCACAAAAAGTATACACAAGTGGGAATCACGGACAGTGAAGCATCGCACAGCAGCAGGAGGCAAAATATTAACACAGGAGGCAGAAAATGGAGGACCTGATGAAACGAGGCTACAGCAATTGGCTATGGTTCATGAGAGTGTTTGTGAGCAGCTCTTCCTCAGGCAGCGGCATAAATATCTGTGTGTAAAAAGGTAGTTCTACCCACAACATCCATTTACATTGTTCCACTGAACCAGGTAGACATAATTTCAACACATTATAGATGGCGGGTCAAAGTAATGATAATGGTTGTGCTTGAGTTTTTTTCGACTGTCCAGTCTGGTGTTATGCTCACGTCCATATTATCTCCTTCATCGGGCCTAATTACGGCTACTTTTAGCATGTTTTTGGTGAAATCCTCATTTTTCTCTAATTTCGTATGATTTTCCCTTCTTTCGAAATACTACTTCCCCGGAACATTTCTTCGCTAACACTAACGATCACCGAGCGAGGTGGCGCAGCGGTTAGCACACTGGACTCGCATTCGGGAGGACGAAGGTTCAACCCCGCGTCCGGCCATCCTTATTTAGGTTTTCCGTGATTTCCCTAGATCCGTTCAGGCAAATGCCGGGATGGTTCCTTCGAAAGGGCACGGCCGATTTCCTTCCCCATCCTTCCCTAATCCTAGCTTGTGCTCCGTCTCTAATGACCTCGTTATTGACGGGACGTTAATCACTAATCTCCTCCTCCTCCACTAATGATCTCATCTTGCTCGTCAACGAGCGTTTTCGGCTTGAGAGACGGCCGGAGTAGGACGGATTGTCTACATTTTGGACAAAGCGGGATTTGCTGCTTGGCGGTCGAGTGTTCCCAACAGACGGTGATGTTGCATTTTTCGTATAGGATTTTAAACTGTCGTTTTCCGATTTGGGAAGTAGTGTTTTCTTTTAGTGCCTGTCTGCTTTTGCTGGTTGGTAATTTATGGTTATTCCGCTGTCGCTTTTTACTGGAACTATTCACACCCTGACGCGGATGCTCTGGGGTTATAGGGAGATTTGCTTTCTTACTTTGTAAGTGGACGTGGCGCCGCAGCCCCGACTCATTCGAGTCGATTTTGTGGCTCCTGGCAGTGCATTCTTAGGTGTCCGACCTAGCGGCAATTCAGGCAATAAGGTGTCTGACACCGGTTGGCGACATGTCCTGACTGACCACATCGGTGACATTCTGCCACTTGTGCAAAGTCATGGCACTTTGGTTTGTTATTCTGCGCGAAGTGGAAACGAACCGTTGCGCCTCTTCCCACAGAAAGGCTATTCGCACTGCTTCGTGCAGGGAAGTGGGGATCGAATGTGAATCAATTCCACGTATAAACACATATATAGCCCTTCTCTCGTTTTCCTCTTGTAACACCTCATTTCGGATCGCGTCAGTGCCAAGGAGGTATTTTTTGGAGGAAATTACGCGAATGCAGTCCGCAAACGCTTCCAGTTCTTCACCCGGCCTTTGCCACTAAGTGGACAACTTATCGCAGCAGTAACTATTCCCACGTTTATCTGAGAATCTCTGCCAAACCCTTTGCTGATACTTCATATCTCCTCGCATTTCTGAGTGTATCAACAGACTACATATACATGCGAGCAAATTCAAATTTTGTTAGAAAGTGTAAAAAGTCATCTTTCCAAGAACAAAAATGAGCCATATAGCGGATATATAGCAAGAAATAAGATGACATTTTCATAATATTTTCCCACGCAAGTGAGGATAAAAGGAACTGCCCGAAAAGTATTTGTTATGTGTGGGGCAGGCGGTGTTGATTCCTGTTTGCTTTTCTCTCTTCCGCTGCAAGATCCGCAATTCTCTCTAATACTGCGTCTAAATTATTTGTTAAGATTTCTGACCTTGTTCTGAGTTGTACAAGCAGTTGGAGGGACGTACCTCTCTACCTTGTCCTTCTCAACGGATACTTGATCATCTTAAATCTATTGTTTTCGGGTTTGTTCCGCCACCGTCTATCTGCATTTCTTTATCTACTGTTGGAGGAACAAGGATTTGCTTCTGCAGTCCCTCAAGTTACTTCTCCAATTTGCTACTCTTTGCTATAAACTTGTCCTCTTTTTCTGAAGCAGTCTGCATGCCTAACTTCAATGTTTCACTGAAATCTGATCTTACTGCAGAGGCCTGACCGTGCGGCTGATCGTTCAGAATTTCTTTCTTCTAGAAATTTAGTTCCTCTCTCTTCTAATCCTTTGTTTTTCGCCAACAGTCTCTCTACTTAAATTTGAAAATCTTCGTCTGGGGTTAACCACGCGCTCTCAGAGTGTCTTTGAACTCTGCTCTTACTTTTTATTTTGGGAGGCACGGTTACAACATAAGAGCCAAGATTTCTGTAGACCAGCAACGTTACAAGAGAGGAGTCTCAATAGCAACCTACGTGGGTGCGTCAAATGAAAACCTTAAATTTGTAATAACAAATCGAAATTTCTCGCCGTTATCCTGTAAGTTGGATAGCGTGCTACAAACAGTGTGCAGAATGTCCTGTAGGTGGCAGCATAGTGCAGATGCACACATACAGTCGCAGTATCAGAATAAAGAGGGCCATCCCACTTGCGACTGGCACCAGGCAAGAACAGGTTTCTGTTATTCTGTTTTTGCGTAGTGGAGGTGTAAAACCTATCAGATTCATCGACGAATGAATGTTCAGTACAGTGATGCATGTTTGTCACAGCAGCAAGTCTATGAATGGAGTGGGAAGTTCGCAAATGATGTGACTTCAGTGGAAGATGCTCCTCGTCCAGGTCAGGCACAACGAGTTGTGACTCCACAGAACATGCAGCAGTTGAAGCCATAGTGAAGGAAAACCGACGAGTGACACTGAATGACATTGCATCATGTTTACAGATTAGTCATGAGTCAGCGAATCACATTGTGCATGATGTGCTCCAGTTTCACAAAGTGTTTGCAAGACGGGTGCCACAGCAGCTGACTCCCGAAATGAGAGAACGACGTGTTGATGCTGATGAAGAACTTCTTCGGCGCTTTGAACGAGAAGGTGATGGCTTCCTTACAAGAATCGTTACTGGGGACAAAACCTGGGTTCACTTCCTTCAACCGGAAACGAAGAGAGCGTGCAAGGAATGGCGTCATTCCTCGTCACCAAAACCAAAGAAGTTTCGATCAGAGCCATCAGCAGGGAAGGTTATGCTGACTCTCTTTTGGGACGAAAAAGGCGTCATTTTGGAGCAATACATGCCTAGAGGGACCACTGTCACCAGTGCATCATACACAGATCTCCTAAAAAAAAATCATCTGCGGCCTGCAATCAAATCAAAGTGACGTGGATTGGTGTCAGCAGGTGTCCTTTTGCAACATGACGATGCAAGGCCCCACAATGCCTGTACAACAGTTGTAACAATCACATACCTGCACTTAAAGTGTCTTCCCCATCCCCATACTCACCAGACTTTGCCCCAAGTGATTTCCATATGTTTGGACCACTCAAAGACGCAATGGGAGAAAAGAAGTTCCGTTCTGATGAAGAGGTACGCCACGCGGTGCATGAGTGGTTGCGCGGACTACCAAAATAATTTTTTTCTAAAGGTATTTATGCACCTTGTAAGCGCTGGAGGACTTGCATTCAGCGTTGGAGAGCTTATGTTGAGGAGTGATACAGCTTTGTACCACTTCTGCACAATAAATAATATTTACAAAATATTTAAGGTTTTCATTTGACTCACCTTCTTATATTAGATTTACCAGCGACGAGTTCCCGCGGCGTAAGCTCGCAAAATTAAGCGCGAATGCAGTGACACTTACACTAACATCCTGCGTCGACGGGCCGACGGCACGGCGATGACAGGTGTCGAGGTATCCAGGGCGGCGGCTGCAGCATCTGCATGCGGCGGCGAGGCGGCACGGACCCTCGGTGATGTGTCGAGGTAGTGCCGCTACGAAGGCGCGGCGATATCGGCGGCATGCAGCAGACTACGCCCGCAGCGTAGAGAATACTGCGGCAGCAGCGTGACGCGGTACGGAATAGTGCGCCCACAGAGCTGTAAGGTGTCAGGCAAATCCAACACCTTCCATGAAAACCCTGACATGGTAGCAAATCCGGCAATATGTCACATAGCTCCGAATAAATCCTGGCATTAAACTGACCAAAGTAATATGATCAACGAGTCAGCAAATGGAATACCACAGACTAACACAAGAACGTCTAAACGCATGTCATACCTTCCAACCGTGAAGTAGACCCAGTTCCGAGGGGAGAAACGAGAACAGAAGCCGAGAGCAGAGCCGTGTAGGCTAGAAGGCCCTATGATAAGAGCGGGACAATGGGACACCCGCATCGCAGTCCGACCACCAAGAGGTACATTCCCCAGCCCCTGTTAAAAGATAGAGCCCTCCAGAATAACAGTATAGATCTTACAATAACACTAAAAAGGCCACACCAGCTGCAAGTTTTTGCGTGAGACTATACGCGTCTCTGTTATGTAGCAAACATTAAAAACATTGCCCCACCACGAAAAGTATAACGTTTCTCATTCGATGGGCAGAATTTTTGTAGGCGAAGCTTAAGGTTAACATTTAGACGCTGACTGGTCAGTTGAAAACAAAGTCAGGTACCTTTTTCTTAAACCAACATCGGTAAACAGTAGTAAGGATAAGTTCGAGAGAGTTGCTACCGAGACGGCGAGGTGTGTGGAGCTGCGCTGCCAGCCGCCCCTGACGCTGCCTAACCACCGACAAGGTAATGAATGCACGCGATGCTGGATAAGAGCACATAAGGCTTCACTCAGAACTGCAGAAGTCTCATCTGTTACATCCTCTTTTTACGTAATACTAGTGTCGATCGTCAATTGAAGCTCATGGTATTCACATTTGCTACGTATGTTAAAATCTGAAACACGATGATTTTTCTGTTATATAATTATTGAGAAGCCACATCAGCCACTGTAATTTACGACAAGTTAGATAAGTAATTAAAGATAATTGAGGGTCACTGTAGACAATTTTTGATAGTTTTCTCTTTTATGAAACTTAATTAAAACCTAGATCACAGATGTGATGTGGCATAGGTCATCCTTCGATCCATTATAGAACTTGGAAACCCGTTCAGGGAATATTCGTTCACATTTTTGTTGAACGCAGTTGGTTTTTATCATCCTGTATTCAAATATTTCCTTTCATCAATAGTACAATTTATAAACAATGTTTTGTGAGTAGAATAAAACTTCCAATGGTAAACTTAACTGCTTTTTCGACGTTATTTTACCAGCTAAATAAAAATAGGAAAGCCTTAAACCCCTTCCACTAAATTTAGTTAGTATTAAGTTTTTTTTACAGGGAGTACAGTGGAGCTGATGATGAAATCATTAAGTATTTGATTATATCATCGCTAGTCTCACTGAACTCTTCTGAACTCTACATGTCATGTGTGGTCTGGCGTCTCCTTACCAGCAACAGGTCCCAGGCTCAAACCAGTCAATTCCCAAAAAAAACACGCTCAGAACTTCGTTGCGCTAAAGTGGTAGGGAGACACGACTTAGAACAAACAGACACCACGCCGAATGTTAGATAGCAAAGGAAACGTCTATGGCTTAATGCTATGACAATATGCACCGCAAGCGTTTGCACGTGGCGAGCACACAGTATGCGGTTCCAAACGCAAACAAGACGTCGAGGTTTTTTTTTATCATAGCCATATTACATAGGAACTAACAGGCAAACAGGCTCTGCCATCTCGTATCCATCAAATCAAAGTGGCGACAATCCACAAAGGAAACGTGTTAGCCGGACGTAGTTCAGAGCACTTTGTATGTTCTGGACTTTTGGGAAAAATGAGCAGCAAGTGGGTAGTCTGGTTGTGTTTGAGGAAAATCTTCGAAAGAAGGAACTATTTCCAGTCGCCAGTGGCCTTTTTATATCTTCAAAAGCCTATGCCTAATACTCAAACTCTCTACGGCAACAGGAGGCTGTCGCAGTTAAATTGAAACTGCACCCCCAAAGGGAGGAACTAGTGGACACGTCTGGTCGCGGACCGAGCTGCTAGGTAAGAGACCGTTCTCAATAAAAACGAGTTATCACCAACCGGTCCCGGCGCGCTTCACGTAAATGCCCCCCCCCCCCCCCACACACACACACACCCACCCACCCAGTTCTCCTATTAGTGGGTAGAGGAATCTTCAGTGGGTGTCCCTCCATCGGAAGTACTCAACATATCTTGTCAGCAGTTCTACCGTGGGATAGTTCTCACATTGACTGGACATTGGAGTTCTGCAAAACATCCGAGACCTTGTCGTCCAAAGTTCAGCAACTGTCATACCTAAAGAATTTTGAACATCTACCTGTAATGACCAGACTCAATACATCTGATGGGCTGAAAACGAGAATCTTGAGGGATTTAAAAATCGGAAAATGGACAGAAATTCCTCCAACGTGTGGGTATTCGTTGGATTCGCTGTTTTGGGGTCTACAGTTTGTACAGCCTTTCACTGTAGCAGTTATGTACGGGCACGTAGGATCCTAAAAGTCAAACGTTACCTCCTCAGTTACTAAGGTGTTTTCATACAGATATTGGAAAATCGCGCCAGACAACTCAGTACTTGGGCTATCATAAAACAGAGCCACGATACCAAAAAACGTTGTTCATGATACCTTAAAGTTTTGGGCAAGAGAACACAATGGCTCCTCGGCTAAGACAAAGAGTGTCACTGAGATTTTCTTATGAGCTCACGAAAATTAAGCCAAAGTGCAAATAAAAGGGGATCGCTGACACCTGTTTGAAACGTCCACCTAGAGCTCAGTGGGGCGAGAAGTTTCCGTCATAGAAGGATTGCAAACCACATTCGTAAGGCATTCTAGACTGACTTCTACCCCTGTCACTAACCGAATCTCTCTTTTCCCAGCGCTTCTCACCTGCGATGGTTAGGCCGGTAATACGACCCCACACCCCTGAGAACTCTGGATTTAGTAGAGACAACTGCAAAAACGAGACTCTCTATCTCGCGTCCACTCACTCACACATACTATTAGGGTAAAGTGGGAGGTAAACGGGGAGTAAAAAAGTGAATAAACAAACAGAATCGGTCTTCCGTGATCCAGGGGCTAAGTATAGTTGTGGCAGAGTGAAATGTCAGACAGACTAAACACGGCCGTCATGATAAGGCGCCTGTTGCGCTTGGAAGCAGATTCAACCGACCAGTTTCAATATTAAACGTTATCAGCCTGCATTCACTCTTTGACATGAAACAGATTTGTTTGTCACAATGTCTTTTTCATCACATTACCTATGTTTGTGAAAACAAAAATCCGGGTACAAATCATCATTTAACCTCAATTCCACAGTTACGTTCTCCCAGACGTATTGCTTTCTTCTCCCGTATTATCACATTACCGTCTCCAATTTCACTGCACGCAATCTCCACCTCTTCCATTATCGCCCCCCCCCCCCTCTCCCTCTCTCCTGCCCTCCGAATGACCAAATCATAATTCTCTTCTCGTATTGTCATCCTCACATGAGCTCCGTGACCACTATGTCTCACTCTACCCCATTTCATCTAGTTGTTTTGGGCACCAAGCAGAGAATATCAGCTCTAGAACAATCACAGGAATTTGAATTCCATCATTCTCAACCGCATGACAACTCCAAAAGCTGAATCTCCATTATTATAGGTTTGTTGTATTTATTTTCAACCTTGATATAAGCAAAAATTTGTGGTTAAAAAGCACACACAGTCCTTCTGCGAGCCCGCCCAGAGAATAGAAGGAAAAACAATAAAGTAAAGAAACGTGACGGAAGTTGCCACATAGAGTCGATGCCTAGCCACTTTCGGAATACTTCCACGCCTCTACACTGTGCTCATTGTCACGGCCTCTGTTGAGTACTACTTCGTATACAACAGTACGGATAGATGGGCTACAGAGTCGTACTGCAGTTGTCGTCGTAGGGATGCTGGACAGGAGCAGAAATGGTTAGTGAACATGTAAATGCAACAAATATTTTACTTAACTTACAACTTTCTCTAAGCGTTGTGAAGAAGCTCCACAAAAGAACAAACCAGTAATGCCTAGCTACTAAAGAGCATCATGCAGTATGAGGTTCCCGCTATTTATGCACGAGCTGTCAAAGACTGCATCTCACGTTGGGCTGTGTAGCTGCCGCCGGCGATCCTATATCGTGGCGGCAGAGGGCGCCCTTAGTTGGAGCCGATGAAGGTGAGATTCAGTGGACACGCATCATTGGACCTGTTGAGTCCCCGCACGACAGCTATCGGAGTCTGGCGGAAATGCGTGAAATGTGCGTTTCCGTTTCCAACTGTGAGACGCCTGTTAGGGTGGCATCGATCTATAATACCACAGCAGTCAGCTACAGTAAGAGGTCCAGGCCTGTCTTTTCCGTTAGGTAAACTCTTATATGCAAGTGAGAGCCAAAGAAACTAGTACACCTACCTAATATCGTGTAGGGTCCCCGCGAGCAGGCAAGTTCCACAACACAACGTGGCATGGACTCAGTTAACGTCTGAAGGTGTGTTGGAGGGAACTGAATCCATGAACCCTGTAGGGCTGTCCATAAATTCGCTTCTGAACAGCACGTTACAAGGCATCCCAGATATGCTCAATGATGTTCACGTCTAGGGTGTTTGGTAGCCAGCGGAAGTGTTTAAACGCAGAAGATTGTTCCTGGAGCCACTCTGTAGCAGTTCTGGACGTGTGGGGTTACGCATTGTCCTGCTGGAATTGCCTGAGTCCGTCGGAATGCACAATGGACATGAATGAATGCCGATGATCAGACAGGATGCTTACGTACGTACTGAGCCTCCTTCATCTTGAACAGTCTCCTGCTGATATGCAAGGTCCATGGATTCATGAGTTTGTTTACATACACTTATACGTTCATCCGGTCGATGCAATTTGAAACGAGGCTCGTCTGACCAGGCAACATGTTTCCAGCCATCTACAGTCCGATGTCGGTGTTGAAGGGCCCAGGCGAGGCGTAAACCTTTGTGTCGTGCAGTCATGAAGCATCATCAAGTCATCAATGTTTCGTTAAATGGTTCGCACGCTGACATTTGTTGATGACCCAGCATTGAAACCCGCAGCAATTTTCGGAATGCTTGCACTTCTGTCACGTTGAACGATTCTCTTCAGTCATCATTGGTCCCATCGTTAAGGATCTTTTCTCCGGTCGTACTGATGTCAGAAATTTTATATTTCACCGAATTCCTGACATTCACGATACACTTGTGAAATGTTCGCACGGGAAAGTCCACACTACATAGCTACCTCGGAGATGCTGTGTCCCATCTCTCATGCGCCAACTGTAGCACCACGTTCAAACTCACTTAAATCTTGATAACATGCCAGTGTAGCAGCAGTAACCGGTCTAAAAACTGCGATAGACACTTGTCTTATGTAGGCGTCGTCGACCGCAACGCCATATCCTACGTGTTTACATATGTCTGTATTTGAATAAACATGCCTATACCACTTTCTTTGGCGCTTTGGCGCTTCATTGTATTTTTCAACTAATTTGCGACAGATTATGTTCTGAAAAAGTAAATATCTGATTCGACAGCTGTCACACATACTTAATTTCGTAAAGGTTCTTATTGCTAGTTGAAGTGTCACTAGCTTCTGTACATGCTACAAGATTTTATATGCTCATGGACGTCACATGCGCTATGGTAGACTTCACGGTTCTCAATGTGATAATAATTTACTAATCACTTAATGTACTAGTACTGTTTTGTAGGTGTTGAGCCAATTAACAATATCGTTTCATTACCAATTAGTACTGATGATTACGTCAACATTAAAATACAGTAAAAGAAAATGATGTAACGTAAGACACCCGCTGTAGTTCACCTCGCCCACAGCGGAAACAGCATTGTGAGATGTGTAGTGTACATAAAAGGTAATTCCCTGGCTGGTTTACAAACAGCTTTTCAAGTGCCTCTGACGTATTCTAACAATAAATTTAAAAGAGCAAAAGTCTGATCATTAATTGGTTTACTAATTTGAAACTGCTGTTTCCTTTGCACTCACTGCAGTACAAAATAAAAACATTATGCATTCAAGTGTACTTCTTTGTCACTAATGTTAATGATGAGTTCGCTGAAAATGTAAAAAAGAAGTTAACTAGTTAAGAGTTAAATTTTTACATTTTTCATTGCTGCGATATAAAGCATTATCCATATTATTTTTGTGGGTTAATTTTTGTCAATCAGTACTACATTCCGCTCAATGCAGCTAATTAAAGTTTGATATTCTCTTTTTTTTAAACAATTTTCAAAGGAACAAACTATATAACGAAAGTTGTTAAAATAGGAATACCAGTGGCTATGAAAAATTCTGATTATTCTTATGATCTTTAACCAGGGTAGCAGGCAAGTTAATGGCCCGTTACGGGCCATATCGAAAGAGCTATCATTTCACGTCAAAATAAAATTTAAAAGAACGCCTAGTTCAATAAACCGGAAAATACGAAAAATGCATTACAAAAACGCTGCGATAAAATACAATATGTGTCAACTTCATAATACCATACTTAATAATAAAACGTAACTAAACTTCCAAGTTAACAGCCCCAGCAACCGATCGCGAGCGAAAATTGTGACCACAATTCTTAAAGGGCGCAGGTAGCATCTTCTGAAAGTAAAGCTTACAAACTTTCGCGCACAGCGATGTTTGTCATTACCTCTACGCCGGTGTAGGTGCCTAATGCCCGAGCGCCCAGTTTTGTACAGCGGAGTAACAACCAGTTCCGAAATCCTGTTGGAGAACACATCTTATTCTAGGCGGAAATTGGTTCGCTAAATGAGTATGTAACATGAGGCAGCCCGTACTGAACCAACTAAGGACTTCGGCATTTTAACAAAAAAAATTAAGAATGACAAATTATGAAAATTTGTGTACGTACAAACACATTTATTGTGAATCACAGCTTCCTCAAATTAATGAAATTGAAAATTTGTAAAGGAACACAGTAAATATTTGATTTAAACAAACGTTCTTCCAATTTCGGGATACACTGTCTTATATCGGACCTCTGGTTTCCTAAATTGCATCATTATGAAATAAATACGATAATATTTGCCCCATGTTATCCCTGAGAAGAAAAATGAAAATAACTTTGTAATTGAAACAACGATCTAAATACGTTCATAACAACAGTATTTCTTCTTCCTTGGCCGTACTCTAGCGCAGTCTTGATGTTTCCACTCCCGACATTTCATACATTCAGTTATGTGCCTCTGTTCATCCTTCTTGCATAACTTACAAAACGAAGCCGTTCTTCGTTTCCAGCTTTTCCTTATATGGAGACGAAGTCAAAACTGTACAGTCTGTTGTTTTCGTCTTTCCACTCCTTTGTTTTTAGGCAGCGGAAACATTTCCCTCGTTTTTATACAGGTTTCAGATCTTGGAGAGCTTTTATACTGACATAATTGGCATCACTTTAAGCAGTCTTTTCTGCATGAGCCTCTGCTGCTGTAATTCAAGCGGAATTTTCTGCTAAAATCCCGGCAGAAGTTTCCACTGAAACTGCTGATAAATCTGCTGCTTCAGAGTCGTTGCTCTCAAAACATTTCTGTTAACAAGCCAAATTCCAATACTTTTGAACCCGTTTACAGCGTTGGCTGCTGTTGCAGCTCGCTTATGTGAATTGCCGAGCATTTCACTTATCTGGAATTGTGTAATTAGTGCATAAGATATTCTCTCGCCCAAGTATGGCAAAACTGATTGCAGATCACAGAAAGAGGCTTAAATATGCCACATACAAAGGCTGCAGGAGGTGTGAAGTAAATTGCGGCAATATTCTTAGTGTGAGTAGTGTGCCCATCCAGCAAAAGCAAAACTTCCTTATCCTTTGTCGATTTTACAATTTCTATAAAGTGTTCAAGACACCGGAAAATAGTTTCACTTATCATCCAATCACTTTAGGAGCATGTGGATTTAGTTCCTGGAGGTGCTCTTGCTGAGAGCTGAAATTTAATCTGGAGCCCCTTAAATATAAGCATGAGTAGCACGAACATCCCAGCACCACTCAAGCAAGAAAGTGCCATAGTATTGTTTCCTCTTTCACCAGTTGTTACCGTACCAACTTTATGCGTTCCCTTCCATATTTTATGAGGTTTCTGAACGGAGAAAAGATTAGTTTCAGCTACGCTGAACATTCGTGTAGCATCAAATTTACTTTCATCAACAATATTGATCCGTGCGTGGCTCGTGTTAGTGACATCTCCTACTCAACATCCTTCTCTTCCCGTACTGCCACCTCGTTATGTTAGTTTCAATCACTTGTGTCACTGAGTTGCTGCTTTGCCTGCCCGTGAGTGGCAGCAGCAGCACTTATCGATAAAAGTCCTGCCGTATTATATTTGCTGGATTGCTATTACTTCCCGATCGTCGTGTGTCGACCAGCGAGTTGGAACGCGCGATCATTAGTTCGGACCTGGCAGTGTTTGAGTTGGTACGCGGCAGCAGTGAGGTCTGGACCGCCGGCCCTCGAACATCTGGGCGCCCTTGTGTGTACTGCCCGACGGTTGCCGACACACATCATTGGAGCGGCGACGACTTTGGTTGTTCGTCGGTCGGTCGTCTTGCCGGACGACGTGTATTTGGCCGGGGGCTGTGTGTGCCGACTCGTGATTCGTCACTGTTATTGTTGAGTCACTGCCGTTAGCATTGTCTGGTTCTTCGTGCAAGTGTTCCTGAAACCGTGTGTAGTTTGTGTGATTTTGATTGACAAGTTATTTTAAATGTCGTCGGCGTACTGGCTCTGAGGAATCGGTCGCTTGGCGTGGAGCAGTGACGAATTAGCGGCGGGTCGAGTTTGGCCGAGGCCCGCTGGCGACCTCTTCGTGGTGTCGGAGAGTGTGGCGCTGTTCCCATTGCTACGAGGTCCGTGCCTCACCGATTCTGGACGCGAATTTTGTTTTTATTTAACCTACCAGCAAGTCCAGACTGTTCACATTGTGTCGTTTTGAGTTCGTTGTCAGCTGTTAGAATATTCCCGCCAGCAACAACGTGAAGTTGGCAAATTCTAGCCATCCACCGGTGGAGTTTCACTGTATTTGGTGAATTGAAATGCACCAGCCGAATCTTCTGCCTTGTAGCCGTTAACGTTCCGGTTACCTACCCTGGCCGTTGACGTAAATTTCAGACAGTGTAGTTTCCTCATCGTCTTGTTGCTGCTCAGCGTGGTGTGTAGTGTATGATTGGTTGTCGGCGCCAATATCGTCAACGTTGTTCCAATGAACTCCCAGTTGTGTGCTGGTCGGGTGAAGTGGAAGTTATCTTGTCGGTGGGTCCGCTGACTGTCGGTCGGTTGGGGTTGTCGTTGGATCGTGAATGGTTGGCCCGACTGCTTATCTCACCTAAGCGAGCGTTAGTGTTTGAAATGCAGGCCGACCCTCGAACATCTGAGCGCCCATGTGTGGACTGCCTTTTTTTATTTAATTTGTTCTTGTTGTTGGTACTTGTATGGCTTCTATCCTGTTGTGTTTTAAATTAGAGTTGTTTTACTCTTAAGGTTCAAATGGTTCTGAGTGCTATGGGACTCAACTTCTGAGGTCATTAGTCTCCTTGAACTTAGAACTACTTAAACCTAACTAACCTAAGGACATCACACACATCCATGCCGAGGCAGGATTCGAACCTGCGACCGTATCGGTCTCGCGGTTCCAGACTGCAGCGCCTAGAACCGCACTGCCACTTCGGCCGGCTTCTCTTAAGGCCTTCAGCCTAGTTAAAGTACTGTTTCACGTAAGCCCTTTGTCATTTAAAAAAAATATTTTTAAGTCTTCGGCCTTCAGCGGATTTGAATTCAACTTCTTTACTTCAGCCTATTGAATTTTTAAGTCTTCGGCCTTCAGCCATTTTGAATTTCGTTTGTTTGTTCTTAAGGCCTTCAGCCTAAATGAAGGAACTGTTTCACGTAAGGACTTTGGTATTAAAAAAAATAATGGTTTGGAGTTTTAAATGTTCAGCCTTTAGAAGATTTGAATTTAACTTGTTTACTTCAGCGTAACTAAAGAACTGTATTAAGATAAGGCTTGCCTGTTAAATTCCAGCTTATGCTTGCGTTTTAAGTTATTGGCCTTCAGCCTTTTTACATTAAAGTGTCTTTCAGCCGGTAATTAAGTCCCAAAGATTAAAGCTGTGTGTTTAAAAAAAATTTTGCCTCTAGTAATAAAATTGTATGTTCGAGTGTAACTGACAGCGCCTTATTTTGGCCCATTTCCGCAATTTATTCTATCTGTCCTGTCCTGCGCGTTAAGCAGGGATTCCAAATATTTTATAGCATTTCAGAAAATCTACCTTCTCCTTTGGGCCTAAGTGTAGCGCGTTTGATTAGTAACCAAACCGTCTTCGCTCACGGGTTCCTATCCTGGGTAAAAAGCATCACCAACGGCGACCGAAGACTTTCAGTGTAGTAAGCCACCCTCATTCAGCCAATGACCTTTTTAAAGGTGGTAAACGTGCAGACAGAAGATCATGACTTTCTCTAGCCACTGGAATAGGAAACTGCCCCTAATGGCTGAAGAATCAGCAGTAATCAATGGCATCAAGACGCAAAACGCATTGTAAACCACGGCATTAAAGATACATAATGTATATCTACAAGACATGTGGTCTGTAATTGAAATAATGTCAAGAATATCTCTCCATTGACAAAAGCTCCCGGTCTACTCACGCATACGGATCTCCGGGAGGGGACTGCCAAGGGGGCGGTGACCATGAAAAAAAGATTGAATGACCAATGAGATGATAATGTTCTACGACTAGGGGAGTGAATTGTCCGAAGTTTGAACAGTAGTAGGGAAGCCAAAAATTCTGAAAAGGAAAATGCTAGGGCTCTTTCTATAGTTGGGGACAGCGTAGTGAAATGCAAAGAAGACAGGGATTTCTGGTCAGATGTTTATAGGGTAATATAAACAGCAGCAGGAAATGGTATAACGTGAGTGGGATTCTCTATGAATAGGAATTTACGGCAGAGAGTGTGTCACTGTGAATAGTTCGGTGACAGTATTGTCTACGTCAGAATCGACAACAAACCAGCACCGACAACAATAGTTCAAATATGTATGTCTACATTGAAAGCCGAAGATGAAGAGGTAGAGAAAGTATATACTGAACGGGTAATTCAGTATGAGAATCTAATAACCATGGGGATTTGGAATGCGGTTAAAGCGAAACGAGTAGAAGAAAGATGTATGAGAGAACATGGACTAGATTCTAGGAATGAGAGAGGAGAAACACTACCTGAGTTTTGCAATAAATTTCATCCAGTAATAGTTAATACTCCGTTCAAAAATCACCAGGAGAGTGGATAGACTTGGAAAAGATCGGGAGGTACAGGCAGATTTTAGTTAGATTACTTAATGATCAGGCAGGGCCTCCGAAATCAGATACGGATTGTAAGTCGTAACCATGAGCAGGTATACTTAGATAACAGTGTAGTAGTGATCAAGAGTAGGCTAAGGATTAAGACAGTAGTCAGCAAGAAACAATACGCACAGAAGTGGGATACGGAAGTACTAAGGAAAGGAGAGATACGCTTGAAGTTCCCTCAGGCTGTAGATATTACAATAAGGAATAGCTCAGAAGGCAGTACTGTTGAGAGAGGAGTGACCTCTCACAGTTGATGGAAAGAAAAACATAGGTCCAAAGAACTATGAAGAAAGTATAAGTAACAGAGGCATGACTTTAGTTGATCGGTGAAAGAAGGAAGGACAGAAACATTCAGGAATACAAAAATACAAGCCACTTAGAAGTGATATAAATAGGAAGTGCAAGGAAGCTAACGCGAACTGGTTGCATGGAAAGTGTGAAGGTATCTAAAAAGAAATGGTTGTCGCAAGGACTGATTCAGCATATAGAAAAGTTAAACAAGCTTCATGAAATTAAAAGTAAAGGTGGTAACGTTAACTGTGCATTGGGAATTCAATTTTTAAATGCAGCGGAGAGAGAAGATAGGTAGATGGTGTATGTAGAAGGCCTCCTTGAGGAGGAAGACTTGTGATAGAACAAGAAACTGGAGTCGACTTAGGGGAGATAGGGGATCGAGCACTACAATCAGAATTTAAAAGAGCTTTGGAAGAGTTAAGATCGAATAAGGAAGAAGAGATAGATAATAATCCACCAGAATTTCTAAAGTCATTGGAGGAAGTGGAAAGTAAACGACTATTCAAGTTGACTTGTAGAATGTAAGAGTCAAGCGATGTACCATCTGACATTGGGAAAATAATCATACACACAATTCCGAATATTGCAAGAGCCGACAAGAGCTAAAATTATCATACAATCAGCTTAAATGCTCTTGTATCCAAGTTGCTGACAAGGAAAGTACAAAGAAGAAAGGAAAGAGAAATTCACCATGAGTTAGATGACGATCAGTTTAGCATTGTGTGTGAAATCTTATGGGACTTAACTGCTAAGGCCATCAGTCCCTAAGCTTACACACTAATTAACCTAAATTATCCTTAGGACAAACACACACACCCATGCCCGAAGGAGAACTCGAACCTCCGCCGGGACCAGCCGCAGTTTAGCATTGGGAAAGATAAGGGTAATAGAAGGGCAATTCTGGCGTTGAACTTGATACTGAAAGAAAAACAAGGAAAACGCAAGATACGTTCACAGAATATTTCGATCTGGAAAAAGCGTCAAAGCGTCAAATGGTGCAAGATGTTCGAAATTCTAAGAAAAATAGGGGTAAACTGTAGGGAATAAAGGATGATATACAATTTCTACAAGCACCAAGAGGAAACAATAAGAGTGAAAGACGAAGATCGAAGATCTCGGATTAAAAAGGCTGTAAGACACGGATGTAGTCTTTTGCCCTTACTCTTCAATCTATTCATTGAAGATGTAATGGAGAAACAGTAAGAACGAGTGGAATTGAAATTCAAGGTGAATGGGCATCAATGATAAGATTCACTGCTGTTATTACTATCATTAATGTAAATGAAGAAGAATCACAGGCTCTGCTGAATGAAATGAACGATCTAATGAGTACAGAAAACGGATTAACAGTAAATTCGAAGAAAGGCAAAAGTAATGAAAAGTAGCAGACAGAAGAACAGTGAGGAACTTTGTATCAGAATTGCTGATCACGAACTGGAAGAAGTTAAACCCCATGACGGACAGAGCAAGGACGACACAAAAAACACTCTAGGACTTCCAAAGTGGGATTCCGGGCCTCCAGAAGTCTACTAGTACCAAAGGTAGGCCTTAATTTGGCGAAGACGTTTCTGAGGATCAACGTATAATGCACAGCATTGTGCGGTAGTGAATCATGGACAGTGCGAAAACTGGAAAAGAAAAGAATCGAAACATTTAAGATATGGTGCTACAGACGAATGTTGAACATTTCGAGAACTGATAAGGTACTGAATGAGAAGATTGTGTGCAGAATCGGAGAGGAAACGAATAGAATGAAAACACTGACAAGAAGAAGGGACAGATTGATAGGATATCTGTTAATACATCAGGGAATGATTTCCACGGTACTAAAGGCAACTGTAGAGGGTAAAATTTGTGGTGTACGTCGGTTGCAGGTGCTACTCTGAGGTGAAGAGGTTGACACAAGAGAAGTATTCGTGACGGGCCGCTACTTCCAACGCTAGGCGTTACGTTCAAACAACCTTATTTCCAGTATTAACAGATGACTTACCAAGGCATTATCTACGTCCTCAGGAACGTCAGCACTTGTTCCAAAAGACGTATTTACTTTCAACGCGTTAATATCAAAAGCATCAATAGACTGTTTGAAAGTGGCCTTCCGAAAACTGTACGTGCGGCCTCCACAGTACAACCCCATTTCCCCATTTATGTAGGCAAATAAACATCTTCTCATTATCTCGTCTTCACAGACACCGTATTTAACACATTTTGACATAATCTACGATAGCAAGAAAGACTATAATTAGCATAGGCTTTCCAGCAACTGAACTGTAGCACTGCAGCTATAATTTCAATACTCATAGTAATAATTGATCTCTCTATTATTTAGAAATATGCCTTGATATTATTTTTCTAAAGTGGACCACTCCAAATAAGCAGTCCCACATAGAAAAATACTGCGGCGGCAGCCCACCATTTTTATTTCTACCAAGAACGCACAAATAACAAATGGTACAGCCGCAAGGGTAAATGCGACATTATTGTCACTATTAAGCACTGTTTACAAAATATATAGTAAAACCTTTACGAAGTGTCTAGCACAACCTACCCATCTTGAATACTACATCTGTTGGCTGCGATATACAGAACAAAAATTATATTACGGCTACCTATAAGAAAAACACACGTAGCACCACAGCACACGCCCGCAACGTTGTGCAACTTCCTCTTCGTATATAAGCCAGTGCAAGCTTCGGTTTAAGGTCACTAGAGGGTTCCGCCATAATTCCTATCCAATTATTTCAGCTCAGTCCGATTTAATCAGTGTTCCTGTATAATTTGTCAAACATTTGGGTATACTCGTATATGTCAATATTTTTAACAATATTGTCGTTTTAACGTGCCCCATTTACACGAGGGGCGTTCGATAAGTAGCAAACCACATCTTTTTTTTTTTCTTGGTCAGTTTCAGTTGAAAAATGCGATTTTTATTTTTTTTATTATTTATTTATTTATTATTTTTTTATTTTTTTTATTTATTTTTTTTTACGCCGTGAAATATTCCCGCTCCCTTCCCTATAGTTTTACGACGGTCCGATTGATGTCGGTGCTACGTGTAGCCGAGAGCATCACAGGTATCCACTGCCGCTAGGAGAATGTCGACGGAGACCTGGCAGTGAAACAGAGGAAGGTGGGTCGATGGGTAAGATGTCTCTCTCATTATCGCAACAAGGTGGCGCAAACCTACCCATCTCCCGCTTGCTGGCTGGCCAAACACAGCTGTGACTCCTGCAAAGTTGGAACGTGCGGACTCTCTCATTCGAGGAGGTCGACGGACCTCAATCAAATAGCGCGATGCTAAACTGAACATTTCTGTTGTAGTGCTGACAGACTCGTCCGCCAGTCGGAATATTCAAAGACGTGTGCCGATTAACAGAAGATCGTAACGAGCAACTGCTTGGGCCAATGAAGTTCGGCCATACCGTCTTCCACCGAAACAGAACTTGAAAGTACGGCCATCGCTTTTCCCCTGAGATGTCTTCTTCAAGCCAAAGAAAGATGGAAAGCATATTACATATTGAAACTTCCTGACAGATTAAAACTGTGTGCCGCAACGAGAATCGAACTCGGGACCTTTGCGTTTAGCAGGAAAGTGCTCTACTGCCAGAAGTAAAGGTGTGAGGACGGGGCGTGAGTCGTGCTTGGGTAGCTCTGTTGGTAGAGCACTTGCCCGCGAAAGGCAAAGGTCCCGAGTTCGAGTCTCGGTCCGGCACACAGTTTTAATCTGCCAGGAAGTTTCATATCAGCGCACGTTCCGCTGCAGAGTGAAAATCTCATTCTCATATTACACATTTCTGATGTTATTACATATTCTACAACCAACAACGAAACAAAAGTGACTTTTACTTCAACGATATTGGTAAATGGCCGGGCAACTTAGATCGACATCATCGGTTCACAATTGGAAACAGCAGAGTGCAACATGCGAATAGCAAATTGTCTTCACAGAAAATGTACGACAAAGAAAACAAACAATGATTCTTTCAAAAGTCGTATTTCACATATGGATATAAGCTAACGGGTAAAACTCACATTAAGGAGTGGTTGTGTTATTCAAAATCTAAAGAGAAAGTTTCCTGTTTTGTCTGCAAAATTACGGATTCGGACTGCTCCTCACGGCTTACGAAAGATGGAAAAGATGGAAGGAATATTTTGTTGAAAAGGCAGGAAAGAACCACACCACATAAGCAATAGATAATTTCGTTGTTAGTTCGCAAAAACATGGATGCGGGTTTCTCAATTTGTAAGTCAATCTGAAACCGAATAAAAGTACTGGAAGACACGCTCTGAACAAATTACTGCAGTTATGCCTTTTTTAAGCAGAACGATATCTTGTTTTTCTGGGTAGTGATGTAACTGTTGGTTCACCACAGAATAGAAATTTTTAGTTTTTTTTTAGAATAAATAGCCTTGTTAGACAATTTCCTTGCCTGACATCCACATATCACTGCAAATAAAATATAATAGTTTTCATGAATAACATGCGAGTAATTTATTCATCTACTTGCATAAGACCACCAACTAATTGCATTAATGACATGGGATGTTATGATTGGTGAGGTTAAGTGACGCAAATATTATTCTGTTTCATTCGATTCCACTCCAGATGTATCACATGCAGACCAACTGACTTTAATAGTGTGCTGTGTCCTGCCGTCTAGAGTAGTGGAGACACTCATAAGGTTCTTCGACATGAAAAGCCACAATGCTGTGCAATACGCCCAAAGCTTACTAGATTTTTTTAAACTCTATCGACATTAATATCAAACATTCTAGGGAACAAAGCTATGGTAGTGCCAGCGACATGAGCGAGAAGTGATGTGGCTTCGAAGCACGAATAACAGGAGAAAGCAATACACACAACAAATTCCCTACTATGAACGTACATTAAATGATGTTTTGGAGCGTACTATATTATACTGTATAGAAACATAATTTTTCTTCAATTACGTTGAAATCCTCTAAATAATGTTTGTGCATCTATCTATCGATGGAGTATTCTTTTGAAAGTACTGAAGAAAACTAAGAGTAGTTGAAAAATTCCGATTTTGAAAAACGTTCTCGGACACTAGGTGGTCGGCCGGAATAGATACTGCGAAGGCACTTGTCTGCTTTTGATTGCTATTTCCGCCATTTGACTGTAAAAACTTCTTTATTTTATATTACTATCACGATTTCTGCCTTAACCCATTATCGACTACAACAATGTATGATATAATTAGACTTCGTTAAGTGAAGTCATATGTGATTTTTAAGGACACTATTTTCCAATTCAGTTGTTAATTGTCATAACTGGTAAAGTGATGTCTGCATTAGCTAAATGCATAAAAATGAACCATGAAGTGACTAGTGTATTTGGAATACTTTCGAAATTTAAATCTTCAGCAACAGAAAAGAGCTTGAAAAGAACTCCAAGTATCGTTACTCTTTACCCAAAGTATTTGGAAGAAAGCAGTTTGCTGAGCTGCTCAAAACATACGTAGCTGCTGCTATTAACAGCGAAAATCAGGAGCACCTGGGGCTGCAGTTTTATAAACTTTTAATGGAAAATTCATTAGAATCGCGTTTGCCAAATGTACAAACAGTCTTGCCCATTTCACGTCTTTCATCACCAATTACGATGGAGAATGATCTTCAACATTGAAGCGCATTAAAAATGAGTTACGAAGCACCATGGGACAATGATTTCAGGGGTAGTTGGACTTGATGTGATAGTTACTAGAGAAGGAATACCCTGTCATACTACTTTGCAATTTCACATACGCCATTCAGTCAACCAGCTACTCTAATGGACAACGTAGTTAACACTGATTGAATTAAGACAAAAATAAAAGCTTGGATCCGCTAAACGTTACATGATCTTGACTTACGGGTGAAGAAACTGGAAACGCGGATATATACAGAAAGGGTATACGATGTACAGCTCAGGGGTGCCTAGAGCTAGGAAAACACATCGCTGCCATGATAGAGGGTGTACTCTTAAACATGGACGCCCCAATGCACAAAAGGAAGAATGTAAGTCCCTTATTTCGAGATGGAATGGCAGGCCTTCATACTAAAGCATGTCCATGTTTACTACTAAAAGGACATTGCAATTGAACAGTAAGGAAAGAAGCGAACTACTTGCATAACGTCAGCCCCTCAAAAACAACTGTAACCTCCTGCATCCTGATTCAAGTCAGTAGCCAATCCGCCAGTAGACTGTATAGAATTTGTTCCTTCAAACGCCATGTCAAATAATGTACAAGATTATGAGATATGGTCATTACGCTTACCATAGACCCCTATCCTCACACCAGAGAGAAAAATTATCTAGAGCATCGTGTATTGTAATTGAATGTATCGCTACCAGACGTTGATGCGTTAAGGTAAGAAATTAAAGATTACTGGAGTAAGTGTTTAAGCAACTGGGACAGTTACGCAGAAAATGTGCTATAGTGGACGGCCAGGGCAAAGTCGAAAATAAAGAAATGTTTCATCCACTTTGCACAAAATCAAGCATACTAGAGAATAGTGGGAATTAGTGAAGTTCGGTGGCAGGAGGAACAAGACTTTTGGTCAGGAGAATACAGGGTTATAAACACAAAATCAAATAGTGGTAGTGCAGGAGTAGGTTTAATAATGAATAGGAAAATAAGAGTGCGGGTAAGCTACTACAAACAGCATAGTGAACGCATTATTGTGGCCAAGATAGATACGAAGCCCACAACTTACTACAGTAGTACGAGTTTATATGCCAACTAGCTCTGTAGATGACGAAGAAATTGAAGAAATATATGATCAAATAAAAGAAATTATTCAGATAGTGAAGGGTGACGAAAATTTAATAGTCATGGGCGACTGGAATTCGGTAGTAGGAAAAGGGAGAGAAGGAAACGTAGTAGGTGAATATGGACTGGGGCAAATAAATGAAAGAGGAAGCCGCCTGGTAGAATTTTGCACAGAGCACAACTTAATCATAGCTAACACTTGGTTCAAGAATCATAATAGAAGGTTGTATACATGGAAGAATCCTGGAGATACTGACAGGTTTCAGATAGATTATATAATGGTAAGACAGAGATTTAGGAACCAGGTTTTAAATTGTAAGTCATTTCCAGGGGCAGATGTGGACTCTGACCACAAGCTATTGGTTATGACCTGTGGATTAAAACTGAAGAAACTGCAAAAAGGTGGGAATTAAGGAGATGGGACATGGATAAACTAAAAGAACCAGAGGTTGTACAAAGTTTCAGGGAGAGCATAAGGGAGCAATTGACAGCAATGGGGGAAAGAAATACAGTAGAAGAAGAATGGGTAGCTTTGAGGGATGAAGTAGTGAAGGCAGCAGAGGATCAAGTAGGTAAAAAGACGAGGGCTAGTAGAAATCCTTGGGTAACAGAAGAAATATTGAATTTAATTGATGAAAGGAGAAAATATAAAAATGCAGTAAATGAAGCAGGCAAAAAGGAATACAGACATCTCAAAAATGAGATCGACAGGAAGTGCACAATGGCTAAGCAGGGATGGCTAGAGGACAAATGTAAGGATGTAGAGGCTTATCTCACTAGGGGTAAGATAGATACTGCCTACAGGAAAATTAAGGAGACCTTTGGAGGAAAGAGAACCACTTGTATGAACATCAAGAACTCAGATGGAAACCCAGTTCTAAGCAAAGAAGGGAAAGCGGAAAGGTGGAAGGAGTATATAGAGGGTCTATACAAGGGCGATGTACTTGAGGACAATATTATGGAAATGGAAGAGGATGTAGATGTAGACGAAATGGGAGATACGATACTGCGTGAAGAGTTGGACAGAGCACTGAAAGACCTGGGACGAAACAAGGCCCCCGGAGTAGACAACATTCCATTGGAACTACTGATGGCCTTGGGAGAGCCAGTCCTGACAAAACTATACCATCTGGTGAGAAAGATGTATGCGACAGGCGAAATACCCTCAGACTTCAAGAAGAATATAATAATTCCAATCCTAAAGAAAGCAGGTGTTGACAGATGTGAAAATTACCAAACTATCAGTTTAATAAGTCACAGCTGCAAAATACTAACACGAATTCTTTACAAACGAATGGAAAAACTAGTAGAATCCGACCTCGGTGAAGATCAGTTTGCATTCCGTAGAAATGTTGTAACATGTGAGGCAATACTGACCCTACGACTTATCTTTGAAGCTAGATTAAGGAAGGGCAAACCTACGTTTCTAGCATTTGTAGACCTAGAGAAAGCTTTTGACATTGTTGACTGGAATACTCTTTTTCAAATTCTGAAGGTGGCAGGGGTAAAATACAGGGTACGAAAGGCTATTTACAATTTGTACAGAAACCAGATGGAAGTTATAAGAGTCGAGGGAGATGATACGGAAGCAGTGGTTGGGAAGGGAGTGAGACAGGGTTGTAGCCTTTCCCCGATGTTACGCAATCTGTATATTGAGCAAGCAGTGAAGGAAACAAAAGAAAAATTTGGAGTAGGTATTAAAATCCATGGAGAAGAAATAAAAACTTTGAGGTTCGCCGATGACATTGTAATTCTGTCAGAGACAGCAAAGGACTTGTAAGAGCAGTTGAACGGAATGGATAGTGTCTTGAAAGGAGGATATAAGATGAACATCAACAAAAGCAAAACGAGGATAATGGAATGTAATCGAATTAAGTCGGGTGATGCTGAGGGAATTAGATTAGGAAATGAGATACTTAAAGTAGTAGTTGCTATTTGGGGAGCAAAATAACTGATGACGGCCGAAGTAGAGAGGATATAAAATGTAGACTGGCAATGGCAAGGAAAGCGTTTCTGAAGAAGAGAAATTTGTTAACATCGAATTTAGATTTAAGTGTCAGGAAGTCATTTCTGAAAGTATTTGTATGGAGTGTAGCCATGTATGGAAGTGAAACATGGACGATAAATAGTTTGGACAAGAAGAGAACAGAAGCTTTCGAAATGTGGTGCTACACAAGAATGCTGAAGATTAGACGGATAGATCACATAACTAATGAGGAAATGTTGAATAGGATTGGGGAGAAGAGAAGTTCGTGGCACAACTTGAACAGAAGAAGGGATCGGTTGGTAGGACATGTTCTGAGGCATCAAGGGATCACCAATTTAGTATTGGAGGTCAGCGTAGAGGGTAAAAATCGTAGAGGGAGATCGAGAGATGAGTACACTAGGCAGATTCAGAAGGATGTAGGTTGCAGTAGGTACTGGGAGATGAAGAAGCTTGCACATGATAGAGTAGCATGGACAGCTGTATCAAACCAGTCTCAGGACTGAAGACCACAGCAACAACAACTAGAGAAGGGATACACTGACATACTACTTTGCAATTTTACGCAAACCATTCAGTCAACCAACTACTCTAATGGACAACGTAATTAAAAATGAGTGGATTAAGGCAAAACTAAAAGCATGAGTGCGCCAAACGTTTCCTGGCGTTGAATAACGGTCTCGAGACTCCGAATGAACTGCATTTATCCACCACGTAACACGAGAAACAAAACTGAGAAAGTAAAACATCATGAGTAAGCTTGTAGATGACGGTGGAAATCAATATATCCAACAAAGTACGACCAAGGAATAAGCTGCAAGATATTATAAAGGTATTTGCTCAACACCATAAGCAGAGGACACATGAGCAAATTACTTTTTGAACAGTTCAGTATCGTTTATTCACTCAAGTGATTACCAAGATATTATCGCTAGAACAAAAAAACGGGAACATCAAACATAACATCATTAACCCTGCCAAGAGAAGATCTGCTAGATTCTATGGATTGTCCACTGACATTTACGAACAGGTTTGCGGTATTATAGGAAACGAAGACATCGGAATGTACAATGGAGTCTTAATAAATAACGACGTCCATCATAGTTTATGGAGGAAATGATGGTTTTCTTTCAAACACTGACAAAATAATGTGCTAGAAAATTTCCGTCCTGTTATGTTGCTCAAGGTCAATTTTAAAATAATAACGCGTGCTGAAAGCAATAGCATGAAACGACTTCTCCATAAAGTTATTGGAACGTACCCAGCTGTTTCATTTAGAGTGCGGTCTATGTTAAACATTTCTTTGAGGACAGTGGAATTATACATTTAACATGTATATGCAAGACGAAATTAGCGATAGCTTTCCGTGATTTTAATAAAGCCGTTGGCAGAATTAATCACCAGTTGTTAGTTAAAACTAAAAAAATACTAAGTTTTAATGAGCCAGTTAGTTAATAAAGAAATGCAAAACTGGCGTAGGATCGAATGTGAAAATTAATGGGCAACACACAGATCCCGTGGCTATTACGAAAAAAATTGAGTACGAAAGCAATGGTCCGTCCCTCAGTACATCTGTTCGACGTAGCTAAAGAACTTAAACTGAACATATTCTACAGTTTTCTACAAGGTCTTCAGATAATATAAGAACGGTATGCCAAGCACACACAGATCACATGTGTATTCGTCAGTTTCGGAGAAGAGAAATTTTGGAAATTTGTGGTAAGATCTTATGGGACCAAACTGCTGAGGTTCCTAATCTTACACACTACTTAATCTAACTTAAACCAACTTACACTACGGGCAACAAACATACACACGCACACACACACACACACACACACACACACACACACACACACACACGCACACACATGCCCGAGGGAGGACTCTTACCTCAAACGGGAGGAGCCACGCGAACCGTGACACGATGCCCAAGACCGCGCGGCGGAGAAGAGATTAACAAAGTTAAATGGATAAAAAAAATTACAGGTGAACTGTAGCAAAACTCAGTGCAAAGAAATGAAAAATAATGCCCCTATGCTCGTGAATCGAATACGTGCACAAAACGTGGCTACAGCGCACTACAGAGATTAAACTTCTAGGGATCATGTTGACAGACAGCCGCAAGGATGTGATACAACTGAGTGGGAAATGAAACTTAACAGCCTATGGTATATCCTCAAAGAGCACATAAAGTGGAGCTTTAACCAATCATCGAGAGTCAGCTTTCCCCATAATTTCGTATTAAGCAGAATATACCACATGACGATACTCCCCATTACAAAATCCTGTATTTGCCCTCGGTTGTAGGTATATCTGGAAAGCGAATATCTTTATCTACGAGACAACTACCTTTTTGGCGACTCAAAGGCAGACTGGCGATCAAATTGTTCAAATGGCTCTGAGCACTATGGGACTTAACATCTGAGGTCATCAGTCCCCTAGAACTTAGAACTACTTAAACCTAACTAACCCAAGGACATCACACGCATCCATGACCGAGGCAGGATTCGAACCTGCGACCGTAGCGTTCGCGTGGTTCCAGACTAAAGCGCCTAGAACCGCTCGGCCACACCGGTAGGCTAGTGGATCAAAGACATCCAATCACAGTGCACAGCAACCGTCATTAAGAACACTGTTAGAACACTACAGCACAACCAGTCAAGCATTACAAAACTTTATTTGCTATTTTATACCCTAATGACAGGAATCCACCAGTGAACATAGGACAAATCACAAGGGATTCTAATACATTCGTCGATATTTGACAGAAATCGTTTATATGGAAAACAGTCCACAAAAGTCAGTTCATCTCAAATTCAAGGACGGTAATCCACAGTGAAGACAAGTATCCGTATAGAGACTGGAAATTTATGCTAGAAAATACTAAAAATCCCCCGTTAATTTCTAGCGTCACTGGATGTGGTAAGACATAGTGAACGAAGCAGTTTCCACAGGTGAATGACTGTACAACACAAACCTCAAGCCGAACCCGTACTGCGGAAGGTATCATCTCCTCACCTCAGTGGCACGCATCTGCAGTTAACGCCTCTCATTTTTATATGAAAACTCTTAAAGTGTTTTAAGTAAAATAAACGTTATTAACAATTTTCATATTTATTCTTCATATGTACAGTGCGTATTTGCGGTCTTCTGCCACTAGTAGCATCCGAATTGTAGCGTATAACATGGCAGTGTCTAATGTGACCATGTCGGTGTGTGACAAACAGCAGGCTGTAAACGAGTTTTGAAGATTTCGTCTACATATGGAGTATCGACCCACCTTCAGTATGACAACCGCGCACCACACACGAGTGCTGCGACACCTGCAATACTCTTACACCATGGGCTCATTGTCATCGATAATCCTCCACACAATCCCGGCTTAGCCCCATCCGATTTTCATCTGTTTTCAAAACTTTAGGAACATCTTCACTTTGATACTGCTAAACCGATGTAAGGAGAGGTGAGGTTGTTGCTCCATCAATAAAGACTGTACGCTGACAGTGTCCATAAAACCGGGGTTCTCGTTGGGAGAAATGTGTTTGTTTCCAAGCCGACTACATTGAGAAATAAATATGCAGATACGAAGAATAAAGATGTAGAATGTTAATAACCTGCGTTTTCAGCGCGCCCTTATACATCCAGCGAAAGCATCTACAGTTTTACCACACAAATGTGTCTGCTGGTATAGAAAAGCTGAATCAGTTCACAACAGATCTGAAAGTGCAGGCACAGCGGCATTAACAAAGGTTGTAGCAACTGGGAGGGTTTCAAGAGGTAGCGGAATATCAGCGCAAATGGAAGATAAAATCTTTTTAAATCCCAATACTCCGTCTGGAAGCAGCCATACAGTTTCTCAGACAGATAATTATGTCTGTTTTACCAACTATATGGAACTAAGTTGAATTTCGTGTTTATATTTACTCTGTTATTAATAAAAAAGACTAAATTCAGATTTCAACAGGTGCGTGCAACTAGAACACATGCCCAGCAGTTTGATTGATACATAGGAAGCACCAAACACAGATTCATTAGTGTTTACCAAGGTAATTAGTCTTCTGCGAGAAGAATAGACCAGATTTACATTCTGGTCATAGGACGTAACGTTACTACACCAGAAATCTGTCCTGTGATTTTTTTCCTATCACTGCACTTAGTTCACCAGAATAAGTTTACAGAGGCAAACGACTTTCACTGCACAAGAATACTGGAAACACTACGTTACTCAGAGAATTATAGTGCTGGAAGCATGGGAAGGCTAAATTGAAGAAATATCTCAGCTGATTAAATTGATGCTTGTAATGTGTTTGATGCACAACATGGTTACAACAGAACTGACGGGCAAAATAGAACAGAGGAATTTTATATACCTGCATGAAAATACCTGAGATGTAACTGCTTATAGTTCCCAGATCAAGAAGATTAGAGCGCAGATAATATCAGTGTAATAACCGAAACTAGGGTATCAAAAAGTGAGGTCAATACATGAGAATATATCAAGAGGAGAATGCCTCACTCTACATTTTAATCCTAACATCGAAAAAGACAAAACAAAAAATAATGGCTGATATACGAAAAGGAAACGAGATAGCACAACGGCAGGCACAAATCGAAAGTGAAGTGCTGTAACATTTCCGTGAGTTGTATGCTGCAGCAGAAGTAGATGAGAACCTCTCATCAGTTTTTGTGAATGATACCAACAGGAAGTCTCCCGGAACAGATGGCATACCAACTGAATTTTACGTCGATTGTTGGGACATATAGAAAGAAGTGCTAATCAACTTGGTCAACGACTCATGTAATGTCCAACGGCTTCCCATAACTTTCCATTAGGGGCTCATCGTATTGGTATCCAAGAAAGGTCCGCTAACGAACAACGCAAAGAAATAGGACGACCGTATTAGAAAATGTACAAGTCCTAACAGAATGGAAGCTAAATACCTCCACGTCAATTGTGCTGAGGTATGGGAGAATGTTCATAACAACTAGCTTTCATCAGACTTCGGGCCAGAGTGAGGCAGAGCCGTCATTCTGCCCATCTTACGGATTCGCCCAACTGTGCTAGGTGCAATACAGAAGACATACCTCAACACATCACCGCGCACGCGTAATCTGCAATCAATGCAACAAAAATTTGTATCACTACCAAGTATAGCAACGCAGTATGTCAAGATACAAGAAGTTCTAACACCAGACAAAAAACATTTCTCCAGCCAGAAATTAATATGGTGTCCTGGCTATCGGACCAAATCGTACATTACGTGATAATATCGGAAACAAAGAGCTTGACAGAGTGTATGTATAGAGAGTAGACACCATGAATAGAAAAAAAAACTGAATTATGAAAAGAATTTAACTACGCTAAAGCATGGTATCCCTACATATGAGATATTAATATCAGTATACAGGGTGTTATAAAAAGGTACGACCAAACTTTCAGAAAACATTCCTCACACACAAAGAAAGAAAATATACTATGTGGACATGTGTCCGGAAACGCATACTTCCCATGTTAGAGCTCATTTTATTACTTCTCTTCAAATAACATTAATAATGGAATGGAAACACACAGCAACAGAGCGTACCAGCGTGACTTCAAACACTTTGTTACATGAAATGTTCAAAATGTCCTCCGTTAGCGAGGATACATGCATCCACCCTCCGTCACATGGAATCACTGATGCGCTGATGCAGCCCTGGAGAATGGCGTATTGTATCACAGCCGTCCACAATACGAAACAAGGAGTCTGTACATTTGGTACCGGGGTTGCGGAGACAAGAGCTTTCAAATGCCCCCATAAATGAAAGTCAAGAGGGTTGAGGTCAGGAGAGCGTGGAGGCTATGGAATTGGTCCGCCTCTACCAATCCATCGGTCACCGAAACTGTCGTTGAGAATCGTACGAACTCGTCGACTAAAATGTGCAGGAGCTCCATCGTGCATGAACCACATGTTGTGTCGTACTTCTAAAGGCATATGTTCTATTAGCACAGGTAGAGTATCTCATATAAAATCATGATAACGTGCTCCACTGAGCGTAGGTGGAAGAAGATGGGGCCCAATCAAGACATCACCAACAATGTAGAGCAATGAGTCGCATGTCAACACAAGCACCGAAGTCAACATTAACTTCCTTCAATTGGGCCAACTGGCGGTGAATCGAGGAAGAACAGTACATGCTAACGAAACTAAAATGAGCTCTAACATGGAAACTAAGCGTTTCCGGACACATGTCCACATAACTTCTTTTCTTTATTTGTGTGTTAGGAATGTTTCCTGAAAGTTTGGCCGTACCTTTTTGTAACACCCTGTATAGAATGCTGAGTGTTCTACTCTCATTGATTATTTATTTAGCCACTTAGTTTCTATATATTAAATAGAACTCAGACACGCATAGGATGATAAAACTAGTAAAAAAAATTCTACAGAGCAAGAGAAGAAGTTGGTTTTATTTATTTATCTATTTTTCCTTAAAACGATAAAAGAACTTCAGTTTCTGTGGATGATAAAGTCATACATCTGGACAAATTATTATAATTCTTTGCATTTATGAAGAATCATGAATTTCACTTTAAGTACTAAGAGAGACATCACGGATTTCAGATGGAGAAATTACATCACATTTTAAGAATGAAGGAATAGTCATCAAAAGGAACTATATTTTAGGATTACCTTTTTTCAGTTCCAGGAAATGAAATACTTTCCTAATAATTTAATTTACAATTAACAAGAAATTTAATTTAAATAATTATTTAAAGTAGAAGTTGCAACATCAGATGGAATGGTAGCATTAGTTAATTTCCTCCATCTCCCAGGAGAGTTATGTTTTAACAGATAAAAATAAAAAATAAAAACAAAAAAGAAGAATTTCAAAAAGTAGGTAAGAGCGTTGGCCGCGAATATGAATTTATCTTCTTCGAGTCCCAGTTCGGCATACAGATTTACCAGTCTGGAAATTTCATCTTAAGTCTGGTAGTGTTTCCTATGGTATGTTTGCAACTTGTTACTGTACTAAGCCGAAATAGATACCGACCATCACGTCTTTCATACAACGCCCAGCGCCGACGTAAAGCGTCGCCTTGTTTCCCATTACAAACAAGATGATTTTTAAGCGGAATTTCACGTGCACATTCGATTGAGAGGTCTCAGCTCAATCTAATGCGATATTAGTTTTGTCAAACTGTTAACAGGAATACAAGAGAAGCAAAAATAAACGAATAACCAGTGCTCTAGCAGCGACTGAGCAGCACTGCTACATGACGGTAACAGTAAGCGCTGACCAAGGCGGTGCTGTCGCTGCTCGATTATTGATTATTCTGCGTGCTTTATTGTCCCTGTTAATGCATATCGATAAAATGAATATTACATTAAACTGATCTGGAACAGTTCTAAAGGACGGGGACGTAAAATACGACTTTAAAAATCGTTTTGTGCGTAACAAAAATACTACGGTTTCCGTCGACAATGGACAGCGCATGAAACACCAGTTGAGCGGTATTCACTTGCGTTGACTCCGGCTAGATATGACAAAAAGCAAATAGCAAATATATGTAACAATGAGGTGTGAATACTAAGGCTGTCGTCATTGTAAACAATAATTTGCATTGTATCGAACTACTCTTTTATTGTCGACCGTTGTGGCCAAGCGGTTCTAGACGCTTCTGTCCCGAACAGCGCTGCTGCTACGGTCGCAGGTTCGAATCCTGCCTCGGGCATGCATGTGTGTGATGTCCTTAGGTTAGTTACGTTTAAGCAGTTCTAAGTCTAGGGGACTGATGACCTCAGATGTTCAGTCCCATAGTGCTTAGAGCTATTTGAATCATACTCTTCTATTCAGACCTATCTAACGCCGTAGAGTGTAATTCCATTCAAGACAAAGCGTTTTTGCTTCAAAGAAGTAAATTAAAAGAGAGATCAGGAAACATATCTCAATTGTAACCGGGACAACATCTGCAACAATCTGAACCTTTCGTTCTCGTATGTGACTTCATGGCCTCTTGGTACAAGATGGGCAATTATTAATCACATTAAAGGATAAAAAGAGGAGGAAGAAGAGATTTGTTTTTAACGTCGCATCGACATAGAGGTCATTAGAGATGGAGCAATAGGTCGGATTAGGGAAGCATGGGGAAGGAAATCTGCCGCGCCCTTTGAAAGAAACCATGCTGGAATTTTCCTGAGGCTATTTATGGAAATCACGGATAATTTAAATCAGGGTGGCCCAAAGCGGGCTTCAACCATCGTCCTACCGAACGGATGTTCAATGTGCTAACCACTGCACCATCTCCGTATTAAAGAAAAAGCTAAATAAAGTGCACTTAACTCTCGGTAAACATACAAATACTTGCAATGTGCTGGAAAGCATAGCACGTAGTTCTGTACGTGGAGAAAATGTGAAGAACTGATTATAGACATAAAATAAGTAAGCGATTATGTACAGAACAAAATGGTTCAAATGGCTCTGAGCACTATGGGACTTAACAGCTGAGGTCATCAGTCCCATAGAACTTGGAACTACTTAAACCTATCTAACCTAAGGACATCACACACATCCATGCCCGAGGCAGGATTCGAATCTGTGACCGTAGCGGTCCCGCGGTTCCAGACTGAAGCGCTTACAACCGCTCGGCCACACCGGCCGGCGCACAGAACAAATCCATCCATTTTCCAGATGTAGCCGTTACAAAAAACCTGGTCGCAGATTTTACCCTAGCATGAAAACTAATGCACTGAACTGGCTAACAACTAATATGGTACATTTCACAATTAGAATATGAAAAGCAATACTTTGGGACGTACATCATCGAGGACCTCGACGGATTACTACATTGTTTCAAATTCAAGCTGAAAGTAGCGAACTACGCATGTTACTTGAGCTCAAGAGTAAATGATGATTGAAAAAAAATATGTTGGAATGTCTGCTTGGCAAACTGAAGGAACGAAGATTGCGGTTTTAGAGACGGAGCACTAGCTCATATATAAGGCTTCTAAGGAAACCATCCAAGTATTTTGCTCGAGCGATTAGGGAAATCATAGAAAAACTAAAACACGATGGTCCAATATTTTTGTACAAGTTATAGATACAAAAACAGTCCTGCAAAAAAGAGGTAGAAAAAAGGAAGACTATTAACCCTGTAGTAAATGTTTCTTTTCAGCTAGAAACCTTGCTTCGCGATCCTCAAATGTTTGTGACATGTTATTTTCTGTATGTAAAATACTTATCCTACAATGCATGAATGACAGGTAAACTACAGGACATCAATTCAAGTTACATTGACGCAGTTTACAGTTACCTGCAACATTAATTATTTTAATCTACCAAAGACCATAGGTAAACGTTACGACTGTAAGATTTACTAACTGCGACTATTTCTCCTTCTCATGTCCTTTATAAAATTCGTAGCGGCCATGAGATAAATCGATAAACTACTTGGAAGTAAAATATCAAGTTTCTGTTAATCAGTGGGGAATTAAGATTTGTATGTGCAGCAATTCGGTTAGTTGACAGTAGGATTTGCCGATGCAGTCTTCACTGTCAAGTACGTCACAACTCCTTGCTGACCCAAAGAAGGCGAGAGGCTGTCAACGAAAGATAGTGCGGTGGACTGTGGTGGGAACGAAGTTCAGTGCTTCCAAGTCTGCTCTCTCCATTGAGCGGCTGAAATTAACAGACGTCCTGAAGTTAACGTTGCTTGGCTCGTAATGACGAAACTTCTTATTTACTTCTTGCCTTGAGAGGAGACTTAATTCCCGCCATATCTTTGGTCGTAAGAAGGAAGAGAAAGAAATGCGGCATTTCGTTTGAATGTTACTCGCGATAAAAGTTTTAGCTCCTAGAATGCATCACACAAATAAGAATAGGGGCAACTGCGTTGAATTTAAAATATGAGGCCTTAAGAACAATATAACAGAGAGAAAGGAACATTAGTGAAATTCTCAGATCAATCCACGTGTCTTGGAGATGACAGAATCCCTCAAAAACATCTTATTTTTATCTGTCCTTTTAGTCAATTCAGTTCACGATTAATTATATTCGATAGTAACATAAACCACGTCATCAGTAACAGGACGTGTGGCAATAACCGAAACTGCCCTCTACGAATATTTCAAAGTCTTCATGTTCTTTTTTATGCACTCATAACTTCTCTTAAATGTGCCGCTCAGGTAAGCAAAACAGAGGAGGTAGTCACAAGGTACTCCGTTTCTGTTGTTTGTAAGGATAAGGAAATGTGGTAGGAAGGAACATGACGCCGGAAGAAAGGTATGCTTGTTGATCATAATATCATCCTACTCCTGCAAGAGCATTGTGCTGCTCATATCTGCAATGTGCTAGGTTTAGAGCCTACTTTCCACTAATCACGTTTCACTTACAGGAGTTTAAATTGGAAATTGACTTTTTTTACGTTGTCAAACCCTAAGGCATCGACATGTTTCTTTGTTCTTTATTCGTAAGTTCCATCTATTTGATCAATGTTGAATTTAAGAGAAAAATAACAGTTATGTTTATAAGATATTGATCCATTATAGGTAATGGAAATGGACTCTAGCGTGCGACCATTTTATAGCCCTACTCATATACAGGGGGGTGGACAAAATAATGTGAACACGTTGCATTACAATATATCTTTCTGCAATTTGGAACCGCTTCATATGTGTAAATACTGCGACACGTTTGCAGCGCACTGCTGACGTGTCGTGTCTTGGACGTTACATTCCAATGTACTGTACACTTTGTTCTGTAACAGTGAACACAAGTGATAATGAAATGTGTGATCTCTCAGACTTACAAAAAAGGACATCTCGTTGGTGTTCGTTTAGCAGGAACATCTGAGACGAAAATGGCTGAACTGTTTAACGTTTCACGAGTGACAGTATCCACTGTAATGACGGGATATACGTAACATGGTAAAACATCGTTAGCGAAGAGAAGTGGACGAAATTCCAAAGTAACTGCCTGTGACCAACAAGAAATCAAAAGGATAGCGACCAGACAACACAAAAATACTGCGACAAAAGTGACTGCAGAACTCAACACACACTTGTGTCGACAGAAGCAGTACTGAGAGAACTTTACAAGGCTAACATTCATGGAAGGCTACAATTGCAAAATCCTTACAGTTGGAAGGCAAAGAAATGCTGCGAAAGAAATAGCGCCACGATCATAAAACCTGGACACTTGATGACGACAGAACGTAGTATGGTCCGCTGAATCATCGTTTTCATTGTTTTCCCACAAACGGCTGGGTTTATTTATGGAGGACACCAAAAGAATGCTACGATCCGGCCTGCCTGCTTCCTACAGTGAAGCATAGGGGAAATTCCGTTACGATTTGGCCGATTACGTCGTGATATTCAGCTGGTCCTAATATTACGCGATCTGTCCAGATTAGTGCGAATGAATATCTGGACATCCTCGACAAAGAAGTGCTTAGTATAATCAGCTGCGAAACATTGCCATATTCCAAGATGATGATGCACTCATACACACAGTCAAAACGCTTCAGGTATCATTTGTGGAGCATCATAATATCATCAAACATCTTCCCTGACCAGCACAAATGCCAGACCTCAACACCATTGAAAAGCTACGGGGAGTTTTAGACCACAGACTGAGGACCAGATCTGCAAACCAAACATCATTTAAGCAGTTGGCGCAAATTTTGGTAGAAGAATGAGAGAAGCTATTCCGCGAAGAGTTTCAGCAGTTCTCAAAGCCAGTTGTGGCCCAACTCCTTATTAATAAGAAAATATTGTGTGTATGTCAGATGTTCATATTATTTTGCCCACCCACTGTATATATCAGTTACGAACCAATTCAAAAGCATTATAGTTCAAATTAGTTTCTCCTACAATAACAGACTTCAACAATGACTAACAAACATTAGTATCCACCATAAAAGATTACTAACACACCAAGTTGTTAATGGCATACAGTACGGTCCTTACGACTACGAGAAAAAAGAAAAAAAAATATTGATCAGGCAACAAGATGGAGTGTATGACATAAGTATGGCTACAATAAAAACGAAATGACGATGTGGAGGATATGTAACGATGGGAATGGATCGTCGCTGGACTTTAAGAGATCAGAAAAGAGCGGAAGACAACATAATGAGAAGAGAGGAGATGATGTGAGTAAACTAGCAGAAACAACATGTACTCATATGATCGAGGACGGTAATGAATCTATAAGTCTGTAGGGGGACTTATCTAAAAAGAGCTGTTACGTAGCAGATAATACGTCCGAATACAAACAAGAACAAACAATTTATTACCTGGAGCTTCAAATTCCTTGTCGACACCAAAGGAGGACAAAGCTCACCAAAAGCAGTAATCAACCACGAGATAATTAGTAACCAGGAGTTTGAATTCAGTGATAATAACTGGCATCGTGAAAGACGAATTCTGTGAAAGAGAGTTTGGCAATAGACTCTAAGACAAAAGAGAAGAGGCACCATAAAGGAAATATCCGAATATGATGGGAATCGGTCGATGTGATGTACATGTAGACGCAAGCGATCACAGTTTCAGAAAAAACTGGACGACTTCTATTTTCTTCAAGGAAAAGAGTTTCAAAAACTGAATAAGACAAACAAATGTTGGTTCATCTCTGGCCCTTATCAAATCATTTATCCATCTCGGCAGTGATTGACAGAGTTTTTGGATGTCCTTCACAGGGACGTCGTGCAATATTCGGTCCAACTGGTTTGTTTGGCAGTCAAAATCACTAGTGGTTGGTAGTCCCCGCACATAATGCTCCAAACATTTTCTGTTGGGAACAGATGCGGCGACCTTGCTGGCCAACGTAGGGTATCGTAAGAATGAAGACAGCAGAAACTCTCGCCATATGCGGGAGGGATATTCTTGCGAAAATGCAAGCCTAGAATGGGTTGGCTTGAAGAGCAACAAAATGGGAAGCAGAATATCGCCGATGTACTGCCGTGCCGTAAGGCTGCTGCGGATGACAAAAAAGGGAATCCTGCTATGACGAGTGTCCATTGCTCCTGGTTGTCGCAGCACTTGGCGGGTGAAAATCATATTGGCATTCCACAGCTGTTCAGGGTGCCTCAAGACACGCCTTCTGCCTGGAATCGCACGGACTAGAGTAGAACTGGCTTCAGTGCTGAGTCCTGCTTAGAACAGAGCCGCGATGACCAGCGGTGAAGTGTCTTGAGAGGATCCGGTCAGGGGTGAGTTACTATCCTGACTGTCGCTCGCCATACGGCCCGACGACCGGGAGTGCTGGCCTGCGATGCCATTTCTATCATGTCAGTATCCGTTTCGTTGTCATCTCAGGCACCCTTAGAGCATAGCAGTACGTGTACGATTCCTGTGTCCTGTTTTGTTGCCTTTCATGCCAAGCTATCCTAGGTCTATATTTCAGCAAGATAATGCCTGTCCGCACACGGCAAGAGCATCTACTGCAGGTGTGCAGACTTGCAGAATTTGTGCAGACGTGCAGAATTTGGCACGATATGACTCACGAGAAGAACTCTGTCAATGAATGCTAAGCCGAGAAGAAACAGGACGCTATAAAAACAGGTACGAATATATGACAGAACGTGTACCAATTATGTGTAGAATTGCTTTGCGATACCTCTCGTAACTGACGACTCAAAAGGGCCACAAAGGTGGATGAAAGAAGATACTGTAACTATAAGAATTCTTTGATGTGAATGGCAAACGTCCACGACGAAGTTACAGACTGTGCCCAACAGAAAGTTGGTACTGAAGATATTGACCTAATAACTTTAGTTGATACAGGATGGGAGGTCACACCTATACAGGAACTGCTGTTGACAAAAATCTCTTAGGGAAACGAAGGTAGAAAAGCAACTCTTTGAAAATAATGAGGACTGCTCAGCATTTGGTACAAAAAGTAGTCCATCAAAGGGAAATAATGCTATCAATAACCATAGCGAAATAATGAACAAGACAATGGAAAGCATTCTGATTTCTACCTGGCTGGTGAGGTTGAACTATGGAGGTCGTTTCGACGAGGCTCATACTTGTCATTCTCAAGAGCGCACTTGCCACTGCTGCCACACCACACAGAACAAAAATGCCCACCAAAGGAATTTAGTCCTGCCTCTGTCCTCACACACTTCCCATTTTCCATCAAGAGTATACTCTAGAATACTTTCATTCAGAGCAAGGCGGCAGCCGCCCTTCCACTGTAAGGAAGAGGATATGTAATGTCCAAGCATTTGACCACAAAAATGGTAATTTTGATTTTTAAACATCACAAATATTCTGATTTACTTGAGTAGTCCAGATCTTTTCATCAACAGTGCACAGCGAGAAAGTCTATATTCACAAGGACAGACCTGCCATTGCCATGTTTGTCTGTGAGCAAAGTTTACAACCACTTGAGGGACCAATAACTAGTATGAAAATAGATTGTCATAAGGCACCCAGTTTGCCTACATGCAGGGCAGTGATGTCGGCACCTAAGTCTAGAACGACATACATATTCTGCAAGCCAACATATGGACCACTGTGGAGGGTATAATGTACCACTACCAGCCATTCCCTTTCCTGTTCCACTGGCATATGGGACGTAGTAAAGACGACTGCGTAAATATTTCCATGAAAGTCCCGATATCTCTTGTCTTCACAGTCATGTGGAACTTTTTTTTTCAGCAGTAGAATAATTTTGCAGTCAGCTGCGAATCCAAGTTCTCCAAATTTTCTCAATCATTATTTTCGTGAAAAGAACTTTGGCTTTCCTTGAGTGACTCCCATCTGAGTTCATGAAACATCTCCCTACAACTCACACGTTTATCGAAACTACTGTTAACAAAACTGTCACCACGACTCCGAATTCCTCTGACCTCTTCCTTTAATCCAACCTGGTGAATCTCAAAAATCTGAACAGTACTCAAGAATTAAAATCCAAGAATGCAGAATCCAAGATAGCTGTGGTAGGAAATAACAAAAGGAGAAGATTGCAGAACTGGCACAATTTCCCAAAGTTAAAAGTGGCTGTAAGTAGAAAAAAAGAGTCGAAGACGACAGAACTATGTCACATGGCCTTTGTAGTGTCATCTTCAAAAGTATCTGAATGACATGACTTGTGTAAATTGGAGCCATGTTCAAAAGTACCCAAACATTTTGAAACGTCGCCTTAGAACAATTTATACACGACTGGTCTATATGAAACGTCCCCTATGAACAATTATACACGACTGTGCTTAAACTGACACACAATATTTTTAGCGCAACGCAGTCTGACTTTTAATAATCCCTATAAAAGAATGGCCCTGACTAACATTAACCTATACGTTTCACAAATCACTTACCTCACAAAAATCTTCGTTACTCAAGCTACTGCAATACAGCGAGCGCCACTACTGCCAGCTAAATAAAAGATTCAAACTACTGAAGGCACTAGCTACTGATAGGCATAGTTAGCAAATGAAAGAATTTAATACAGAACAAACAATGTATTTACCTTAATAGTCATTATATATATATATATATATATATATATATATATATATCAGTTCGTGACACCCCCAATTCTTACAAATTTCAAAACTCCGCCATGTCTCTCCCCACGTCCACCACCGCTGGTGGCTCACCTCCAACTGCGCAACGCTACGCGCTGTTAGCATCCAGCTGCCGCTGCCCAACACTACAATGGCAGACAACAATGCAAACCAGCCACAGACTGCACACAGCACAGCCAGTGATTTTCTTACAGAGCGCTACGTGGCGTTGGCGTTACCAATAAAAAAACCTAAACATCCTACTTACATAGCCCCCATGCTCCCCACAAAAAAAATTTACAAATTATTTTGGGCAGTGGCCAATACTGATTTGAAAATTTTTTTCATAATTACAATAACAAAGAAATGAAATGCACACACTTATCGATACAATGTTGGTCAAAAGTTAAAATTTTCTCACAGTCCATAAAGACAGTCCTGATCATTCATCAAAGTAAAATTGCAGTGTTTTTCTCAAAGTCTGAGTAGTAAAAGAAAATGCACACGGAAGTAGTGGATTTCCATGCAGTCTTGAAGAAGTAGTATTGTCCTTCCAACGGATTGACAGTGCTGACTCTTGACATGCAGACAGATAATGGGCCACAACAGAGCAAACCCACAGCAGAGTCAGTCGTAGTTCTGAAGAATATTGGGGTCAACACAGAGTAGACCCCTTGTAGTCCTGGTAGAGATTACGGTATTGGTGGGCCACCAGAGGTGCAGACCCACTGCAGTCCTTGTAGAAATAATGGTATTGGTGAGTCATCAAAGGTGTAGACCCACTTCAGTCCTTGTAGAGATAGCCAGAAGTCATCTGTTTCGACTGTGCAGGTGCACAATCACCATCGAAGAGTCTTGCGGAGAATATAGCAAGTCCATCAACCACCACTTGTGCACTCACAAAAATTGTTTTTGAAATGTCCTTAGAACCAGCAGTGCTGTTATCCAATCCCTTAATGAATTATTAACACACGTGCAAACACTATCAGTCCCTACTTCTCACATATTGTCCATATACTATGACCAACAGAAATGTGTGCAGTGAAATGTAACTTACAAGTTACTTAATTTGATGAACAGGTGTCAATTACAATTTTATAACATGAGAATACAATAACAAAGGTACAAAATATATCATTGAAGAACATAATAGTACAGATAACATTTGCAGTAATACAGGCTTTACAAAAGAATCGAAATTACATATACATCACTGTTACAGGAATTGTGACAGGTGTGACCTGTAATTGTTGTGCTCCTGTTTTCGCGTTCCGCGATTGTCAGTGTCAATTTCCAGTTCTTGTAACAGTCCCTGGAAAGCTTCAATGTCGTCTTTGCATAGTCCTGCTAAAATAATCTGTCGTAAATGTTCAGGTAATTTGATTAAGCAAATGCGGATGAGTTCTGTGGGGCTGTATGGGTTTGAAAGATATTGATTCTTATGTAACATGTCTACAAAATATTTCACAAGACTAGAAAATTCAGATTGTTCGAAATTTTTCATCATTATGATGCCATATTTTACTCGGTCTTGTGTGGCTTGAGACCAATATGCTGAGAGGAAGGCATGGTAAAATTCTCCTTCGCTGTGGCAATCGTGAATGACCGATCGCATTCTTACAACTGGTTCATTACAGCCAGTGATTTTCTTACAGAGCGCTACGTGGCGTTGGCGTTACCAATAAAAAAACCTAAACATCCTACTTACAATTTTGAACTGCATAAATTGTCCCACAGACAAAAATATCCAACGAATCTGAACCATGTAAATTGTCACAGTGTTCAATATATATATATATAAATAACCTGAACTGCTTGTGAAAAAACGTAAAGTTACTGACAATAATGGTCTAAATAGTATTTCCACATCTGCAATATGTATTAAAAATATGTAAGCACACATACAAGAGTTACTGTATATCAATGTTATTTGCGTGTCTAGCATCTCTTTCCAAAACATGTTAAGATATTTACGATACTGGTATAACTTACAATATTTAATTAATGAAAAATGTGAAAGCCTTTTATGTCAGATGTCACAATGTTATTTTCACATTAGAAAGTCAGTCAAAAATACATGAATATATTGACAATACCGGTGTAACTTACAGTACTTTCATTACTGAAGTGTTTTCCAAATAAATGCGATTCCGCTGATCTAACTGAGCTGCACTCGAGCAGAGATAAACTTTGATCCTTGTACCACAGTTGGTGCAAGGCACAATGGGCTACCCAGACTTAAATATTTATACATATCAAATATTTGCCTTATTATTCTATAGCTGCAGTGAACACATGTTATTCAATGACTGTAGACTCTCAAATTAAGTAGAAAAATATTATTTCCACCTAAAATTGTTTGGTTTGTTGTTCTGTAACAGTGGAAACACATGTGAGTAAATTAATAAGCTAAACAGGTCAATGCAGTAAGAGATGAAATATCCTCTTAATGGTAAATGAGGCCATATTACAGATAATACTAAAACGAACCTTCCCAAGAAACCTCTTTAGAGGAATAAGATGATGCATCAAGAAAAATGTAATTAATGTTGTTGAGTGGGTAATATCGACATTTTTATGACTTCTCTTAAACCAAGCACCAATTACTGTTCATGAAAACTGCTAAGTTGGAAGGCAGTGATCGACATGGTGCCAAACATCTCTGATCTTGAAAGACATTCAGTCTTTGAACCAAAATAAAATTGAATGTATCGTTCACCAAAATACGTAAAGACTACCTCTGTAACAGTACAAAACACACTTGCTAATGCTGTTGTAACTTATTTGTTTTATGACAGTAAAAAAGTACATGTAGCTCGCATATAAGCAGAACTGATGTAATTTACACATTAAGGTTCACTTCACTGTACCTCAGCTTAAAGACACCAAAAGATGTCTCCATTAAATTGCAAATTTGCTCTTTAACATTATGTAACACACTGTGCACTACTAATATAACTCAAGTTACAATGCACTTCTCAAGGAGAACAGTTTGATACCTTTACCACGCTTTAAAAAACAAAAAAGTATCGCTCTTATTTATTAAAACAAGTTTGGGTCACTTACTGGTAGTATTGGTCTCACTTAGATTAAGATACACTTATGTCTTCAGGCAGTGGAAATTACGAGACATATCGCTGGAACAGAATATTGTATATCAGTTTAACATATGAAGTTAAAACACTTAGCTAAAGGTAAGAAATGAGGGCTGCTGTACTTTCAGCTACCCACTTTCTACTACTTTTCAAAGTAAGGCAAACATTACAGTGACTCTGAGATAGGGGAAGTTCGTGTCTTTCAGTACAAAACGTTAGTCATCTTCTGCTGGTAATGCTAACTTATACCGTTACAAACACACATGGTTCAAATGGCTCTGAGCGCTATGGGACTTAACTTCTGCGGTCATAAGCCCCCTATAACTTCCAACTACTTAAACCTAACTAACCTAAGGATATCACACACATCCATGCCCGAGGCAGGATTCGAACCTGCGACAAATAGACATGAAACTGCCCCATATGTCATAAGTTACAGATGAACATCAGATAACTCTCTCCATACATCTAAAGTTTCTAAATGAAACTGTTACAAACTGTCCCACAAATCGCGTCAAATAAAAATGGTATCAATTTGCCCATTAAGGCACCATTTCGTATTAAAAATATTTTTCTGCGTTTTCAAATTGAATTTATCTTAAGATTCTTGCTGTGCTGCTACCGAAAATGGTACAATAAAAATGATACTACTGGGGTAACGAGAGTTAATGGACATGGTAACTGTGACTACCATTAAATTGAATGCCCGGTGAATATTATTAGGGTAATGAGGTTCAATAGACGTGGTGACATACATTACCCCACTTGTGGTGACTAGCCTTACTCTCAGTCGAGATTCTCTTTAGTGTGAAAGGAAATTCTAACAAACTGCCCACATACAATATATTTATTTTTTTCTCTTTTTTATCCATTCGTCTTCTGACTGCTTTATAGCACCATGCCACAAATTCCTGAGATAACCTTTTCATCTCATAGTAGCAGTTGCAACCTATGTCCTCAATAATTTGCTGGACATATTCCAGTCTCTGCCTTCCGATACACTTACCACAATCTACAGCTCTCCCTGGTACCATCAAGGTTATTTCCTGACGTCTTAAAAGTTGTCTTGTCTTGTGGTCCCTTCTCATTGTCAGTGTTTTCCATATATTCTTTCCTTGACAGTTCCAAAGAGAAATTCCTCAATCCTTACCTCATCATTTCACATACTTTTCAACTTTCTTTCGGCCCACCACATTTCAAATGCTTCCATTCTCTTCTGTTCAAGTTCGCCATAGTTCATGTTTCATTACCATACAATGCTATGCTCCAAACAAGCATTCTCAGAAACTTCTTTCCCAAACTGAGGCATATGTCCGATACTAGCACACGTACCTTGGCCGGGAAAGCCCTTCTTGTCAGTGCTAAATTGGATTTTATTTCCTCTTTGCTCCGTCCGCTGTGGGTTATTTTGCTTTCTAGGTAACAGCATTCCTGAACGTCGTTTACTTTGTGATTCCTAATTCTGATGCTAAGTTTCTCACAGTTCTCATTTCTGCAACTGCTCATTACTTTCGTCAATCTTCGATTTACTTTCAGTCTTTATTCCCTATTCATCTGACTGTTCATTTCGTTTAACAGACCATTTAATTACCCCACTGTCACTGATGATAGTAATGTCGTCAGAGCATCTTATGACGTTTCTTTTATTGCGGCATGTATAGATAAAAAAGTAGGTGGAAAAGACTACATCCCCATTTTACGCCATTTTTAACCAGAGAGCTTCGTTCTTAGGCTTCCAGTCGTATTGTTCGCTCTTGTTTTTTGTGCATGTAGTATATAAAGAGCCTGTCCCTACAGCTAATTTCGAACATCTCGCACCAATTTATATTGTCAAATGCTTTTTCAAAGTCGACAAATATTGTAAACGAGTCTTGATTTTTCTTTAGTCTTGCTTACATTATCAACCGCAACGTCAGAAGTGCCTCTCTGTCGCTTTCACTTTTCCTAATGCCAAACTGACCCTCATCTAATAAATCATCAGTTCCTTTCCATCCTTTTCCGTATTATTCTTATAAACAACTTAGATGCACATGTGTGTAGGTTGACTGTGCGGTAATTCTTGCACTTGTCAGCTCTTGCGGTCTTCCGAAACGTGTGGATGATTATTTTGCAAAAGTCTAATGGCATATCGCCGAAGTTAGTTCCTATGCAGTGTTATCAAGTCCTTCCACCTTATCCGATTTTAAGTCGTCCAAAGCTCTTTTACATCCTGATTCTAATACTGCATCCCCTTCTCTGATATGTCAATTCATGTTTCACCTTTTATCACGTCATCAGACTAGTTGTTCGCCTCACAAAGGCCTTCAGCATACTCTTTCCACATATTTGCTCTCTCGTCCTTATTTAACAATGTAATTCCTAATGCATTTTTAATGTTACCGAACTTGCTTTTAATTTCACCGAAGGTTATTTTCAGTCCTTCTGAAAATCATGTCCTTTAGATTTCTTCACATTTTTCACTCAGCCATTTCGCGTTTATTTCCCTGCAATTCCTACGAGGGTTGACTGAAAAGAAACGCCGTCACCTTCGTAACTTTTAAACGGTAGACAGCATTGGTATGTGGCAGGTACTGGCTTGTTCTGTAGCCTCCTCTCTACAGCTCCAGTTGGCAGGAAGCCTTAGCATTGAACGATTGTGTTGCTACAGTGTAAAGTATGGAACCCTGCGCAGACGGTCGGCCTAAGTGATTTAAACAACGTGCAGTCATTGAATTCTTGACAACAAAAGGTGTAACTCCAAAAGAGATTCATCAGAGAATGAAAACAGTTTTTGGTGATTGTGTTGATGTGAGTACTGTCCGTCGTTGGGCGAGTAAGTTCAAAGATGTTGAGGCGGGACCATCTGCCTGAGTAACAAAGAGTTGGACGTCCTATGACAGCAACCACCCAGATGGTGTTATCCATGTTAATTTCCTTGATTGTGGAACAACAGTGCATTCAGAGCGAACTTTGAAACGACGGATAACAAGGGTCCCAAAGGAGAAGGGAAATGTTTTACTGCAGCATGACAATGCCACACCACACACTTCACGTGAAATCACAGCAGAACTTCAGAGACTGAATCTCACCACCGTACGGCATCCTTCATACCGTCCAGATTTAGCACCGTCTGACTTCCATCTGTTCCCGATAATGAAAGACGATCTGTGGGGACATCAGTATGCTTCTGATGAAGACGTTGAGAGACCTGTGAGACTGTGGTTGCGGAAACAGAGTGTCGACTTCTTCTGTAACGGCTTCAGAAAAGTTGTTCACCGTTGGCAGACAATGTATCCTATTGGCTGGTGATTATGTGGAAAAGTGAATATTGTTATTAAAGATCACATTCTAAGGATTAGTTCTGCGGTTGATTTATTAAAATATTCCCATCTAAACCCAATTAACCAAGGTGGAGTGTTTACTTTCCATTCAACCCTCGTATTTATTTCATTCCTAAATGTTTTGTATTTCTGTATTCTTCACAGTTGCAGGATAAAGATTTATTAAAATTCTTGACCACGGTTTCGGTATGTATAAATACACCTTCATCAGAAGTAATATACCTAAAATCACATCCTGCAGTGGAGATTCATAAAATAGTTGTGTCAAAGGCGTCGTCAGTAGTTAAAACATCATGTCCATTTATACGTCATGATTATGGACAAAGGGTCGATGCGAACACAGCTTAGCATCAGTACTTCGCCTATGAACTACTGACGACGCCTCTGGCACAACTGTTTGATTAGTCTGCATTGCAGGATGTAATTTTAGGTATTTTACTTCTGATTAATGTATATTTATATATACCGAAACAGTGGTCAAGAATTTTAATAAATCTTTATCCTGCAACTGTTTTGGCTGTCATCAATCACCGTGAAGAATTTCAATGTTTAAAATCTTGAAATTTCTGTATTCTTGTATTTACCAGAATGTTTTTGCACTTCCTTCTTTCGTCGATCAGCTGAAGCACTTCTGCTTTAACCCACAGTTTCTTCGCAGTGATCTCCCTTGTTCCTTTGAAAAGCACACTTGGCAGGACGGTCGTGGATATATAGCAAAAACGTAGATATAAGTTCAGAATATAAGTAAAGAATTACATAAGATATTAACTAGTATATGCGGTTGTATCGATTACGACGTGCAACCGCTGAAACATTAGAATAATTATGCAGTTCAGTTGTCTTGCAGAGAAAACGGCACCTTTTTTTGTTCTGGAAGCCGTCCTGATCGGACGCATGTCTGCCATCGGTGCACATAATTATTTGGCACATCGCCATTATTCTATGTGACGCAATCTCACAAGGCGTACTCACAGTTGCACACAGCAACAGAATTGGTGTAAGTATCTATACGGTTTAGTTTACAATAATATTTTGTGAATAAAACGGCATTATTTAATCTTGTGTTTCATTTGCGTTGCAAGCTATTGTTCATATTAAACGGCGTCTTCTCAAGGCTAAAGGTTCCGTGTTACAAATTATATCAAAGATCCAGTATGAACAAAAGCTTTGGAATTATTCAAACTACGAAGTCCGATATTTCCAGATAAATCACTCACAGTGTAACTTACAAGGATCGGACCTTACGCAAAAAGCCATTGCTAAGCGCCCAGAGTTTGTATAAACTGATTACATACTATTATCATTACTTATGTGTACTTGTTTGTTCTTAGATATTCTCAAACCAGACAGGAAAAGCCACGATAAATCAAACTGACGACCGTGACACAATCTTTTATTGTATTTGCTCTGTTTTTTTTTTTCTTTATTGCATGGATAATTGGGTCATAACTGACGAGCCATTGCAACTGAATATTTATAAAGACCATACAAAAAGACTAAGCTTTTAAATTGTTGGTGAAACCTGCAACGTACACTGAATACTTGTATCCAATGTAAGACTTCGCATTTTTACATTAGCGCGCTAGACCCAGCGCTATCAGTAATTCTAGCTTGCTTTCTAGCTTTGTCAGAATTTTCCACAATCTTAGCAGACATTTTTGTGCAAGATCGCATACTTCATATTATTTTTATCATACAGTTTCTTACAACAATACAGTCATAACATTCCACAAAGAAGACCGAACTGTGTCATGTGGAACGCAAAATGGCAAGCATCCATGGCTGTTAATTTTTTTCACCATTAATTCACCATTGCTCAGTGAAGCCAACATTGTTACCATACTGAATTAATTTCAAGAATGTATTCTCAAAAGAGTTTAAAGATTTTTCTTGCAATATACATTAAGTGCATCATGCTAGTAACACGTAAACAATTAGCAAAAATGGAACACGAAAAGATAACAGACACAAACCGAATCCAGCTTTGGCATTGAACAAAACAGTCACAATGACTCCAGAGTTGGCTACAACAGCAGTTCACATGCCTAGTGACAGAAATTTCATAAATAGGCCGACCAATAGTCAAATAGCTAAATCCAGCTCAGAGCCCATTCTTGTCCGTAACGTCATGCCAAACGGCGTGGCGGGGGCAGAGCAGTTTCAGTTGACAAATATTTCCACAATATTTTCTGACTGTGCTTGATTCTGTTGATATGTTGTATGAGGATCAAAACAGCTGCCACAACGTTTACGTCAGTGGCATGCAAAGCGCGCAGGCTAGCCAACTTAAGCCTGGCGCGCCGGCCGCTTTCGGTTACGTAGCGCAGCAGAATCGACAGCTTCCTTCCGCAAACCTATATACGTAACAAAATCAGCAGACACACCCCATTATGAACAATAATCATATCATATCATAGAAAACAAGTGACAACCCACACAAGAGGAGCCGTAACAATAATAATGGTAGAAACAGAAACGGAAACAACAAAAACAGAAACAATTATCAGTCTGACCAAAATCAACAGCAAAACTGGAACAGTAACTACGGTAATGCGTATTAGTCCACCACCTCAGTACAACTTCAACACAGGTCCACGGTAAATGCCGCCACAGCCTGTACAAAGTCAAGGTGCTCAGCCACAACAGCCACAACAGATTGGAGAATGTAATACCCTAATGTAAACATAATGCAAGTGTCAAGTGAAACTCCACCTCCACCTGTATCATCACCTGTACCAATTACGACGACGTAAAGACAATTACTACTGTGCCCCAGGTCGTAGCTGAAGAAGGTTTGGGGGGCGACTTCAATATCAAATCATTGGTTGATACACCCACTGACGAATAAAACAATGATTAACTAGCTAATAGTTTTAAGCAGCAACCACTGTTATTTATACGCTGCAATTATGATAACGGCTTTTATGATGAACTATTGAAGGAAAATACACAATGTCGTTCGTCTAGCAATAAAATACACTCCTGGAAATTGAAATAAGAACACCGTGAATTCATTGTCCCAGGAAGGGGAAACTTTATTGACACATTCATGGGGTCACATACATCACATGATCACACTGACAGAACCACAGGCACATAGACACAGGCAACAGAGCATGCACAATGTCGGCACTAGTACAGTGTATATCCACCTTTCGCAGCAATGCAGGCTGCTATTCTCCCATGGAGACGATCGTAGAGATGCTGGATGTAGTCCTGTGGAACGGCTTGCCATGCCATTTCCACCTGGCGCCTCAGTTGGACCAGCGTTCGTGCTGGACGTGCAGACCGAGTGAGACGACGCTTCATCCAGTCCCTAACATGCTCAATGGGGGACAGATTCGGAGATCTTGCTGGCCAGGGTAGTTGACTTACACCTTCTAGAGCACGTTGGGTGGCACGGGATACATGTGGACGTGCATTGTCCTGTTGGAACAGCAAGTTCCCTTGCCGGTCTAGGAATGGTAGAAGATGGGTTCGATGACGGTTTGGATGTACCGTGCACTATTCAGTGTCCCCTCGACGATCACCAGAGGTGTACGGCCAGTGTAGGAGATCGCTCCCCACACCACGATGCCGGGTGTTGGCCCTGTGTGCCTCGGTCGTATGCAGTCCTGATTGTGGCGCTCACCTGCACGGCGCCAAACACGCATACGACCATCATTGGCACCAAGGCAGAAGCGACTCTCATCGCTGAAGACGACACGTCTCCATTCGTCCCTCCATTCACGCCTGTCGCGACACCACTGGAGGCGGGCTGCACGATGTTGGGGCGTGAGCGGAAGACGGCCTAACGGTGTGCGGGACCGTAGCCCAGCTTCATGGAGACGGTTGCGAATGGTCCTCGCCGATACCCCAGGAGCAACAGTGTCCCTAATTTGCTGGGAAGTGGCGGTGCGGTCCCCTACGGCACTGCGTAGGATCCTACGGTCTTGGCGTGCATCCGTGCGTCGCTGCGGTCCGGTCCCAGGTCGACGGGCACGTGCACCTTCCGCCGACCACTGGCGACAACATCGATGCACTGTGGAGACCTCACGCCCCACGAGTTGAGCAATTCGGCGGTACGTCCACCCGACCTCCCGCATGCCCACTATACGCCCTCGCTCAAAGTCCGTCAACTGCACATACGGTTCACGTCCACGCTGTCGCGGCATGCTACCAGTGTTAAAGACTGCGATGGAGCTCCGTATGCCACGGCAAACTGGCTGACACTGACGGCGGCGGTGCACAAATGCTGCGCAGCTAGCGCCATTCGACGGCCAACACCGCGGTTCCTGGTGTGTCCGCTGTGCCGTGCGTGTGATCATTGCTTGTACAGCCCTCTCGCGGTGTCCGGAGCAAGTATGGTGGGTCTGACACACCGCTGCCAATGTGTTCTTTTTTCCATTTCCAGGAGTGTAGTTTTAGCTACAACTATTGATATAGTAGGGAGTACTCCAACCATTATTGTTTTGGACATCAGAGCAGCTGTGAGTGTTATGTCGTATAATTTCTATAAGAATTCCCTCTTCAAAAGTGTAAGACATTAACTGCTGTAGGTAATAAGTCTAGCAGAGTTACGAAACAGGTGTTTCTGACCATTAAGACAGGTAATGGGACAGTACAAAGGCCTTTCCTCGTAGTCCAGAATCTAGTTACTAATTGTATTATAGGTTTAGATATGCAGGACAGTATTACCGACTTCTCGAATCGTAAATGTTTCCTTACACGTATGGGCAATGAAATGGTTCAAATTGGTCTGAGCACTATGGAACTTGACATCTGATGTCATCAGTCCCCTAGAACATAGAACTACTTAAACCTAACTAACCTAAGGACATCACACACATACCTGTCCGAGGCAGGATTCGAACCTGCGACCGTAGCGGTCGCGCAGTTCCAGATTGTAGCGCCTAGAACCGTTCGGCCACACCGGCCGGTGGCAGTGAAATCACAATAGATTACGATACCAGGACTCTCAAATATGACAAGTATTGTACAGGGTACAAAATTCAATTTTTTTCAAGAGAGCAACAAAAAAAACATACAGACACTCACACGTCATGCAGAATATGATGACTTGAAAACATTGATTAGCCATAAGTTAAGTGAAACCACTGCCGTTACTGGTGATGAAGGAAATGAGCTTTATGAAGTATTATCTACAAGGTGTACAACTCTGCTTCCGCCGGTTTTCCCCAACATTTGAGGCTCTCATGAAAGTAATTGTTTACATATGCATCCATCAAAGAATTTTCCGTCACTGGCCACTACTTTCTCCCATCTTTCGGGCAGTGTACGAATCTCGCATCGAAAAAATTGTTCATCTTTTGGAGCGATCCAGGAATCGATTCAATTTGTGACTTCTTAATGAGATTGGAAGTGTTGGTCAGCCAGGCCATGCGCCATTGATCTAAACAGGTGATAGTCAGAAGGAGCAATGTCTGGAGAATACGGTGGGTGGGGTAGGACTTCCCATTTTAACGTTTCCAAGTACGTTTTGACCTCTTTTGCAAAGTGGGGGCGAGCGGTGTCATGCTGCAAAATCACTTTATCGTAGAGCTCGCTGTATTACAGCCATTTGTCTTTTAACGCTCTGCTCAAACGCATTAATTGCGTTCTATGACGAGCACCTACGATTTTTTCACTTGGTTTTAACACCTCATAGTACACAATGCCGAGCTGGTCCCAGGAAATGCAGAGCATGATCTTGAAGCCGTGAATATTCGGTTTGGCCATCGACGTGGAAGCATGGCCGGGATACCCCCATGATTTTTTGCGTTTAGGATTATCGTAATGAACTCATTTTTCGTTCTCGGTCACAATGCGACGCAGAAATCTCTTCCATTTCTGCCTCTGAAGCAACTGTTCACAAACACACAAACGCCATTCAACGTCTCTTGGTTTCAGCTCACACGGGACCCAAGTTCCTTCTTTCTGAATCATGCTCATGGCCTTGAGACGTTTTGAAATGGCTTGCAGTGTCACTCCCATTAATCGTGCCAATTCCTCTTGAGTCTGATACGAGTCTTCACTCAGCAATGTCTCCAATTCTGCATCTTCGAAACATTCTCTCTTCCACCGCTATGCCGGTATACGACGTTAAAATCACCGTTTTTGAAGCGTTGAAACCACTCCCATCACGTTCTTTAACTAGTATCGTCCTTACCACACGTACTTGAGAGCATTCGATGAGACTCAGCTGCTGTTTTCTTCATACTGAAACAAAACAGTAACACCTTCCGCAAATGACGACAATTAGGCTCGTAAACTGACATTTTCAATAAAGAACAACTTTATGATGAAGACACAAATCAACTAATGTTTGAATGAGGTTATGTTGCCTGAGATGTCTGTGATCTGTTTCTTTCGACCGTTGCTTACCGTTGTCGCCAACATATTCAGGAATGTACCTCTCCTATATGGCACTAAATCTGACCTACTCCGATCCTCTGCAGTAAGCCGGGTGGCAGCCTGCTAAGACGCTGGATTTGGATCTGTACTTGCCCCACGTCTAGTGACCCCAGTGCAAACCTCAAACGGATCTCAAACGGCCTTATTGCTAACCGACGAATGAAGGAAACGCCCTCCACATCTCGACAAACAATAGTGTGGTACGTTGGTGAATTCGGGATAGCGACGTAATGTGTTGTGAACTCGTGAAATTATTTTGTGACATCAGATACCATGAACGTTACTAATGAGGTCGCCCCAAGTTGGACGCCAAAAATGTAGTGAACTCTGAATTTTTCTCTCTGCTATTGGATGTGAAATGACGAGCAGAAGGTTGATGAGATTGCCCCACGTTAGGAGTCAACAATTAGTTGATATCAATAAGTAAATAAAATCAAACACAAATGCTACGACATTGAGGTTTTCAAGTATGAATGTAAAAGATTGCTTATATGATCAAACCACGAAAGAAATGTATTTATTTTCGTGCTGTTTACACAAAACAAAATTACAAGTATCTGGGCCGACGTGACTGGACACGGACATGTACTTACTTACTAAGGGGAAGGAGGAAGGAACGAATCGTCTCACCACTCTTCGTTATCGTTCGCCGTGTACTCCTGTCGGCGGCACGTGCTGCGTCACTGCGGCGCGTCACCTTGCAGCTGTGCTGCATGGGTTGGCTGCCCTCATCAGCAATCGCGGATTTCCAGCTGTGCGTTGTCTGCCCATTGTCGGTTGCGTGGCCGAAGCCGTGATATCAAAGCGTTGGACGGCGGATGTTGACGATAGGTGGGAGAGTGCACGTGCCCTCTCGCTGCCACCGTGTCTTCACGACTCCCCCTCGCTTCTGGTCCATCTCTCAGCTCAACCCCTCTTCGAAATATTCTTCCTTTCAGCGTTGTCATTGGCAGACGAAATTGTCAATGCAGCCCAATAACAGATCGCCGTTCCATAGCCAAGCTTCTCCTTCCGGAGTGGAAATTTCCTATCTGGAGTGGGCTGGCGTGTGACTCGTGAATCGGCATCTTTCTCAGGATTAACAGGTTTTCCTTCATTCTGAGGCTGTTTGGAGAGCACCTACACAGCACTTCTCGATAACTGTTCTGTCTCTCTCTCTCTCTCTCTGTACGTGAGCTCTGGACAGACTCATATTTAGGCTCTGTCTCAAAATCCGTCCTCATTGGCGAGAAAAATATCATCTTAAGAGTGCAGGCTTCTTTCACACGCCTCCCTGAATAGTTCCGTGCACTTTTTGTAACGCTCCTCCCTGTGCCCATGGGGTGCTTGAATTGTCTGCACATTCCTGCTTTCTAAGACAGGTAAAATAACTACCATCGGGCCAGAAGAACTCAGATGCTTTCACTCACACATTCTTGGTTCTCCGCCCTAATGGCTGAAGGTGACCATCACTTCTCGGCACGCTTCTCGTTGTCAGACGGGCCCTTCGCATCGTGTCCCTCCTTGAGAGATTTGAGGACACTGGCCCGGATTCCCTCTCTGTGCTTCCAGAATGACTCCTGTGTCTTCTTCTTGAGGGTTGTCTGCAGTGTGTCCGACTTGCTCCTCCTTCTCAGCCACCAACGGCACGTTGGCGAAAGTGGCCGTTCAAATGATTCAAATGGCTCTGAGCACTATGCGACTTAACTTCTAAGGTCATCTGTCGCCTAGAACTTAGAACTAATTAAACCTAAGTAACCTAAGTACATCACACACATCCATGCCCGAGGCAGGATTCGAACCTGCGACCGTAGCGGTCGCTCGTCTCCAGACTGTAGCGCCCAGAACCGCACGGCCACTCCGGCCGGCGAAAGTGGCCGTGTTCTGACGTATTACAATCGTATGCTTGACGCAGCATGAGGAGTTTCCACAGAATGCTGAATGGTAGGTCCCCTACGCAGGAAAGACACAGGGTGTGGAGATGTCCCTGTAAGCATCCGCAGCCATCCTGATACTCTCATGGTGGATGGCGTCAATTACTTTCAGGTGAGAAGTTCTCGATATCGGTATACCGTGCAGCCGTTACTAGACGTGATCTGATGAAAGCCCTATAAACTCGTGTAGATGCACCCTGCCTCCTCCACTAGATCTGTGGCTGAGGCACTTTCAAGATATACGTCGGCTTTCGGGCCCTTGTTTTCATGTATGTTAAGTTTGACAACCATGATGGCTTGAAATCAATAATTCCAGACAACTGTTGTTGTGGTTGGCAGGAGAGCCAACCGTGTTACTGAAGGAGGCCGAAACGCACGCGTCCCAGCTCACGCAGGCTGGCGTGAGGTCTGGAACATGACAAGAGAATTAGAATTGAGAAAAACGGACGTACCTGGTGGAATACTTAACTTTAATCCATTAATGAAGAACGTCGCTCTTTATGGTACATGATACACAATATCAATAGTACGGATACTGGCGCCTTGCTAGGTCGTAGCAAATAACGTAGCTGAAGGCTATCCTAACTATCGTCTCGGCAAATGAGAGCGTAGAGGTCAGTGAACCATCGCTAGCAAAGTCGGCTGTACAACTGGGGTGGGTGCTAGGAAGTCTCTCTAGACCTGTCGTGTGGCGGCGCTCGGTCTGCAATCACTGATAGTGGCGACACGCGGGTCCGACGTAGACTACCGGACCTTGGCCGATTTAAAGGCTACCACCTAGCAAGTGTGGTGTCTGGCGGTGACACCACATTTGTCCTAGTCTAAGGGGTAGAGTTGTGTGCCACATATCCAGACAGGTAAACTGAAAATACTAGTAGACAGATTAAAATGAACACACATACATATTCCGATTCTAAGCCACACTTTACACGGCCAACTCAAATCACATAACTTCTTTCTTCAACTTTATCTGCACATGGTAACATTAAAAAGTATAATGTGTGAAAGATATAAAATAAATGCATTGACGTGACCAGATGGGCAGTTTAGAAGGCAAACAAAGCACTGTAGATGCCATCAAAGTGGAATAAGCCATTTATAAAGTTTATTCCCTATTCCCCCACCTCGATGAGTGTTAATTTGGTATTTTTTGTTGGTTATTTTTATTGATATGCAGAGACATTTCCTCAATAGTTCTTTTTTCTATTGCAGTGTTTTCATTTAAAATTCCCATAGTAAAATGGGAATTTTAAAAAGTTTCTGAGGAAATTTCATAGGTTTATTTTTTTATATATATAATTTAGTGAATACCTTGGATGCAATCTTATGAGAATGTAATTTCAAATCTAAGAACCTTCAACATCGCAGCACGTCAGCATTCGTTGGTTAATATATTAAAATACTAGAAACCCGCCTCGACTGCAAAAAAAATACACCTAGTGTTTACCTAGGTTTCGGCGTAGATAACTACACCTTCTTCAGAACAATAAAACCCACAAGTGCCTAAAAAGATCTTTGTCAATTATTAAAAGAACATCATGGCTACACATTTATAAACGAAAAAAGGGAAACACAAACAGTACATATGTACAAAGTCTAAACCGTTACTTAACTTAATGGTGTAACATCCACCTCACACCGGCTTGTGTTCGATGGGCCACGACCCGCCATACACTGCAACTACAAATCGTCGCTCACTTACACGCTCGACCCGCTACCTATGCACATGCGCAACACAAGGGAAGTTAATTGAATGAGCATGCGCATACTAACACGTGAAAGTTTATACATGGGTCGTGGCTAAATAGCCCTTATATTCCCAACCATGGATCAACGTATTTCAAAAATAGAATGGATAGAATGAGTGATGAGCTACACAGGAGATAAAGCTTAAAAATAACCGCACACGGTTGCTTATGATAGGAAAGAAAAATATATGGAGCTATCTATGACAACAGATAAAGATGTGCTAACCTCTTCATCTCAGAGTCGCACTTGCAACCTACGTCCTCAATTATTTGCTTGACGTATTCCAATTACTGTCTTCCTCTACAGTTTTTGCCCTCTACAGCTCCCTCTAGTACCATGGAAGTCATTCCCTCATGTCTTAGCAGATGTCCTATCATCCTGTCCCTTCTCCTTATCAGTGTTTTTCACATATTCCTTTCCTCTCCGATTCTGCGTAGAACCTCCTCATTCCTTAGCTTATCAGTCCACCTAATTTTCAACATTCGTCTATAGCACCACATCTCAAATGCTTCGATTCTCTTCTGTTCCGGTATTCCCACAGTCCATGTTTCACTACCATACAATGCTGTAATCCAGACGTACATCCTCAGAAATTTCTTCCTCAAATGAAGGCCGGTATTTGATATTAGTAGACTTCTCTTGGCCAGGAATGCATTTTTTGCCATAGCGAGTCTGCGTTTGATGTCCTCCTTGCTCCGTCCTTGGTTATTTTACTACCTAGGTAGCAGAATTCCTTAACTTCATTGACTTCGTGACCATCAATCCTGATGTTAAGTTTCTCGCTGTTCTCATTTCTACTACTTCTCATTACCTTCGTCTTTTTCCGATTTACTCTTAAACCATACTGTGTACTCATTAGACTGTTCATTCCGTTCAGTAGATCATTTAATTCTTCTTCACTTTCACTCAGGAGCAATGCCATCAGCGAATCGTATCATTGATATCCTTTCACCTTGTATTTTAATTCCACTTCTGACCTTTCTTTTATTTTCATCATTGCTTCCTCGATGTACAGATTGAAGAGTAGGGGCGAAAGGCTACAGCCTTGTCTTACATCCATCTTAATACGAGCACTTCGTTCTTGATCGTCCACTCTTATTATTCCCTCTTGGTTGTTGTACATATTGTATATGATCCGTCTCTCCCTATAGCTTACCCCTACTTTTTTCAGAATCTCGAACAACTTGCACCATTTTATATTTTCGAACGCTTTTTCCAGGTCGACAAATCCTATGAACATGTCGTGATTTTTCTTTAACCTCGCTTCCATTATTAGCCGTAGCGTCAGAATTGCCTCTCTCGTGCCTTTACTTTTCCTAAAGCCAAACTGATCGTCACCTAGCGCATTCTCTATTTTCTTTTCCATTCTTCTGTATATTATTCTTGTAAGCAGCTTCGATGCATGAGCTGTTAAGCCGATTGTGCGATAATTCTCGCACTTGTCAGCTCTTGCCGTCTTCGGAATTGTGTGGATGATGCTTTTCCGAAAGTCAGATGGTATGTCGCCAGACTCATATGTTCTACACACCAACGTTAATAGTCGTTTGGTTGTCACTTCCCCTAATGATTTTGGAAATTCTGATGGAATGTTATCTATCCCTTCTGCCTTATTTGACCGTAAGTCCTCCAAAGCTCTTTTAAATTCCGATTCTAATACTGGATCCCCAATCTCTTCTAAATCGGCTCCTGTTTCTTCTTCTATCACACCAGACAAATCTTCACTCTCATAGAGGCTTTCAATGTATCCTTTCCACCTATCTGCTCTCTGCTCTGCATTTAACAGTGGAATTCCCCTTTGCACTCTTAATGTTACCACCGTTGCTTTTAATGTCACCAAAGGTTGTTTTGACTTTCCTGTATGCTGAGTCTGTCCTTCCGACAATCGTATCTTTTTCGATGTCTTCACATTTTTCCTGCAGCGATTTCGTCTGTTTCCCTGCACTTCCTATTTATTTCACTCCTCAGCGACTTGTATTTCTGTATTCCTGATTTTCCCGGAATATGTTTGTACTTCCTCCCTTCATCAATCAACTGAAGTATTTCTTCTGTTACCCATGGTTTCTTCGCAGCTACCTTCTTTGTACCTATGTCTTCCTTCTCAACTTCTGTGATGGCCCTTTTTAGAGATGTCCATTCCTCTTCAACTGTGCTGCCTACTGCGCTATTCCTTATTGCTGTATCTATAGTGTTACTGAACTTCAAACGTATCTCGTTATTCCTTAGAACTTCCGTATCCCACTTCTTTGCTTATTGATTATTCCTGACTAATGTCTTGAACTTCAGCCTACTCTTCATCACTACTAAATTGTGATCTGAGTCTATATCTGCTCCTGGGTACGCCTTACAATCCAGTATCTGATTTCGGAATCTCTGTCTGACCATGATGCAATCTAATTGAAATCTTACCGTATCTCCCGGCCTTTTCCAAGTATACCTCCTCCTCTAGTGATTCTTGAACAGGGTATTCGCTATTACTAGCTGAAACTTGTTACAGAACTTAATTAGCCTTTCTCCTCTATCATTCCTTGTCCCAAGACCATATTCTCCTGTAACCTTTTCTTCTACAACTTACCCTACAACTGCATTCCAGTCGCCCATGACTATTAGATTTTCGTCCCCCTTTACATACTGCACTACCCTTTCAATATCCGCATACACTTTCTTTCTCTATCTGTTCATCTTCAGCTTGCGACGTCGGCATGTATACCTGAACTATCGTTGTCGGGTTTGGTTTGCTGTCGATTCTAATTAGAACAACCCGGTCACTGAACTGTTCATAGTAACACACCCTCTGCCCTACTTTCCTATTCATAACGAATCTTACACCTGTTATACCATTTTCTGCTGCTGTTGATATTACCCGATACTCATCTGACCAGAAATCCTTGTCTTCCTTCCACTTCACTTCACTGACCCCTGCTATATCTAGATTGAGCCGTTGCATTTCCCTTTTCAGATTTTCTAGTTTCCCTACCACGTTTAAGCTTCTGACATTCCACGCCCCGACTCGTAGAACATTATCCTTTCGTTGATTATTCAATCTTTTTCTCATGGTAACCTCCCCCTTGGCAGTCCCCTCCCGGAGATCCGAATGGGGGACTATTCCGGAATCTTTTGCCAATGTAGAGATCATCATGACACTTCTTCAACTACAGGCCACATGTGCTGTGGATACACGTTACGTGTCTTTAATGCAGTGGTTTCCATTGCCTTCTGCATCCTCATGTCGTTGATCATTGCTGATTCTTCCGCCTTTAGGGGCAATTTCCCACCCCTAGGACAAGAGAGTGCCCTGAACTTCTATCCGCTCCTCCGCCCTCTTTGACAAGGCCTTCCGGGGATCGAATCGGGGACCGAAGACGTTTTAATTATGAATCAAAGACGCTACCCCCCCCCCCTCTATTATTTTTTTAATTTCATTTTGTTCGAATGTGTTCGTTGAATCTGCGGACGTCGTAAGACATCCATTTATGTTCGTTGTTGAGCGATTGACTCAGTTTTTTTTTTTTTTCTGTTACAGAGGGCGCGTAAACCCCGAATAACAGGAATTCGGTAAAACATCAAATCTTTTTCTGCGGCCGGAAAAAGATCCTGTAAGATAATTATCGATCAGCGTGACAAAAGTGCAACCCTTAAGCAAATTTCTTCAAATATCAGTGCTCGGCCATGAACAAGTGTCAGCGTGCGAAGCATTCAACGAAAAACCATCGGTACGGGCTTTCAGAGCCTAAGGCCCATTCTTGTACCCATAACACCTGCTCGACAGAAAGCTTTTCGACTCGCCTGGTCCCATCAAGACCGGAGTGTTGATAACTTGAAACATGTTGCCTGGTCGGATGAGTCTCGTTTTAAATTGTATTGAGTAGGTGGACGTGTACTGGTATGGAGACAACCACATGAATCCATGGACCCTAAATGTCAACAGGGGACTTTTCAAGCTGGTGGAGGCTCTGTAATGGTGTGGAGTGTGTAGTTAGAGTTATATGGGACCCTGATACGTCTACATACGACTCTAACAGGTAACACGTACGTAAGCATCCTGCCTGATCACCTGAATCCATTCATTTTCATTGTCCGTTCCTAGGATTTGGGTAATTCCAGCAGGACATCCCAGAATTGCTACAGGGTGGATCCAGGAACACTCTTCTGAATTTAAAGACTTCTGCTGGCCACCAAACTCCCAAGACAGGAACATCATTGAGCATATCTGGGAAGCCTTGTAACGTGCTGTTCAGAAGAGATCTGCACCCCGACGTAATCTTACGAATTTATGGACAGCCTTGCAAGATTCATGGTGTCAAGTCCCTCCAGCACCGCTTCACACTATAGCCGAGTCCATACCACGTCGTGTTGTGGCACTTCTGCACGTTCGCGGGGGCCCTACACGATATTACGCAGGTGTACCACTTTCTTTAGCTCTTCAGTGTATAATCGCTGGGTACTGTCCTTTTGGACAAGTACAAAAGAATCGAAAACATACGGGCTCCGCTGCTGTGATACATTACATGTAAATTGAAGGTAGGGGGAGGGGAGAGGGGGAGAAAGGAAAGGAAAGAAAAGAGATGGGATTACTGATGTCAGCTGCATCGGGCATTACACGGAATCAGCGGTGACGAGTGAAAGTGTGCATCAAACTGGGATTCCAATCAGGGATTTCCCCCTTACTAGGCAAATTCGTTAACCACTGCCCCATGCGGGATACGTTGCTATCGTAACTGCGTGGACCATCTCGGTACACTTTACGGCCGATCCACACCGCCACCGAGCACCACCTATCTGCAATCCCTGTCCATTTCCTCCATGCTCGCTGCTCTGAGATTCCTGCAAATGTTGGACGTACTTGTGCATTCGTCCTAGACAATTGACGCACCTTCTTCAGTGTGGATGGACAAATATGTCAGACCACCTACGGGGAATTCGGATTAACGAGTATGTAGTATGAAGGAAATGAGAGAGAGGGCAGGTAGGCGGGGTCGGTGGGAGCATTCTTCATCCGTTAGGCGTTCCGAGATAGTCCGCGCACTTGCGATAACACTCTGTCGCATGTGGCGTAGTGGTTAACGCTCCTGCCTAGGAAGCCGGCGATCTGTGATTCCTAACACAGTCCAGCACACATTTTCATTCGTCGCCGTTGATTCCGGGTAATGTCCCTTTCCTTAATTTCTTCCCCCTCCCCCTTCTCCTCATTCAGTTAACATACTATGAAAGTAGTTTCTCATCTTCCAAATGGATATACACATGCAGTAAAATAGCAAGATAATAAGCCAGGTGCAATATTGTCAGCTGTTTATCACGTGAGAGATGTAAGGTAAGTCACAAAAAATTGAGGTGGAACAACCTCATCTAAACTCTGCCGTGCGTCAGTAGCAACGTACGCAGCTGTAACGGAAATTGCGGACCGGTTCGACCAACGTAGAGAAACATTTGCTATTTTCAGTAGGTCACTTGTCTTTTTTATTTTGTTTTGGACGTTGCAATGGTAAACAGTTTCATCATATAGAAATGTAATTGTGGGTAAATGGGCGACGCACTTTCATTTCCTCTTGCTCTTGTGAGGCAGCTTTCGGCAGGGACGAATGTAAAGAGAAGCCAAGCACTCATCAGAAGAAACAAACCAGGAACTAAAAGAGTTTTCCGTTCCATATCAAATCAAAGGAAATAAAATAAGACCACAGCACCGAATACAATACATAAATGCAAACATTTAGACATAAATATGAACAACAGGCACAAAGAAAAACTCTCTACGCACACTGCGAACAAGGAAAAACCGTTAGTCGATTGGAAAAGTGTTTTGTGAAAAAATATGTGCATTAATCTGTATATTTGTACCAAACAGTATACAGAAAGACTACCATCACTGAATTTATCTGTTGAAGAGAGGAAAAAATTGCATAAAACCATCAACACACAAGGCACATATTGCACAAATGAAACAATTAAGCTATATTTATCGAATTCGGTGCCTTAGTACCAAACAATATAAAGAAAGACAATAAGTACCTTTACTGAGTTTATCTATACAAGAGAGGAAAAAATCACGCAACACCATCAACACAAAAGGCACATATTGCACAGCTGAGACAATTAAGCTATATTTTGCGCATTCGGTGCCAAACAATGTGCCTGTTGGGACCCAACAGAAGATACATTCAACGCCGGATCGCAGCAACAAACAGATGTCGGACTTCCACATGACTATGAACTCAGGGAAATAAATTAGTATCTGGCGCACATGTGTCAGCTGGTCACCAAAAGGTTAACACATGTCCTGTCATCCAGTTCTTTCTTATTGTCAATGTTTTCCAGTCCTGCAAGGCACTTCCTCATTACTGATCAACCCAACGAATTTTCAAACCCTGCTGCAGCAGTGTCGCAATATTTACAGTACAGTAAAAGTAGTGAGGCAGAAAGGAAAATAAATAAATTGCAGGGAAAGGTTTACAGGTAGGTTCTCGTAAAGTGCAGAGAGAAATGTTACACATTTGCTCGGTGCAGTGGTACCTCGAACAAGCGGAGTTGGGCTGCTGCTCACGCGTGGCTGTCAGGAGACGAAAAAAAAAAAGAAAAAAAATTGCGTGAGCGACACCGGAAATGGCGACGGTGGCTGAGCGACGTGCGCGCGAACTGTGCCGGCAGCGGTGAGCGGAATGTGAAAGCACCCCCGCCCCACATCACGGCCGCAGCCCCAGCACGCACACAGGTGGGTCCCGCGCGCTCTGCATGCGCCACGCGGCCGCCACCCGCACTTCTCTTCCGAGCCATAAACTACCTGCGCCGGCACTCGCTCCGACTAATGGTCTGTTCGAGCGCCGGGAGCAAAAGAACCGCGCAGGTAGCCGTTCCGGCCCCTCGCCCCCTCGCCATTCGCCGCGGAGAGACGGCGGGCCGGTATTGCGGTAAATCCCAGGTCACTGCACTCCCAGGGATTTCTGTAATTGCCGTAAGCTGTTGGCTTAATCTCGCCAAATAGCGGGGTCCAATGCGGTTGCACCGCTCCGGTAACTTGTCGCCGAGCTTATTAAGATAATGACGCCGTTTTATGGCTGCCTTGCGGTTTCTTGTAGTCACTGACAGGCAAATCTCGTGCGCGTATTTGAACCAGATGAAGGAGCAGTAGGATCGGAAGTTAATTAGCCTATAGAGAGTCCTAATCAGTGCTGTCACCAGAAATCAGTTCGAATATACAGGGTGAGCGCGAACACCACCGATAAAAGTTCAGAGACTGTTAGAGGAAATTTTCTGAGCGTTTTTGCTTTAGTGACCTGTGCTATCTGGTGGCTTGTTACAAAATAATTCTTTAATTATGATTTATTCCGTTTTTCGTCCTGATTATTTTTGTTTCTTTGAAAATACCATTACAACTTTGGAAAGGTATGCAATATGCATGGACTATATAAAGTATTTGATCGCACTTAGTTAGCAATCCGATTAGATGATCAGTTCAAATCCCCATCTAACGCATAAATTTACGAACCAGCATTTCAAGTTCGTGGATGTGCAGATAATGTTATTTTCAATGAAAAAACACTCCAGACCACTCACTGTTAGTTAACAGCAACAAAAGCTTCTGAATAAATCTTTGTCGGTTAATTTCAACTCTCTCTCTCCCTCTCTCTCTCTCTCTCTCTCTCTATATATATATATATATATATATATATATATATATATATATATATATATATATATACTCCTGGAAATTGAAATAAGAACACCGTGAATTCATTGTCCCAGGAAGGGGAAACTTTATTGACACATTCCTGGGGTCAGATACATCACATGATCACACTGACAGAACCACAGGCACATAGACACAGGCAACAGAGCATGCACAATGTCGGCACTAGTACAGTGTATATCCACCTTTCGCAGCAACGCAGGTTGCTATTCTCCCATGGAGACGATCGTAGAGATGCTGGATGTAGTCCTGTGGAACGGCTTGCCATGCCATTTCCACCTGGCGCCTCAGTTGGACCAGCGTTCGTGCTGGACGTGCAGACCGAGTGAGACGACGCTTCATCCAGTCACAAACATGCTCAATGGGGGACAGATTCGGAGATCTTGCTGGCCAGGGTAGTTGACTTACACCTTCTAGAGCACGTTGGGTGGCACGGGATACATGCGGACGTGCATTGTCCTGTTGGAACAGCAAGTTCCCTTGCCGGTCTAGGAATGGTAGATCGATGGGTTCGATGACGGTTTGGATGTACCGTGCACTATTCAGTGTCCCCTCGACGATCACCAGAGGTGTACGGCCAGCGTAGGAGATCGCTCCCCACACCATGATGCCGGGTGTTGGCCCTGTATGCCTCGGTCATATGCAGTCCTGATTGTGGCGCTCACCTGCACGGCGCTAAACACGCATACGACCATCATTGGCACCAAGGCAGAAGCGACTCTCATCGGTGAAGATGACACGTCTCCATTCGTCCCTACATTCACGCCTGTCGCGACACCACTGGAGGCGGGCTGCACGATGTCGGGGCGTGAGCGGAAGACGGCCTAACGGTGTGCGGGACCGTAGCCCAGCTTCATGGAGACGGTTGCGAATGGTCCTCGCCGATACCCCAGGAGCAACAGTGTCCCTAATTTGCTGGGAAGTGGCGGTGCGGTCCCCTACGGCACTGCGTAGGATCCTACGGTCTTGGCGTGCATCCGTGCGTCGCTGCGGTCCGGTCCCAGGTCGACGGGCACGTGCACCTTCCGCCGACCACTGGCGACAACATCCATGTACTGTGGAGATCTCACGCCCCACGTGTTGAGCAATTCGGCGGTACGTCAACCCGGCCTCCCGCATGCCCACTATACGCCCTCGCTCAAAGTCCGTCAACTGCACATACGGTTCACGTCCATGCTTTCGCGGCATGCTAACAGTGTGAAGGACTGCGATGGAGCTCCGTATGCCACGGCAAACTGGCTGACACTGACGGCGGCGGTGCACAAATGCTGCGCAGCTAGCGCCATTCGACGGCCAACACCGCGGTTCCTGGTGTGTCCGCTGTGCCGTGGGTGTGATCATTGCTTGTACAGCCCTCTCGCAGTGTTCGGAGCAAGTATGGTGGGTCTGACACACCGGTGTCAATGTGTTCTTTTTTCCATTTCCAGGAGTGTATATATATATATATATATATATATATATATATATATATATATATATATATATATATTTTTATATATATATATATAGGGCTGCAGGCGCACAATGCATGTTACTCCTACTGCTCATCCTTTTTTTCTTTAATTTTTGCAATCAGTACTTTCTTTGTAAGTGATGAGTCACCCCAAAAAATTATTCTGTAAGACATTATTGGGTGGAAATATGCAAAATATATCAGGAGGTTAATTTGTTTGTTCCCAACATAAGCAGTTATACGAAGAGCAAAAGTAGATGGACTTCATTGTTAGAGATTCTCAGTAATATGCTTCTTCCAGTTCAAGAGTTCATTAGTATGTACACCCAACAATTTGGAGCATTGCATCCTAGTTGCTGACTCCAGTTCATGTGCTACATCAGCTAGTGGTATGATTTTTTGTTGTTGTACAAAACGTAATATATATCGTTTTCTCAAAATTTGGGGAGTGTCTTTTATCAGAGAACTACTTTATAATTCTTCGAAAACGTCCTTATCAGTCTTTTCTGTGGCTTTCTCCTTATGTGATTTGTTATAACATTAGTAAAGTCTGCAGTATATATACTGATCACCTAATCGGATTAATAACAAAGTGCAATCAAATGTTACATAACGAACTTTCTCGACAGTCATTAGATGGTAGACACTGAAATGCAAAGACGAAAATGTATTGCATTAACGGAATTCGTACCAGGTGTTTACCGACGTGGTTTTCAAGTCACGAATAGACGTCAAATATAGTTTTTTTCAGGAGTAGCAAGGTTACAAATATTTACATAAAAAACCGACTTTGTCAATCTTCACAGATATCGTCGTTGATGACTGTGCCCCGAGACGATAACCACAGAACTCTTTACTTACTTAGTTTTTCATAGATCATTCGAATGACGCATACATGAATAAACTTTAACGAACACATTATTTTTAACCCGACACATACAACTACACATTAAAACAAGACTTTTTTCACTCTAACAGGTTTTAAATATAAATTCGCAATCGGAATATATAGTGCTGTCCACGAGAAAAATGATTTTAGGTTAGATTTAAAACTTGATCTATTACCTGTCATGCAATATATGTTATTCAGCAAATAATAAAAAAAAATTTGGAGCTGCATATTGAACTTCTTTCTGGGCCACTGGCAGCTTTAGTAATACGTAATAACGGTTATCTTTTCCTCTAACTTTGCAGGTATGGACAACGCTGGTCTTTCCAGATGGCGATGGGTTATTTATTTGATTAGCGAATAAAACTCACGTGTCGGTGCACTTAAGATGCGCAATTCCGCGAAGAGATGATACCTGAGGGCTGCAGGCGCACAATGCATGTTACTCCTACTGCTCGTCCTTTTTTTTCTTTTTTTTTTAATTTTTGCAATCAGTACTTTCTTTGTAAGTGATGAGTCACCCCAAAAAATTATTCTGTAAGACATTATTGGGTGGAAATATGCAAAATATGTCAGGAGGTTAATTTGTTTGTTCCCAACATAAGCAGTTATACGAAGAGCAAAAGTAGATGGACTTCATTGCTAGAGATTCTCAGTAATATGCTTCTTCCAGTTCAAGAGTTCATTAGTATGTACACCCAACAATTTGAAGCATTGCATCCTAGTTGCTGACTCCAGTTCATGTGCTACATCAACTAGTGGTATGACTTTTTTGTTGTTGTACAAAACGTAATATATAGCGTTTTCTCAAAATTTGGGGAGTGTCTTTTATCAGAGAACTACTTTATAATTCTTCGAAAACGTCATTATCAGTCTTTTCTGTGGCTTTCTCCTTATGTGATTTATTATAACATTAGTAAAGTCTGCAAAAAATAAGAATTCTGATTGATGAATTTTGAATGGAAGGATATTCACATACATAAAGAATGGGAATGCACCCAAATTTGAACTATTGGCACTCGGTTAGCAATTTTTGTCTACTTACTGCACTTGTCTACCCTTCCAACATAGTTTGAATTATTCAGCACTACTCTTTGCATTTCTTTCGTGAAGAATGGGTGGAAACAGTTGTCCGTAAAGCCATTGATTCCATAAAACCTGAATTTGTCTAAGAATGTAACACGATCTACACAATCAAACGCCTTGGAAAGAGTCACAAAGAATACCAGCTGGCGATATTTTATTATTTTACGTTTGTAGTATTTGATGAGTGACTGTACAAATAGCAATTTTGGTCAAGAAAACTCTTGTGAATCTAGGATCCAAAAGTTTTCACCAATAGCTAGGGAACCCACGATCGAACCTGAAACGATGTGATGTAGTGTTCAGAGTCTGACAGAATCAAAACCTGCTGTATCGTGATTATTGACAACGCTTGAAGAGACGTTAAAAATCTTATTTGCCTTTCACTAGTAGTCTGTAGCGTGAATTCTACAGCTTGCAATGACATAATGAAACCTTTTGCGTCGTGCCAGGATTCGAACGCGATATGTGTCAGTAAAGGAACTGTATCGTCCCAAAGGGCTCAACTCCCACGAAAGTGAGGATCTGATTTCAACACGCAGTTTTGTACCAATTATTTTCAACATCCTCAACTGAATGACACCTACATATACTTCAACTAAACATTCCATCGGAATGGTCAGATTGAAAAAGCGCCTACTTCTCGTTTGCATCGAGTAAATCTCAATAAATTAAATTTATGAGGGGATTAGTAATTAAATCAGTTAAGAGTGCATTGAACCACTGAGATGTTTTCTCCCTGGCTAGCCTTCGATTATATGAGAAATAAAACTTTTCTGTCTACACCAAAAAACGTATTAGAAAGAGAAACAAAGAGTAGAATCAGGTGCCTCTGAGGGAGACAGGCCACGAATTGGATGTTTGTTCAACATTAGGAAACGTTTGGAATCACAATTTAGAGTCCATTTAGTATTTATTCACGAACCAGATCATGTAATAATATTAATTAAGAATAATAATGATTACTAAAAGACTCCTTTACATTCTTCGTGTGACATAGAAGCTATTTCATAAACTATATCTTAACATGCGGAAAAAACCTCAATTTGATATAAGGAAGTATTCGTCTCATCTGCATGCGGTTAGGCTCTCCACGTGGCGGATTGGCAATTGGTCTACTTTTGCTACGCTGCACAATGAAACACCGAACTCACGGAAGTTAGAAGCACCAAAGGAGCTCGTATAGGGATGCATATTCGAGTACACAGGTATGTAAACAGGCAGTATTCGTCGCTGTAGTCGCAACACCTATATAAGACAACAAGAGTCTGGCGGATTTGTTAGATCGATTAGTGATGCCACAATGGCATGTTATCAAGATTTCAGTGACTTTTAACATGATAATGTAGTCGGCGTACGAGCGATGGGACACAGCATCTCTGAAGTAGCAATGAAGTGGGGTTTTTCCCGTGCGACCACGCGAATATCAGGATTCCTGTAAAACACCAAATCTCCGACATCGCTGCGGCAGGAAAAAGATCCTGCAAGAACGGAACCAACGACGACTGAAGAGAATCTTTCAACGTGACTGAAGTGCCGCCCTTCAATGCAGCCCTTCAATGCTGGGCCAACAACAATTGTCAATGTGCGAAGTATTCAACAAAACTTCATTCGTACAGGATTACGGAGCCGAAGGCCCACTGGTGTACCCTCAATTACTGCGCGACACAAAGCCTTTCGTCTCGCCTGGGCCCGTCAACACCAACATTCGAGTGTTGCCTGATCGGACGGGTCTAGTTTCGAATTGTATCGAGGGTATGGACGTGTATGGGTGTGGAGACAACCACATGAATCCATGGACCCTGGATGTCAGCAGGGGTCTGATCAAGCTAGTGGAAGCGTATACAGTTGGAGTGATATGGGGCCACTGAAATGTCTACATATGATTCTGACAAGTGACACATACGTAAGCATCCTGTCTAATCGCCTGCATCCATTCATGTCCATTGTGCATTCCAACGGACTTGGTAAATTTCAGCAGGACAGTGCAATACCCCACACGTCTGGAATTCCTACAGAGTGGCTCCAAGAACACTCCACTCTTCTGAGCTTAAACACTTCATTCGGCAGCCAAACTCCCCAGACATGAACATTATTGAGCTTATCTGGGATGCCTTTCAACATGCTTTTGAGAAGAGATCTTCACCCTCTCGTACATTTAAGGGTTTATGGACAGTCCTGCATGATTAATGGTGTCAGTTCCCTCTAGCACTACTTCAGACATTAGTCGAATCCATGCCACGTTGTGTTGAGGCACTTCTGCGTGCTCGCGAGGGCCCTACACAATATTAGACCGGTGTACCAGTTTCTTTGGCTCTTCAGTGTATTACTCACGTACAGAAAGTTACAGAAAAAACAACAGCAAGAGAAGATAAGATATACGGAGCGGAAAACTCAACTGCGCCACGTGAGAAGAACGTGGTCTATTACCGATTCACATGCCACATGAAACCCGAAACTCCCTTCACGAATTTAGGATCTAAACGAGGAAAAGAATTCTAACATGGCAAACAGATAACACGCACACAACGCATTCACACATAAAACATTCACACTAACTACAAAGGTGGAGTCAAACACCCCTTTCCAATGAACCAACCGAGTGAGCTAACCCAGCGGTTAGCACCTGGACTCGCATTCCGAAAGACGACACGACGGTTCAAACCCGCGCTCGCACATCGTGATTTAGGTTTCCTGTGATCTCCCTAAATCGCTTAAGGCAAATGCTCGGAGGGTTCTTTCAAAGGGCACTGTCGTTTTCCTTCTCCATCCTTTCCTAGTCCGAGGTTGTGTTCCGTCTCTAATGGTCTCCTTGTCGACGGTACGTCACACGCTAATCTGCTGCTGCCCCTCCTCTTCCTTCTTCTCCTCTTCCAGTGACCCAGCGGACAGCATTGTTTCACGCTACTGGACTGAGGTCCACGGGTAGGGACTGAAATTGGGACAGAAAATAGGTTCCGTATACCCTGCAGTAGCTGATGACCGGAGTCCCCCAATATCTCTTTGGCCCGTCAGAAGCTATTTAACCATTCTCTGCTGCTCATCCTGCTCCCCGGAAACGAAAGCACAGATGCAACGACCAGCAGAGGTGCAAATAGGTATAGAAAGGCTGAAGGCAGCTCAATGGAGTCAACGGAACGGCTCTCATGAAACATTTTACCATAAGAAATAAGTGTTGTTACATGACATTTGGCTCATCAGATAAAATAAAATGTGACTCATATAAAAGGTCAAAAGGGTTTCCTTTCAATGCAGCAAATACCTGTTTGTCGCCATGCATTGGCCGTTTGTTAGCCATGTAGGTGCTTTTGAATACGGTGAGAGGCACCCACATGCCATGCTCATACTGTGGCATCAAGCAGTCAGGCCTGAAAGATGAGTGGTCTGCCAAGCGAATGGACTCATTCTTATTTATCGAGTAACATGAACTCTAGTACTCACAATTAAGTTAAAAGTTAGTCTCCTGCTTGGATATTACGCAACTGAAACGCACATCTTTCTATTAGTAATGTACACAACTCTGACTCTTCACTACGCTTCTTTCTTATTTAACGGCTTTGATCAACACGTGGCCATCGCACTGAATATGAATGACGCACACATTATAAATTCTAGGTATCGTGACAACATACTATTCGAAGGAGAAAGGCCACCAATCTATTTCTTTTCACTATCTTATTTATTCCGATAAATACTATAACCTAAAGACACAAATTCTATAACCTACAACAATAACACATGAGAAATTCCGACCAGTGGGCATGGCTTTACATTGGTGATTCTCTATCTTATGGTCTCGTAATTATTTAACGCTACAGTGCACTTTCTGGATAGGATGGTGGATCTCTATATCTCACACTTCGACTCTCACACCCATCATCACGAAAATTTCCTCCAGACTGAGCGGTACTAAAAGGAACATGCATAACTCACTGCCTCTGAAACTATCTTGTTCCTCTCCCATGCCAACCACACATACTTAAATTTGATGAAATACATCACACTGGCAACATACAAATCAAAGAATAGTCACAACGTTATAATCACATCACTTTCAGCTTTCCCACTTCAATTAGTATTTATCCCAGTTTCACACGACACTGCCCCACTTCGTAACTTTTCTTTCCTACTATGAACTCTGGAGGATGCATGCACGTCTTCCTGTGCAATGCAAGCCTAGTTGCGTTGCTGAATAGACGGCTGACTCACCTTTGCTTCCTCTCAGTGTATTATAGTTTGAATCAAGCGTCATACGGAAACATACAAGGTGTTTCAAAAATGACCGGTATATTTGAAACGGCAATACAAACTAAACGAGCAGCGATAGAAGTACACCGTTTGTTGCAATATGCTTGGGACAACAGTACATTTTTCGGCAGACAAACTTTCGAAATTACAGTAGTTACAATTGTCAACAACAGATGGCGCTGCGGTCTGGGAAACTCTACAGTACGATATTTTCCACATATCCACCATGCGTAGCAATAATATGGCGTAGTCTCTGAATGAAATTACCCGAAACCTTTGACAACGTGTCTGGCGGAATGGCTTCACATCAGGTGAGATGTACTGCTTCAGCTGTTCAATTGTTTCTGGATTCTGGCGGTACACCTGGTCTTTCAAGTGTCCCCATAGAAAGAAGTCACAGGGGTTCACGTCTGGCGAATATGGAGGCCAATCCACGCCGCCTCCTGTATGTTCCGGATAGCCCAAAGCAATCACACGATCATCGAAATATTCATTCAGGAAATTAAAGACGTCGGCCGTGCGATGTGGCTGGGTACCATCTTGCATAAGCCACGAGGTGTTCGCAGTATCGTCTAAGGCAGTTTGTACCGCCACAAATTCACGAAGAATGTCCAGATAGCGTGATGCAGTAATCGTTTCGGATCTGAAAAATGGGCCAATGATTCATTTGGAAGAAATGGCGGCCCAGACCAGTACATTTTGAGGATGCAGGGACGATGGGACTGCAACATGGGGCTTTTCGGTTCCCCATATGCGCCAGTTCTGTTTATTCACGAAGCCGTCCAGGTAAAAATAAGCTTCGTCAGCAAACCAAATGCTGCCCACATGCATATCACCGTCATCTGTGCACTATATCGTTAGCGAATGTCTCTCGTGCAGCAATGGTAGCGGCGCTGAGGGGTTGCCGCGTTTGAATTTTGTATGGATAGAGGTGTAAACTCTGGCGCATGAGACGATACGTGGACGTTGGCGTCATTTGGACCGCAGCTGCAACACGGCGAACGGAAACCCGAGGCCGCTGTTAGATCACCTGCTGCACTAGCTGCGCGTTGCCCTCTATGGTTGCCGTACGCGGTCGCCCTACCTTTCCAGCACGTTCATCCGTCACGTTCCCAGTCTGTTGAAATTTTTCTAACAGATCCTTTATTGTATCGCTTTTCGGTCCTTTGCTTACATTAAACGTCCGTTGAAAACTTCGTCTTGTTGCAACAACACTGTGTTCTAGGCGGTGGAATTCCAACACCAGAAAAATCCTCTGTTCTAAGGAATAAACCATGTTGTCCACAGCACACTTGCACGTTGTGAACAGCACACGCTTACAGCAGAAAGACGACGTAGAGAATGGCGCACCCACAGACTGCGTTGTCTTCTATATCTTTCACATCACTTGCAGCGCCATCTGTTGTTGAAAATTGTAACTACTGTAATTTCGAAAGTTTGTCCGCCTGAAAATGTACTGTTGTCCCAAGCATATTGCAACAAACGGTGTATTTCTACCGCTGCTCGTTTAGTTTTTATTGCAGTTTCAAATATACCGGTCATTTTTTAAACACCATCTAACACGCAAAGTAATATTAAGAACATATTAATCACACATGTGAGTCCTCAACTGATACCGTGGACGAGTACTTCACTTTATCCTTTGTCTCACACACAGTATGAGACTCACACAGTACTCACCACGTGGAAGTACTCGTCTCTAATTCCAAGTCCTGTACACGCCATTTCTTAATTATTTCCAACTTATAGTACACACGCTAGTAGTACAGCTTAACTTAAGCACTCAGAAGTATTTCAACTTATTGCTACATGTGGTTTCATTGTGACAGTTGGTCACTTCCGAAGATTACTACGATCCCCTTAATATTACCTGCCTGACATTTAATTCTCCCCCAAAAGTTCCTGAAATAGAGAAATTATTATTGCAAACTACACTTAAGTATTTCACATGCATACCATGTCTCCACTCTTTTTTCTTTACGGAGCGCACCTAAGACAGGTCTTACCAACACAAGATGCAGCGGCAGATTGCTGAAAACATGGCCATTCTTCAGGTTCTCTCGCACCTCTGCCAAAGTGGGGGAGCACCTTGCTACCGTATTGGTCAGCCACATTTCAAGGCTCCGGGAAGTTTCATCTGTTTGGTTTCACCAAAGGTGACAAAAGTGCCGTCTCAAAGATGATCATACATTGCACATTCACTATATGTGGTTAGCAGACGACCATACATTCATTCATTTTGCAGATCTCACCAAATTGGATGTAGTGATTTATTTTGTGGGAGTGCACATGTGATCAGTTAAATAAATAAATTGTCATTCTTTCCCACACTGGTATCCGCCTTCGCGGTATTAATTGAAATTGAGTTATTATTAGAAAAAATATGTTGTACTGACAAGAATAACGAAGAATGTTGTACCTATTTTCAATGTCGGGCGGTACTGTACCCTTTCAACGGGAGTATTTATGAAAGCAATGATTATGATTTGATCACGAGTTCTTTCATACATCTAATGTCTCGTATCATATAATACCATCGCATTATCAGGGTAATGTCAAGAGACAGGTGTCAGTCTAGACATCTACACTCCTGGAAATTGAAATAAGAACACCGTGAATTCATTGTCCCAGGAAGCGGAAACTTTATTGGCACATTCCTGGGGTCAGATACATCACATGATCACACTGACAGAACCACAGGCACATAGACACAGGCAACAGAGCATGCACAATGTCGGCACTAGTACAGTGTATATCCACCTTTCGCAGCAATGCAGGCTGCTATTCTCCCATGGAGACGATCGTAGAGATGCTGGATGTAGTCCTGTGGAACGGCTTGCCATGCCATTTCCACCTGGCGCCTCAGTTGGACCAGCGTTCGTGCTGGACGTGCAGACCGCGTGAGACGACGCTTCATACAGTCCCAAACATGCTCAATGGGGGACAGATCCGGAGATCTTGCTGGCCAGGGTAGTTGACTTACACCTTCTAGAGCACGTTGGGTGGCACGGGATACATGCGGACGTGCATTGTCCTGTTGGAACAGCAAGTTCCCTTGCCGGTCTAGGAATGGTAGAACGATGGGTTCGATGACGGTTTGGATGTACCGTGCACTATTCAGTGTCCCCCTCGACGATCACCAGAGGTGTACAGCCAGTGTAGGAGATCGCTCCCCACACCGTGATGCCGGGTGTTGGCCCTGTGTGCCTCGGTCGTATGCAGTCCTGATTGTGGCGCTCACCTGCACGGCGCCATACACGCATACGACCATCATTGGCACCAAGGCAGAAGCGACTCTCATCGCTGAAGACGACACGTCTCCATTCGTCCCTCCATTCACGCCTGTCGCGACACCACTGGAGGCGGGCTGCACGATGTTGGGGCGTGAGCGGAAAACGGCCTAACGGTGTGCGGGACCGTAGCCGAGCATCATGGAGACGGTTGCGAATGGTCCTCGCCGTTACCCTAGGAGCAACAGTGTCCCTAATTTGCTGGGAAGTGGCGGTGCGGTCCCCTACGGCACTGCGTAGGATCCTACGGTCTTGGCGTGCATCCGTGCGTCGCTGCGGTCCGGTCCCAGGTCGACGGGCACGTGCACCTTCCGCCGACCACTGGCGACAACATCGATGTACTGTGGAAACTTCACGCCCCATGTGTTGAGCAATTCGGCGGTACGTCCACCCGGCCTCCCGCATGCCCACTATACGCCCTCGCTCAAAGTCCGTCAACTGCACATACGGTTCACGTCCACGCTGTCGCGGCATGCTACCAGTGTTAAAGACTGCGATGGAGCTCCGTATGCCACGGCAAACTGGCTGACACTGACGGCGGCGGTGCACAAATGCTGCGCAGCTAGCGCCATTCGACGGCCAACACCGCGGTTCCTGGTGTGTCCGCTGTGCCGTGCGTGTGATCATTGCTTGTACAGCCCTCTCGCAGTGTCCGGAGCAAGTATGGTGGGTCTGACACACCGGTGTCAATGTGTTCTTTTTTCCATTTCCAGGAGTGTATTTGTCGTTATGGTTTTGTTCTGCTAATGTGATCCCCATTTTATAGTTAAGCAAAAGCCGATGAGCAGTAGTGTCAGGAGAAATGTTTGTATGCTCCGGGACTATCTTCAAAGGGCTATTTAGCGTTTCTTGTCTTCTTCCTGATTAAATTTCAACTAGCGTTAAGCAGCAAGCACCAACGTACTTAATGCTGCAGTCTGTTCAAGTAAGTACATATTGATAATTCCTGTATGAATGTTCCAGTAGTCTAGAGGCGTCGTCGGTGTTAAGTAACCAGGTACTAAATGACGGTTAAAATATGCCAGCTGCGAGAAGCTTCATAGAAGTTCCATTCCACACTGCCTTCGGTAAACCTCTTTTTATTACTTTGGTTTCTCCCTATCTTTAGCTGTCCAAGAGTTCAAAGCCTCATTCTTCAGACACTTTTCACTTTTATTGGCAATCCATCACCTGGAGCTATTTTGTAATCATTAAGAGTGTACGATACTTCTCGTTTCTATGGTTATTATAAAATGAATGATAGTGTCACATAAAAGTGACTTATTCACGCATTACTATCAGCTGAATAATAAATACATTGTAAATGTGCACCGTAGACTGTCAAATTATCTACACAAGATGACCTATATGGCAACATGTATTACATTATGTTAGTGGCCAGTTTCATTCTGGGACTATTATCATGCAGCTTTGATTGTTAAGTGTGTGTCATGTGGTGATATGATAGACTACAGTGGAGAGTAAAAACAGTTTTAGCCTTCATAACTTACGTCGTGGCTGTTGATCTACATATGAACAAACTATTTTTTGTGTTTTTTGTTCCACATTCTGACCTCAACTGCCATATATTTCATGTTAACAGAAGCCTCCCAGTTTTGTGAATCTAATTTTTCGGTTAATGCGCAAGTTTTCCCTGTAAAGCTAGCGTTTTTATTTGGAATCTTGTCATTCGCAGCTCACGAAATTTCTTTTTCGATGTACACGTTTTACAAACAACTCTGTGATTTTTTTTTCAGTTCTGTTTTTCTGTATTAGGGCTGAAATATTATGGCGAGCGAAGAGTTGGTACTGGTAAGCTGACAGGTCATAAAACGTTAGAATTGAACTGGAAACGATAATTTCATTTTTTTTAATGTACTCCAATCAGTTGAATGTGTTCCTTTAGCATTTGAAGCCTGAGAAACTGAAGCTAACACAAGCAAATAGACAATAAGGTTTTAGAAGTGAAAATTAAAAATGGAACAAACTCCTGAGTTTCACTCCACTCTATTGATTCTTTTTCAACACAGATTAAATAAAGCACAGTATGAACTAAAACAGAGACAAAAATCTTTCAATTATCAAGTGTTCCACAATAATAAATCAAACATACGTACCTGATCAGAACAGGCAGTGAGCCTCTACTAGGAATAAAAATATTCGGAAGGTAATAGGCAATGATAAAAGATGTAGAAATACAATTTAAGGTAGAACAACAAGTAGTAAAGTTAAACCTGAGTATCAAAGACAGCACAATTCATACGCTCGAATTGACAGAAATATCTATAACGTAGACAGACACAAACCTTTGGGATGTACATAGGCTGATTTTAAATTGAAATTACTGAGCCTAGTTGCGTAAAAGAGTGTTTAAGTAAGGTCTGAATGATAACGCCGACATGGCTACTACTAAGATAGGAAAGCTGAACCGCCACTTACGATGAATACACAATAGATTACAGAAGCGTCTGGTATGATGTTCATACGTTATCAGCCGTAATTATCAACTAGAGAGGAAAATATTCGAAGTATTTGAGATATAATGCTGCAGAAGAATGTTGAAAGGTGATGGACTGATAAGATAAGGAATCAGGAGGTTCTCTACAGAATCAGAAAAGAAATGAACGTATGGAAATTACTGACGGGGAAAGGAAGCTGGAGATATGACATGTGTTACACCTCAGGGAATAACTATCTTGATACCAGAGGGAGGCGTAAAGGGTAAAAACTATAGAGGACGACAAAAATTGGAATAACGACAACAAATAATTGAGGGCGTAGGTTGCAAGTGCTGTTCTGAGATGCACAGTTTGCACAGGACAGTAATTCTAGATGGGCCGCGTCTAACCCATAAACAGTGATGACTACAATAAATAAATAAATAAATAAAATCAGGACTCGTCTCCAATAGACAAAAATTACAGTGACGTAAAAAGAAATTACCAATGTAAATTAGTGCGGCTGATAAATTCTTTTAAATAACATAGGTATTAACTCAAGCCTAAAACACGCAGTATTTAGAACCTTACAGCACAGCAGAATGGTCCGAGTAGCAACTCATGCTGTCAACAGATAAGTCCATAGGCCTCAGCCATTCCACACTACCGGTGATTTCTGTAACTCCACACATCAGACGCTATGTCAACGTCGTCTTCCAGCAAATCTGAGTGATGTGTTCCTCGGACATGTAAACTGATAAATTAGCAACATAATCTCGCGAAAAGTGATATTTTATCTCGGCATTTGTTTCTATCTCTACATAACTGGCAGCACATGTCCTTAGAAAGACATCCTCCAGTTATTGGGGTCAATCACTCGTCCTTTTTGGGACATGAAAGAAGCTGTTGTTTGGTTGCCGACAAAGAGGTTACGGTGCGCTTTGGATTTCCTATCGAAACAGTGCACGATGCAAGAGCTAGTGCCAAGAAAAGCATGCTGAAGAGAAACTGTATTTATGTCATTAATATTCAAAAGGACAAAAAACGTTACTACTCAAAATCTTTATAATGTTGGGTGATGATAAATAAATGTAAAACACTTCCAGTGAAATATATATTTTTTTTAATTTGCAGCATGTAGAAAAGCAAATATAGCTATTTGAGCTACTAAAGACAAGTGCCACACAAAAAACTCCACCCGCTCTTCATTTATGTTGTTCAGGTAGCCGTCAGTGCGTTGGGATATCATATTTAACTACACTTCAGAACGACGTCATAGTTACAGAAATGGAAATAAACCTCATTGACTTATACTTTAGGTGTTTCATCTCTCAGCGTAAGCCAGAGTTGCTGTTTCTTCGAAATGTGAGCTTTCTGGATGTGGATCAGAGCACGAAACACACTGTGCAATTGTATTCTTGCTGCTATTGTACTAATGAAGCACTGGCTACATTGCAGAATATGTGTGGCAAATGTATGACCGTCTACTTATATAGCGGAGTAGTTTTCAATTTACCTGATATATGCACTTGATGTCTTCTTGTCGCTTGTCATTTCAACGATTATCATGCAAGATGTAAGACTAGGTTCTTAAATATGGGATTTGATTCCAGGAATGTCATTTCACACAGAATCTACAATTCGCATGATATTTTACTTCGTGTGTTATCGGTATTATCGGTGACAGTGTTGTGTCGGCAGTATTGGCTTGGTAGCTGCGTGTAATATGGCCACTTTGTGGAATGGAAGATGCAATAGCTCTAGGGTTCAATGTCACTGGAGACCTAGACAGCTAGTCAGCTTGTTACTTGAATTAGTCATACACAAATTTCCCTAATGAAAATCACTAAGCACAATATTCGCCGTCTTAAGTCTTCCTGAAACCTCGATTTCATACCGTCTACATATAAAGGTGAAATACTTAAGATAGTGTGACATTGCACTGTTGTAAAAACTGAAATTTTACTGCATAAAACGACACAGTTTTTAGTGTTTGAGAATACACTATTTAAATGATTAACGTGTGGCATAGATTTCTTTAGGGATCTATTCGCACACTCAGTTTTACACAGTCAGGTGATAGTCCCACAATGCTTTTCGGATGTGACACAGGATTTCATGAAGACAAAGACCGTAAGGTGGTGAAAAACGCGTAATATCTCACTAATAATTTGTAGTAGGAGGCTCATGTAACGAATACTTTTTTATTTTGCTAAAGTAGAGGTTCGTCGTAAGATGACAATGATAAGTAGTACTTCATTATTCTGAACCAGCTGAGGAAATGTGTGATCCATTTAATACACTATTTTTCGGCACAAATTATCGCATTACCATGCTGTAAAGAAACACAGATCATTACTTCACATATTGCATATACTAACATATTTAAAACTTAAATGTACACATATCAGTCAGAACATTACTACCATCTACCTAATAGCCAGTATGTCGACCTTTATAACGTATAATACTGGCGAAGCATCGTGGCATGGAAGTAATGAGGCCTTGGTAGGTCTCTGGAGATAACTGGTACAACCTCTGCATACACAAGTCACCTAGTTCGCGCAAATTCCGGGGAAGAGGGCGATAATCTCTGACGCCATGTTCAGTTACACAGTGCAGATATGGCGAGTTGAGGGAGGGAAGGGGAGGGTATGGGGGCAGCAAATCACTAGGAACTCATCCCTATGTTCCTCGAAACAATCCATGACACTCCTGACCTTGTGACATGGTGCATAATCGAGCTGAAAAATGCCTCTGGAGTTGGGAAACATGATCATCATGTTCTGTGGTCTGTAACCGGATACGATACCCCTTGGCCATCATGGCGTTTTACGCGAGCCTTACTAGACCTACGGATGACCAGGTGATGTTCCCCAGATAATAATGGAGCTGCCGCCCGCTTGTCTCCGTTCCGCAGTACAGGTGTCAAGGAACAGTTCCCTGGAACGCGACGAATTTCCGCCCTCCCATCGGCATGATGGAGATGGTTCAAATGGCTCTGAGCACTATAGGACTTCTGAGGTCATCAATCCTAACCAACCTTAACACATGACACACATCCATGCCCGATACAGGAATCGAACCGTAGCAGTCACGAGGTTCCGGACTGAAGCGCCTAGAACCGCTCGGCCACCGCGGCCGGCCATGATGAAGAATATCGGGACTTGTCAGACCATGCAACACTGCGTCCCTGCACCATCGTAAAGTGCCGACAGTCACGTACCGATTACCGTCGTAGTTGCCGCTGTCCTGATGTTAACATTGGCTCTAGATTGGGTCATCTGCTGCGAAGGCCCGTCGTCAGGAGTGTTCGGTGCACTTTGTGTGCAGACACACTTGTAGTTTGCCCAACATTAAAGTCTGATGTTGGTTCCGCCACAGTTCGCCGCCTGCCCTGTCTTACCAGTCTGCTCAACCTAAGACGTCCGACATGTGTAATAAGGAATGACCGCCCAACCACGCGACGTTGGGACGTGGTTTAACCTTGGTTTCGCCATGTGTTGAAAACACTCACCACAGCAGTCCTAGAACACCAGGCAAGTCGTGCAGTTTCCAAAATGCTCGTGCCGAGCTTCTGGGTCATCACAGTCTGCCCTAAACTCAGGCATATCGGACATCTTCCCCACATAGGCCGCACGCTCACAGATACTACACGCACTTTGCGTATGTCTGACTAGCAGTCATTCCCCGCCAGGTGACGTCGCTATTGTCTGAACGGTTTCATGTCGATAGCATGTCGGTGGTTACAGTTTTCTGGCTGATCAGTCTATCGAGGCATAGTGCCCTGTAGATTTATGTTATACTTGTTAGTAGATGTAGTATGCGAAGTAATGAGTGGAAGGGAAGTAATGTGTTATGTTCCCTGGTTTTATAGAATTTGTTAATGGGACAGTGTAATCCTGAAACTTGTATTGCATAAGCCATACGTTTTCGAAAAGTGGTGCTTAATAATCTCAGGACTGGTTCGTGATACAGTTGTTCAACTATTTCACAACAGATAACTTGTAATACATTTGTATTAGAACAGTGCATATGTGACAGCGATTCTCGTTGGTTTATTGAATACAACAGATAAATCTATCACCGATAGTGTCCCTCGTACTTTATACGAGAGTGTTGCAAAGCTTAAGTAGTTTCTCGATTCTACTCCTGGTTTGGGGGCAATGCAACTAGAAGTGCATTTTCTTGAAGAAAAGAATTTTCTTGATGGGCATTCGAGAAGAGGTGACAACGACACATTTGTTACAGAAAAATATCGTGAGGAGAGGGTCGGCGAGGGATGACGTAACTAATCTGCTCGAAAAATATTCTTGTGGGATTAGCAGTGAATCGCTTGATGCTTCGTTCTTGGTCTTCTTTCTCACCGAAAGCTGTCGAAAGGCAATAAATTTCGGCGACGGTAGACGTACTACTGGAATGCTGCTCATAGTCACAACTCCTTTCTGTACCAGAAGACGTAAAATATTATATGTAGTGTTCGCCCATTAATCTTCTCTTGCATTGTGGCTCACCCATTAATACACTGTGCAGCTACATTAATGTGAAGACCTGTCAAAAGCCCGAATAACCAACTTTTGCAGCACAGACTGCTGCAGGAGGTGCAGGAAAAGAGTCAGTTAGATTGCAGAAGATACTGACAAAGATGTGGAGCCATACCTACTCCAGTACCTAGACCAGCTGCGCTAGCTATCTTGGTTAAAGGTCCGTGGCGCAAAAAGCTCGACAGAGGTGCTCGCTCCCTACAGATTCTCAATTGGGTTTAAATCCTAGGAGTTTGGTGGCCAGGGGAGAACAGTAAACCCATCCTGCTTCTCTTCGAATCACGTAGGTACACTGAGAAATCGTTCCGAAGATAACAAACTACGCTATTGGCCATTAAAATTGCTATACCAAGATTAAATGCAGGTGACAGACGGGTATTCATTGGACAAATATATTATACTAGAACTGACATTTGATTACATTTTGACGCAATTTGGGTGCATGGATCCTGAGAAATCAATACCACCTCTCGTCGTAATAACGGCCTCGATACTCCTGGACATTGAGTCAAACAGAGCTTGGGTGACGTGTATAGGTACACCTGCTCATGCAGTTTCAACACGATACCACAGTTCATCACGAGTAGAGACTAGCATACTGTGACGAGCCAGTTGCTCGGCAACCATTGACCAGACGTTTTCAATTGGTGAGAGGTCTGGAGAATGTGCTGGCCATGGCAGAATTCCAACATTTTCTGTATCCAGAAAGGCCTGTACAGGACCTGTAACATGCGGTCGTGCATTATCCTGCTGAAATGTAGGGTTTCTCAGGGATCGAATGAAGGATAGAGCCACGGGTCGTAACACATCTCAAATGTAACGTCCATTGTTCAGTGCCGTCAGTGCGAACAAGAAGTGACCGAGATGTGTAACCAATGACACCCCATACCATCACGCTGGGTGATACGCCAGTATGGCGACAACGAATACACGCTTCCAATGTGCGTTCACCTTGATGTCGCCAAACACTGATGCGACCATCATGATGCTGTAAACAGAACCTGGATTCATCCCAAAAAATGACGTTTTGCCATTCCTGCACCCAGGTTCGTCTTTGAGTACACCATCGGAGGCGCTCCTGTCTGTGATGCAGCGTCAAGGGTAACCGCAACCATGGTCTCCGAGCTGATAGTCCCTGCTGCTGCAAACGTCGTGTAACTGTTCGTGCACATGGTTGGTGTCTTGCAAACGTCCCTATCTGTTGACTTAAGGATCGAGGCGTGGCTGCACGATCCGCCTCCTGAAGCCACCGATTCCATATTCTGCTAACAGTCATTGGATCTCAACCAACGCGAGCAGCAATGTCGCTATACGATAAACCGCGATAGGTTACAATCCAACCTTTGATAAAGTCGGAAACGTGATGGTACGCATTTCTCCTCCTTACACGAAGCATCACAACAACGTTTCACCAGGCAACGCCGGTCAACTGCTGTTTGTGTATGAGAAATCGGTTGGAAAATTTCCTCATGTCAGCACTTTGTAGGTGTCGCCACCGGCGCCAACCTTCTGTGAATGCTCTGAAAAACTAATCATTTGCATATCACAGCATCTTCTTCCTGTCGCTTACATTTCGCGTCTGTAGCACGTATCTCCGTGGTGTAGCAATTTTAATGGCCAGTAGTGTACATGTAGGGTTGGACGTTCTCCTCAAGGATCGAGGCATAGTTGTGCTGTCCATTGTGCATTGCACAATGACGAGATAACCCAGCGAATGCCACGAAAACAACCCTCAGAGCATAACTTTCCATCCTACGGCCTTCACTCTTCTGGAAAGTGGTCCAGGGTGTTAGGTTTCAGGCCGATGGAGAAAAAAATTTGATTTTTCTCTAAAGACCACCTGTCGACCTGTCGCCACTCACAAAGGAACATTCTGAATTGACAATTAACGATCTTCATGATACTTGGCGGGTGTGAAGAGCAGGCAAAATCATGCAATACCTTTTTTGGTCCAATTTCATTTTTAAAGGGTAAAATGCACACAGAAAAGTAATCTGTATATTAGTTTTAGAGGGAATAACTTCGAAAACATGAAATATAAAAAACATATATGATATAAAAGTCGAAATATCTAACGTTCTTGAAAACCGTGTAATCGACCTCTGAAAGAAATGAGATTTTCGTTCATGTTTTAATCTGTTATGTTACGTTGTAATTTTTAACCGTTCTCTAGTTAGCTTTCCACATGAGTGTTATTGTTAACTGAAAATAATAATTGATTATGTTACAAAATCGTTACAATAATGATAATCGGTAAAGATATGCATGCAACAAAAAATATTTTCTTTTCTTATTCCATGCATACAATATGAACGATTTTTTCTCCCACACTGGGATATACAACGTTTCTGAACTATTGTTTAACTTGTTGAAACGTTAGCTTATCAATTCCTGGCAGATTAAAACTGTGTGCCGGACGGAGACTCGAAATCTGGACCTTTCCCTTTCACCAGCATGTGCTCTACCAACTGAGCTACCCAAGCACGACTGACAACCCCTCCTCACACCTTCAGTTCTGCCAGTACCTCGTCTCCTACCTTCCAAAATTCACAGAAGCTCTTGTGCGAACCTCGGTCCGGCACACAGTTTTAATCCGCTGGTTATTTCACGCAGTGCTGCTTGTCTGCTCGCACTGACAAATCTACGCAAATACCGCTCCTCTCGGTCGTTAAGTGAAAACCATCGAACACTGAGCTGTCTGTGGTGAGAGGTACTGCCTGAAATTTTGTATTCTCGGCACTGACTTGACATTGTGGATCTCGGAATACTGAATTCCGTAACGATTTCCGAAATGGAATGTCCAATACGTCGAACTCCAATAACCATACGCGATCAGTGTCTGTAAATTCCTGGCCATAATCGCGTTGGAAACCTTTTCACATGAATCACCAGCTCCGCCATTGCACTACTTCTCTATACCTTGTGTACGCCATACTACCGCTATCTGTGTACATGTATATCGCTATCCAACGACATTCGTCACCTCGGTATAGGTGGAAGGCACAAAGCGTCATTGTCACCTCGGCAGTCGTCGGCCAGCGTTAGGTGGCTGGTGGGTTTGGCACGCATCAGCTGAATCCAGAGGACACTCTCTGGTCTTCCAGAGTGACGGAATTGCTTTAGAATTTAAAGGAATGTGCGGTAGCGTACCGTCGACTTTAAGTCTGCTTTATAGGATGTTTACCACTAGAACACGAGAACATGCAGTGAAACTACAGCTCAAGTGGAATGCTTCTTCCTGCGGAAATTTCCGCATCTTTCAGCGTTGCCATTTCGTGCAGCTGGCTGCTACGTGATCGTGTTTCCGTTATCACAAAATCTAGTCAAAATTACCGAATGAGTAGCCAGTGCTAAGTGTTTACTACGCACCGATACCGCCATTTTGCCGGCTACGAAACCTCATTGGAAGGAAATTACTTGCAACTGCAAGTAGACACTTGTGGAGCACACATGACTGTTTTGCTTTTGCGTATGTGAGACACTGAATTAAGTGTTTTGAAACAGATTCCAAGACCTTGTAAGGTGGCTATAATTTCGGACCTTACTAGCACTCTTGTACATCGCAGTGATTTACAACAGGAATTAGGTATCATTTGATAGGCTGTACATCTTATATATGAATAGGAAGATTTTTTCACGTACGCCTTGTAAATAGTTGTTTACGCTTATTGCATGAAAGGTGACAGTGTCTTTATTATGAAAACGGCGCAATGAATGATTGCCTATACTAATAGAGGTTGGAACGCCAGTGGAAATGAAACGGCAAGTGTAACTCAAGCCCTGGGTGCAAAATCCCGCACAGGTGTGTTGGTCCTGCTTGATACAGGAAGTAGCCAAGACGGACGTTCGGGGCACCTGAGCACTGAACCACAATACAGCGGTGGCCGACTGTTATTGTAACTAGGCTGGAAGGATAACCGGAAACTCTGAAATTCTTGGACGCAGTAGAGAGGAACATGGAAGCGTTACTTCGGAAATCACGCAGGCTGGATTATTTCAGGATATTTACTCTGAGAAAGGTACGATTGTATGAGCTCCTAATTAACGGGGATTGGTATTTCCTGGCACAATTTCCACACTGGACGACAAAATACTAAAATATGGTTGGTCGGCGTTCAGGGAGAATATACCATGGTTTCGAGAATATGATTCGCCTTCTGCTTTTACGAGGGAGGGGAAGTGAGCTTTGCAGGGAAGCCAGCGGTGGAGAGAAAGAGGTCTTCCGTTTAGAGCGCCCGTGTTTGACGGTCACTCAGTATCAGCTTTGTTGGTACAGACGGACTTGCTGTCTTTAATCTCAGGAGATTTTATAGTTAGAACCATTAGGCACTGTACTATTGTGAACTTATACGATTCTGCACTTTGTCTCCCAGTAGGGAGTCGCCGTTGTGTACGCAGTGTTCAGTGACTGAGAGCACTTCCTCTGTCTATACTCACATAGAGACATTACCTGAATTCCGTACTTGTAGCTGGCAGTTGGCGTTTCTTGTCTGTAGAACACAGAGAGGAAAGACAGTATTGGAGTATACTAGTCAGAGGACCGCCTTCTGCCGTCCTAGTGTTTGAAAGTTTATTTCGTGGCTTGGGTTCTTCCATCGTTGCAGATGTGTACGTGAACCATCACTCCGATGCACCGTCTGCAGTACATATGGTGATATTGCTAATTGCTTTGGGTTATTAGGGCTAGAAGGCTAAACAGCTGTGGTCAGGTAAGTTTTATTTCTCCTGAGGTTGCACACCACTGCAGATCATCTTTGAAAGTAGTGTCTTCTAATGATTGGCACGTAGATGATTCAGTCATTTTACGTTATTTCTATTAGATTGAGTAGCCATAAAAAAGGACATATTTGGGCAATTCATCAGTAAGTTAGGTTCAAATGGTTCAAATGGCTCTCAGTACTATGGGACTTAACATCTGAGGTCATCAGTGCCCTAGAACTTATAACTACTTAAACCTAACTAACTTAAGGACATCACAGACATCTATGAACGAAGCAGGATTGAAACCTGCGACCGTAGCAGTCGCGCAGTTCCAGACTGAAGCGCCTAGAACCGCTCGGCCACAACGGGCGGCATTAGTTAGGAAATATAAACGTTTGTAATATAAAGGGTTTTCATCTACAATAAATGTATAAGCAGAAACAACATTTATTATTTAGTTGTTACTAGTTCCCTTAGTCTTTCATTTAAGTTTGGGTTGTAATTTATAAGTTAAAGAGCAAGAACGAGGAAATAATATCACAGTTAAGATATCCTAAGACCTGTTTCAGCAGGTAGTCTGACAGGGCCAAATCTTGATTTTCGCATTCAGTGTTTTCCATTCCACTCATTCATTTTACATCTACCTGGAGCAGCATCTTGGATATGGTGACCCTGCCAGGTTCCTATTTAGAGTCTTCTGATAGTAGTTTCAAACCTCAGAAATTTTCAAAAAATTTTTTTTCCGTTCATAATGTTTAGGTGTTATTGATAGTGATCACTAGCTCACATGTATAATTTGCAGTGGTAAAATCACATAATAACATTAAAAATAACATTTGTTTTTTTTATGTATTTGCTTCAGAGGTGTTGCGCTTCAGCCCGCTTGTTGCAATTTATTGATAGTTATATTATGCCATTTGTCGTTGAATCTTGTTTGTATTGTAATGACACTGCTCGTTCACATCATTACGATTACTTTAGCTTGTCTGCTGTAGAGGTTCTATGTTACATGCCCATTACATAATGAATGTGAGTAATGTAATTTGTGTGTACTTTTAACAGAGATCACTCCATGATAATCTAGGGCGAAAGCACGCTTAGTAGCACAACAGATCACCAGTTGTAACAATATAGAAATGGCAGGCACACGGGGTAGCCAACAAAACCTACGGGATGAGAAAGTGTTAGGAACAGGTGAGGAGAATACCGATCCAAGGGAACTTTTTGAGGTTGACAGACACAGTACAGCCCATGGTGGGCGATCTGATAGCGAAGATGAGGAACAGAGACACGCTGAGGAAATCGTAAAGATGCCGGACTATAATACTGGAATTCCAAGTCAACATGGAACAACTAAGAATCGTTGTATATCACCATCAGTGACATCATTACGAGGCAGAATACCAGGGGAATGCGGTGATGACTTTCTTGAATACCAAGAATTGGAAAGGGGAAGAAGATCACCTAAGATCAGAGGAAGAGAAAAGCACAATACGAGAGAAGATTTAGATAACACTTGGGAGGTGAAATGGGAAGTAAAATTCGTAAGTTCAGCTCAGATATGGGAAATAAAATTCAAGACGTTAGTGCTGAAATGGGAAATAAAATTCAAAGCGTTAGTGTTCGAATGGGAAGTAAAATTCAAAACTCTAGTGTCAAAATTCAGTGGATAAAACATGAAACGAGGGAAGTGAAAAATGAGGTAGTGACACTCCGAACAAAACTAGATCGAGAGACTGCGGACTGCGGAGGTCAGAAGAACAGAAAATGACGCGCGATTACTTGCGAGGGCTGCAAAGCAAAGACAGAAGACAGAAAATACGACAAAGATAGGTAGAGGTGCATTAACGACGTTGGAGAGGCACTTGAACCAAGTAGAAAGAACACAACTGCAAAATGCAGAAATTGCATCAAATAGGGCATTGACCTCTCACAATTTAAACAAGGCATAGAAAACGAAATTAAACAATTATCTCAGGTCGCAGCCTTGTCAAAAATCTCAGAAAGGAAATAGTAGGCGATCTGGAAATAACAGAAGCCGAAAGAGCTAGCTCAAACTCAGCACGTACATGTCCAAGACCAGACAGTACTAGAATGTCCTCGAATATAAGAGTTGCTAGTCAACTACAGACTGAAAGCGTATCTGCAGAGCAACGATATATCGCTAGAGATATGGCCCCTGCGTCTACAAACTGCACTCCTGGGTCGCAAATTGCAAATACGGAGAATGGCAATGAGCTATTTCACTACCCGATAATGTGCATCATACGGTATTTTTCCAGTGATGAAAACGTGATAGGGAGCAGAAGAGATTATGCCCAAGGTAACGGTAAACAGGAAACGTTAGCGCCAAGTGAGAATGTGGTGGGCCGAGCGGGAAGAAATTCTAACGAAATTTTAGATTTTAAGGATTTTATCTCTGTAAGAAAATTCCAGCATTACGAAGACGAGGGGAATGTCTTACACCCAAAAACTTTTATTGAACAATTTGATTTATCATTACCTCCTCAAGGGCATCTGGTGTACAAGATGGACTTCGTATGTTCACATATCGAGGAATCACCGTCCGAATGCATGCAGAACATTACATAAGCATGCACGTCATACGCAAAGTTTCGTGACACATTTTTAAACAAATACTACACCAAGGAGACACAGGACAGGATCAAACAGGAAATAATGATGAACAGACACTCGGAGAGTTCAGAGTTCCGTAGTGGTGAAGAATTTCGAAAACTTGACCAAGAAAAATCAGTATTTGTATGATCCATGCACACCGGCTGAGATCGTAAGATTGTGTTACATGAAATTACCAATTTCCTATCAGCAAACGCTCGTCGGCCGATGTGGAAGTGATGTAGAAGGATTCAAGGGTATCCTAAAACAGTTAGAGTTCGCTTTCAACGAACACCAGGCTCGAGGTAAACGTAGGCAGAGAGATACGCAGAGTGAAAGAAGGGAGAACAACGGAGGGAATAATAGAGGCCATAACTGGCAAATCAATGTTAATCGGCAGCCTCACCAAAACATAGACCATAGATAACGTAGTGGGAACAATGTACAGTGGAAGAACTATGGCAGAGAATATAGGCAACAAAATGTACGCAGTTGGGACCCACAAAATAATGGCGGATCATGGGGCGACAATAGAGAAACTCGTCTACGGTCTGACCCAGGAAGGGGTGCAATGAATAGCAACAGGAATCAGGAACAAGCAGCTGAAATCAGACCACCTAACCCTGAGAGAGCACTCCAGAACGACGTAGAAAGTGAACAACGACTAGGACAGACGTTGGTCACTAGTGAAAATGCACCTGTAAACCGTCTAGGAAGTAATAATATAAATATTATACAATATGAGGACATGACTGAGATATTACTTGAAGAAAATGAAACTTTACCTAAAGAGGACATCTGTCCGGTGGTAAAAATACAACTTCGAGGGATTAGGGGTACTGCAATAATAGATAGTAGAAGTGAACTCTCAACTATTTCAGATAGGCTATTCGCTAAAATCAACGCGTAGTCAGCGTGTACACAACTTTTCCACTAGAGCGCGCTCCGCTAAGCACAACAGCGCAGGCGCAGCGCTCATCCGTCTCTGCACTACGAGATGGCGCTGTCTTAGAGATGGACCGAATTCTGCTTCCGCCGATCCGCGTATTAATATGTCACGCAGCCAATGAGATTGCTGCTAACATAGAACCTTTTCTCCTCGTGGATCACACTCGCACAGTGATACCTGAACGCTCGAGGTATTACAACAAGTGTACAAACCTCCGATTAGCCAGTCTGCAGTAGTCTGCATTTGTCTGTCCCAGTCTATAGTCAAGTTTCCGTCTGCGCGTAATAAGATCACCATATTCCCGTACATAGCCATGAAGATAAATGAATAGACTATTGTCAAGTATCAGATATATGTGAGAATAAGATTAACGTATCATACCAAAGGAATTTCAGATTGTCAATTGTAAATAGCATCCAGAACCAAGTTAAGTAATTTTTATGCTGGTTATTATTTTAATAAATGTGTGTGAAAATTAATCAAGTTCTGTTTAAAGTGGGTCACCGTCAATCTGCTACTCTAAGCGTGCAAGTGGCATCTCTATCGTCTGACCTAGCGGCAGAAGATAAACACGCCACGATGAAATCACGAGACATATTGCTGACACTCGCCTAGAGCGACAAGTCAAATAATCTGATGGTGTGTGTACCGATGGTCTTACAATACACACACCACAATAATATCGAAACTAACAGCTGATACAATAATCGGTGGAGATTTTCTTTCAGCGCCGAAAGCTATCGTTGATCTACGAAGAGGGGAATTAATGTTAGGGAAAGAGAATAAAATAAAAATCAGATTTGATGAGAATTCAATAAAAGTGCAAATTCCGGCGATCTGTCTAAAGCTACAATTCATGGACCAACATGGAGTTCAGAGGGAAGAGAGTAGAAAAAATAATGAGAGTAGAGCAGAGTTCAATTCATAACGTGAGCAGATGAATGAAATTAACAGTAAGATTGATTCGAAACACGAGAATCTGGTAAACATAGATAATATGGAGAGGCAAGGGTTGTAGCTTGCACTAAAAAATAACGCAGAGCTTTTCTTACTTAAAACCGGATGCATTAAGGGGTGTCAACATAAATTTGAGGTAAAGGAACAAAGAGCATTTCGGGTACCTCCTTATGCCATCCCATGGTCATACCGAGAAAGGGTTCTAGGTGAACTACGAAGAATGAAGGACGAACGTGTAATTGAGGCCGTGAGATCTCAATATAATGGTCCACTACGCAAAGTAGACAAAAAGGACGGTGGAATTCGACTGGTGTTAGACTCACGCCAAATAAATACCATTATTGTGTCAGAGACGGATCGCCCTGAAAGGATTGAGAAGCTCCTTCAAAGATTTCACGGGGTTTCTGTGTTTTCCTCGTTTTATTTGGGATCGAGCTTTTGGCAGATAGAGCTCGATCCTGACTGCCGAAAATACACAGTCTCTATTGCCTTCGGAAGGTGTTTTCAATTCAAAAGGCTTCATTTTAGATGGAATATATCTTCAGCTGCGTTTATCAGAGGTTTTAGCAAAATATTGAGTGAAGAGTTAAAAGACGAGATCACGTGATATGTAAACGATATACTGATAGCATAAAATACCTTGGAGAAACATAACAAACTCTTGGAGGGAGTATTAAGCAGTTTGAAAAGATATGAGGTGACTGCAAATATTGATACGTCTTGTTTTGGGAGCAGTAACGTTAGTTCTGATACACATGATAAAAGGAGTAGGCAGCAATTGCAAAGTTTGCCACCCCTACGACCAGAAGACAACTGAGAGGGTTTCTAGGGATAATAAATTTTTTATAAAAAATGTATATACGAGGAAACATTTGCTAGTCCTCGACTCTGCCAGTCGATGGGAAAAGGAACACCCTGGGTGTGGGATGAGTGTGCAGCTCGGGAATTCAGTACTTTGAAGGCGGCACTCGTCAGTGCTCCTATTTTATCACATCTTGACTTATCACAGGATTTTTGTATGGCCACTAACAGCATGAAGACCTGTTTGGCAGTTACGTTGCTTCAGGAGTTTGAACAAGGCAGCAAATTAGTACGCAGAACAATCGCCCTTGATAGCAGGGTACTATCCAAAACTGAAAGGAATTACTGTGTTACCGAACTTGAAGGTCTTAACAATAGTATGGGGATTTAAAAAGTTTAAATACTTTCTGTTCGGTAGAAAAACAAAAGTTTACACGGACCATAGGGCCGTAGAATATCTCCTAGCAGCCAAATTTCCACATGGAAGACTAGCGAGATGGGTAGTTGTGCTTCAAGAATACCAGTTTTCAACATTCTATGTGGTTGGTCCGACAAATGTCATTGCTGACACCCTGTCCCGCTCACCTATTGGTATAACAGAAGAGACGGCTGAAACATCAGATCAAGAGCGTTGCATTTGTAAACTTCGTCTATGTAACGATGCGGAATATCTACAATGAGCAGGACAAGGATCCAGATTTAGTCAACATAAAGGAAAAATGAAGAATCAGACACAGGCCTGCATAAGACAGCAGTACCTCTTGAGAAAATGGATTCTTTTTTATAGGGCAAACGTTAATGATTCTTGATGGGTGGTGTGCACACCAAATCAGTTATTAAACAAGCTAATATGGCATTCACGTCTAAGTTACGTACATTTCGGTCCATGAAAATGTTTTTCGAAAATGAGGAGTGTCCGCTCCTTTAAAAAATGGAGAAACGTATAAGGAAAAACTGCCAAAAGGCGAAATCCATTACTGTAGAAACCCAGGCTCCTTTATAGCAAATTGATCCTGAGAAACTAAGGTATATGGCAGCGATGGATTTAATGGGACCATTACCCAACACACCCAGGGGTCATCGATACATATTGGTACTACTGGAGCTCACATCTAAATTTGTGATGTTGACACCACTAAAAAGGACGACTGGTGCAACTATGAGTAAAATCTTGTACAGAGACATCATAAACCAAGTGGGAACGTAGATTGTATTATCTTAGATAATGAACCTCAATACAAATCCTAGGTATGGAAAAGTACACTAAGAAGGTATAAAATAAAGTACATATTCATTAGTAAATTTCATCTGAGTTCGAATCCCGCAGCGAGAACGATGAGAGATTTGAGTAATTTATGTAGACTGTACTGTGGAAAGAATCATGCTAGCTGGGATGTATTTCTTAACGATTTTCAGGATATGATAAACGAGCTCTCCAACAGTACCTCACTGATGCCACATACGATGATTCCCAAGAATAAAGACAGTCCAGATAAAATTTGGGGACTGATCGATTTTCCACAAAGGACGCGTCGACAACATAAAGTCATAGTGGAGGAGGCTTTGCGCAATATTTGGGTCGCTGGAGAGAAGCGCAAGGTGCTCGCGGACAAAAGGCACACGGAAGGGAATCTGTAGTTGGACAAAAGTCTCAGTTAAGTCTTACAGGTTGTCCAATAAACAAATGAAACTATGTCAAAAGCTCTTCAAGAGGTACAGCGGCCCTGTACGTATATGAAGACTAGCACACGCAGATGTGGTTGAAATTGACTCTGTGACATCAGGAATATCTTTGGGAGTCCATCATGTGAGCAAATCTCAAGACATTTATAGAATAAGTAGGAAGAATTAATGTGAGCCTGTATGGTGCAAGTAAAGTATATTGTATATGGTGAAAGGTGGCTACACTGAGTCACAGCGCCAGAGATTGCGCCAAAGAGTATTATTCAGCTGCCTCCACTGGTAGTTGCCGCTGAGAAGTTGCTGAGAGCAGTGGTAGTTCTGAGGTAGGCGTGATCTGTGCTTGTTAAGACGTCGATAGAGTACTAGTTGTTCTGTTGGGCAAGACACCATATGTTATTCGATTGAGGATGTTGTAATGATCAAAGTGTATTTTTCGTCAATATATATGAAGGTAAAGAAAATTTTTTTGTTTCAAATGTCTTATGCCTCTTGGTCACAGGTTCAGTCCACAAAGAATATGGCTCGTGTTCTTGTGTTAGACTGTAATTCTGGTTTCTATATGCAATTATAGTATATCTAGTTTTTTTTTAATTACTTCAGTGTAAATCGTGTTTAAAATATCTTGTCTTATTGAGGTAGAACCGTGCCAGATGTGTACGTTGAATCACACCTCCACACACAGAACAGTTATACTTATGCTTTCTTGTTTCGTAGCTTTTATAGTTGCTGGGGACTTAATTAATTAATGTGTTAACGGAAATTTCCTTTCATTCTTTGTTGTTATTCTGTGCAGTCACATTTCGTACTAATATTATTCAGGGCCAACCGGTTACGAGACTGCGTAACCGGACAAACAGCGACTAAAACTAAAAAATATTTGCATTATATTTAATTAAGCCCCCATGCACGTGGCGACCGCTGCTTCTGATCGTCTCTTGGAATTCTTTGATAGTAAAAGTAACAAACAGTAGTATTGTTGTGATAATTTGTAGTTTAGTACCTGTAGTCTACATTGCATGTGTAGATTTGGTAATGAACATTTGTAGTGGTCCTGTCTTTCAACTAATGGTATCTTTGCAGAATTTAATTTTTGATGTCTTATATACGTGTTTGACAATTTTGTGCAATTATGAACATTTCAATTGTTCGTTAATCGTGTTTGTCGGGAAGCATGTCGTGTGAATGGTATTGTTGGTGATAAAGTGTCATTTTGTGTGTAATTTTCGTATTGTGACGAGTTTTGTATGTTTTGTAAATGATTACGCGATCGATCAAAAAGGCAAAAATGTTGGATAGTGAGAATGACGAAATTGTTAACATGGCGAACTCGCCAACATATGAGAACAGTATGATGAATAATGAAGTAGAAAACAATTTAATAAGTAGGAAAAATAGTCCGGAACAAGTTCAAAATTTTTCTCAATCAAAAAATTCACAGAATACGAGATTAACGATAGACGATTCTGAAATAGTATCGAACACAGATAGCTTTACGGGTATGCCGAAGGAAGTTACATATATGGGAAATTTTAGGGGCGAAAAGAATTTCGAACCAGTTAATATGGAGCAATTGATGAGTGCAATCTGAATTAAAAACAGTGGGATCACAGTTAGGATCTGAATTACAAAGAATGAGATCACAAATAGGAACAATTAAAACAGACATGGGAACATTGGCAACACGGTTAGAAACTGATATGGGAACAATGGAAACACGGTTAGATACACGAATAGGGACATGTTTTAAAAACATGAAAGATAAATTAAAGAAAGAAATTAGAGAAGAAGTACAACCGATTTTGAATGCTCACAATAATAGATTAATTTCAATAGAAATCAGACAAAAGGAACAGGATAGAGAACAGGAAGAAAGAGATGGCGTGATAGTACAAAAATTTGCAGAGTTAAATTTACAACTCGCACACGATAAGGAAGAAATATTTGAAAGAATCGAGGAATCTGTACCAAATGAAAGAATAAATAACCTAACACAACAGTATGAACAGTTAACTACTAAATGTGTCAATACTGAAACCCGAGTGGCGACACTTACGGAAGACGTAAATAAATAGAAAGAAAAAATAGGTGACTTATCGGAAAGAGTTGGGGAGATTTCAGATAAACTGACGAGTCTTAGTTTAAATGGGACAGAGATTCCGACGGTACAGCTCCGTTGCCATTTGCAGAAACCGAAGAGTACCACAACATAAATAAACATGTTGAAAATCAGGGAAAATTTAATGAACGCTTTATGGGAATTTGAGGCGTTAAGAAAGCAAGTCAAACAAATTGAAAACGAAATCGTAGGAAAAGATAGCAGAAGAAATTTAGAATCACAGATAGCAGAGGGCTTTGAAGAAAATAATTTATTTCATTTACGAGAAGCAACAAGAGAGCGCCAGGCGCGCGAACTTGACAATAATCGACATTGGGACGGGGACAGACGCGGTAGGTCTTTGTCGCCACGAGGCGAAAACTTTGACTATAAACACTTTTTAACTGTTCGGAAATTTAAAATCTTTCGCAATTCTAAGAATGACATACATCCATGTTCATGGTTAGATCAATTTATGTACGCACTTCCACCAAATTGGCCACTAAGTCAAAAACTGGAATTTATGTGTGGATATTTAGAAAACGAACCGGCGACGCGGATGGGCGCACTTATTAGGGATTGTAATAATGTAAATGATTTTTACCATGCATTTCTATCGGCATATTGGTCCGAAAACACGCAGGACAGAATCAAACATAGTCTTATTATGCAGCGTTATTTTAAACTGTCTGAGTTCCGCACGCCAGCAGAATACTTTGAAGAAATGATTCGGAAGAATCAGTTCCTTTTCAACCCTTATAGCCCGACTGAATTAATTTGCATTTGTTTAACTAAGCTGCCACAATCGATAAGACAGATTGCTTTAGCCGGAAGATGTAAAGACGACATTGAGACTTTTAAGACGTTGCTACAAGAACTTGAGTATGACAACGACGACGGGACTTCTTGTAAGTTTTTCAGTAACAGTAATTACAATAGATTTTCAGAGAAAAGGAACAGTGATCGGAACGGACGTTATAGCGGTAATTTTGAAAATGACAGACGTAACAGACAGGACAATAGATACCAGCCATATGACAATAACAGACGGTCTAACAGAAATTACACAGACAATTATAATAACGGAAATTCCTACCGGAATGATCAATCATACGGAAACAGTAATCGTTATCATCAAGACAGAAATTATTCATACTATAATAGAAATTTTTACTATAGAAATAACCAGGGTAGTAGATATAACAATAATTTCAGAAGTGACAGACGAAATTACACAAGAAGCAGTCATGCAGATAGACAGGAAAATAGAAATTTTAATAACAGACACAACCAAGAATTTACATCTAACAGACAGGAAGGACCTAATTGGCATCCTCCGCGTGACAGAAATTCAGAGAGACGAGTGCAAATGGTAGAAATTGATCCCCAAAATGACGGGAATAATCAAAGACGTGACGCGAACAATCGACAATGACTTGTAGCTTCGGCTTCTGGCAGCAATATAGACGATTCAGAAAGTAATGACACTACGACTTTACACTACGTACGCCTGGAAGACATGAGAGACATTTTTATAGACGAAAAGGAAAATAATGTAGACACATTTTTACATCCTGGTATTGAAGTATGTGTGGGTAAGAGTAAGTTCACTGCAGTTTTAGATTCTGGGAGCCCACTGAACGTTATTAGTGAATCAGTTTCTCGTGTATGTGTAAGAACTATTGCTTGTCGTGTGTTACCTGTTTCTAAAACTACAATTCGAGGAGCTATTTCTGGAAAAAATGTGGAAGTCAAACAACAGACCAAATTAAATTTCATTTGTCAAGGATATGAATTTTCTGCTAATTTTATAATTGTTCCATTACTCGAGTGTTTGACGAAATATGAATCAGACGCAAAATGTTTGAGGTTTCTTACTTCTGATGTTTTCTCTGAGCATTATGACGACAATGTGTTCATTCATGACAACGACAATAGATACAGAGACGCGATGGATGATGTATTTAATAGCGAAGAATTAATTAATGAAAAGGTTAAGAAAGCTGAAGTGCCAGGTGACGTTGCATGAGAAGAACTGCACCAAATTTTGACGTCACATGCTACAGTATTTAGTCATCACACAGGAACTATACAAGGCTTTCAATATTTATTTAAAGTAAAAGAACACACACCATTTCGAGGAAAAACGTACGCTATTCCTTTGGCTTATAGAGACAAGGTGAAGAGTGAACTTCAATGTATTTTAGATCAAGGCATTATTGAGCCAACAGCCAGTCCTTATGCCAGCCCATTACACGTCGTTTTTAAAAAGGATGGGTCAATTCGTTTGGTTCTGGATTCCAGACAGATAAATAATATCATCATTCGTGAAACTGACCGTCCACAACATCTAGATGAACTTCTTCAACATTTCCATGGAATTAAAGTTTTATCCACGATTGATATGCGCGCAAGTTTTTGGCAAATAGAACTCCACCCTGATTGTAGAAAATACACTGCTTTTTTAGCTTTTGGTAACTGTTACCAATTTCGGAAATTACCGTATCTTCAGCAGCATTCATTCGTAGTTTAAACAAAATTTTACCTGTTTATCTTCGTGACAATATTACTTCATATGTTGACGATATTCTTATTGCTAAACGTTCTTGGAGTGAGCACAACAAAATTTTGGATTCATTATTACGTATTGCAAGAGTTAGCATTACGGTGAACTTGGAAAAATCTGAATTTGGTCGTTCTCAGGTGAAATTCCTTGTTCATAATATTTCTACAGAAGGTATTCTTCCTGATCCAGAGAAACTAGACGCTATTCGTAATTATGCTGTTCCTACTACAAAACGTGATGTTCGTAGTTTCCTTGGTGTCTGTAATTAACTTAGACGCTTTGTTATATTGGATAATTTGGCCACACCTCGTTTATGTGAGCTATCTGGAAAGAATTCTAAATGGTGTTTGGATGAGGAAGCACAATCAGAATTTGAACAATTTCGTGATTCTTTAGTTGCTGCTACACTTCTTTCACATCCGGATTTATCTAAAGATTTTTGTTTGGCGACGGACTCATCATACAAAGGCCTAGGTGCACACATATTTCAAGACATAGAAGAAAACGGCGTTGTAGTACAGAAAACTATTGCATTTGGAAGTCATGTTCTCTCCAAATCAGAAAAGAATTATTCGATTACGGAATTAGAAGCCATGGCTGTTGTTTGGGCTTTCACAAAATTTCGCATATTTTTGTATGGCAGACATATTAAGGTTTACACCGATCATCGAGCTGTGGAATTTCTTATGTCAACAAAATTAACACATGGAAGATTGTCACGATGGGCGCTGTATCTACAGGAATTTGACTTTAGTATTGTTTACATACAGGGTTCTTCAAATGTTATTGCTGATGCTTTATCACGTGCACCTATGGGTTTGAAACAAAGTTCTGAGGAGGACTGCAAAGAAAACAATTATTGTTTGATGTATATTCAAGGTGCTGTGTTTGAAAATTTTATTTCGTCTTCGCTCCAGGACATCGCTAAGGAGCAGAACAAGGATCCAATCTTGAAGGACATTAAGGAGAAGTGGAGGAGAAAGGAAACTGTAGCGATTAGACAGTATTATTTAGTTCGCAATGATATTCTTTTTAAACGAGAATCGGTCGACAACTCTGTTTGGTTAGTTTGCATTCCTGATGAGTGGGTTAAGAAATTGATTTGGTATACACATTTCGGTTATGTACACTTTGGTCCCAGAAAATGCTTTCATAAATTACGATAAAATTGCTACTTCACGGTAATATGGAAAAACGTATTCGATCCGTTCTTGCCAATTGCAAATTATGTCAAAAGGCTAAGCCACCAACTATTTCTCACAGAGCACCGTTGTTTCCTATCATTCCAGCAAAATTAAAGGACATGGCTGAAGTCGATTTGTTCGTTCCAGTGGTTCGTTCTACTAATGGTTTTGCGTACATTTTGGTAGCAGTGGAACTGACATCAAAATATGTGTGTTTTACATCTTTACGCAAAGCAACAGCTCGTTCAGTATCTAATGCTTTCATTAAACATTATCTTAAAGAAGTGGGTCATGTTGATAAGGTTATATCAGATAATGGATCACAGTTTCGCTCTAAAATTTGGCATCGTACTCTACGGCGTCGTAAGATTAAACCAATTTTCATTTCACTTTTCACCCTCAATCTAACGCTTCAGAGAGATGGATGAAGGAAATCAATAAATTGTGTCGACTTTATTGTCATCAGAATCATAGAACGTGGGATCAGTATCTTCATATTTTTCAAAATATTCTGAATGAACTCCCTAATGATTCAACTTCTTTACCGCCTATAGTGATGTTAAAAAATAAAGCACCGACAAATCGCATTTCGGAAATCGTTCCTTTTCCGGCTTCACGGAAACTACGGCATTCTGAAGTCGTTAATCTGGCTCTACAAAATGTTGCATCTGCGGCTGCTAGATGAGAGAAATCAGCTAAACGTCCTGGTCGTTTAAAAACATTGTCAATTGGTCAGAAGGTGTTAATTAAGTCTCATCGTTTGTCTCACAAAGGAAAAGGCTTATGTCGCAAATTTTGTCTGCTTTATGACGGTCCATATAAGGTTCGCAAAATTATTCATGATAACACTGTCGAAGTAGAAACTTAAATCACGGCACTCTAAGGGAATACATTATATATCGAACGTTAAAATTTTTGTGGAATGACGTACTTTTGAGAAACTAACAGTTATACGTAAACACACAGAAAGTACAAGGATACCGCGCCGTGTTCCGACGGCGGCACATACTCAAAGCAACAGTCAAGTTTGCGCGCCGCACAAGGTAGTCGTTGACCGCAAACAGTTACTTCCTACGTCATGCATACCTACAGCTGATTGAGCGCTCAGTGCGATTGCATTGACAGCCGTAAACAAATACACAGTCTAATTTCTCTGATTAAATTAAGTATAAAGCTATAGTGACTTGATAAATTATGTTATTAACGCTCAGTATTTTTCAGGATACAGTTGTATAAAATATTTAAGAACTTCAGGTAAATTCTGTGTGTGTCCGATGTTAAGAGGACATGCGATCGAGAAAATTTCAGGAAGAATGTAATTTCGAAGAAGAAAGTAATAAACTAAAAAGGTAACTATTAACTGAGTTTATTTTTCAGGAAACATATTTCCACTTAGGTACGTAATTTAGACGTAATTTGTTGCTCGCGATTACGTGATTTATACTTTGTATAAACTGATTTTGGCAATGATTGATTAATGAACAGGGTTGTTAATTATGTATATTATGCATCGCTTGGCTGCAATGCTTTTTTACTGATGTTACTTTTTTTTATTATGTGCCTGCTGGGCTTATTTATTTAAATTATGTCACCTGATTAATTATGCTGATATGGTTATGTATGTAAGTTATACTTTGTGATTTATCTACTTGCGCCTAAATGTTTACTTACTAAGATTACATATGAACATTTATTTGCTTATGCTGATATGATGCTAATGACCTGTTTATTATGTAAGATATATATTTGGCGCTCTGCGTATGGATTGCATATTACACATTTCTGTTTTGTTGTCATAACTACTCTTTAATTTGGTATATAGAAATGCTGATATACGGTGTACGTACATGGAGTCTGGGTCACACCGTGGTATTAATTATAAATTGTTCGCTTGGCAGAGCCTCGTTATAGGGATTGTGCTACATCCACTTGTTAACATTCTGTTCTCTACTGGTACATTTACTCGCTATTGCATGTTTTGCTTACGCTCAGTGCCTTATATTTTAAGATAAGAAAATGAACTGTTATAATTCTACGAACGACGTTGGTACAAGAAACTTCATTGAAGTCACGTGAGCTGGAGGTTTTATGGAAGCTGTATAAATTTATGCTAATAGGAAGGAAGCTAACAACATGACATACCAACACTAGGTTTAGACCATTGACAGTTATTACAGTGCATTCTTCGTGAGTACATGTTTGCTTCTGTTGTGCCATGATTCTTGAAGTGGTGTACACACTGTAAAATATTACGATCATTCACACTCCGTACTCGTACTTACTGAAAGTTATTCAAACTAAATGCTATTAGAGGTCATGTATGCATTTCTCTTATTTAATTATGGACAAGGTAACCAAAATGTATTTCATAATTCATAATCAGTAGAATATTCAGATCAGATCGTTTACACAGAGGTTGTGTGTGGACATTGTGTCTTCGGATTGTATGGGATGATGAAGTTTGCACTGGGATTTTATCTGTACTTGTTCGAGGAGCCTGACTAGAGGAAAGAGTTGTTACGGAAGTGAAATGATATTGGTGATAAAGTTTATATGTATCGACGTATTGAAGAGGTATTATTGAAGTATTGAGATTATGTGATGGTGATGATTATAGGAGTTTTGGTGGATAAGAGGTAAAGTAAGTGAGGAGCATATTTTTTTTTGTTGGTTTATTTGGAACAAGGAGGATGAAGATGGCAGACTAGAACACTAGAAGATTGTCTACACACACACACTTTGATAAATCAATAAGCGGTATATACTTTTTTTTTGGAGAAAGGAAGTATTTGCATATCATGGCACACTGACAGTTGTTAAGAAAAAGTTGGCTTGGCAAACATTGGTCTTGACATGATGAATATGACGTTGATTAACTATTATTGACAGTTATACACTGTACCACTACTACTTGATACACATATTGAGCATCAAATTTTGACAGAATTGCATTTACACAGTTAACACTATTCAATTACACAGTAGTACTTAATATGTGGATGAGAGATGAGTGAGTGTTTTGTGTGCTTTCCTTTCCTAATCCCAAATAATTGGTACCGACCTATCTCCTGAATATTATTTTACTTGTTTGTTGTGGCCTGCACTGACACCCATGAATATTATAGATTTACTGACATTTGTGTATTTGTAATAGTTAATGTTACAATTATCTGATATCATTTGTGTATTTATTATAATTTGTATGTTTAGTGTAAGAGCATTGATAATGATTTTGTAAAAGCAATTGTGTGTGTTGTTCGTGCTTACACATATTAACATTGGTGGATGCCACTTGAAAATGTTTAATTTCTGCTGAAAAACCCTGATGAACTCTCTAATTAGTGATAGTGAGTATTATGGACTATAACCTGCACTTGTTCAACATTGATGGGTGCCACTTGGAAATGTTTAATTTCTGCTGATAAACTCTGATGAACTGTCTGATTAGTGATAGTGAATATTATGGACTGTTACCTGCACTTCTCCAACATTGATGGGTGCTACTTGAAAATATTTAATTTGTGATAATGAAATCTGATGAACTGTCTATTTAGTGATAGTGAATATTATGGACTGTTATCTGCACCTGCTCAACATTACTGGGTGCCACTGATGGAACTACTTCTACTGAGATAATGTCACTTGTTGGTGTCTGCACCTGCTCGAAGTTTTTGGGTGCCACTGTTGGAGCTTTTTAAATACTGCTGATGAAATGTTCTGCACCTGTTCAACATTCGTGGGTGCCACTGATGGAGCTGCTTTTACTGAAATGATGTGACTTGTTGCTGTCTGCACCTGCTCAACATTGCTGGATGCCACTGATAGACTGCTTCTACTGAAATGATGTCATTTGATGTCTGCACCTGTTCAACTTTGCTGGCTGCCACTGATGGACTGCTTCTTCTGAGATGATGTCACTTGTTGGTGTCTCCACCTGCTCAACACTGCTGAGTGCCACTGATGGAACTGCTTTTACTGAAATAATGTCACTTGTTGGTGTGAACACCTGCTCAACATTGCTGGGTGCCACTCATGGAACTGCTTCTAATGAAAGGATGTCACTTGTTGCTGTCTGCACCTGCTCAACATTACTAGGTGCCACTGATGGATTGCTTCTACTGGAGTGATGTCACTTGTTGGTGTCTGCACCTGCTCAACATTGCTGGGTGCCACTGATGGAACTGCTTGTACTGAAATAATGTTACTTGATGATGTCTGCACCTGTTCAACATTGCTGGGTCTCACTAAAGGAACTGCTTCTACTGAGATAATGTGACTTGTTGCTGTCTGCACCTGCTCAACATTACTAGGTGCCACTGATGGATTGCTTCTACTGGAGTGATGTCACTTGTTGGTGTCTGCACCTGCTCAACATTGCTGGGTGCCACTGATGGAACTGCTTGTACTGAAATAATGTTACTTGATGATGTCTGCACCTGTTCAACATTGCTGGGTCTCACTAAAGGAACTGCTTCTACTGAGATAATGTGACTTGTTGGTGTCTGCACCTGCTCGCTGTTTCTGGGCGCCACTGTTGGAGCTGTTTAAATACTGCTGATGAAATGTTATGAGACTGCTATTTGCACCTGTTGACCATTGCTGGGTGTTAATGTTGGCACTGTCTACTACTCTGAGGAGTCCTACTTGTTTATTGAACTATTGAAAGGATTTTATGTGAATATTTGTATAAACTAATTTTTTTGTGTTTACTGTTTATGAAATATTATGAGACTCTTACCTGCACCTATTAGTCATTGCTGACGCTATTGATTGAATTGTTTAATCACATGATACTTGTGTAAACTATTATGTAAAATCACATGTATGCAAGTATTTGTATCCCTTACTGTATTTTACATATTAGGTTATTGAAGGTTCAGTGCAAAGCCAAAATTTATTTAGCTATATGGTATTTACTTATTTAATATAATCTTTTATTTTTGTCTGGATTTTTTTTGGACGAATTTGGTGGTATTTTCACCACCAATGCTGGCAAAAATAGCATCAAATTCTAGCCCGTGGAGGAGGGGTACATGAATGGTGGCTACACTGAGTCACAGCGCCAGAGATTGCGCCAAAGAGTATTATTCAGCCGCCTCCACTGGCAGTTGCCGCTGAGAAGTTGCTGAGAGCAGTGGTAGTTCTGAGGTAGGCGTGATCTGTGCTTGTTGAGACGTCGATAGAGTACTAGTTGTTCTGTTGGGCAAGACACCATATGTTATTTGATTGAGGATGTTGTAATGATCAAAGTGTATTTTTCGTCAATATATATGAAGGTAAAGAAATTTTTTTATTTCAGATGTCTTATCCTCTTGGTCACAGGTTCAGTCAACAAAGCATCTGGCTTGTGTTCTTGTGTTAGACTGTAATTCTGGTTTCTATATGCAATTATAGTATTTCTAGTTTTTTTTTAATACTTCAGTGTAAATCGTGTTTAAAATATCTTGTCTTATTGAGGTAGAACCCTGCCAGATGTGTACTTTGAATCACACTTCCACACACAGAACAGTTATACTTATACTTTCTTGTTTCGTAGCTTTTATAGTTGCTGGGGTCTTAATTAATTGTGTTAACGGAAATTTCCTTTCATTCTTTGTTGTTATTCTGTGCAGTCAGATTGCGTACTAATAATATTCAGGGACAACCGATTACGTGACTGCGTAAGCGGACAAACAGCGACTAAAACTAAAAAATATTTGCATTATATTTAATTGAGCCCCCATGCAATGGTAAGCAAGTAAGTTAAGTTATGCACTGAAGGGATATGTAGATTTATCAATATTTTCTGTGCTGTTATCACATTAAGAAGACGTACGTCAGTGCATAAAAAAGGGCAGGATGTAGAGGGTGAGAAAAGTTGGGAATCTTTCTTTGTTTAGACTATAACTATGTGCACAGCAAGCTGAGCATGCAATTTAAAGGGATGTTTGGAGTTTAAAATGTGTTGTCTGTCCATGAAGGAATAAAGCAAAAATGTGAAACATGTGGTACTACAAAAATGTTGTAAAGATATGTGAAAAGACAAATTTATTACCAAATTGATGTGGAACATATTAGCAGAGAATGTCTGTATTTTGAAACAAATTTGGAACTTCTTAACGAAATCAGTATCTATCTTCGATGTTTAGCAATGGGATCACAAATAAGTGACTTGCTAGTAGTGGTTTGTGGTGACACGCAGGTGTGTCGTCCAAGTATGATTTGTCTCCATTCAGAGAAATCAGAGTTCACTAGGTGACCTGCTCCACGTGCCTACATGAGAGCGCACCATTATTCGTATACGGAAGTGTTGTATTTATGCTGTTCAGAGAGATGGAATAATTGTGTACACGGTGGACAGTTCTCCGAAATACCATATGAGGGCACCGAAATGCTGTTTGAGTGTTATAGCGTCATGAAATGGACATGTAATAAGAGGAAAATCGACACGTAAAAATTAATAAAGTACGAAATGCTAAACGTTCAAAGCACATGACATTGTGGGTAATACATAAGGGCATGGCAGTCGTGTTGAAGAACAGTGATTTTATATAATGTACTAAAATCTTTATAATAGCCGGTATCACTAGTAAAATAAAATATAACTCTAGTAACATAAAAGGAACAGTTAACGACAGATAAAGCTAATAGCAGCAGCTCCAGAGAAAGGGGAGTCACTGCGAATGTATTACTGAGCAAAAACATGAAAGAAGGTACGTGACAGTGTGATTAAAGAAGCTATCAGTAGTTTTGTACTAAACTTGCTATGTAGTTTATGATTGTCCACGGGAAGTAAGCCAAAGCATGAAATGAAGAAGACGCCTGAATATTCATTCAATTATGTATGATTGTGCAGATGTGCTCTTTCTTGTTCACAGATATTCACGACGACATCCACGAAGAAAAAAAGAGCCATGAGATGGGACGATCTTGTGATACGCAACGTCAGTGTAGTACTTCAAATAGGGTTGTAGTTAGACTAGTATAAACATCCTACTGGTCAGTAGTTTAACAAGTAGTATTTGCAATTATTAATATTAGGATCTGGTGATGATCATAATTCTACTGTTATACGTATTTTTTCATAGGTCTACAAGTGCCAACAGATATTTAATAATCAAATGTAATACACTCCTGGAAATGGAAGAAAAAACATATTGACACCGGTGTGTCAGACCCACCATACTTGCTCCGGACACTGCGAGAGGGCTGTACAAGCAATGATCACACGCACGGCACAGCGGACACACCAAGGACCGCGGTGTTGGCTGTCGAATGGCGCTAGCTGCGCAGCATTTGTGCACCGCCGCCGTCAGTGTCAGCCAGTTTGCCGTGGCATACGGAGCTCCATCGCAGTCTTTAACACTGGTAGCTTGCGTGGACGTGAACCGTATGTGCAGTTGACGGACTTTGAGTGAGGGCGTATAGTGGGCATGCGGGAGGCCGGGTAGACGTACCGCCGAATTGCTCAACACGTGGGGCGTGAGGTCTCCACAGTACATCGATGTTGTCGCCAGTGGTCGGCGGAAGGTGCACGTGCCCGTCGACCTGGGACCGGACCACAGCGACGCACAGATGCACGCCAAGACCGTAGGATCCGACGCAGTGCCGTAGGGGACCGCACGGCCACTTCCCAGCAAATTAGGGACACTGTTGCTCCTGGGGTATCGGCGAGGACCATTTGCAACCGTCTCCATGAAGCTGGGCTACGGTCCCGCACACCGTTAGGCCGTCTTCCGCTCACGCCCCAACATCGTACAGCCCGCCTCCAGTGGTGTCGCGACAGGCGTGAATGGAGAGACGAATGGAGACATGTCGTCTTCAGCGATGAGAGTCGCTTCTGCCTTGGTGCCAATGATGGTCGTATGCGTGTTTCGCGCCGTTCAGGTGAGCGCCACAATCAGGACTGCATACGACCGAGGCACACAGGGCCAACACCCGGCATCATGGTGTGGGGAGCGATCTCCTACACTGGCCGTACACCTCTGGTGATCGTCGAGGGGACACTGAATAGTGCACGGTACATCTAAACCGTCATCGAACCCATCGTTCTACCATTCCTAGACCGGCAAGGGAACTTGCTGTTCCAACAGGACAACGCACGTCCGCATGTATCCCGTGCCACCCAACGTGCTCTAGAAGGTGTAAGTCAACTACCCTGGCCAGCAAGATCTCCGGATCTGTCCCCCATTGAGCATGTTTGGGACTGGATGAAGCGTCGTCTCACGTGGTCTGCACGTCCAGCACGAACGCTGGTCCAACTGAGGCGCCATGTGGAAATGGCATTGCAAGCCGTTCCACAGGACTACATCCAGCATCTCTACGATCGTCTCCATGGGAGAATAGCAGCCTGCAATGCTGCGAAAGGTGGATATACACTGTACTAGTGCCGACATTGTGCATGCTCTATTGCCTGTGTCTATGTGCCTGTGGTTCTGTCAGTGTGATCACGTGATGTATCTGACCCCAGGAATGTGTCAATAAAGTTTCCCCTTCCTGGGACAATGAATTCACGGTGTTCTTATTTCAATTTCCAGGAGTGTAGGTTCAGGGATGTGTTCTTTTATAATTAACATTAACTTTGTACATGGAGTTTTGATCAGAATAATAAGAGTTAATAAGTGAGCGTCTTGCCTCATTGTAAAGATAAATGACTGGTGAGTGCATCTTAAAAAATATTTCATAACAGGAACATGTCAATGATTTTGTGTCATGTATTGTATAGTATTTGTGTAAATCGGAAATTAATTGTATGTAATAGTGCATACAGATTTCACAAATAGCTGTATGGAACTGTGAACTCTATTTGCTATTCCTTCTGCTGTCATCTACCACAAAGAGACTGATAAACATCATAATCTGTAGCAGTCAGTCACCTGGCACTGACTTACAATGAATCTGAGTCACACACAACGACTGAAATTCCAAGTATAATGTCACCAAACAGGTAACCTACCTGTCTACAATTGCCAGTATCCTTATCCAAAACAAAATATTTATATCAAGAGAGTGAAGCAACATGAAGAACAGAAGATTAGGAACGCAAATATAGTACAAAGAAGAAACATGAAGAACTGAAGACTAGATACCATTACACTTCTCTTAGCTGATGTAGAACAATTTTAGGCGACCTATGAAGATCCTACCTGACTGTACGTCCCTCATACTGTGTGCAATTTCGACAAAAACGTGGCTGTTTCAAAATATCTACCCACTTACACTGCTGAATATTCTGAGGATCCTTCCACGTCATCATCTCTGCGAGAGACTTGCAACGCGACGGGAACAACAATGGCTGAGGGTCCTAAGACTGACTTGCAAAACCGCCATGAGCGATCTCAAAGAAATGTTGAACTAATCTTCACTTACGAAACTTCACAAAAACTGTAGCTTCCAACCGCTTTTGAACGTAAAATTTTTGAAATGTTTAAAGAGTATACACATTAGGGAAACACTAGACTTGGACAATCAGTTTGTCAAATGATGTTTTATTTTAAAATGTAAGCCAAGAGCATAAATATGGCCAAGTAAAATTACATAGGATATTTCACAGAATTTTATATAATTATGTAATGACCAATAGATAACCTCTAGAATAACTGATGTAACTGCTTGTTTTGCATATTAATGGCTACATGAAGCACTGTAATTTATTGGGCGACCACCTTGAAAAGATTTGGATACTTTAATATTTCTTGGCCCAACCTATGTCTTAGGGATGGATGAATAACAGAGAGCATGGGCCTTAAGTCTAAAGAAAGATAGGAACTGCCATTTTTGAAAGACCATAAAAATATTTTGTACTGTTAGTAAAATTTCTTATGATAACGTGGGTTATTTTGTGTGTTATTGTATATTCCAATTGTCAAGTCTCGAGAAAATGTTCCAAACATAAGCAGCAGACAGATTAAATAATAAACATGTAGTACATAAATTTATGGCATTAACACCAGGATGACTTTGACTGTAACGTAAACATCACTAGACGGAAATTCAGAACATTCAAGAAATGTAGTAATGGTGTACAGCAACAGGCTTGATTTCATCAGTTTTTTTATTGCTTTCTTCCTAATTGGTCATTAAAGTACAGAAAAATTAACAAAAGATTGTACGACTTTTCTCTTGTAAAACCGACTATTGAGAAACAATTTGCTGTCTGACTTAGTCTTTGCCACTAAATTTTTTACTTCACGTTACCATTTCGCTTTGTTACAATTCAGAAATTCTTAACATACAACGACGTTTTGAAGTTAACAATCTAATCAAGAACCTATGAAACCTATTAATATAGTAATTTTGCGAGTACTCTTTTAATATGAAGAGATGACACAGTCTTATTGTGTGTTCATTTTGTTTGTTAGTTGCACGATTATGAGACGACTATAAGGCTCACATACTTGGAACGTATACCGATTATGAGGTTTTACTGCAACATTCTGGTTTACTTGAAAATACATTTCTTTATGTAAAGTACTTCCTGAGAGATTACAGATGACACAGTATTAGATTTGTTTGACAGGTACACAATTAATTTAAGACGCTACGAATAAGTGACGCAATCTTCGTTGTTGATTTTTACACTGTACCTGTTTATGTCTGCACAGTTTTCTGTGTTCTTCTGTTAAAATGTTGTTGTTGTTGTCTTCAGTCCTGAGACTTGTTTGATGCAGCTCTCCATGCTAATCTATCCTGTGCAAGGTTCTTCATCTCCCAGTTCCTACTGCAACCTACATCCTTCTGACACTGTTTAATATATTCATCTCTTTGTCTCCCTCTACGATTTTTACCCTCCACGCTGCCCTCCAATGCTAAATTTGTGATCCCTTGATGCCTCAGAACATGTCCTACCAACCGGTCCCTTCTTATTGTCAAGTTGTGCCACAAATTTCTCTTCTCCCCAATTCTATTTCTATACCTCCTCATTAGTTATGTGATCTACCCATCTAATATTCAGCATTCTTCTGTAACACCACATTTCGAAAGCTGCTATTCTCTTCTTGTCCAAACTAGTTATCGTCCATGTTTCACTTCCATACATGGATACACTCCATACAAATACTTTCAGAAACGACATCCTGACACTTAAATCTATACTCGATGTTAACAAATTTCTTTTCTTCAGAAACGCTTTCCTTGCCATTGCGAGTCTACATTTTATATTCTCTCTACTTCGACCATCATCAGTGATTTTGCTCCCCAAATAGCAAAAGTCCTTTACTACTTTAAGTGTCTCATTTCCTAATCTAATTCCCTCAGGATCGCCCGACTTAGACTACATTCCATTATCCTCGTTTTGCTTTTGTTGATGTTCATCTTATACCCTCCTTTCAAGACACTATCCATTCCGTTCAGTTCCTCTTCCAAGTCCTTTGCTGCCTCTGAAAGAATTACAATGTCATCGGTGAACCTCAATGTTTTTATTTCTTCTCCTAATCTGAACTTTTCTTTTGTTTCCTTTATAGCTTGCTCAATACACAGATTGAATAGCATTGCGGAGAGGCTACAACCCTGTCTCACTCCCTTCCCAAAGACTGCTTCTCTTTCGTGCCCCTCGACTCTTATAACTGCCATCTGACAAATACTCTTTCGCTTCCTGTATTTCATCCCTGCCACGTTCAGAATTTGATAGAGAGTATTCCAGTCAACTTCGTCAAAAGCTTTCTCTATGTCTACAAATGCTAGAAATGTAGGTTTTCCTTTCCTTAATCTTTCTTCTAAGATAAGTTGTAGAGTCAAAATTGCCTCACGTGTGTTCCAATATTTCTACAGAATCCCCGGGGTCGGCTTCTACGGCTTTTTCCATGCATCTATAAAGAATTCGCTTTAGTATTTTGCAGCTGTCAACACCTGCTTTCTTTGCGATTGGAATTACCATATTCTCCTTGAAGTGTGAGGGTATTTCGCCTGTCTCATACATCTTTCTCACCAGATGGTAGAGTTTTGTCAGGAATGGCTCTCCCAAGCCCATCAGTAGTTCTAATGCAATGTTGTCTACTCCCGGGGCATTGTTTCGACTTAGATCTTTCAGTGCTCTGTCAAACTCTTCACGTAGTATCATATCTCCCATTTCATCATCATCTACATCCTCGTCTATTTCCATAATATTGTCCTCAAGTACCCCGCCCTCGTATATACTCCTTCCACCTTTCTGGCTTCCCTTCTTTGCTTAGAAATGGTTTCCAACTGAGCTCTTGATATTCACTTTTCTCCAAAGGTCTCTTTAATTTACCTGTAGGCAGTATCTCTCTTATCCCTATAGAGATAAGCCGCTACAGCCTTACATTTGTCCTCTAGCCACCCCTGCTTAGCCATTTTGCACTTCCTGTCGATCTCATTTTTGAGACTTTGTATTCCTTTTTGCCTGCTTCATTTACTGCATTTTTATATTCTCTCCTTTCATCAATTAAATTCAATATTTCTTCTGTTATCCAAGAATTTCTACTAGCCCTTGTCCTTTTACCTACTTGATCCTCTGCTGCCTTCATTACTCCATACCACAGAGCTGCCCAATCTTTTTGTACTGTATTTCTTTCCCCCATTCGTGACAATTGTTCCCTTACACTCACCCTGAAACACTGTACAACCTCTGGTTTAGTCAGTTTATCCAGGTCCCATATCCTTAAATTCCCACCTTTTTGCAGTTTCTTCAGTTTTAATCTACAGTTCATAACCAATAGATTGTGGTCAGAGTCCACATCTGCCTCTGTCTTACAATTTAATACCTGGTTCCTAAATCTCTGTCTTGCCATTACGTAATCTATCTGATACCTTCTAGTATCTCCAGGATTCTTCCATGTATACAACCTTCTTTCATGATTCTTGAACCCAGTGTTAGCTGTGATTAAGTTATGCTATGTTCTACCAGATGGCTTCCTCTTTCATCTCTTACCCCTAATCCATATTCACCTAATATGTTTCCTTCTTTCCCTTTTCCTACTCTCGAATTCCAGTCACCCATGACTATTAAATTTTCGTCTCCCTTCACTACCTGAATAATTCCTTTTTTCTCATCATACATTTTATCAATTTCTTCGTCATCTGCAGAGCTAGTTGGCATATAAACTTGTACTACTGTAGTAGGCGTAGACTTCGTATCTATCTTGGCCACAATAATGAGTTCACTATGCTGTTTGTATTAACTTATCCGCACTCCTATTTTTTTTATTCATTATTAAACCAACTCCTGCATTACCCCTATTTGATTTTGTATTTATAACCCTGTATTCGCCTGACCAAAAGTCTTGTTCCTCCTGCCACCGAACTTCACTAATTCCCACTATATCTAACTTTAACCTATCCATTTCCCTTTTTAAATTTTCTAACCTACCTGCCCGATTAAGGGATCTAACATTCTACACTCTGATCCGTAGAACGCCAGTTTTCTTTCGCCTGATTACGGCGTCCTTTTGAGTAGTCTCCCCCAGAGATCCGAATGAGGGACTATTTTACCTCCGGAATATTTTACCCAAGAGGGCGCTACATGCCCTCGAGAAAAATTACGGCCGTAGTTTCCCCTTGCTTTCAGCCGTTCGCAGTACCAGCGCAGCAAGGCCGTTTTGGTTAGTGTTACAGGGTCAGATCAGTCAATCATCCAGACTGTTGCCCCTGCAACTACTGAAAAGGCTACTGCCCCTCTTCAGGAACCATACGTTTGTGTGGCCTCTCAACAGATACCCCTCCATTGTGGTTGCACCTACGGTACGGCTATCTGTATAGCCGAGGCACGCAAGCCTCCCCACCAGCGCCAAGGTCAATGGTTCATGAGGGGGGGGGGGGGGAGAAGTAAAATATGTTACTTTTTTGGCATAGCTACAGTGAGACAGTTATTTTCGGAACACAATACGTTACAGTATAGTACTTTCAAGGTCACAGCAATGAGCGTAATAACTACGAGATTTATACACATAGCTATTTACTTTTGTATATGACAAGGTAATTACATAGGTTTTTGGAGAATTTTGCTTTTGAACGACGATAACTGCGACACTTGGTACATTTTAGCGCTAAAGAATGACATAAATTACAGCAATAAGCATAATTCAGCACTGCAGGACACACATTTTAGTTATTAACTTTTGTACTTGGAACATTTTTAAGAAATATTTTTAAACCACTATGATACAGAGAAGGTTTTCGGCGATACATTTCATTCCGCAGTTTTATGACGGTACTCCTACTTCGTGTACCATGCGTGTGACAAACGCAAGGAGCCATAAATGATATGTTATTTCCTTATACAATTTTACACATCGGTTCTATATTTCTCTAACACAGAGTTACACAGCTATTTGATCATTTAACTGAGAGAGAGAAACATTTTTTTTTTACTATGTCTATCACATATTTCTAGGTAATTACACATTTGAATTAGTTTGCATTTATGAAATTGTAGTTGTCTGCATTTTGGTAACTGTTCATATATTTTCGGAACCATTGTGATACTGTGAGGGATTTGAGTGATGTATTTTGCATGGGATTATGATGTTCGAAGTACTTTTGAAGTAGATGACACTATTGAAACCAGCAGAGAGCACTAGTTTTAGGTTTTGAAAGTATTGAAAGAAGCTACAGCGATTTCGAAATTTGATTGAGGAGTTGTGATGATATTATGTGGCGATGATGTGTATTATGATATAGAGATATGTTTACTATCAATGTGATCTTGCTACATGTTTATTAGGATGAAAATGAAAAAATAAAAAAAATTTAAAAAAAGGAAGTTGGAAATCAAGAATTGTACTTTACGAGTTATGAAAGGTGAGTATATATGTGAATGTGAGTATCGCAATGCCGACAGAAATTTTTGGACACGGTTATTCATGAGATTTTGTTTCTATAAATTTCCAATATAAATTTTCAACATGTAAAATTTTTCGTTTGTATAAAACGGTCACTGTAGCAGGAACTGTTGTAAATATTTCGGTAAAGAGTACATGTGGCCTTGACGTAATGCTACTCTGAGCTGCATGCTAGCCGCTTTGAAATATAATTACTGTTCTGTGGACTTTGAACTTTTGTCGTGCCACTTCAGCAACTTTGAAGCTTGCTGCGCCTCCATAAGCGCTTGCACAGTTGTAGAAAAAGAGAGGCAGGTGACCTCACCATTGCTATTTCTTTGCAGGACACACCAGAAACATGACACACAATTAGTCTGCTTGGGAACGTATGATTACTCTTTGGAGCTCGTACTTTGTGCTACTTACTAAAATTCTTATGAACTGTCGAGAAATGTTCTTACGTCTACACACCTGATTATAACTAGTGGCTTTCTATGAGAGTTGAGAGAATTTTACTGACTTATGAAATGCCATATTGTTGATGAATGATGTTTTTATGCCTTGTTTTGTACATATTTGCTTATTTTATTTGATATCTAGTTTCTAGCTGCACTGCAGCATTTATTTTATAAGATAAAAAATTTGTAAACACTTTCTCTCAGTAGGTCCATCAAATAATAATTTTATGATCCACATCTTTGAAAAAGGAGCACTAGGAAAGGAAAGAAGCATAAAAAGGCGAAGGGACTAGTATCAGGAATTGCATACATAATTTCTCTTTCAAGGACTTTTAATTTTATTTATTTATTTATTTATTTTGGTAGAGTAAGTTGTTGTTGCGCACTACCCTTGTGTTAAGATGTGACATATACATTAAGATGTGAACTGACATTTTCCTTACCTGTATTGCTGTCTTTAATATATATATATATATATATTTGCTTGTGCTTTGTCATGTTTAAGTATATGTTATAGCATTTGATGCTGCTATTTCTCAGGTATTGCCCTACTGAAATTTACTTTGTATTACTCTGACAAGCCAATTTTATCAAAATTTAATTATGCTGCTGCTTGCTTTGCCAATTCGCAGTTTTTGTTAATTGTTTTGTGCTGCTGCATTGCATTGTTGTCTAGTTTATGTATCTGATCTCATTAGGTTTAAGTTAGCTTAGGAGGGGTATGCTATATAAGAAAATGAATTATGATGAGAAGCTATAAGGAAAAGGTCTGGTCAAAGAGTATTCTATTATGACGACTAATTATTTTGAAAGAGGGAATAGTGACAACAGGTTTAGGTAGGATTCTTCTTGGAAACAAATGATGGGGTAAGAAAAAAATATGGATTTATCAGCACTGGTTGAAAATATAAATACAAAAAGCATGCTTGGATAGGATTTTTTGTTTGTTTCAACAAATGTTCAAGTAAGAGAGATAAATGAAGTTTTGACTGGAAATGAAGTTCCAAAAGGACTGCAGTACTGAATATTACACTGAAAACAGAACCTGTGTGTCTGTGTTCATCCTGTCTCTTTGTGTTTACCTGATAAGATAAATTTGGTAGGGCTTTTTTCCCTTAATACTAAGCTGCATTCATTATGATGAGGAATACTTTTATACTTAAATGTAACCTTCTTTTTTACTTTTAAAATATGTTTGGACATTACTTATTCTGCTATATTTTCTTTAACGCTCATAAGTCAGGTTAATGTTTCTAACAATATCCTAATTTTTTCATTTATTTACTTATGTTATAATTCCTCTAATACTGATGTATATGGTTATTTCTATTCCTTTTGCAAAAGCCCGTATTACTACAAATATTTTCTGTATTATCATGTCTTTGACTACAATGACGTTTTATTTACATTTGTAATTGGCTTCTTAGGCTGTAAAATTGTAATCGTATAGACTTCAGTTATTCAAGTTAAGTAAATTGTAGGGATTCATTTTACTGCACACATTTCTGTTGATCATACGATATGTGTAAAATTTCAATGGTTATATGACTGTTATAGTGCCTGCATGTGTGTTGATAATTCATAAAGCGACTGGTTGACAGCGTTGCTGGTTCTAAGGGTACTGCAAAAGTTTGTGAGTGCAAAAGTGGTGGTTCATGGACTTGCTACATTGTCATCAAGATTGTGACTGTGCACCTGCACTGTCGCAACGGATGGCTACTGGCCATCTCTACAAGGATTACAGTGGGTCTGCACCTTTGGTGGCCCATTACCACCATAATTTCTACAAAGCATACTGTGGGTCTGCTCTGTGACTTACCAATTCTACCAACATTTTTCAAGACTTCGACTGACTCTGCAGTAGGTTTTCTCTGTTGTGGCCCATTACCAGTCTTCGTATCAAGACGCAGCACTGTGCTTCCATTGGGAGTATAACACTACTTCTTCAAGACTGCATGGAGGTCCACTACGTACATGTCCATTTTCTTTTACTGGTTACTTTTTGTGAACGAAACTGCCCTAGATTACTTTCTGATAAGTTCTAAGGACTGTCTTTAGGGACAGTGAGGTGATATTTTATATTTATTGAACAACAGAATATTACTAATTGTGTGGATCTGATCTATTTGATACTGTTAATATGAAAAAATTTTAACATGTTAGTCTTGGGCACTGCCCAAACTGTTTTCTTAATTTTTTTGAGAGGAGCAGGGGGCTAGTTAAGTAGGCTGCTTATGTGTTTGCATGTTGGCAGCGCTATGTAGAGAAGTAGGCTGTTTATGTGTTTGTATCTTGGCAGCGCTATGTAGCGCTCTGCATTAATAACTTTGACAGAGCTGTGCGCACTCTGTAAGAGACTCTGTGGATAGTCACACTTGTAGTTGGAGGTGAATCACCAGCAGTGATGGCAGTTGGAGGTGAACAGCCAGCTGTGATGGGAGTCAGATGTGACTAGTTAGCATTGATAGAGGTTAGAGGTTTGAAGTTTAAGTGCATGTGGACGAACTGGACGTGTTTCCGTCATGGAAATGTAACTTGTCGATGATTACATAATTTTCGGAACTGGGTGTCATGGACTATTATATAATTTTTGAACTGGTTATCACATTCTTAAGGTAAATATATTGTTTGCTGTGCAACAAAATCTTTCCTTTGCTAACCAGATGCCTAATAGTAGTTAGAGCCAATAGTAGTTGGCTGTATTAGCACTTGCTGCATTGAAATAGTTCGTGTAATGAAGATTTTTGTGAGGTAAGTGAGTTTGAAATGTATAGGTTACTGTTAGGATTTCCTCTAATTCAGGGACATCCTTTTGTACTAGTAATTTGAAGTCAGGTTATCATTTCTCAGCAGTCTGATTGCGTTGCGCTAGGATATTGTGGGTCAGTGTTGAGAAGATACAGACAAGCAAAGTGACAGTACCTTCAGTTTCACTCAGCAGTTTAAGCAGGTTTACATGCATTTAATTTCACTCAGCAGTTTAATACAAAACCATGAAGTTTCAACAGAGGCGAAGACTCTACTGGATGTCGTACATATATATGCATATTAGCCGTCTTTAATGTAAATTATACCTGTATTTCGGATAGTTTCATACCTTAGGTTTACGTTTTGGAGCACTTTTTCTTGAGCAACAAATTCTAAGTGCATGTCTTCACTTTCTGTAGGGCGTGGTTCCATTATTAAATCCCCTCTCTGGAGAATTTATCTTCGCTGAAGCTAAACGTATTGTAATCTAACGAATCCTCAAATGTTATGTATATAATTTCTATCAGGAACTGATTTGCATGAGCTTTTGATCTGGCAGTTCACGATTTAACTACATTTCGTATCTCAGTGGTTGTGACAGTGACACTTTTCCCAATTACGATTTTATGTCTCCATTTCCATAGATTCCACACACTGAGTGGAATTATCGTTTGGTTTTCAGTTACCTCAATAAGTTTAGAAATTCCAGGTGACTTTATACACTGTGTTTTGTTTGATCTAGGTCTTCCAACACCATGTTAGGCAGTGATTGTAATATTTCATCCGTCTTCCAAGCAAATATCAATTGATTCTTCTATTGTACTACAGACAGTTCCTCCCACTTACACAAACCCTTATTGTAAGCTCTCCTCCTAAGCATTCTCTTCTTTCACCTTGTGAACGCTTTCGTTTTTGCTTTGAATTTTGCCTAACGATAATTTGATATTATCCACACATACTATACTCGTAAAAATGGATCTATGCATGCGTTTATATATGTGTATGTTCCACATCTCCTCATAAACCACAAGACCGATTTCAGCCAATCTCGGTACACATATCCTTTACTGTCACTCGGTAATCGCTGTGGGATACCTAGCATACCCCGGGAGTTTATGACATTATAAACAATGCGATGCAACTTGCATGACATTTAAATTTATTACGTCTGTACTACAAACCATACTTGCAATAAATTTCACCGAGAATATCCACATATGACTATAAATGCACCCATAAAATGTGAAAAACTGGCGCGTTGTGTATGGCGTTTAAATTCATTACTTCTTTGTTACTAACTCTAATCAGAACACCTTTTGCTGACAGTATTCACACATTCTGCTGAATGTACCTACAAAATGATAACATTGTACGATATGTAGATTAGGAGATTTGGTGTCATAAGCAGCGAGATGCATGGAAAACTGGTCCATTGTGCATGACGTTTAGCTTATTGCTTCTTTGCTACTAAATCTATTCGCAACATAGTTGGCACACCGTATCCATATAAGGCACTGAACGCACCTACAGAAAGGTAAACTCCTCCCAAACAGGCCATGAGGACTCAACGGTCCTGACCAGCCGCCGTGTCACCCCCAGTTCTTAGGCATCAGTGGATGCGGATGTGGAGGATCATGTGATCAACACACCGCTCACCCGGCGGCCATATGTCAGTTTCCGAGACCGGAGCCGCTACTTCTCAATCAAGTAGCTCCTCAGTTTGTCTCGCAAGGGCTGAGTGCACCTAATTTGCCAAAAGCGCTCGACAGACCGGGTAGTAACCTATCCAAGTGCTAGCCCAGCCCGACAGGGCTTAACTTCGGTGATCTGACGAGAACCGTTGTTGCCACTGCGGCAAGGCCGTTGGCTGAAAGTACCAACAAAAGTACATAATTGTACGTTACATAGTTCAAGAGACAATGTCAATAACAATGAAATGTCTTAAAAAGCGCCACATCATACGTACCGTTCTATTACGTCTTTATTACTAACACTATTCGCAACAAATTTCGCAGATGGAATCAGATAGGGGAAGAAGGAAGTGTACAGAGAGAGGGTGGAGGAAAATGAACAGAAAAAAGAAAGGAGCTGATATGACAGAGAGATGGGGAGGACGAGATGGATGGAGAGGGTGGGAGGATGACACGACAGAGGGAGGAGGGGACGAAGAGATGGGCAGAGGGACAGGGAAGAAATGGAACAAACAGGTTTGGTAGTCAGATAATTGAATATGAAGTAAGAAAGCTTCAGTTCCTAACTCATTTTTAAGGGAGGTAGGACTTCAAACGGGCTTAATTGGTGCAGGAAAGGCACCACAGGACATTTTACTTTCCACTGTCTATACTCTCACAAATTAATTCATAACCCTTTTTGAGCATGACGAGGAAGGATTTGGGATTCACACTCAGAGCAAAAACATAAGAAAAAATTTTTTTAAATGTGAAATTTCATCATTTATTCACCTAGTATTGGCAACATTTTTTGTATAGGTACACTTTCACTCATGGGTATGAAAGATTCTTCTTTGAATTTTGGATAGCATTCACACCATTCATACAGGCATGAAACTCTATAATTTATTTAATTCATAAAAAAACTAATGAGCTGTTTCATTCTAAACTTCATGTTCAGAAAAAACTCAAATTTTATAGTTAACTATCTCAATTTTTACCACACTTTCTAATGGATTTGGAAAATTCTAGAGTTTCATACACCTCTAAATATTGTTTGTCTGCTGTGCAAAATTCATCGAAGAATTTCTCTTACTTATGATGAAAAGTGTACCTATAGCAGCAAATGCAGCCAATAGTAAGTGAAAAAATGATAAAATGTCACATGTGAAAAAATTATTTTTTTATGTTTTAGAACTTCCACTGCTATGAGTGTGAATTCTTAAACCTTCATGCTCATGCTGCCAAAGTGTTATGAATTTATGCGTAAAAATATACATAGTGGAGATTAAAATGTCCTGTAGTGCATCTCCTGCTCCCAAACGGCCCGTTTGACGTCTACCAGCCTTAAATGCAGTCGTAACTCGTAGTGTGTGTAGCTTGGCAAGCTTGCGCAATTCATTTCTGTTCTGTTGCGTAACTAGAAGTTCGGTGAAAGCAGGTGGAGATCATTGGAAGTGTATTAAGGAAAAGTTTATTCAGTCCCTTTGCATTTTCACAACGGTAACTGAGATCTACGTTTAAATTATTGAGCCTGCCAGGCGGAGTGGAGGAACACCTCAGGGAGTACTGTGCTCTGACCTTGCTGGTTTAGGTCGTTCATTAAAACCGCCAGACTCTCCTGGGGGAAAGAAAGGAAATTGATGAGTTTAGCGTTAGCGCGGCCCAACAAATGCGCTTCTTGCGTGCACTGTGATTTATCGTTCGTTTGCGCCTGCCTGCTGCCCGGAGACCAGCCACCACAAAGAGTGACGCCTCGTCACAGAACCTGGTGGCGCCATAAGGGTTTACACAGCAGCCGTAGACTTCGGTCTGTTGCAGAATTATGGAACATGTTTCATAACGCCGAAGGAGAACGAAAATTTCGTCTACAAAACTCAACTAGGACTCCGCAGGCAGAATCTCAGCTCGCTCTGTTCCTCCATGAGATTCATAGCACTGTAGGCAACGACACTCAGATTGGTGCCGCGTTCGTCGACTTCACGAAGGCATTTCAAAGTGTTCCACGCTGCCGCTTAAGGAACAAAATACGAGTTTACCGATTATCGGACCAGATCGGTGACTGCAGATAGATCTAAATACAACGGAGAAAGATCAACAAATGTAAAGATGATTTCCGGAGTACCCCAAGGAAGCATGGTAGTACCGTTGCTCTTTACAAGGTATATCTAGTAGCAAGAGTCGGACCTCTTTAAACTTGCTCGCATATAACACGGTTGTCTATAACAAGGTAGCACCACCACAAGACAGAATCGATTTGCAGAATGATCCGCAGAGGATTGTTGAATCGTGCAACCTTTCTACTGCTTTACAAGACACTTTGCTGAAAAACTGCTGAGCACAGCATCTACCGTAAAATGTCGAGGAGTAACTATCCAGAGTTACCTTAAGTGGAATGACCACATAAAATAAATAGTAGGAAAAGCAGATGCCAGATGAAATTATTAGGAAGAATCTTAAGGTAATGAAAGTCATCCACGAAGAAAGAGGCTTGCAAGACGCTTGTTCGACCAGTTCTTAAGTACTTTTCATCAATCGGAGATCCGTAACAGGTTGGGGGTTGGGTTGGGCTGTTTGGGGGAGGAGACCAGACAGCGAGGTCATCGGTCTCATCAGATTAGGGAAGGATGGGCAAGGAAATCGGCCGTGCCCTTTCAAAGGGACCATCACGATATTTGCCTGGAGCGATTGAGCGAAATCACGGAAAACCTAAATCAGGATGGCCGGACGCGGGATTGAACCGTCGTCCTCCCGAATGCGAGTCCAGTGTACTAACACTGCGCCACCTCTCTCGGTCCTTAACAAGACTGATACAAGAGATAGAGCAGATCGAACCAAGGGTGCCACGCTTCTTAAAGGCATCGTTTAGTCAGCGCGGGAACGTTACAGAGACGCTCAGTAACTCTGGTGGCAGACGTTACAAGAGATGCGTTGTGCATCGTGAAGAGGTTTGCTACTGAAATTTGGGAAGAGTAGTTTCCGGGGAGAGTCGGACAACATATTACTTCCTCCAACACACTTCTCCAGAAATTACCACTCCGAGAAAATCCGAGAAATTTGAGCTAATGCAGACGTTTAGCGACATTCAATGTAACCATGCATAAATTCGCGGGTGGAGCAGGGAAGAGGAATCAGTTGGCGGTACATAAAGTACAGTCCGCTACATGGTATTAGGTGGTTTTGTGAGTATGATGTAACCAAGCCCGAGGCAGAATTCGAACCTGTGACCGCAGCAGCGGCGCGGTTCCGGACTGAAGCAACTAGAAACACTCGGCCACAGCAGCCTACCTTTCGGCAGTTATCGGCACTGTTATACACTTGCCCAGTAGCAATAATGCTGTTTGCGATGTAATACTGTCTGCAGTGACAGTTGTTGAACAACTATGTAATGCTATTTAGGCAATGACGCACGGGTCTACCCATGATTTCATGAAAGCTGTCTCTAGGTACACGTGCTACTAGTAACTGTCCATTACCCACCCCAGCTTTCCTTTCCCTTATTGTTATTTCATCCTACTCGCCCCACACGGACGAGCGGTGAGCTGCCAGTGGCACAATATTCCATTCTTCTGCTTGGAGAATGTACAGAAGAAGAATCAAGGAATGACAGAAAATATATATGAATGCAAAATTTAAAGAAAGATTTTTAATCCTTTCAGACCTCTGGCTACAAACGTGTGCACAAAATTTTACTGCGTCTCTTAGTATCAATAGAAATATTTTTCCCCTTTGGAAACCTCATGCAGACATTTGCGAATTTCAACCTCTTTATCATGTACAAGAGCTGCTAACTTTGGGCTTCACTACAAAAATATCAACCAGTCAATGTGGCTGTGCGGAGCAGATTTGACCGTCAGAATTCACGGAAGTGGTTGGTTAGTTATACCCAACTGTATAAATGAATATTATTACTATACCTATGTTTTTGGATAGGTTCCGCCTTTAGCAAAACACAATTTTGTTTTTTAATCCAAACATGTTTCACTACAGTTTCAATATATTCAGTGGCCTTTTATTATTCATCTGTTAATGATAAAAAATATTCCTTGCTGTTTGTATACATGTAGCTATTCAGTGGCCTTTTATTATTCATCTGTTAATGATAAAAAATATTCCTTGCTGTTTGTATACATGAAGCTATTAGTTTTTAAATCGTAATTACAGATATTTGAAAAAACACTTAAATTACGAATTCATACCTTTTTACCATATGGTGTGGTTTTTCTTATGTGTTGTATTTCTATAGTGACCGTTTTGTTGCACAGTTTGTCACCTGCAACCACTTATACCTAAAAGTAGATAAACTGTTTAATCCAAAATTACGTTTCGAAAACTTGTTATTTTTATACCTGAAATTATTTAATTCTACGTGTGTGTCTATTTACATAATGTTTCACTTACATAGAATTAACAGACTTTAGTGAGTGGTTATCGTCGGCGCACGAGCGATGGGTCAAGGCATCTCCAAGGAAGCGATGAAGTGGGGACTTTCCTGTACAACCATTTCGTGAGTGTGCCGTGAATATCAGGAATCCTGTAGAACATCAAACCTCCAACGCCACTGCTGCCGGAAAAATATCCTGCAAGAACGAGACAAACAAAGACTGAAGACAATCGTTCAACATTACAGAAGTGCAACCCCTCAGCAAATTGCTGCAGATTTCAGTGCTGGTCCATCAACAAGAAATACCATTGATATGGCCTTTCAGAGCCAAAGGCCCACTAGTGTACCCTTGATGATCGCACGACACAAAGCTTTAAGATTCGTCTGGGCTCGTCAACACAGACATTGGACTTTCAATGACTGGAAACATGTTGCCTGGTCGGAAGAGACTCGTTTCAAATTGTATCGAGCGGATGGCCGTGTACTTGTATGGACCCTGACTGTTAGCACGGGACTGTTCAAACCAATGAAGGCTTGTAATGGTATGGGGCGTGTGAAGTTTTAGTGATACTGAACCCCTGATACGTCTAGATACAACTGACAGGTGATACGTGCGTAAGCATCCTGTCTGATCTCCTGCATCCATTAATGTCCATTGTGCATTACGACGGACTTGGCAATTCCAGCACGACACTGCGACACCCCATGCGTCCGGGATGGCTATACAGCGGCTCCAGGAACACTCTTTTTAGTTTAAAGACTTCCAATGGCCACCAGACTCCCCATACACAACATTATTGAGCATACCTGTGATTCCTTGCAACGTGCTGTTCAGAATGGATGTTCACCCCTTGTTCTCTTACAGATTTATGGACAACCCTGCAGGATACGTGTTGCCAGTTCCTTCCAGCACTAATTCAGACTTTAGCGGAGTCTATGGCACCTAGTGTTGCGGAACTTCTACGTGCTTGGGGGGGATCCTACATGATATTAGGCGGGTGTACCAGTTCTTTGGTTCTTCGGTGTATTTATCGGCAGCAGAAGATGGCACACAGCGTGTAAGTCACACCACCTTGACTTTTTATACGTGCATTTAAGAGTTTGTAGCAACTTTAGGGAAATTGGTATTATCTAGCTATTGACTGATAAGCTCTCAAACCTACTGAATCAGATAATACTTCGGTTTCTCTTTCGATTGATAATCATGCCAAGAACCAATGATGAATCGTTATTTATGTTGCCGAACACTATTGAAGTCTCACGCCACAAGACAATTGATGGTCAGAACCAAATCATTGGAATAGGAGATGCTGACGAGTTGCAATAGTTCACAACATATTTTGCACACCGAGTACCTAAAACGTACCAGCTTCTTTGTGTATATTAGTGTATCACCTGATCTTTGTAACACGGTATAGTGACAGCAATCGTAAATAAATCCTAACCGACAATATTCGGAGGTGAAAATCCGCTGATGCGTTGTTCTATCTTCTACCACACGGCCATTGTTGAATGGGAAGGAGAGGCGACACAAACCACCCACCGCACCTTTGTTGTTCACACGATAACACTACCAACCTTTTTTTGCTAGACTTCAGTGACATAATTATAACAAAAAACGACGCGTGGAGCTAGTGTGTTTTTACTGTACACTTCCCTGTATGTGCAGTGCGAGCACAAGGGTAGGTCTAAAGAGACTCATTTCACTCTCAAGTAAGCCACGGAACCATACCAGCAGTTGAAAACAATGACATCCATAGGTCTTGAGGCGTGGGTACTCACTGGAATAAAGGAAAACGTGGAAGGGACCTACCAATATAACTTTCGTTTCGCGCAGCCTGTTTATTTAGCAATATGTTCTAATATATTTTTTTTACAAAATTAACAAATTTGTGAAATGAATAAGCTTTTGCAAGAGAAATCAAGCAACCAACAACATGACAATAATTACAAGACGACCGGACCTGCAGCCTGCCCGTTATCGGGTGAAACAGCTGTGTTTACTACCGCGCTGGACACAGTTTCTCTTATTAAATGCCCTCCTGCAACACATGAAAACTACATAAGCACCATTGATGACAAAAGTGTTTCAGAAACTTAAACGGATGAGGTAACTTTTAATTTGAAAGCTGTGTATCGAAAGGTTCGGGGTTAAGATGCGCACCTGTGCCTAAAGGTTAAACAAATTAGGAAACAATTATACCAATGATAAGGCTTACTTCAAAGCAAGCTACCTCTTATTTTCAATCGGCATCCAAGGTTCGAGTGGATCCCAACCTGTCCCTTTTGATAATCTTATCGTGACTAAAGACCTGGTGACAGTTGGCTGTTAATATTTTAAAAGTTAAACTGATTGCCAATTATGAAGACCGCTCTGAAGGAACGTTTTAAAACATTAACTTATGAACACTTATTACAAGAGAACTCACTCGGCGCAACCACAAGATCCAGTTAAAAATACAGCAATGCACAGCAACGCACATCTCAGTGCAGCAGGTCGTTCAGATTGTAACTAACGCAACTACAATCAAATTGAACAAGTTAACATGTAAATCTAGCCACAAGACCTATGTTTGTTTAGTGGCAACCTGTGCCTTAGTACAGTTGTTCCAACTGCTTTTACGAGCAGGAGCCGATTCATTAGAACATTAATGATCAGGTATAAACCAGGAAAGGCAATATAATATCGGAACAAATTTTAAAACAACAACTACTGTCTAGTACACTACTATGGCCTATATTTACGACCAGACAGCAGACCTAGTGAAACTCTGAGGGTCGGGTACAAACAAGAAAATAATTAGAAGGTCAGGTAGACAATGACACAAATCACCAAGAGGACCACAGAATGTTACTCCCCTTTATCAGGATGCAGTTCCATGGATCCAAGGTGCGTCTCGGCGGTTACTGAGTGGCTCCAATGAAATACAGGTAGAAGAGGGCAGCCGGGCCACGAGCGGTCGTCCGACACATGTTGCCAAACAACCGAGGGGGTTTCAGCCTGCTGCTTGTAGTCGACGCTGATCCCAGTGAAGAACTCCGGCATCTTTACTCTGCGCAGACCCTCCTTGAGTAGCTCGTGGCTACGGCCGCTCGGACCTCGTCACCACCTCTTGTCGCGTCACTAGCGCCAATCCCTAAACTTGTTGCCTCCTGCCCTCGGGCCAGCGAACCGGTATATATATTGGCAAGCAAAGACCTTCTGAGTATACAACCCATAGACACCAACTCTTCCCCACAGATACTGACAATGGGGCCGCGAGAGGGATGGTCGGCACTAGCCTTGAGGAAGTGGTGCAAGACTGAACAGTTACTAACTTAATGGCCCCACGGCTCAGAACTAACATCATGATTGATTATTTGTATAGGGACACACACCGAGCAAAATGGCGCAGTGGTTAGCACACTGGACTTGCATTCGGAACAGCTACGGTTCAAACCAGCATCCAGTCTTCCTGGTTTAGGTTTTCTGTGATTTCCCTAAACTGCTTCAGGTAAATTCCGGGATGATTCCTGTGAAAGGGCACGGCCAACTTCCTTCCCTATCCTTCGCTAATCCGACGGGACCTGTGACCTCGCTGTTTGATTCCCTCCGTCCTATCAACCAATCAATCAACCAATCATAGGGGCACACTTCGAGCACGTTTGACGTAAAGCCATGGCAGTGAATCACTGTGTAAGTTTCAGTTGTATGGAATCAGTGCAGTAAGATGGATCGACGTGGAGACTCGTCGAAATGACAGAACTTGTAAGTGCCCAAGATTGGCTGTGAATTAAGTTGCTCGATTTGGTAGTGTATCAACGTCGATGATGATGAAGTTTGGTCTGTGGGGCGCTCAACCGCATGGTTATCAGTGCCCGTACAAATTCCCAACCTTTGCTCAGTCGAAAGTCGCCACTTTCATGAATGATGATGAAATGATGAGGACAACACAAACACCCAGTCATCTCGAGGCAGGTGAAAATCGCTGACCCCTCCGGGAATCGATCCCGGGACCCCGTGCTAGGGAAGCGAGAACGCGATTGCAAGACCACGAGCAGTAGACGTCATTGTCGACTCTCAAACGTGTGAAAGAGCAGCGGTGTACCATTCGCTGGTCATGTGACGTAGTAACGGTGGTCAAAACAAGATCACAATCGACAGGAATCGGTCGCGACTGTCACGTCTTGACAGTGTCATTCAAATCCCATAGAAAAGGCTGACGTGAATTTTGTAGTAGTTGGCATCAATTTGTAACAACTGAAAACAGATACCGAAGCCAGTCTGAGTTCCACCCTTATTAGGTTTACTTCCAAAGTGAGCAAACGTAGCAAATAATTCTGATGCTGGCACAACTACACTGTCCAGTCACATTAACGCGACCACCTGCTACAAGCCCGAACAACCACCTTCTGCACTGGTGACCTCTGCGAGACGTGCAGGAAGAGAGACAATGAGAGACTGGGAAGTACGAATAGGGATGTGAAACCATACCGATTCCAGTGCTATGGCCAGGTGCACAAGATTTCTTAGTTGAGAATCCATGGCGCGAAAAGCCCGATCAATGTCCTCTTCGAACCATGCACGTACACTGCGATGTGTGTGACATGTTGCATTGTCCTGCTGGTAGATGCTATCGTGCTGAAGCGAAACTAACTTCATGCAGGGGTCGACGTGGTCCCCAAGAACAGCTGCATACTTGAGTTGATACAGTGTGCTTTCAAGAGTGACGAGATTATCCAAACATTCCTCAGACCATAACTGTCGCATGGTATTTGCTTTTAGATGTTTCAAGCCGTACAATAGAGCGGCCATCTGTCAGATGGAGCATAAAACCTGATTCATCTGAAAAGCCCACCTGTCACCACACCGTGGTAATGGACCGCAAATTTCAGCCTTCATCCCTGATGAAGCATGGGTGCATGAGCCAGGAGGATGCTGCGGAGGTCCATATGCAACAATGTTTGCTGAACGGTCGTTGAGGAGATACTGTTGGTAGCCCCGTGTTTCATCTGGGCGGTCACTTGCTCAACAGTTGCACGTCTGTTGGTCTGTACACATCTTCGCAGACGTCGTTCACCCCTGTGATCTATGGCACTTGGTTGAACCAAAGTTGCTTCAGGGCCGGTTTTTGAGCTATAGAAATATGCAAGAAGTTAAGAGATTTTTATGTAGATAGTTATCTGTGTTTCCTATTAGTTATATACTCATATATTACAATGAGCACTTTTTTGGGTGGATTTAATCATATTTTTGACTGAATGAAATGCATTTTGTTGCATTTTGCCATGTTTCTTTTCCAGTTCACAGTTAGAATATTTTATTTTTGGAATGTTGAAAGTTCCTTTACTGTTTGGATATCGTATAAATCAACTGAATTGTTTTACCTTCACTAACTGAATGTCAAATAATCCTTCACAAATTGTTCATTTTTTTTTAAAGTTGATAATGAATGGTGTGTGACCATATGTTGTCATGATTTGGGGTGACGTTTCGTTGCTCTATGATGCTCATAGTTATTTTTGAAAAACTAAGCTATGAGTGTTATTTTGTCTGTGTTACCATAGAACTGCTAGAAACCCACGAATTACCAGCCTAAACAATAACGCAACCTAGTGCCAGCGCCATGTTTCAAGAAAACTGTAACTTAATTCTTTCGTTAAGATTACAGTGTATTCCCATAGATGAATGTTGGCATAAAGTGAATGCGTATTCACTATCCTGGAATTAACGAAAATCTTGTCGAGGCGAAATAAGATAAACAGAACCACTTTTTTAAGTATTCAGCCATTCCATCACGTATTGTATACGATTTTGCGTTTTATTTCTGCACCATCTGAAAATGGGCTACCTTACTTGGTCTTTTTTCGTTTTTCTCTCAGTTAGAAACAAATTGCAGTTAATCATTCTTGTAGTATCTAACTGATTCGAAATATGTGACTATAAATATTCGGAGTTCTGCTTTCGGGTGTGAAGACGGACAGTTTCTGTGTTTGTTCAACACGCATACTCACTAGGTGACTTTGTTCATACAAGAAACAAAATTGCGCTCGGGATTAGCCGAGCGGTCTGGGGCGCTGCCGTCATGGACTCTACGGCTGGTCCCGGCGGAGGTTCGAGTCCTCCCTCGGGCATGGGTGGGCGTGTTTGTCTTTAGGATAATTTAGGTTAAGTAGTGTGTAAGCTTAGGGACTGATTACCTTAGCAGTTAAGTCCCATAAGATTTCACACACAAGAAACAAAATTCCCTTAAATTCACTCCACAACATGGAAATGTTTGCCCTTGTGCTTTATTGTTGGTCGTACTGTAAAATGATCGTACCGTAAATCAGAGTCTTTTAAAGCAGAATGGTAACTTAGTTGATATGGGTGAAAGTCGTGATACAAATATTGACTTGCCTTTTTTCGCTTAACATTTACACTTCAATGATGTTGTTTAGAAGCTTTGTCTGAGAACGCGCCGATACCTACTCGTATCAATGGATTCAAATAGTTTTTCTCCTCCTGGTATCTTATTCGGTAATTGCTGATTTGTTTGCTGAAGTTGTCCACCAACAAATTTACTCTGTTTAAGTAATTTCCCTGTGCAACAGGATGCGGTTTGCCCATGAGTTCTTTTCTTTACTATGTCCTGCAACTCATCGGTTACAACAGTTAATTTGCTGGAGCGCAGATGTGTGCGATAAATGCCCTTTCCAACTTATTTTCTAAATTTCTTAGAATATTTTAGAACATTTCTTTAACATTCGGGAATATTCGTAATAGCTGGAGACCATTATAGAACATTTTTAGTCTTTTTTCACTTGTGAAATATATTGATGTGAAAGAGACTGAAGATGCTCTGGTTGCCACCACTTCAGACACTCATGTCTTCGTAGTCACAACAGCTGCCTTCACGAAACCACTGTAGCGCACAAGGTGGAAACCAAAGGTAGCAGCAGACCTAAATACCAGTGATTTGGCGTCGACAGTTTTGAGGTATCGTTAAGTTCACCTAAAAGGAATTCTTAGTTGCTACTGTTCTCAGAATCACTATTTCTCTTCAGCTTCTAATATTACGTCGTGTATCTGTAGTCTGAGCTCGTTGACGACTTTATAACCAATAGAAAAAAAGCACAAAAAATCTGTGATGTGGGGACCATGCCATTAATGTTAGTGTCAATGTGACGAGTATTTAAATGAAAAGTGCCCCTATTTATATCTGAATAAGTAAAGACAGAGAAACATTTGAAAATTTACTTGAACTGCTCAAAATAAACCTGCGGCACTCAACGTTAATTTTGATTTCTATGTAAAATATGATTTATATTAACTCAGCCAGATTCGTATCAGAAAATAGCAGTGAAGAGTCACAACCACTCAACATCTCTGCATGCGTCATTAAATTTATTTAATTTTAGTGTCAACGATTGAACGAGAGGCTTTTTGAGCAAACAGGTGTACTCTCGTTCGGAATCATCAGTATGCACTGCCCCAAATACAAGAGTAATCCGAAAGTAAGTATAGCAAGGAGCATCACGTGTACTTCAAATGAAGTATCGCGCTAAATGCCAACTTCTGTATGGATGAGATCGTTTCAGCCAATTATGGCTAAACTAAAATTTTATCTGAAAATGTTATAAGTGTCCATTTAACAAAATGACTCTTCACGGATGCGTATGGAACGATAAATTTAAGTTATCATTGGGAAAGCACATCTCTAAATCTATGTTTAGTTATCAAATACTGCCTACAGGTTTGCGACTGGAGGCTTATTACCACGTACAGCCAGAGATCGACTGTACGGATTGTTCGATAAACCTCTCCAGTCAGACTAATCCCTTCATGATGGACTGCGTCTAATACCTTGAGCTCTGTTCCCCTTGTTGATCCGCACGCACAGTGCATCCGTGATCGATTTGGGACCCGATAATATTGTTGCACAGCGCACCACAACATTGTTGTTCTCTTCTCGTGAGTTCCTGCACAAAAATTTAGTCATTATCATACTTCACAGATGCATTCCTTCACAGATGTATTCATTTGGTTTTTTTTTTAATTTTATTTCACTTCCTTAGTTGTTAGTTACTGTTTCAAATGTTATATGCTTGCCGAATAATCAATATTAATTCTCAAACTCGAAGTGGAATTCGGTTTTCATTAAAACTTTTCTGGCTGTGCTGCTCCGTCATCCTATAAAATAACTAAAGTACTAAACTAGTAAAATAACCACGTTTCGGAGGGGGGGGGGGGGGAGGGGCATTGAGGTCGTTCTGAAGGAGTGGGAGAATTTTGCCGGAAGTTTATGTGATTCAAAATGTTGCATTTCTAACGTAACCTAACAACATTGGAGCCTACCTATTCATATCGGAACTCTGATAGTTTCTAAATAATATCCTCCTCACAAATTAGACACTAAAGTTGAACAACAGATCAAAGGGAAACGATGCTTGAAAGAGAGATTTCATTTAACTGCTCCGAAAAGAGAGAGGTAATAAACAACAAAAGTAGCAACTGTCTGGCTGAATAAAAAAACTAACGCTTTGTAACGTTAATTGTATACATTCATCGACAAACTGCACTTTGTGGCAGTGGTTGTTTATTTATTATAACAAGTTAGTCACTATTCATAAAATATGGGGTCAATTATTGTCTGGATGACTCCCATACATCGTGCAGAAATTATACTATTAAGTGCGTGCCAGCGCACAGAAAGGAGCTGTAGATCTATTTAAGCACGTGGCATGTATATTAGTTCTATCGGCTGCTAGGCTTACAAATTAGCTTTCAGTTCAATACAAGTAAATACTTTAGACAAGTGATTAAAGTGCACTGGTATTTGAAAAAGGTTCCTCAGGAAATGTGGGTGATCATGTCTCGAGTGAATATAATTATACTCTTATACTCATCGCCAACAGCTTGTCTGCTATTACGATAGCAGAGAAACGTAGGATAAGAATTACTGGGTTTGCTGAAACTACTTCTTTTTTTGTCTTTTTATGTTCCGTTTCCAATTCTATAACTCATATCGTCCAAAACTTGTGAAATGCATATATTTCCCCACGTAAGTATCAGTGTGACCGAGGTTGTTAACACGAAATACTTTCTTCGTTACACCTGTGAGCACACAGCTGAGTTTCTGTCATACCTCTGTGATGTCACAATGGTCTACAGTACCTGGACTGGCCTATAGTCAGATTGCTCCCATTCTAGTAAAAGGTGTCGTCGTGCAACAGGTAACTGGTAAGACAGGGGTGGCCCTGGAAACATGGGACATGGGAGTTGCACCTCACAAACGGTGACTAACAGGGTGACAGGGTGATCATCTGTTACTCACAAAGAATCTCGGAATATACATTATCCTTACAACATGCCCATAATCGATCAGGAAGTCCCATACTCTTGTCATCCGAGCTGCCGTTTCTCACTCTATTCAGCACTCAACTGCGTGAAGAGCTCCGATCGCTGTGATCTGCTGCAGACCGTTACACATCACCTGTCGGCTACTGGAACAACCCTTCTCTATATCCTCAGATGCTCTCTCTCCCGTATCACCAGATCGTCTCGTTCCATGTCTTCAGCCAAAGTATTCCCTACTAGACTCCTGACAAAGACTGTCTTTCCAGGTCCCCAGCTGAAGAGTTCTCTTCAGATAATGTGTTCCTTACCTGCACAGAATACTTTCTCCTCTATACCAGTCCACCCAATTCCTTTCTACCAGTGACGAAGGATCTGCAAAGTGTTGGCCAGTGATATCTTTCTTAACAAGGCAACATTCTTCCTTCCTACAATGTTAATCAATCGAATATTTTCCATGTATGCAGTCTGCAAATAATTCTGAGTTGCTCTCTCACTTAACCAAATTTTTCGCTTGAGCCAATAAGCTCGTCTCCAAATCGACATTTCTCAGCAACTAACATGTTGACTTCTTCTTCTGTTTTTTTTTTAGGATTAACCAATGAGGAGCCCTCTTGCAGCATTTTAGACAAGAGGTTGTTCACCCCATCTATAGCGATGACTGAAAGTCGATCCATTGTTCCACAAAGAGAAAAGAATTAGTGTCCACAATGCAGCTCTGTCATTGCCGAGACTTACTGACTTACCTTCCACAGCGTTCACAGAGAGCGACACGTCAGCACACACCAAAGTTCGTTTGAAGGTGATTTTCACCAGATGGCATTGCTTGTAAAAATTGCAAGGGAGCACTATGTTGTACGAATTTTGTGAATGTAGGCCTGGACTGCATATTGTGCAGGGCACATTACACGAAGAACTACAAGAAAGCGAATTTCTGGTTCCCATGTTAATGGGTGACACCAGTCAAGGGTGGTCACTTCGACTTATACTCCTTCTCTTCCCTATGGAAGGCGAGTTACAAATCGCAGGGAGCGCAGCGGGACACCAAGTCACAGATCTACCTGAACTACAAAGAATATTACATACAATACATGGAAAGATTGGGAATTAAAATAAAAGAAGATGGCTGAATCCTGGCCATCACTGATGTTACCTATTACAAACGTTAAATATTTCAGTAATTGACAGGAGTAGAATTCAGGCGACAGGCCTTCCAGTCACTAACGAATAACATATGAGACGCTTATCACACTCAACGTTCGAAAATACTCGTCTCTCGATACATAAACACAGTTTCTTGTAGTTAAAAAGAAAAGCACATATATATTTTACGTGAAGTATTAAGGTTACATTTTCGAAGTTGGTTTACCAAACAAAAGTGATTTTCCTTGGACGTGAGCTTGCAAAGGTTTAATAACGTAGTGTTAGTAAGTCGCACTAAACACAAAGAAAATCTTGGAGCCCAACGCAGCACATCTTCCATATTATGTGGATACCAATGCTATGAAAAGACTCTCCTAACGCTGCCACTTTTGATACTCATTCCTTCTTAAGCAGTATTCTTACTCTCTGCTTCATTAGTCACTGCACTGTGGCTGGTTATTGTCAGTCTCACTGAACTTCTTATTGGTTTCAATAATCATTTTGCTGAATGCCAGGCGTTGACCATTTATTGATTTGGCCGAGACTTATATTTGCGAGAGGCAAGAAATCTGGATGCAGTGTCATAACAAACACTATGCTTCATGTTTTCTGCCTCATATGCCTCTTGCTTCGTTTTATTTATAAAGAACCTTTAAGCTCCTTTATACCAAGCTGGTTTTATGTACCGGCATACAAGAACTGCACTGAAGAATGATTCCAAATGCAATATCAGTAGATGCGTCTCACTACTCCTCACCGCGAGGGACAGTTATATACCTTATGTAATATTTAGGAAATGGACAACGAAAAGTTCAGCTGATAAGAGTTACTGGTGAATCACTGACTGCACGATTTGCTACTGAAATTATTATTCGTTTCAAATCAGTTTAACTGCATTGAGACTTAGCAACGTCCTGTATGCGAAAATAAAACATTAATCAGATGATACTGGTGTCTGCAGACAGTAAGACTGTGGTTCACATTTGAGATCGTGACTGATCAATGCCGGGAGTACTACCATTTATCCAGTACAGCTAGAATCATCACTTCTCAACTATCTGGTTATTCTGGAGCATTTTGACACTGAAATTTGATCTTATCAGTGACGACATGCACGATGTCATCAGTGACCTTGAACTGATCGTTTCTTCAGTGACATCATCCTTTTCAGTGAGGAGCGGTGACACTCCCCTTATCTCCAGCCAATCATAATCCAGTATTAAAAATGTCCAAGATGGTGGGAATAGTCAGTTGCATTAGAGGAAAATTTAAAACCCCATCCCTTCTTCCTCACTCCGACGAAACACACTGACATGGTAGGAGAAAGTGGGAGTGGAAATGAGTGGTAAGGTGCCCAGCCACTTTACGAACATATCTTAAAAACAGATTTATTGTTAGTCTCTTCAAGACTTTTAAACAGCGGAGCACAGATGGTCACTTCAGAAAACTCAGATAACCAGCATTACAGAAGATTATTACCTTTATAAGACTGGTTGCCATCAGTGAAATAACACTGACAGTAAACAACGTACGAAGAATTCCAAGAGTCTTCAAGTATGACCTTTTTACCTTGAAACGAATAAATTTAACAAATGGCTGGCTCGAGAAACCACTTAAGACAACCACTTAAACAACTGATACAATCCTTACGAACCAATTTTGGCCACCAACGAATGAACAACAGTACTTAATCTGTGGGGAAGGGGAGAGGAGGGTTTAAGTGCCACAGTATTGGTATTAGTCTTACAAAATTTTGAGTCCCTTAGTGCACTTGCTGCCTTTTTCTTTACAATAGTCCACCTCTTGGTCCCTCTGGTTAGAGTAATTGACGATATCCGTAACAAACCTATTAACACCAGCCGTAGACAAGAATTCACAGCACCTATTTAAGACGTTTAATAACGACAACAAACATAATAAATGCTCCCTCCCCCCCCCCCCCCCCCCACAAACACACACAGAAAATTTGCAATGAAAAGCAATTATTAGAATTATCACTTGGCATTAAACGCAACAAACCCATTTAATTTTAACTTTCTAATTAAGCTGTCTGTGAATTAATCCAATAGATTATTGCTCCCTCTCATACTAAGTTAACAAACTGACAATTTGAATGATTTCCAGACAATTCAAGTAAAAATTAACTGTTTGACCAATGCAAACATGAGCACTTCACTTTATAAAATAATTCCGGATCAACAGCAATACAAACAGTTTAAGCCAGTTACTATTATTCCACGCGCTCTTAGTAGCTCAACAGCTAGTCACGAACACATCTTCGGTTTACGACAAAAGCACCAGGGTCAGACCACTTAATCGTAATCTTAATATAATTATAAACAATTCAGTGATCATCCACGCAGCTAATCTTTACAAAATGCTTGAGTAAAGGGAACTCCCTTTAAGGCACAAAATATCTAAAGTACGGTGAAACAACACCAACAAACGATAGTTCCTTAGATGCGAACCCAGTACCAAATTACAGCCATCTGAAATAGATATTTCTTAACGACTGAAAGAAACTTGAACAGTAAAACATGGGCAAATCGCTGATATCAAATAACTTAGACCAACCAGATGCTTCATAACATATAAGCTCAGCAGTGCAATGAGGTCACAAAGTAGTTTACAGGATGAGTCACTAACTATTGCCACCAAGAATAACTCCGAAAGTATGATACGAACTGAAAAGTTTGTGGCATAGATGTAGTATGGGACAACGAGGGTCATAATATGACGTTGGTTTTTTGTTGCTAAGTGTGGTCGCTTTAGAGATATGAAGAGGTCAACTTTATTTATTTTAAGAAGGATGCTATAGTTTGGTACTTATTTTCTGATAGCGAATATCGAGACGAATCGAATTATATGTAACAGTAAGGTCTTTGAAGGTCAACGAAGGTCACAAAGGTGGCATGAACGTCCATTTATAGAAGGTGTTCGAAGTGATGAGCATTGGAATCAACGCAGTGCTGCAGTCTTCTTATCATGTATTGAGTGGTATTCCTTATCACATCGGCACTTATGGAAGCACATGCTCTGTCAATTCTCACTCGTATATCGTACAATTAGTAAATATTCGCCGAATACAACGTATCCATCTAGTGTGCCATTGACATGTAAACACCATTCGACGGTTTCGCAATACAACACTAATAGGAACGGTAACCCTAATGTCGTTGAACAGAGCGAATGTGAATGATGTATTCCTTCGAAGAAGAAGTCAATATGCTTCTCATTCACGGAGAATGCCAACGAAATTCAGTGAGAGCTAGAGACTTATGCACTGAAAGGTGTCCTCAAGGTAATCAACCTACTCGTTTTACATTTAAATATGCTTATGGTAAGTTGAGAATAACTGGATATTTAACACATCGGAAACACATACGGCAAAGGAAAGTTGCTAACGAGGAAACGGAAATTGGTACTCTTTCCACTGTGGTTCGAGATCCTTGTTTTAGTTCGCGTCAGATCGCAAGGGAATCTGACATGAGCCAAAGTAGTGTTGGTGTTCTGCATCTCCATCAGTCTCCATCAAGAGTTAACTGGTAGGGATTGTATGCATCACATTTAATTCTGCCGATGGGTAGAACTTCCTATTCAGGGCGATGACACAATCGTTAATTTGATTTTATTTATTGACGAGGCTACATTTACGAACCATGGAAATGTTAATTTGCATACATACATTATTGGGCAACCTAAAATCCATGTTGGCTGCGGCAAGTTGCACACCAAAAACCGTGGTCGGTGAATGTATGGTGTGGGATTCTGGAGGACAGAATTATAGGCCCCTTATTTCATCGAAGGAAATCTTAATAGGTAGTGCACCACATTACTGCTAGAAACTTTAGGTCTGTTATTGGAAGAAATACCTTTAGGAACAAAAAAAAAAGCAGAATGCGGTATCAACACGATGGGTGTACGGCACATTTTTCGCCGATGGCTGGAAATGAATTGCAGAGGCAATTCCCAAATCGTTGGATTGGACGCGGAGGAGATGTATCGTGGCCGGCTCGTTCGCCAGACTTGACGCCTCTGGATTTTTTCTTGTGGAGATTCGTAAGACACATTGTTTATAAAGACATTCCACTTAACCTGAAGATATGCAAGATGGAATTGTCAGAGTATGTGATTCAATAAGGAATACCACTCAAACCATGATAAGAGGATTGCACCAATGCATCGATACGAATGATCATCACTTCGAACACCTTCTGTAAATGGACGTTCATACTTCCTTTGTGACCTTCGTTGGCCTACAAAGACCTTAGTGTTACACATCATTGGATTCGTCTCGATAGCTGCTATCAGGAAATAAGTACCAAACAATAGCTTCCCATTTAAAAACACGAAGTTGATCTTCATACCTCTGACGCGACCCCACCTAGCAACAAAAACACAACGTCATATTATGGGCCCCGTTGTCGCATGCAACTTTTGTCCCACAAACTTTTCAGCTCCTATCATACTTTCGGAGTTACTCTTGGTGGTAATAGTTAGTGATTCACCCTGGTTAGTGACTTATTTCACTGAACTCACTTGTGAAATCCCTCTCAAGTATAATAACAATATTTAGGCAGAAAATACAGTTATCTTAATAGCCAGTTTAAGTTCCACTAAACAGCGGGCGTAGCCCAACGGGTGACCCACCCCAAATCAAGAGTCACCAAACTACTAGGAATAGGGGACACAATTTGGCGCAACCCGAACACATTAACGAGAGGAATCTCCACATAATTCCGATAGATACAGCCAAGTAGAGCCGAACGTCACCAAGACGTAGCTGGGTGAGCTAATGCCGTCCTAACATATTTCAATTAAGGCGTCGTCCCCTGTATGGTCAATCCGGAACCGTTTGCGCCCGCCGCTCGTAGCACACTGCAACGTAAAAGAAAAAAGAAACAAAGGACAGACAACCAAACCAAAGGACACAACACAAACCCTCTTATTTAAGAGTTATGTCTGCCCCTTGAAATTTAATACCCTTAACAAATGCAAGACGTAAAACCAATAGCGTGGAAAATTATTCTTTACTATTACAGGAAGACTCCAACAAGAAGCTTAAAGTCTGGAGAAGTTAACGACCTGCCGAACTACGAACATAAAAACCCATAACACAAGACATCGAATTCACGGCCCCTCCAAATGAAGACCACAGAATAAATCATAAGACACTCATGTAACATTACAAGCGCACTGTCTTAACACTAAACATGGCCTGCGCACTATGCTAGAATGACTCATGCAGCCTTCACACTACTCACACTTAGTGCCCCCGTCGCTGAACAATGTTTTACAATCTTAACAGCACTGCTCACGTACACCGGAACCAAGTGTGAATTCCTTATTCTCGCCAAGGCGGGGATTACCACCTACTAATCACTGTTTCCGGCTGTGAACACAAATTACTATCAGATTGATCACAAACACTATTTCAAAGAAACAACTGATGCCCACCATTTGTAGCAGCAAACGGCGAGAATCCATACACAGCCATCCAGCGGTCACTCCAAGACTTGTCAACGCAACATATGCCCAATCAACCGGCAAGCACGACCACTAAGGTCCCGTAGCGGAAAACCAATAGACCATAACCGGAACCGCCGCGCTTAAAGAGCTGCAGAAGAGACAAACCAAAGAGAAAACGCTCATGCCAAAACGAACTGGATTACTGCCCGTACTAGATAAGAGAATCACTGGCACATTCTGTATGCAGTGTCACTTTAGAATGTTTGATTTTGTTGGTGGAGACACTACCTCCCATATCTTTCCACCGTTGCGTGAAGTCGTCGACGTTTTGCAAACGAAAATCGACTGGTACCAAGTCGGAGCTGTATGGAAGATGATCGCTGACAGTGAACGAAAGTGTAGGATTTTTGCAGGTGTCGCAGCACTCGTGTGTGCTCTAGCTTTGTCATGCCGAAGGAGAATGTGCTGCATTGTGTGGGCGAAAATGCATTGAATACGGACATCTTTGTGCTGATATTGAGGTCGTTGAATCACCAGCCACCTGGTTATCTGAAATCTGATCAAGTTCGGAATCTCTCTTTATCTTTTGTTATTTATTTATTTATTTTTTATTTATTTATGCATTTATTTTACCTGGCAAGATTAGGGCCTTCAGGCCCTCTCTTACACCTAACCAGGCATACTCAGATTGAACGAGTTACAGTTACTAAATAACATTAAGAACATTTAACGTATTATGCAGTATTGATGTCAAACGAAAAAAATTGAGATTATAACAGTAGTACAATGATAGTTATAACAATAAAAATAATTATAACAATCAACGATAATAATGATAATAATAATGATAATAGTAATAATAATAATAATAATAGTGACTGTTATCTAACTATAACATCCACGATTTATATATATATAATAAAAGTACAAAAATTTTACATTAAATGTTTTTCATTCAACAGACCTCACATCGATTCGCGTCTTGCGTCAGCGACGTACATCAGAACAATAATACAAAAGAGTACAAAACAAAAGAAAAGAATGACAGTTTAACAAAGAATGTGAGACAAATATTGTCTCTGTTTTACATAATTATCATCTTTTTAAGAAATAATTTCATAATGGAATGAATATTCATTCAATGAAAAACATTTAATGTAAAATTTTTGAACTTTTATTTTCATTTCCTGGTAAAAATAAAACAAATAAAGCGAAATGCGTTAAAACTATTTATGAATACTTATTGAAAAATCACTTCCTCTCTTAATTATAATTGTGTATTAATTGTGTTATTATATCTGCAAGAAGCGCAGCCATTGTTAGTTGCGATTATATAGCAACTTCTTCTGTACTTCTAGTTGAAAATAGCATGGATTTGTGTTACAATAATTTGCAAAACAATTTAATAATTTTTTTGTTGGCATCAATTTAAGTGATTAATCATTTATTGAGCAAACGAAAATCTTAATTAAAAAACAAATCCTGTATCTTTTGTTGGCCGCCATCTTAACTTTTATCACAGCGGCAAATTTAAATTACTTGAAATTCCAAACAATATTCCGATGTGTAAGAAATAAATGTGCAGCGGTGGTACTGAACTCTATTTATAAAAGAAACAATTAATCGGAGCAGACTGCATTTTCTAAGAACACTGCTGATGGTATTTATTGTTGAACAAGATTTCATTGCTGATGTATGAGACCACAATTAAACTACGAACGAATCACGGAGAAAAATATTCCTGGTAGCATACGTCAGTGTTGTGTGCGGGTGGTATTCTGTGGTTCCTTTTCATGATCAATTTCGTAAGAATAATTAAATCTATGGAAGACAACAATTATAAAAGCTCTGACGTACGATCTGTAATTTTAATGATATGAACACAACTTACAGTCAATAGTATTACACTACGTCACATGGAATTCTTGTGCAATTTGAACTTAATAATTATCCGGGAGGAGTTGTAGTATGAATAATGCATTATACATGTGTATAATATTGTCAGTATCACTTACAAAATCAAATCAATGCAACTGGTAAAAAACAGAGTGAATTCAAACCGCAGAATACCATAGCGTATCGTATCATCCATATTCATTGCATTTGTCCATGTTGCAAAAACAGCCACATAACGCACACAATATTTACCCTGGAAGGCTAATTTAGCGTTTTTGTTAGATCATGGCAGTTAGTATGACCTACAACACAAATACTTCTTTGTCTAGTACCGTCTTGGACAGCACAGACCGAGTGTTTTGCCTAAGATTCGTCAGGCGCACTGTCTCAGGTATTTCGACACGTATTTCCAATTTCGTAGTGGTTTTGTGTATTTCACCAAATAAGTGCTGCTCGTCACGTTTTCCATGCGATGCCCCATGACAACTTAAAGCCCCTCGGTTTGTTCAAATTACAAACAAAAATTATTTTTAAATCCGAATTTTACGTGCACTTTCGATAGAGCGCATTCAAATTTGCCTAGGCCATTCGCTTTATCGATAGGTATTAACAAAGACGATAGAACACGAAGAATAAACAGCAATCCAGCAGCGACTCAGCAGCACAGAATGCATAGCGGTAGCAAAGCGGCTCAGGGAAGTGCTGTCGCTAGTAGATTACTCGTTATCCTTCGTGTTTTACAGTCCCTGTAAACACATATCTACGAAGCGAATATCGGTCTAAACTAATTTGGGATTGCTCTGTCAAATAGGCACTTCGCTTTAAGCATCATCTTGTTTGCAACGGGAAACAAACAGACGTCTTCCGTCGTCACTGGAGGTCATACGAAAGACCTGATGAGTGATGAGCCATAATTGTTTGGGCTGACTCCAGATATACAGGGCAAAAACTAAATTGCAAATATCTGCCGAATAATCTGAGTAAATGCTCCTTACAACTCTTAGGAGAGACACCTCGTATAGGCACGTGTCACTTTATGTCAGTATTATGTAATGAACCCAGTTGGAATTGTGTTCTACCACTCCCTTTGGAAGGAACACACGTAAACAATAGAAACTGTCGATGGTAATTAACAGAATTATCGTGTTCCAACTACATGTACATCTACACTTGTCAACAGACTTCACGATGTGAATACTAATTCGTGCAGGCCTATCATTCTTCCCCCCCCCCCCCCCCCTTCCCTTTCCTGTTCCACCGGCGCATGATGCAGTTGAACCCTTAGTATGAGTTTTAATTTCTCTCATTTTACCGACACGGTCACTTCGCAAAAATTTTTTTCCCCATCAGTCATCTGACTGGTTTCACGCGATCCGCCACGAACTGCTCTCCTGTGCCGAACTTTTCATTTCAGAGTAACACCTGCAAACTAAGTCCTCAATTATTTGCAATTATTTGCTGGATCTATTCCAGTCTCTGTCTTTCTCTACGTCTATACCCTTTACAGTTCCCCATAGTATCATGGAAGTTATTCTCTGATGTCTTAACAAATGTCCTATAATCCTGCCACTTCTTCTTGTCACTGTTTTTCTTTTATTCCTCTTCTTGCGGATTCTCCGGGGAATCTCCTCGTGGCATACCTTATCAGTCAATATAATTTTCTAGATTCTTCTGTAGCACCACATTTTCAGTGCTTTGAGTCTCTTCTGTTCAAATTTTCCCACAGTCCGCGTTTCATTATCATACAATACTGTGCTCAAAACCTACAGTCTCAGACACTTCTTCTTCAATTTAAGGCGTATGTTTGATACTGCAGACTTCTCTTGACAAGGAATGCCCTTTGTCCAGTGCTAGTCGCTTTTTATGTCCTCCTTGCTCCGTTCGTCATAGGTTATGTGCCTCCATAGTTAGCATAATTTCTTAACTTCAAATACTTCTTGATCAACAATTCTGATATTAGATTTCTCACTGTGCTCGTTTCTGATACTTCTCGTTAATTTCGCCCCTTTTCGATTTACACACAGTTCATATTCTATACTCATTAGACTGATCACCCCATTCAGGAGAACCTGTCATTCTTCTTCACTTTCACTGAGGACAGCAGTGTCAACAGTGAACCTTAAATCTGATATCCTTTCGCCTTGAATTTTAATTTCACTCCTGAACTGTTTTTTTATTCCCGTCATTGCTTCTTCGATATATAATTGAACTGTAGGGTCGAAAGACTACATCTCCGTCTTACACCCCTTTTTATCTGAGCACTTCATTTGTAGTGTACCACTCTTGTTGGTTCTTCTTGGCTCTTGTACATGTTGTATATCATTCGTCTTTCCTTCTAGATTGCCGGCCGCGGTGGTCTCGCGGTTCTAGGCGCGCAGTCCGGAACCGTGCGACTGCTACGGTCGCAGGTTCGAATCCTGCCTCGGGCATGGATGTGTGTGATGTCCTTAGGTTAGTTAGGTTTAAGTAGTTCTAAGTTCTAGGGGTCTGATGACCACAGCAATTGAGTCCCATAGTGCTCAGAGCCATTTGAACCATTTGAACTTCATTCTAGATTACCCATATTTTTTTCATAATTTTACGTTATCGAAATCTTTCTTAATGCCGACAAATCCAACGAACGTGTCTTGCTTTTCGTTCAATCTTGCTTCCATTATCAAATGCAAGGCCAGAGCTGTAATTGCCTCTCTGGTGCCTTTACCATTCTTGACGCATAACTGATGGTCATCTAACACATCCTTGATGTTCTATTCCATTCTTCTGTATACTATTCTTGTCAGGAATTTCGATGTATGACCTTTTATTCTGATTGTGCTATACTTCTCGCACTTGTCTTCTGTCTTCGGAATGTGTGAATACGGATCACATGTTCTGGGGAATCACGTTATGTGTCTTTAATGCAGTGCTTTACATTGCCTTCTACATCTTCAAGTCTGTGATCACTATTGATTCTTCCTCCTTTAAGGGTAGTTTCCCATCCCACGGGCTAGAAATCGCCCTGAACCTCTGTCGGCCCCTCCGCCCTTTTTGACAAGGCCGTTTTTTGAATGGGGGGTGACCTTAAACTGGAAGACGTCGGCTGCCATTGCTGATGATTTTTATCCACAATTTAAGCAGTGGTGAAGTTCGAAACTGGAATAGAAGACTTTTTGATTACTAATCAACGATTCCACCCGTAGATCACGGGATGTACACTGGAGTAAGTTTATTGACTGGCTCTTCTTGGAACGCACACTCTCACCTGTTTAACAGTAAATCTCTTCCTGACAGACAACGGCCCTATGATAGCGAGTGCCAATGTTGTTTGGTGGGTAGTTCGGTGGCTACTGCGCCGTCCATTACGTAGCTCAAGTCTACAAAATCAGATCCCTGTAGCTTTCAAGAATAATTTTCTTTCCTGCGAGGGAAATGCAGCTGACGTGCCTTTGCATCTAGTCCTTGAACTACAGGAACGTCAAAAATGTGCAGTAGCAGGTTGTGAAATATAGGCAGGATTGTAAGTTCCAGTTTGATTCAATTACGACTGATTCTCTATTGTAATATTCCCATTGCAATATATTACAGTAAAATATTAAAATTACGACATATAATAGACCCTCTTTCTTTGAAACAGTTCAGACTTCCTCTTTCATGAATCTACATTTTTTTATGTATCTGCATTTCTTTATGCCGGGCACTGTGTCTTCCATGTGCGAGCAGTTTCAGTGAAGGCCGGTGGTCCTTCTTTACAAGCACCGCAGCATATATCTCTGTCAGTTAACGTAGGGTATTTTATAACTGTGTTAAATGACTATTTTTAGTAGATGTGGTTTCCACTTTTCCGATCCAAAAGTTTCACAAGCGAGCATTACAGCCTGATATCTGATTACCAGTTCCAATTCTACGCTTTTTTCGTGTTAAATTTATGTACGGACTGCAGTTTTTTAAACGAAAATTTCGTTAATAACAGTGTGATATGATACTATTTTTAGCTTCGTATCCTGTGGGGTCGTGTTATTTTATTAAACACTCTGGGAGCGAGCGATAACGACTCCTCTGGGACACGTCAGCTGCAGAGTTTGTCAATATTTGTCGCCGTTACCCGCGAAGCGGGAATTTCCTCGCCTGGAGATGTGCGTAACGCATCGAAGTGTTAACGCTCCGTGCTATTTGTCCAGTGGCGCCTGGCGTCATTACGAGATCACTCAGAGCGGTAAGCATCACCTCCTGCCAGCCACTCGTTAGTGGTCCATCTGCAGCTTAGCCACATGACTGCTAATTGCCAATTAGCACCTGTGAATGAAGAGAAATTTGCCCGAAACCTCTAGTCCAACCCGTGTGTCAGGGGACTTGGTTTATCTTCAGCATACTTAAAACTAATAAATGTGGATCTACGAGAAAAATTAACAAGAGCCAACAGAGTACTGTCGATTTACTAATTAATTTTCGATGTAGATGAACTTTTTTGGGTATATAGTCAGAGCGGAATAAAGGCACCGTTTGCTGTGCGACTATTCTGCTATTTTTATCATGCAGTTCATTTCGTAAAAGAAGCAGAGCCTTTCTCAGTCACATTGTTGGTTCTAAATCCACCGCCCATTATTACACGTGCTCCGTACCTGTTCAATGAGGTACGAAGTGAGGGACCTACAGCTTCAGCTACACTCTGAACCACACTATTTTTCGCACATTCAAGATATTGTCAGTGATGAAAAACTTATTAGTGTCAGGCAACAGAATCCATTTGTGAAGGAGCGTAGCTCAGGATCGTTCATAGAGTTGGCGTAGCATTCTGACAAACCCACTAACATCAAATCCAGGCTGCCATGAGACGTTGCCTTCCCCTGCACCTCACTGAGTACACCTTTGAAACTGTTGTCAGGAAGTAGTTATGAGTTGGAAAATAAACTCGTAGTGGGCTACTAAAAATACATTGATTACTTTAGATTCAATGACGTGAAAATATATTCAACATACAGAAGTTAATTCCTTTGCGGTGATAGTAGAACATAAAAACAGATTGAAGGCACTCATTGCTAGAAAATAATTGGAACCATTGCATGAGACATAGATCTAACGGAAATAAAAAGGAACACTGGAAATAAGAAATCAGTTCACAAGGAATTATAAGAGATGCACCAGTTTTTTGATTAGAAAACTCGTGATGCCGCCGCTGAGAACTGCTGTTAAATGTGTGAATGTTCTTAGGTTCGCAACTACTTCTAGTTATCGTCAAAAAATAATCGGTAGAATTCTGCTTCACCATCGTTTTAATGTTTCTGATATGTTATTTGAACCAAATATCCTGCATAGTGTTAAAATTACTGAATAATTCCGGCACTCTATTGTTTAATAAAAATATGTGTCGTCACTGACGTGTTTTAAGGTGAGATATCGGTCTTCTTGTGGTGTTGTACACTGTGGAAGTCCCCTACTGCAGCGCCTAGACACGTTTCCTGTTGTTGGAATCGTTGCCATAATCTTGAGATCACACTTTGTGGCACACGGAGGGCCCGTTTCTACAACCTGCTGTGTTTGACCATCCTTCAGTCACCCTAGTATTCTACCCCTCATAACGTCATCAATATGTGTTCTTTGAGCCATTTTCAACAAACAGTCACCATTAGCACATCTGAAAACGTCTTGTTAAAGGTTTTAAGGTGTTAGTACTCTTTTTTCCTCAAGAGGTTGCAAAAATCAACTAACCATTGGCAAAACAAAGGTTTATTAGCCCTTGACCTACGTTTCGATATTTCTAAAAATATCTTCTTCATGAGTCCTGGGCCTTGTTACATCACCTGATGATACATTAGATTAGCTGAAGCCGAACGGCTCTTGTCATTCATAGAATTGACAAAAAACAAGAACTATCCCAAGTCATGGCTTTAGATAGCAGCCGGATTACATTCAACGAATATCAGAATGAATGCTCACTGGTTAATGCCCACTGGTAGAAGCTCTTGTCAACATAAAATTGTAACAGGAGACACAGGATAGAACATTTACGAAAGTTAAGTGTACATCATGCCAGAGACAAAGGCCAACTTTTCGCAGTACCTGTCTGCGACTCAGTGTCTTTGCTGTATGGTGAGTAGCATTCTATCCTTTCCATAATATTGTCATTATCTATCCTGGATTTTCCATTGTTTGGTTTTGCGTAACGTCTTTTCTCCCATCCCACAACCAAGTTATGTTTTCCTTTGTTATTATTTTGTAACGCCATTATATTCAGCGTCAGTCGTTTACTTCCTCTGCTTTCTTGTGTTCGCGTGTCGACTTGAAAACTAGAGATGAGCAAAACTGTTATTTTAAGTGATCGGATCAAAACTGTTAGTCACTGAAATGAACTAGCTTTTTTCCATTACTCAGCATTCACCATTACCTCACAAAAATAAGTAAAAGGAAAGTACATTGTCTTTTTAATTCTGTTAATAAAACCTGTATTTTTATCTGATTTTGTGCTATTCTGAAAGAACATGTAAAGTGCACTAATGATTTTGTATTACTCCCTAACAACTGTTTTACATTTCAGCTGCTGTAAAAATTATAAATGTTACAACAAAATCGTAAATATTTTTTATCAAGTAGAAAATAGAATGAGGACCTTGTTATATTTTGATGTTTTTACTGGAAAGAAACAGTATAAAAATTGTAACAAGTATAACTGAAGTGCATCTGTTCAAAAATGTTCAAATGTATGTGAAATCGTATGGGACTTAACTGCTAAGGTCATCAGTCCCTAAGCGTACACACTACTTAATCTAAATTATCCTAAGGGCAAACACACACACGCATGCCCGAGGGAGGACTCGAACCTTCGCCGGAACCAACCGCGCAGTCCATGACTGCAGCGCTTAAGACAGCTCGGCTAATCCCGCGCGGCAAGTGTGTCTGCAGTTATCGCTTACAGTCAGTATTACCATATAATTCCCATAAAGAAAAAAATTTATCAATGTTGTCATTTATAAATAAAATTTTACCCATTTAGTGATGTGAGTCTCTTTCTCTTCTTATTGTCCCTTTTTCCTGCTTTTGAAAATATTCGTTCGCAGGCCACTGATGTTGCTGTGTTGCATAATACTTTCAGAACCAGTTGATACAGCCTTGGCCACAGCAATATTCTTGCTTCCCACCAGCTCAAAGGATTGCTGTTTCCCTCCACTAAATAGTTGTCCACTTCGACAATTGCCGCACTTTCTGGGTCGTGACTTGCTTGAAGCTGACCAATAGTTTCATTGAACTCCTCCCAGACTGAAGACATCTTATGTGTCTTAGTGGTAACAGGTTGAGAAATGGGCAACGTTTTTTTTTTTTTTTTGAACAACGAACGCTTTTATTTGTGCAATATTCTTCATGTAACGCTTCTGAAATGTTTTGTAGTTAGAAAACCTCTTTGAATCAGGGCTTCCAGTAACGTTGCCTGACTAATCAGTTCTTTGCTGGAGATAACCCCAAACCACTCTGATAACCCTTAAGGGAATTATCAACCAGTGGCTATACTCCTTGAGGATATTGATTATTTTTCTCTTTAAGAGATTCTAGTTGCTCTTCCATTGATCTTGATTTTCATTATTTTGATTGATCATCATTGATCATCACTAAAAGTGAGGCTTTTTTTCTCTTAGGACATTTCTTTGGTTGCCTCAGCTAAAACATTCAAAATCTTTAAATCCTGTTGCATTATCTCCCAGTCTGTACCTTTTATGTTAAATGCGTTAGATTTTCGAGCTAAAATAGCGAGACAAGAAATTGTGAGATCTTTATTTAAAGTGAACCTTTGTGACATTTCGTAAGTATACTTCGAGCTGGTTGGCACATCTTGTTACAGTCAACCATATTTTAAATTTTTTTTTACGCTTCAGTGAGTTTGTATAAAGCAAAGGATCCCTCTTTAAAAAGATAACAACTATTTGATAACGTCAGCGGTTTTCTGAAAGGACTTCTGAACTGCGTGTTGCGCAGTGAAGTTGAAATAATGTGCAAAGCTTGAGATATGTGGAAGTTTCAGAAGTATGGCCGTTAATTTGATATTTTGATGTATCTTCTGTTATTATAGAAGTGATTTTGAAACTGATATTGTTTTTAGGCTAAAAGACTTTACTCAGTTTGAGATGTTTTCTGCAGTGTCTCTCTCTTCGAACTGTGAGCACTTTAAAAAGTACGACTTGAGTTCACCATTCTCATCTACGAAATGTACAGTGAGTGAATGGAAAGTAATGATATCTACACTTGTCCACCCATCAGGCGAAAGGCAGACTGCCTTCACAGTGGTCAAATCATTTTAATTTTATCAAATAGCTCATGATGCAAACTGGGCATTGGAGAGTTTGACAATGTTTTTCGACATAGTTAATTATAATTCTGGCAAAGTATATATATATATATATATATATATATATATATATATATATATATATATATATTGTCTCTTCAACTATAGAGAAAAAATGGTATTCTCTGCAAATCATTTTTGCAAGCTGTACATCTAATGCCATACCAGTATTTAATATGAACAGCTTCTTTATAATATTAAAAAAAAGTCACTTATTGGTTGTTGTAAATGAAAAGCAGTTGAGGATGAAGGCAACACAAATGCAAATAAATCAGAGCTTGGCGCAGAACAAACTGTTGTACAGCAATGAGAAGTACACTGGTAAAATTAAAATATTTACAATTAACATAGCAATTATAAATTGTAAAAGATTAAAGTGAGAACAAATATACATCCAGCACAATCTACAGTCGGAAGTTATAGAGTAATATGTTGAACGTTGTGATCTAGATTCACAACCGTGAAGCTTGTATCACATGCGGAAAGGTCTGAAGCAATTATAGTGATTATGAAACTCGCGAAGGCACGCCTGATAATATGTGAGGTTTTCAGTATCGAAAGATATAAATTTTAAATAATATGATATCCAAATTTGGGCAACAGAGCGCGTGAACAAAAGATGGCAGGATAATGGTGCGGATAAAGGCTTGTAAAAAAAGCAGTGCAAATGAACTGTAACGCCTGTGCTTTAGTACCTATGAACTTTTCTACTCCTGCAGTCACTAGTTCTAGAACTGTGGCTCTATTGTTACTGTAGAACATAGTTGGCCACCACTTTCAACCCATTTTGACAAACTCCATTGTCCTGAGACACCAGAGAAATAACAGATGAGCAGGTGGAGTAGTGGCATGCAAACCCTTTAACTTATTGCTGACGTTGCTACACATCCATTAATAATGAAGACAAACAAGCAAATATATGTTCATAAATATCAAATCCCTTAAGAAAATTTGTCTGATGTGCGTCCTCTACAGATCTCAGAAAGTAGGTGGGTTGGAATGCTTCAGAACTGACCTTTCATAATTCGATTCGACTTAGAAGTATACATATAATGCTAGGAAAATTAATATAAATATTCTGTCCCGTTACTGTGAAATTCAAGTGTGTAGCTTCTTCTTCAAATGTAACAGTACTGCAACTTGCACAACCCGTAATGAAGCCTATAGTCTGGCCCCCATAAATATACTTGTCACGAAATCCAAAAGAAAAGAAATTAGTACCTGTAGTATCAGCTTCCTCCCCCCCATGAAACACAGACCTTGACAGTGGTGGGGAGGCTTGCGTGCCTCAGCGATACAGATGGCCGTACCGTAGGTGCAACGGAGGGGTATCTGTTGAGAGGCCAGACAAACGTGTGGTTCCTGAAGAGGGGCAGCAGCCTTTTCAGTAGTTGCAAAGGCAACAGTCTGGATGATTGACTGATCTCGCCTTGTAACAATAATCAAAACGGCCTTGCTGTGCTGGTACTTCGAACGGCTGAAAGCGAGGGGAAACTACGGCCTTAATCTTTCCCGAGGGTATGCAGCTTTACTGTATGATTAAATGATGATGGCGTCCTCTTGGGTAAAATATTTCGGAGGTAAAATAGTCCCCCATTCGGATCTCCGGGCGGGGACTACTCAAGAGGATGTCGCTATCAGGAGGAAGAAAACTGGCGTTCTACGGATCGGAGCGTGGAATGTCAGATCCCTTAATCGGGCAGGTAGTTTAGAAAATTTAAAAAGGGAAATGGATAGGTTAAAGTTAGATACAGTGGGAATCAGTGAAGTTCGGTGGCAGGAGGAACAAGACTTTTGGTCAGGTGACTACAGGATTATAAACACAAAATCAAATAGGGGTAATGCAGGAGTAGGTTTAATAATGAATAGGAAAATAGGAATGCGGGTAAGCTACTACAAACAGCATAGTGAACGCATTATTGTGGCCAAGATAGATACGAAGCCCACACCTACTACAGTAGTACAAGTTTATATGCCAACTAGCTCTGCAGATGACGAAGAAATTGAAGAAATGTATGAACAAATAAAAGAAATTATTCACATAGTGAAGGGGGACGAAAATTTAATAGTCATGGGTGACTGGAATTCGGTAGTAGGGAAAGGGAGATAAGGAAACGTAGTAGGTGAATATGGACTGGGGCAAAGAAATGAAAGAGGAAGCCGCCTGGTAGAATTTTGCACAGAGCACAACTTAATCCTAGCTAAAACTTGGTTCAAGAACAATAAAAGAAGACTGTATACATGGAAGAAGCCTGGAGATACTGACAGGTTTCAGATAGATTATATAATGGTAAGATAGAGATTTAGGAACCAGGTTTTAAATTGTAAGACATTTCCAGGGCAGTTGTGGACTCTGACCACGATCTATTGGTTATAACCTGTAGATTAAAACTAGAGAAACTGCAAAAAGGTGGGAATTTAAGGAGATGGGACCCGTATAAACTAAAAGAACCAGAGGTTGTACAGAGTTTCAGGGAGAGCATAAGGGATCAATTGACAGGAATGGGGGAAAGAAATACGGTAGAAGATGAATGGGTAGCTTTGAGGGATGAAGTAGTGAAGGCAGAAAAGGATCAAGTAGGTAAAAAGACGAAGGCTAGTAGAAACCCTTGGGTAACAGAAGAAATATTGAATTTAATTGGTGAAAGGAGAGAATATAAAAAAGCAGTAAATGAAGCAGGCAAAAAGGAATACAGACGTCTCAAAAATGAGATCGACAGGAAGTGCAAAATGGCTAAGCAGGGATGGCTAGAGGACAAATGTAAGGATGTAGAGGCTTATCTCACTAGGGGTAAGATAGATACTGCCTACAGGAAAATTAAAGAGACCTTTGGAGATAAGAGAACCACATGTATGAACATCAAGAGCTCATATGGACACACAGTTCTAAGCAAAGAAGGGAAAGCAGAAAGGTGGAAGGAGTATATAGAGGGCCTATACAAGGGCGATGTACGTGACGACAATATTATGGAAATGGAAGAGGATGTAGATGAAGATGAAATGGGAGATACGATACTGCGTGAAGAGTTTGACAGAGCACTGAAAGACCTGAGTCGAAACAAGGCACTGGGAGTAGACAACATTCCATTAGAATTACTGACGGCCTTGGGAGAGCCAGTCCTGACAAAACTCTACCATCTGGTGAGCAAGATGTATGAAACAGGCGAAATACCCTCAGACTTCAAGAAGAATATAATAATTCCAATCCCAAAGAAAGCAGGTGTTGACAGATGTGAAAATTACCGAACTATCAGTTTAATAAGTCACAGCTGCAAAATACTAACGCGAATTCTTTACAGACGAATGGAAAAACTAGTAGAAGCCGACCTCGGGGAAGATCAGTTTGGATTCCGTAGAAATGTTGGAACACGTGAGGCAATACTGTCCCTACGACTTACCTTAGAAGCTAGATTAAGGAAGGGCAAACCTACGTTTCTAGCATTTGTAGACTTAGAGAAAGCTTTTGACAATGTTGACTGGAATACTCTCTTTCAAATTCTGAAGGTAGCAGGGGTAAAATACAGGGAGCGAAAGGCTATTTACAATTTGTACAGAAACCAGGTGGCAGTTATAAGAGTCGAGGGACATGAAAGGTAAGCAGTGGTTGGGAAGGGAGTGAGACAGGGTTGTAGTCTCTCCCCGATGTTATTCAATCTGTATATTGAGCAAGCAGTGAAGGAAAACGAAATAAAAATTCGGAGTAGGTATTAAAATCCATGAAGAAGAAATAAAAACGTTGAGGTTCGCCGATGACATCGTAATTCTGTCAGAGACAGCAAAGGACATGGAAGATCAGTTGAACGGAATGGATAGTGTCTTGAAAGGAGGATATAAGATGAACATCAACATAAGCGAAACGAGAATAACGGAATGTAGTCGAATAAAGTCGGGTGATGCCGAGGGAATTAGATTAGGAAATGAGACACTTAAAGTAGTAAAGGAGTTTTGCTATTTGGGGAGCAAAATAATTGATGATGGTCGAAGTAGAGAGGATATAAAATGTAGACTGGCAATGGCAATGAAAGAGTTTCTGAAGAAGAGAAGTTTGTTAACATCGAGTATAGATTTAAGTGTCAGGAAGTCGTTTCTGATAGTATTTGTATGGAGTATAGCCATGTATGGAAGTGAAACATGTACGATAACTAGTTTGGACAAGAAGAGAATGGAATCTTTCGAAATGTGGTGCTAGAGTAGAATGTTGAAGATTAGATGGGTAGATCACATAACTAATGAGGAAGTATTGAATAGGATTGTGGAGAAGAGAAGTTTGTGGCACAACTTGACCAGAAGAAGAGATCGGTTGGTAGGACATGTTCTGAGGCATCAAGGGATCACCAATTTAGTATTAGAGGGCAGTGTGGAGGGTAAAAATCGTAGAGGGAGACCAAGAGATGACTAAACTAAGCAGACTCAAAAGGATGTAGGTTGCAGTAGATACTAGATGAAGAAGCTTGCACAAGATAGAGCAGCATGAAGAGCTGCATCAAACCAGTCTCAGGACTGAAGACCACAACAAACAGTATCAGCTTACAACACATTTTTCATGATTCATTATCTAAATAATGCAAGGAATAAACTTTGCCAACATACAGAATCTTCAGATGTATCAGCGTGCCTGGACTTGCAGCGGAGGCACAAGAGGTAATTTGGGAGACAACTTCCATACCATTCCAGATCAAGAGAGACCAACTCTATTTATTTACTACAAAAGTAACTCTATTACACAACAAATATGCTCCCCCAAAGAGCGGAAACCTGAATGGAAAACCTGCACCATGGTTAACGGAAGAGCGAAAACAGTTCATGAATCTCAGAGGCACTGCACATTGAGCTTAGAAACTACTTCCTACCCTTCAGAACAAAATTGATTAGAAGCAGAAAGCAAACAGAATCAATCAATCTGATAGAAACTACAATTATAACATGCCAAAACATTACCCTAAGACAGATATTCTATGGAAAAGCTTCTATGACCTAGGCAACAGAAGACAAAGTAGAGGTTGCAACTGATCCCATTGTCCCAACCGAAGAACTAAACCAGTACTTGACTTTAGTGCAAACCCCATTGAACCGTAAAGAGATGCTAATGCTGTCGAAAAACGATTCATCTCATGAATTACTGTACAGGTCTGCGTCGCAGTCTAAATGATCAAGCTTATTGGTGACCCCATTACTACTCATAAAAACTATTGCTCCCTAGACCTTTAAGCTCTTGCCAGGACAACACAGCAGAAACATTCGTTCCCATTAGAATACAACCACTAGAAATCCGACTGCTAAGAAAAGTAGCTGGGTACATTCTGTATGACTGGAGAGAGACTGCAGACATCAAAAAAGAACTGAGAATGAATAACATACATGAGCAGATTAAAGAACACAGAAACTGAAAAGATTGCGCCACTAGAGTGGAAGATGACAGATTACCAAAACTAGTGTTGCTTATTACCCAGTGGGCACGAGAACTTTAGGAAGACTGAGGAAAATCAACAATTTCAACCAAGGGGGCGTAACAGGTAAATTCTAAATATACCCAGAAAGCACAAGAGAACTCATACTAAAAATATTATTTTTTGAGTAACTGTGAGTTTCATAAGTTTTGTGATTACATGTGAAACACTCTTCTGATGTAAGAGGATTGTTGAAGGCACAAATCAGTCTCGGTTAAATGATTAAATAAAAAATTCAACATAATATACAATTTGCCCCAAGACGAATGGCCAATATTCATGGATGAGACAGGTATGATCATTTGAAGGAAAATACTTCATGTGGACAAATACATTATTCTGAATGGTTTCAGAGACAGAACTTATTTAATGGACATTTTTACTTATTTTCTATATTGTTCAATACAGTGTCATTTTTTTACAACGTTACATAGTAGTTTGGATTAAATCGAGACCAATAATTTTATGTGGACTCATGGTCTATAAAGTTAGCAAACTACTGCCAACAGGCTTACCTGTACCTCAACGCAAGCACGTTGTACAAGATTTTCTGTATTCCCTCATTCTTTTCACACTACCTGTAATTTCTTGAGAAAAAATGGGTAATACTTTTTAAAGAAAATTTAATTTATTTTAATTTTATACTGCAACAAGTTTTCGCTAGAGGCCGCCGATTTCTTGTTATTTGAGAAAAACGTATAAAAGTAACTTTAAATACGTTCCATCCCAGAAACCAATTGGAATAGGTCATATCTACATATTTAGTTTTTTCCTCAAATGATGACGCCTCTCATACAATTTCTCCTGAGACAATCTTCATACGAGGCCTATCATGAATGTTAAATTAATTATATGTTATACATACAATAACATTTGGTATTCTATCCACCCTAAGAATGAAACCTTCATAAGGGCTACCAACACAACAACAATAGCAACTATAAATGCAACAGATACAGATGAAGACATAATAGTTCACCTAGCAAGAACACTCACACAACAAGATAAGAGAAGAGCAACAGCACAAGAAGACGACGATTAGAAAAAATCAAACAAGGTTACAAAGAATAATGAGCTAAACTCGGGTGGAGAGGTGCTCAGTCAAGAAAGCTAGTTGCAAGCTGTATCACTGCGCCAAGAGTGCAGAACCCCTCAAGTTGACGAGTGGTCTACCCCGTCGATCTCGTCCACGAGATTTAGTTGGCTTCGTGGGGAGCAGCTTGTAATCAGATTTGCAAGAGTTGTGGGGAGTGGTGAGCTACTGAGCTAACTTGCAATCTGATTCGTGAGAATGTTGGGCAACAGTGAGCTAGTGATATGGACTAGGATCCGATCGGTGAGAGTGGTGGGGAGCCTAAGCTATTGGGAGGGGAGTGGATGGTTTGCCATACGCTCTGTACAGTGTATGTGGCTCAAGACTGGAGCTTTTATGATCACTGGCAACACATTCCAAGTGCGATGCTAAGCGAAAGAATAACAAATAACAACTCACTCAAAAGTATCTAAACGTTTATTGAACTACTAAAATTTGAGATATTTTTTTGAACTCAAGAGTGGAAACATGATGTTGGAAGTATTTTCCACATTGTATTGTACTGAATCACTGCTGTCCGTTTGACCCTGTAGCTGCGCTGTCAATGCGGCGGATTCTGAAGTGAAGGGACCTAGGTTTGATTCCCAGGTGTGTCAAAGATCTACTTTTTCACTCGGTGACGGGGTAAAGTGTTGTGTTTGCTTTCATATCGCCATAAATAATATTACTGTTGAGATGGCTCAATTGGTTCTGGCCGCCAGCCAATCGCAAAAAAAACGAAACTTTCTTTATTTTCTGTTTTATGGAGGATAAAAACTTAATGTACTAGTAAGGTATGCAGGTCCACATGGCCACACGGGTTCAGATTTTTTGAAGCTTGGGGACGTTTTATCAAGGATTATCAACCCTCTCGCCCTAGTTCAACACATGACTACAAGACCAAGCTGATTGTTGATGCGGCATCTCATGTCCCACATTAATCTCTTCAGTACAATTAATCCTAGACCTTCAAATTGATCACACTTGCGGTATCACCCTCACGAACTTTTGCGTGATGTTTTCCATACCTTCCTGTGCCACACGAACTTGTATCTCATCCTACGAACCTCTTCCCACCCCTCACTTCTCTTGTGCCTTAATCCAGTTCACACATACGAATCTCACATTATATAGACACATCTGCTGTCTCTTCATACATACTGTTCTTCACACGTACTACGCAGAGACCTGCAACCAATATTACAATCTTCTTATTTACTTTTATCTTTGATCTCGTTGTGTTTTCACGTCAATTTCAATCAGTTTTCGCCTTTCCTTATTGGTCTACTGCTTCGGATTTCGTCTTGTTTTCCCATACTTCACCTGTTCCATCATTTCAGATTTTTTCTCCGTATTTTTATTGTACTTTTGTAAATGTTTTTGCTCGTATAACTACGTTATTTACGTATTTTAAGCGTTTTTATCTTACACCATGGATCCTTGCTCCTTCTATATGCACCACCACAGAAAAGTTTCCTTATTATTAACCAGAAGCCAGTTATACGTACTGTTCCGGCTTTGTTAATTGGCTCATCGAATCCTCCCCCCCCCCCCCCCCCCAAATGCCCTTACCATCAAGTTAAGCATCTCCAGATGCAACCCCTCCTTCCAATGACCTTCATCTGTTCAGATTCCACCAGTCCTTAATTCTCACCAACAAAGTCCTGCAAAACCATGCCAATCGGGCCAAAATCTTCTTGCAGCACCTCCTCGTTATTCATAAAATTCTCCTGCTGTGCAGCCCCAGATCCCCAGATGCCATCTCAAACAATGAAAGCCTTGCCCTCCAGGAACTATAGCAGCATGCTCAACGCCACCTCAAAAAACTCTCCAACCTGTTCACTTCTAACTTCCACCATCGACTACCACTAAAACAGTTTCCAAATATCCTCCACATTCCCTCATCTCATAGCTGACAGACCCTACCTTGCAGACCTAATACATTTAACTAACCCTCAACACCATACAGAATCCACAACCTAAACAGACCCGAAACACATTCATGAACCTTTCCTCCAAAAGTCTTAGTGCCATAGAGATATCTGTCCTTTCCAAAGGCCTTACCTTTGGCGCTGCTCCAAAATTATAACATGCTGGACTTGTTTGAGACCTTCTCTCGTTTTCCCAGACCCTGTAATGAAAACACTTTATTGTCACCAACCCTACCAATCAGACCAACCTAATACCGATGTTGAAACCTGCCTGACTCAGTTAATTCCACTTCCAGTTGTGATCCATCCCCTCTCTCCCCTAATCAGCCACAGTTAGCTTTCCAAAATTTCTTAACCTCAAACCTTGTCTCACCAAAGTCTTCAACATACAAGCTAACCTTACATCAACCACCTAAAATCTTATCCCAACCTTATTATCCTATCTGCTGGCAAAGTCTCCAACACTGTTGTTTTGAACCGCAAAAGCTACCTGGCACAAAAACTCTGGCAGCTGTCAGATTTGACAACCTTTAAATCCTGCTGCAGTGCTCCTTAGGCACACCCTAGAAATCCTTAGACCAATCCGACAACCTCTCTGCAGAGTGTGTCTCTCCCTCCTGACCCCTACCACTCCCCACACTCCTATATTCGGCACACTTACTGAAATCCATAAACCCAATGGCGCAGCATGCGCCATTGTGGCTGGTTACCATGCCCCACTCAGAGAATCTCAGCTTTTGTACAACAACGCCCTCAGCCTATTACCCCTTATACGAAAGATGCCAACCATTTCCCCCATAGACTCTACACTGTTCCTGTCCCTTTACCACATGGTGCCCTTTATACTAACATCCATAATGCCCAAGGCCTGGCTGCTACTGAACACTACCTTTCCCAGTCCCTGATGGATTCCAACTCTACAAACACCTTCCTGGTCACCACAACCAACTGCTTCATCACCCACAATTACTTCTCCCTTTTAAGGCATCACACCGAGGCAATTCCCAGGTATGGCAATAGACAAATGCGTGACACAATCCTAAGCAAATCAATTAATGGCCATCTAGAGAAATCCTTCCTAGACACTCAGAATCCCAAACCCCTCACCTGGCTTAGAGTCACTGATGGCATCTTCATGATATTGACTGAGTTTGAGGATCCACATTCCTCCAGAACCTTGTAACCTTCTTCCACATTCACTTTACCTGGTCCTCCTCAACCCAACAAGCTAATGTCCTCTATGTTGACCTCCAACTCAAATATGGCTACATAAGCACTTCCATCCATTAAAAAAAATGTTGACCTCCACCTCAAAGATTGCTACATAAGCACTTCCATCCATAAAAAAAACATACCAACCACCATCAATACCTTCACTTCGACTTCTGACACCCATTACATACTAGAAAGTACCTTCCATATAGCCTAGTCACCTGTGGCCACTGCATCTGTAGTGATGATAAACCCTCTGGAAATGTACCAAGAGTCTCATTGGGGCCATGATTACCCTACCAGTCTTGTACCTAAACAGATATCTTGTGGCTTACCTCTCCAGACACCTGTCACCTCCTAAAGTCCCACCATATAACTAAAGAGCAGTGTAACCTACGTGATTCAGTACCAGCCAGGACTAGAGCAACTGACTGACATTCTCCACCAGGGTTTCGACTACCTCTCATTGTGCCCTGAAATGAGAAATGACCTACACACTATCCTCCCCACTCCTCCCACAGTGATGTTCTGCCACCCACAGAACCTACACTGTACCCTTGTCCATCCCAATACAACCCCTTCTCCCAAGCCCTTGCCTCGAGGCTCATATCCTTATAATGGACCTAGATGCAGGACCTGTCCCATTCAACAACCCCAATCCGGTCACAAGCATCACCTCTCCCATTTAAGGAAAGGTAACCTGTGAAACCAGCCATGTGATCTACAAGCTAACTTGCAAGCACTGTTCTTCCTTCTACATGTGCCTGATAACCAACAAGCTGTCGGCCTGTATGAATGACCACTGACAAACTGTGGCCAAGAAACAGCTGGTTCACCAAGATGTTCAGCAGGCTGCTTGTCACAACGTTCTCCACAGTGAGCCATCTAGAACCTTTGGACTAACACCAGCTTTTCTGAATTGCACAGATGAGAACTCTTCTGGCAGTGTATCATACATTCCTGTAGCCCTTCTGGCCACAACTTTCGTTAGTTATTATTCTGGAACCACCTACCTTTCCCTGTTCCCACTCCAAAATCTCTTATTCCACAAGCTCACCCACAGTCTTTTTACTTCTCTCCTTTTCCACCCCCACTGCAACCTCCATCTAATCTCCTGACTGCACCAGCTACCCTACCCTCTCTCCACTTCATTCCTGTATGTTCCACCAAACAGAACTTTATCATCACCTTCCCATACTCTGCTCTCCCTCCCCTATTTTCCTTGTTAGCCCCATGAGCCAAATTGCTTCTCCCATCATATGTTGCTACTCGCAATCTGGCCTCAGCAGCAAGAGACAGTGGTCATGCGTGTATGAGAGCTGAATTTGTGAGTATGTTGCGTATTTCAGAAGAAGGTCTTCGGCCGAAAGGGTACGTATTTAGTACTCTTTCTGCTGTACCTGTCTTTGACTTATCTTCGCCACTATATGGTGAGCGGCAACCTATCCTTTTCATAACATAGTCATATTTATATCTATATCCCTATCTATATCTATATCTTTCATTCACAATGTAAGTTAATAATGAATGCTCCTGGACGAACAAGACAGTTTATTTCTATATGTGAACAATCTCTTGCAATGTTTATGTGCATATTTCGTGTTTGTGTGACACCTGAAGATGAAAGTTTATATTTATGAGGAACCTCATGGTTCTTTCTACTGAAATGGTTCAAATGGCTCTGAGCACTATGGGACTCAACTGCTGTGGTCATTAGTCCCCTAGAACTTAGAACTAATTAAACCTATCTAACCTAAGGACATCACACATCCATGCCCGAGGCAGGATTCGAACCTGCGACCGTAGCAGTCTCACGGTTGCGGACTGCGCGCCTAGAACCGCGAGACCACCGCGGCCGGCCTTTCTACTGAAACATACTGTAAATAGCTATACTATAGTTTAAAATTTGTGTCGATAGAGGTGCGGAAGATGTACGAGACAGATGAAATAACCACAGGCTTCAAGAAAAATGTAATAATTGCAATTCCGAAGATAGCAGGTGCTGACAGATGTGAACACTACCGAACTATCAGTTTAGTAAATCGTGACTGCAAGAGACTGCCATGAGTTCTATGCAGAAGGATGGAAAAACTGGTAAACACCGACCTCAGGCAAGATCAGCTTGGATTCTCCAGAAATGTGGGAGCGCGCAAGTCAGTTGTGGCACTACAACTTATCTTAGAAGATAGGCTAAGGAAAGGCAAACCCCCGTTTATAGTATCCGTAGGCTTATATGAAGCTTTTTACGATGTTGTCTACACTAATTGTTTTGCGAAAGTATCAAGTTTAAGATACAGGGAGTGAAATTCTGTTTACAGCTTGTACAGAAACAGTATGGTAATTATAAGAACCGAGCTAGAGAGGCATGAAAGGGGAACAGTGTTTGAGAAGGGAGTGAGACAGGGTTGTATTCTATCCCTGATGTTATTCTATCTGTACATTGACCAATCAGTAAAGGACACCAAACAAAAAGTTGGAGAAGAAATTTAACTTCAGGGAGAGGAAATGAAAACTTTGAAGTTGGCAGATGACACTGTAATTCTGTCAGAGACAGCAAAGGACTTGGAAGATCAGTTGAACAGAATGGACAGTGTCATCAAGGGAGGATATAACATGAACATAAAAAAAACCAAACCAAGGATAATGGCATGTAGTCCAATAAAGTCGGGTAATGCTGAGGGAATTCGATTACAAAACGAGACTTTTAAAATTTCAGTTAAATGTCATTATGTGGGCAGCAAAATAAATGATGATGGCTTAAGTAGAGAAATGTTCGTATACAAATTTATTAGCATCAAATACCAATGTAAGTTTTGGGAAATCTTTGGAGAGTAGCCATGTATGGAAGTGAAATATGGACGATAAACTTTTAAGAGAAGAGGAGAATAGAAGCTTTTGAAACGTGGTGCCACAGAATAATGCTGAAGTTTAGGTGGGTAAATCCCGTAACTAATGAAGAGGAACTTAACAGAAATGGGGAGAAACGGAATTCATGGCAAAACCTGACTAGACGAAGGGATCTATTGATAGGACACATTCTGGGACATCAAAGATCACCAGTTTAGTATTGGACAAAGGGTGGGGGGTAAAAATTGTAGACGGAGACAAAGAGACGAATACAGTAAGCAGACCAAAAAGATGTAGGTTGCAGTAGTTTTCCGGAGATGAAGATGCTTGAACGGGATAGCGTTGCGTGGAGAGGTGCATCAAACCAGTCTTCGGACTGAAGTCCACGACGCAATGCCATATTACGTTAACAAGTTCTCACTGTAACTTATTTGTAGCGAAATGAAACTCAAAACCGGCAATTGATTACATCCAGCAAACAAAAATGTAATGTAATCCACTAATCCACCTGAACAAGTGGTTCAAAGCCTTCGAGACGCTTCATGGGACAAAATAAAAGATGGCTTACACAGATAATTGCCATAGGTTGGCTTTTATATTCAGTATTATTTCATTTATCATTCATTATTTTTTTTTTATTTGAAAATCTTGTACGTTCGGTGCTCAGCAGCTTGTAAAGTTGACGGAGAACATTGAAAAATTTGGGAGAGGGCACCTCGTTTTATATTATCACGAAATAAAAGAGCGAGCGCCACGGATATGACATACGAACTGGAACAGCAGTCATTAAAACAAAGGCGTTTTTCGTTCCGTCACTCCCCGCAGTGTGTAAAACTATTCTGTTGGCCTCCACCTACATAGGGAGGAATAATCATCATAATAAAATAAGAGGAACCAGGGCTCGCATGGAGCGATCTAAGTGTTCGTTTTTCCAATGCGGTATCCAAGAAGTGGAACGGTAGAGAAGTAGCTTAAAGGTGCCAGCCAGAAATTCTGTTGCGAGCTGCAGAATAATCATGTAGATATAGTAGTCGATGTACATATTTCAGAAATAAGATTTTTTTGTAGTCCCTGACGCGCTTTTCAAAAGTATTTATTTGCCAAATCGGTATCCAGGTGTCTGATGTAGAAAACTGATTTTTAGTCGTGGAGCTCACTACGTTCCAAAGACTCAGATTTTATTTGTAATTTTATTCAAATGAAAGGCAGTTTTCTTATAGCTGTACTTCTTTATTTTTTCCTTGTCTCATATATGCATAATCGATTTAAAGACTATATGATCTCATTAGTTTCTAGAAACGTGCCTAAAAGCTAACTATTACTTTCTAGAAACACGCCTAAAAGCTAACTGGTGATGAGGTAATTTTGTCTTGAAATCGATGGTACTTGCATGAGACAACTTCCAAAATAAAATTTAAAAATCGAGTATGGAAACTGTATTTCATTGGAATAAAACAAAATATTCGAAGTAGAAACTGAGAATTGTTAGCTACGAATATTGTATTGTGACATGAAAAACTCTGAAATGAAATAATGCTAGGAAGGCGACTGTGATGAATTTATATCCTCTGTGATAAAGCTATTGAAATAACGTTGCGTCGCTCAGTGTAAGGGACTATTTTGTGCAGATAATTAGCTACATGGTCACTGCAATTTGTCGGCTTCAGTAAAAATACCAGGTCCGAGATACTAGTAGCGATTAGATGCTAGATTAGCTTGAGTTTCGTGATTTTTGTTGTTGTCTGTGTTAGTACTTAGGGTTATGGAAAAATAGTTTACTTCAGTGAGGAGAGCCGGTGACAAACAATCCAGAGACAGGAGCAAACTGGAGAATTGTGGGTATGTGCCTTCCTACGCGAAAATTCTAACGACTGTGATGCATGTTGTGCTGCCCAGCATGGAATATCATCATATCTACTTGCCGTCAGTGAGTGGTGTGATGAACTGTACTTTAGTGTTGTAACGCGAGAGTTACCACAGTTCCGAACGATAAACACAATTTAGAACGAGAAACTGAACATACAGTTTAATTTGAATACAACAGCGTTCAACTGCAACTGGCTGTTAGAGTAGTAGCTACATTGGGCAGCACTTTGTCGTCGATCATACAAACTACTAGTAAAGTGAGAAGAAAATGTCTTATTGTAAGAAGGCACTAGCGAATAACCAAACTTATTGTCACTGAACCACAAAAACTGCCCATACGAAGAACTAAGTGGAAACAAGATTCCTTACCGATAGAGCGTAATATCGAATAAACTAACAGTGAACACTGAACTAAAGCATACTTTTGAAGATAAAATATCTCAGCGTTCGTAGAATGCACAGACGACAAACGCGTAGCGTGGATGGACGGATGTTCGTACGTTTTCTTAAACGAATATTTTAAAAAACTACGTAGTATGGACTAGGTATTTCTCTTTCTTAAGTTGTTGAATTTTTTAGGGTACTTCTGCCCAAGTAAAGACACTAATATAGATAAAAATAATGCGACAAGTGTTTACTAGCAGAAAAAAAACAATTTAATTATCTTTTTTCATTTTCTCGGTGTATTTACACTAGTTATACAACTTTGTTTCATGTTCGTCTGAGGAGCTGACTGCTTACCCAGCCCTTGTAATAGACCAACCTTTACTTCTCCGCATGATAAACCAAAATTGACGTCGTGTACAAAGCAATAGTTGATTCCGCTTGATAGTATACTCGTATTTTGGGGTCGATTTCTTGCGAATACAGGCCAAATGCTAGGCCGAAGAATTCGAAAAATTGTCGACCCAAGAACTCATGAAAACTGAACGAATATCCGATGATTTCCAATTCTTGCCTAAATATTACTTTACAAGAATCTGAAAATGTGTTTTTGAGGTTCCCTCTAAGACAACATAAATTTTCTCTTCCTAGTTTATAGTGTAGGGTGTATAATAATTGTATATTATAATAATATATTATTTATGGATTTTCAAGGCAGAAAAATACGTAAATACCTATTATAGGTTTAGTGAACATTTTAGAGACATTGACACGTTAGCCATAATATTCGGAAGCGGCAGCAGTCGAATAAGGAAAGCCGGCACGTGTGTCGACATTGGTCACGTTTCTGCCCAATGTGAGAATCATACATCAACGACCGAAGAGTCAGTCGCCGCCCTAGAAACTTTGCGACATTGGCAAAAACACCGAATAAACATCGCCGACAAACGGTCTTGAGATGGTCCGTTGAGGAGGTCCTTCGAGGGGAGAAGGAAGATACGAAGAAACGTCACCTGGACGGACGGACCGATGGTTAGTCAGTGGACGTCAAACTTCGCTACAACGAACGAGCCGCCACGCTGCTCGACAGTAGAAGATGTCGGTACCACGCCAATAGGTCAACGTAGAAGATGCCATGCCACATGTTATCAGATAGAATTTCTTCTGGTGCTTACCCAGGTGCCTGGTGAGGACGAAAGGACTGCGGCCTCACCAAACGTGTCGTTTATGAACGCAGAGGTTGATGAACGCAGTCAGAAGAAACGCCGAACCTGAGGGTCGCTGGTTCGATTCCAGATCGGAGCACTCCGCGCTACGCCGTAGCCGCTTGTTAATGGCGCAATGAGCGAGTTCACAAGGAGGCCGCGCAGCCACCCGAGTGAGTCACGGGAGAATACGCCGTCGGCGTGCCGGTGCAAAACCGAGCAGTTGCCCCGTCAGCTGCCACCGGAGTGTACACGCTACGAGTCCGTCGCTCCGCAGCAACGAGGAATTGAGCGAGGTAAAACACATTATATTACTCTTTTTTTTAAGTGTCGTTTAGTGGAACCACCAAAGTGTCCCTCACAAACCGCTCACTGAGACAAGGAAAGAACCCACTAAAGCGCCCACAAAGTGTCGCTTTCTTCCGTGATAAAATAATGACATTTGCTCCCCTCTCTCACTGACGCTCAATATCTACTGTCACTATACTAAACAATGCAACCTAGGTACTTCTTTAATAACCGAAAAAAGGCATCGTTCCCCATACATCCCTTATAAGTAATGTGGTTGTGCAACACAGGAAACTACTCAAGTACATTCATTATTTTCAGTAAGTATACAATAAGTACCGTACAACTGCAGAACACACTTACCAATAAACTGTTGTATTGTATCTCTTCACAAATGTTAAATTACAAGAAACACAAACAGAAATTGATGGCAGTTATCAACCAAACTGGTTACTTCTGCCACCTTTGGGGGCCTTGTGATATCTACACCTCCTCTATCGTCAACAGTACTTCCTCCGTTTGGCCACTGGAGACTAGATGGTTGTTTTTAGTTTCCTAGATGCGTTGGAGGAAGGATGCAGTATTTAGTTTCAAAGCGCCACTACACCTTATTCTCAAATGTAACTTTAGCTATGAAGAAATAGGTGAGTTCTTCATGTAAATACCACCTTCCATATTCTATAGCCATGTTCATGAAATCCGACGTATTTTCTTCTTGTAAGAGAAATCTATAGATGAGACTCGAACACTTGTTTGACTACGTCACCATTGTCTCGGAGCAACGCAAACAAAATCTCCTTCTACTCATTGGCTGAATTTTTAGATATAAATTTAGGGGAAAAAGCAATGAAATATTAGTGTCATGCAACATTTTGCGTAATGTAATATCTTGTACAGACATCTTTTATTAACCTGACACGTTCCACATCATTACTAAGTGTCGTGTTCATGATCTATGGAACAAGTATTAATCTAATCTAAACTAATCATAGTAAAGTAATGTACCGGTATAGACAAGTAACGGAAAATAAATGAACATAATATAAAATTTTTCTCTTCGTGTAAGTACAGCAAAAATACCCCATTTTTTCTAACCAGATTTCCTTCTTCCAGAATTTTAAGCCCTGGAATCCTTCTCAAGCCATTTTATATAAACCGTAGGTAAAGGATATTGAGTCCTTTCAATCTAATATTTCATGCGTGAATTGATTAGACATAGTTCCTATTACATTTTTAAATTAATTAATCAATCTAATGCCATCAAAATGGGTCAAATGGCTCTGAGCACTATGGGACTCAACTGCTGTGGACATCAGTCCCCTATAACTTAGAACTACTTAAACCTAACTAACTTAAGGACATCACACACATCCATGCCCGAGGCAGGATTCGAACCTGCGACCGTAGCAGTCGCACGGTTCCGGACTGCGCGCCTAGAACCTCGAGACCACCGCGGCCGGCTAATCTAATGCCATCCCTAAATATATAACTGTAAATTATGTTCAACGAATACTTAGCGTTCGATAGCTGTCATCGACAATTCCAAATTAGGTCTTATTAAACAGGTAAAAGTTGTGTCAGAAAAAGTTTTCAATTTACAGTATTTATTCTCTGTGTTCTGTAAATCTCTTTCCTATGCGCTGAATAAAAACAGTTGTTGTGACACTCAATGTTTACATTACATTTACAGTTACCATGAATTTCTTTTAACAGCGAAATAAAACATTAAACACCTACCATTTCATATTTCGTATTTGAATCACCTTAAAACTGAGGCGGAATTCAGGAACTGAGTGACGGTAGCAGTCGGTCCCAACGTAGAAGTTCTGCTTTTTTCTTCATGTTTGTAAAGTTTATAATCGAATGGACGAAACTGTCTATTATTATCCATTTCATTAGGGAACTCCTATTATGAACGGCAGTAACCCTTTTCTCGTTAACAGGTGCCGTTTTCGCTGACTTGTTTGTAGCTTAATAAGAAACGCATGCGCACAAGCAAAGGATGTATAAAAGTTAGTTTATTCGGCATTTCGAATCCCTGCTAGAGTATGTAAAAAACTTGTGTAGAAAGAAATCGGAATTCAAGATGCATTTACGATTTTTCTTGATTTGAGTCCTTCGTACTACGAATACTAACACCATTAAGAAACATTTAGTACTATTTCAAATATTTTTCTTTTTCTTCCCATCAAGTAGTAGGCTTATGGCCTATTCCGACCCCGTTTCGTTTGTCTCCGTATACGCCTCATTCATTTAGGTTTATATTCTGATGTTTCTTTAATTTTGTTATCCTGTATCATATTCTTTCACTCACACGAGTCATATGTAATTCTTTCCTTATCCCATAATTGTTTATTTGCGCCCTCAGAGTGTATCTGTTACTATCCTCACATATTTTATTTCAGCTGTCTTTCCCCTTCTTTGGCATCTGTTAGTTACTGTCTAGGTCTCTCATCCACATGCGAGCAGGTGTTCCGACAGGTGCTTGAAATATCAAACATAATTTCTGTTTATCACCGCGGCAGCCTATAGGAGTATGTTTCTCTAACTTTGCGCACAATTTCTGCGTTCCTAATACATCCCTTTCGATGCATTTCGCAATCACTTAGCTGTAATAGCAGTTAATAAACATTCCAGTTCAACTGATTCTAACTTATTAGCTAGAAAGTAACAAGCGTCCAGTAATGTAAGGCTCATTGAGGGTAAAGCTGTCGTCTTTCACTGTCTGTCGATGCATTCTGAGATGAAGGCCGTCTCGTTCAAAGAGGACTGCCCAGAGGTCTCCCTTATGTTAACCTAGTGTGTTTATTCCCGTGTATTAAGATGGCACATTACTATCACGTGAAAAGCCGCTGTAATTATTTTGCTCGATAAAAACTGTTCTTAGTAATTTCATCATACTGAGTGGGAACAATATTTAGTTTAAATGTTAGCTTCAGTTTTGAGACTATATTTACGCCATTGTATATGGCACTGCGCTGTTGTTGACAAGATTTCTAATAGAACTCCCTCTTCATTATATGGAAATACTTTTCTGTATTGTCATCTACAGTCGTCATATTTAAGACATACTTGTTGGAGGACTGATGGTAAACCAGCTCCAGAATATCTCGCTTAGTTCTAATGGGCCACGTGAATTAACGCCGGCGTGCGACACGTGGTTGGACCGTTATCTGAAGAGTCATCTCGTTTCAGTTTGTGTGCCTGGGAAGGGGACGTGTGCGCAGACTGAATGCGGCTTACAGCGCCAACACTCCATGCCATTCACGACTGACCATAGCTGCCTGCGTCCTTTCAGGACTCCTGTGCGTTATATGGGTGGGTCCCTCTCTGCAGAAAGAACCACTTCTGCTGGGAAACGCGCGATCATAGAGAGGTGCGACAGTTGCTAACAGATAAAACCCCTTCAGAACAGGTGACTCTCTTCCAGAAAGCAATTATGAGCTAATGAGTTTATTGCAGGGTACCTGCAGTACTTCACAGTAACGAACCCTTCAAGTACAATGATCGCTCTTTGAATGTTATGTGAAATACTGAACTGACATGTTCTTACTCCTTGGTATAATGTGATCTTGTTTGAGTATTTCTGGGGCGAATTAAACCTCTATGCCCTCTTTATCCGTAAAAAGCGAGGACCCTGCTTCTTTTCTCACAGTGAACGTTCCATGAGACAGCAAACGTAGTAGCACGAGCTACGGTTTGAGAGATAACTAATGGGGTCACCGTCTTAGATTCCTGGACATTTACCTTGGTATTAGGCATGTTGATGTACTTTCTATAGGTCCACGGATAATCCTCCAACGAGATAGAACATGTAATACAGGCAAAACTTGCGATTTATATTTACGATAGACTAGATATTACGAGAGTTGAGTGAAATGCCATTCAAGTAAGTCATTTGTGTATAAAAATTGGCGTGTATTTACCACATAATTTTATAATACTTACGAACACAGGCTGCTGTACAGCTCTGACTATTTGAGTTAGTCACATTTTGTACACCTCACGTCATTTGATACTTCGTTATTCTACGAAATTCATCAATGGGGTAGAAGTATTAGCTCATCCACCATCGGATCTTCAGAAAAGTCTTATTAACATGCCACCATTTACACTAACAGCAAACAACGCCACTTTGGCTCGTCATACAAATAAAAAAGAACATACAAAATATCCATTCCACCGAGGTGAACATTCAGAAAGCCCAGTTGGTGACCAAGCACGTCCTTCCTGTAATGTGCTCGGGCAATGACTTCACTTTCTGCATGTTCACCTTCACTGCTGCGCAAACAGTTGGTCCAGTGGGTATTTTGTAGTGATTTGTGCTTTATAATTCCCCTCCCTTTTTTCCCAAGCAATCATAGGGTACTATTAAAACTCCAAGATGATGGAAATGGACCAAATTTTTGTTTAATACGCCTCACTCCCTCCAATTAACACTAAACGCTAAATGGTAAATGATAAAGGCTTAACACAAAACGCTAAACATTTAACGGTAAATGATAAACACTTATTGGTGAATGCTCGAAGGTAGGCTCCTAGAGTCTAACACTAGATGCCTTACACTAAATGGTAAACTCTGGACGCATAACGGTAAATGCTAAATGGTAACACTAAACCTCTAATGGTAAACGCTAAGCGATGAGGGCTAAACGCCTGACGGTGAATGAACGCTAAATGGTAAACGCTAGATTGTGTACACGCTTATTGGTAAACGCTAAACGCCGTAGCAGTATGCTTGTACAATTACTGATCTCTATGAAAATTGATAATGCGTAAATATGGTGTCAATTATTTCTGCCAAACTTCGAAACTGATTGTGTATGTAACCAAATCTCTGGCATAATACTAAGAACGACAATTCTCAGGTTAAATCCATGCATCATTTACGTGCAGACATATCTCTGCATCCCTCACATCATAAATTACTGTGCTGTTTTGTTGTTTCTCACGCAAATTAATCATTTCTTTTTTTATAAACAACTTTGTCAAAATTACTCTCTTATTGGAATGTATTACAGAGGAATAAACAATGGGAGTGTGAAGTTTAAATGATTTGCAAAAAGTGGTAATAAATTACCTTATTTCCAATATACACTCATCCTCCCATCGTCCCTATCTCCAACCAATCAGAGCACAGTAATTGAATGATTGGTAAAAATGGTGCCAGGTATGTAATAAACATTACATAACTTCCACTAGAAAGTAAATATTCATTACTGAGATTGTAAGATATTCGTTGTTTCAGGCATAAAAATAGTGTCGTGCTATATTATTTCTTTTTCTCTCTCTTTCTTTCTCTCTGCATATAACGTCTCAGAAGCTGTGATATCTAGTAATATTTTTGTCGCGTTCTCCCCTCTGTCTCTCTCTCTTTCTCTCACTCATATATCTCTCTATTTCATACACCAAATTGTACCATACTGATTAAACACACTTGTGTGCGGTTATGAATTCTTGTCAATTTTTCCAGAAGTTGGAGGAAGGTTCCCTTTAAATTACCTTCTGCACTGTCACGTTATTTAATTTCCTCACTAAATCTTGTCTCAAACATGGTTTGACTACATCTGTCCAATCATTAAAGACTATCTCACAGCTTCTCTTTCTACGAAAGTTATGTTCTCAAACTCTTTTCGTCAGTGACCACGCTGTTTAGCGCCCGGAAACCTCAAACCACACACACAGTACGCATTTTTCTTAGTTCTGCTATTCACCTGCCACCACCAGATAGAGTGGTCTAGCAAGAGGGAGACATCTCTGCACATCTCACACCTATCCAGATAGGGCGGAGTTCAGTTCAAGAGATAAAGACACTTGCCAACTTTGTATGGAAACAGACCACAGAATGAATACGAACTAAAATTCAAACTCACAAAAGATAGATACAAAATGTATTATAAAAACTCTTTTGTACAGACTTTTTACATACAGTGTATTCAAATTCCAAGTTTCTGCTTTTCTTTATTTTCCCATTAATGTGGTAGTGCCTCAAGTCAGATTCTAAAGTTCTACATTTTTCACTTACAAATTTCCTTTCAGCTAGATGTCGATCTAACTATTCCTTGAAATAAAGGCACCACAGGCAGCATCCTTTTATTACAATATAATAATGGTACTCTGTGCGCACCTGGATAAATCTTTTATCTAACAGAATTGACATATGCCAGCGTTATCATAGCCCTGCAGCATTAATAGACTGTAATGTGTCTCGCGGCGGTGGTTTGTAGCATGCAGCGATACAACTCCGAAGTCCTCACATTTTCGACCGAACGAGGTGGTGCAGTGGTTAGGACACCGTCCTCACACTCGTGAAAACGACAGTTCAAACCTGCGTTCAGCCATCCTGATTTAGATTTTCCTTAGATCACTTCAGACAAATGCCGGGATGGTTCCTTCGAAAGGGCACCGCCGATTGTCTTCCCCTTCGCTCCCTAACTCGAGATCGTGCTCAGTCTTTAATCACCTCGTTGTCGACGGGACATTAAACACTAACCTTCTCTTTATCTTCTCTCATATCAACTACACTCAGCCAATCAGAATCTGAGCATTGTACACTGCACACGTTTATAAACACGTCTTCAAACTGATTTTCGAAATTGTGAATGTTTTTTAGCAATGTAAGTGTGAACTCACGTTAATGTCTCGGCGACCAAAATCGCCTAATGTATGGAACCCATCTGGGTCGCCATCGAGCACCATCACCGCGTACGCACATCAACGGCCGGTTATGTACGAGAATTACATGACCTGTGCGTAGGCATATAATGCCACTTACCTCCAAAAGCCCACCAACAAACTGTCGGGTACCTGATACGCAGGATCAGTGATGTACTTCTTTCCAAAGACGGGCAAACATGCTACTAAGCAGGTGGTCATATTGTTTTGGCTCTTCAGTGTATTATTTTTATTTGTAATACACACCTGGAAATGGAAAAAAGAACACATTGACACCGGTATGTCAGACCCACCATACTTGCTCCGGACACTGCGAGAGGGCTGTACAAGCAATGATCACACGCACGGCACAGCGGACACACCAGGAACTGCGGTGTTGGCCGTCAAATGGCGCTAGCTGCGCAGCATTTGTGCACCGCCGCCGTCAGTGTCAGCCAGTTTGCCGTGGCATACGGACCTCCATCGCAGTCTTTAACACTGGTAGCATGCCGCGACAGCGTGGACGTGAACCGTATGTGCAGCTGACGGACTTTGAGCGAGGGCGTATAGTGGGCATGCGGGAGGCCGGGTGGACGTACGGCCGAATTGCTCAACACGTGGGGCGTGAGGTCTCCACAGTGCATCGATGTTGTCGCCAGTGGTCGGCGGAAGGTGCACGTGCCCGTCGACCTGGGACCGGACCGCAGCGACGCACGGATGCACGCCAAGACCGTAGGATCCTACGCAGTGCAGTAGGGGACCGCACCGCATCGTGCAGCCTGCCTCCAGTGGTGTCGCGACAGGCGTGAATGGAGGGACGATTGGAGACGTGTCGTCTTCAGCGATGAGAGTCGTTTCTGCTTTGGTGCCAATGATGGTCGTATGCGTGTTTGGCGCCATGCAGGTGAGCGCCACAATCAGGACTGCACACGACCGAGGCACACAGGGCCAACACCCGGCATCATGGTGTGGGGAGCGATCTCCTACACTGGCCGTACACCTCTGGTGATCGTCGAGGGGACACTGAATAGTGCACGGTACATCTAAACCGTCATCGAACCCATCGTTCTACCATTCCTAGACCGGCAAGGGAACTGGCTGTTCCAACAGCACAATGCACGTCCGCATGTATCCCGTGTCACCCAACGTGCTCTAGAAGGTGTAAGTCAACTACCCTGTCCAGCAAGATCTCCGGATCTGTCCCCCATTGAGCATGTTTGGGACTGGATGAAGCGTCGTCTCACGCGGTCTGCACGTCCAGCACGAACGCTGGTCCAACTGAGGCGCCAGGTGGAAATGGCATGGCAAGCCGTTCTACAGGACTACATCCAGCATCTCTACGACCGTTTCCATGGGAGAATATCAGTCTGCATTGCTGCGAAAGGTGGATATACACTGTACTAGTGCCGACATTGTGCATGCTCTGTTGCCTGTGTCTATGTGCCTGTGGTTCTGTCACTGTGATCATGTGATGTATCTGACCCCTGGAATGTGCCAATAAAGTTTCCCCTTCCTGGGACAATGAATTCACGGTGTTCTTCTTTCAATTTCCAGGAGAGTAGAAAATACATTCATGAAATAATAAAGCTGTAGCAAGTTTCCGGAATGTATTTTAAATAACAACGATTGCAAGGAAACTTAAAGAGGCATTTCAGAGGCCTGCTCTACTGTGAGTACTGTTCTAAGTATTTTAGCCAGCGAAGTTTAAATGGAGTCGATCTAAAAGTTTTACAGTAACAAAAGAATGCTTACCTCCATTTATATTAAATAAGAAGAGTGTAAATTGCTAAACGACAGGACTATTAATTAATACGTGTCCGTGAAAGGGGCTATTTAGGAACTGATACCTGTGCGTAGAGCGGCTGATAGCAGATATTCCATTTGGCGGACCACTGCGCCTCTATATACAAACAGTCAGAGGGGCAGTGGTATGACAGGCTTCGTACCGAGATTTCAAACTGTCTGCGTCAGTCACATGCCCGTGAGTGTTGTGCCTCGAATTATGTCAGAGCTGAGCAGACTTCAACGCATTTTTTGGTAAGAGTAGGAAGTGAACTGGCAAGGACTGTACACCGTCCTGAATAGCTTAGATTTCACAGAGGTAACCGTTTGTGTGCCGCCCGTAAATTTGATTTTTATTTAATCGTATGGCTTGGGCCCACATCGGGTAGACCGTTCGCCGGGTGCCGGCGTTTCAATTTGACACCACTTCGGTGACCTGCAGTTGATGAGGATGATAATATGATGATGAGGAAAGCACAACACCCAGTCCCTGGGCGGAGAAGATTCTCCGACCCCGCCGGGAATCGATCCCGGGCCCAGAGGATTGACAATCTGTCACGCTGACCATTCAGCTACAGGGAACGGACGTAAATTTCATCAAACAGCGTGACAAGTAGCGAGATTATTTTCCACTTTTAAGGCGATTAGAAGTCAGGACCATAGACCATTTTCCTTGGAACTTCCTGTAAAGGTCGTCTCTGAACTGTTCATAGTTCTGTTTCGAATCACGATGGTGCGTGGGTTCTCTAACAGCCATGTAAATAACCGTAGTAATGACAGTGGGAACTTGAATGTAAGAAGTATAGGAGTTCAGAATATTTGATGTAATTATTGTGGTCAAGGCCATGGAAGAGAAAGAGGAGGTAAGCAGCCACTGCGCTTTCGCAATAGTTATTATGACAAGGGCAGAAACATAAATAATGTACGACTGAGAGAAGATGAAGAGTAGAACGATACTCGATCTCATTCTGAATCGTATGAACAAATAGGCCGCGTGTGGGAAACAAGTCCCGTCAATGAGGAAACTGGCGTGAATCAGACGGAAACAGTGACGCAGCCAGTACAAAAACACAGTTCAGAGCCAATCAGTACACGCAAACCGATAACAGGGACGATTGAGCAGAAACAGACAGTACCAGCATTCTGCTGAGTCACTCTCATTATCTAGTTCACAGCATTTGTGACCAATTAGAAAAACGAAACAAAAAGTAAAGAGAAAGCGCAAAATATAATGAATCAGAAGAGGAATTAAAGGCTTACAACTTCGGCAATGATGGCAGTCTGAAGGATAAAGTTTTGGTAAAGGAAGCAAATCCAGATTTGAAAGGTTTTGAGGAGAAGGAGTCGTTAGGTGAAGGGACTAGCAATTATAATGAGGTCAGAGGATCTGTTAGTTATATTGACTCACCACAGACTATTAAAGCAGACGACAATATTACACATAGCAATGTTGCGCAGGGACGCATTTGCTCAGAGGTAGACACTAGTTTAGCTGATGTGCAGCAAAGTAAAGTGGAGGAAGTCGACAAGCGCGGGATTTCAATCTGATGGACAGGTTCGAAAAGGCTGCCGCGGATGTAGGGGTTGATGACCCCACGTATCTAAGCGTAAATGTACTTGCATCTGAGCAAAATTACTTTAGCTGGAAACATAATGAAAAATATTTATTAGAAACTTTCATGAGGAACTAGTTCAAACTACAATAACTCAATCTATTATAAAAACTAACATGTCAGGAATAACAGTGCGTTGTCTTCTTGATACAGGCAGCGACTAAAGTGGTTTCTTTGCGTCAGTTCATATTACGAACGAATTAACAGTCACGAAAGTAAATGGTTCGATAAGTGCTACTGGGAAAGTGTCTAGACCACTATAGAACGAATCTGTGATACCAGTCATTGGAGGTAACATAATAATATATCATCCTTGTTTAATCGAGTTTGGGTTGTGTGTCGAAATGTTGATTAGTACAGACCTCTGAACTAAATACCAAAGGAAGATTGACTTTGATCAGAGCCACTTTGTGTTACCCTTACCACATTCTGGAGGGATTACAGAGCCTTTGATTGGAAATTATGTGCGCAGTAACAATGAAGCATGGGAACTGTCTATTAGAGTAACAAGGTTTAGGCTTACTTACGAAAAATTTCGAGGGGATTCCTCCCGCACCGCAGACATTCCTTGTGAATCAGAGCAAGATTCTAAGAAATATGTGTGAAAAGGATTCCCCAAAACCTATTGTAAATCGGAACCTGCACACGTGCACTCATAAAAAGGCTTCAACTTTTATTTGCAAGCCGCACGAAATCCGAGAGAAACTATGACTCCAACAAGAAAAAGAAAGTATTTGTAAAATGCTATGGTACATAATAGTGTGCACAACTATATATAAAACGTGTAGTGTGGGCCTATAATGATACAAGTATCATTACGACCATAGACTGTAATCTCCCAACCACTTACATCTTTCCGTAATAATACAGCATTCTAACAGTTGACAAAACTTAAGCACTTGACTATTCTCATGAGTAAAGAGGCGCAACATACAGCATTCCTAACTGTATGCATATGTCTTCTAGCGGGTGTAATGGGAACTAATGTTGAGAAGTGACGGCAGCGTCCTGCCGCCTCTTCGCTAAAATTACAACTAATGGTGCTGTAGAGGCTGATAAACCATATTTGTGAAGTAAAAAAAAAGTATACTGTTTGATTCACTTTGTTAAAAGGATTATATTATTATTAATATTGTAAAGTTACATACTTCTCATTGTAAGGACTTATAGCTTTGGTATTAAGGAATATTCTGAAGGGAAATCCTGGCATATGTACTCCAGAACATTACAATACATAGAGATCCCTAGTTCAGAATGGGTCTCATGAAGATGTAATGTGTGTGTTAATAGAGCTAATTATCAATTAGAGTCCCAGAAAACAGTATCAGAATGCTACATTTCTACAACAAGTATAGCTAAATAAATACATGAAATTATCTAAGAAGAAGTGGGCTCCAACTTATTACAAAATATATGCCAGATATACTGTGCAGTTGCGGCCTCTGCAGAACTTGTAAGACACATGCTACTGGCTATTAGTACTCAGAGCCACAAATGTGAACACTGCAGAGTGCGTTTTATAGTAGCATTTTCGACAGATGCTTGGACATTGCTCACCACACGTATTTGGCGGAATTGCAAACATTAAGAGTATAGGAGATAGCTGATTGGGAATAAAATATAAAATACATAACTATGGAGCATAACTTATTTAGTGGTAACACAAAAATTAATTATGTAGAGGATATTCTATTTAGGGCACAAGCTACAGAATATGTAACAGTAAAACAAGATGTGATAAACTTTGACCAAAGAAATTCATAAGATACAGCAAAGTGTCTGTACATCACTTTAAAACAATAATTAATAGATTTTGACTAAAGAGATTTACATAGCAGAACTGTGTACGCATTAGTTGGTGGTAACGTAAAATTAGAGCCAGGAATGAATCCAAGTGCATGAGCATATTGCAAGCTTTGGGGCAACAAAGTTAAAGAATACAAACAGAAATGAGTCAACAAAGTCAATAAACAACTACGGAAAAGAATAAGTTTTCACACAAAAACGTCAACGTAATAAAAACGGAAATAAATGAAGAAATAAACAAGTCGTAGATAAATCACGTCACAAAACAAAATATCGAGATAAAACTACTAAATAAATCACTGAAGGAAAAAATAAATAGCAAAGCACAGCCAGTATCAAAAGACGAGCAAATGTTTTCTTAAAATTTATATCTCAAAGTAGTTAGCTTAATTAAAAACGTTAATGAAAGTCAAGAGGCAGTAATTAATAAAATACAAAAAGAGCGGAAATAAGATGAAATAAATTGTGTCTGCATTAAAAGGTGAAGCTGATCATGTGCCAACATACACTGAGACAAGAATACAAGAAACAGAAGATGGGGTAGATGTTTACTTCATTAAAACTATCAGCAACAAAAAGGGATATAAATGGGAAGAATAAAGCCTTAGTGCCACATGTGTACCAACACATTGCACATATCACAGTCACATAGGTGGAAGAATTGCTGTCAGTAGGGACTACAAATGCTGAACACGTTGAAGGCTTAGAATGTATTTATGGACTATGAGACGCACTTTTTTCTTCGAAAAATTACCTCCGAAATTCAGGTGCGTCTTATGATCGAAATTAATATAAAATTTTCCAGTGTTTAATTTAAATTCCCGTCAATCTTAAAATGGCCATTCATTTGACGTCACAAAAAACATATCTCCATCTGGCAGCTCTTGATTCAACTGGCAGCAGCAATGCACCAATACGACGAACAAGAGTTGCAGAATTCGCATGCTTGCTAACGCTTTCTCCCTCCCGCATCGCCGTCATAAACCGAGAGCACTGTCTACCAATGAAGCGTCATTGCAGTTTACCGTACCAGTAAACTTGAAATGAAGGTGATTTGTGTTACCGGTAACAGTGGCTAGTTTCGTAATGGAAAAAAATAAAACCTATTCATAGGATTTGGATTATAAATTGAAAGTAGCAGCATATTCGAAAGAACATGGAAATACAACAGATGAGCGGCATTTCAGCCCTCCACCAACAGAAACAACCATTCGCAATTGGCGGGATAGCAAGGAAGAACAAAAAAATGAGTAAGACTAAATGTGCAAGCAGAGGACTGAATGCAAAACAGCCGAAACTAGGAGGTGACGTACTGAAATTGATTCAAGGACAATGTTATTAATACAAAAATGATTCAAAAACATGCTTACAAGCTAGCTCTACAGTGGAACTTAGTAGACTTTAAGGGTGGAGTTGGTTGGTGCTAGGTAGGGGTTTATCAAGCGTCATGGACATAGCATGTGCGTCAAAACCAAAATATATCAGAAAAAGTCACAAGAGTAAGAAGAGAAAATTTTATCTTTCCATCGTTTTATTATTCAACATCGAAAGAAAACCAGTGTAGAACTAAGTCAAATAGCCAATTGGACGAAACTCCTCTGACATTTGATGAGTCTAGTAACAGAATTATTGTCATGAGAGGTGCTAAAACTGTAACCATAAATCAAGTGGACGTGAAAAAAATGCACTACACTGTTTTCATTTTATGCAGCGCTGAGGTACTAAACTTAATCTAATGATCATTCTCAAGCGCAAAACAAAGTCAAAACCTTCTGAAATACTGTCAAGTGCTGTTACTAGTATGAAACTATGGGTTAACAGAGTGTGGCAGAGAAGGAAAGGTACTTTATTGAAGAAGAGTGCTTTTCTTATGCTAGATCAGCTTAGTAGTCATTTGAAAAATTCTGCGAAAGTGAGATTCAAACAAGGAAATACAGAGTTTGCTGTTAATCCACGAGGACTTACTTTACAACTGCATCCTCTTGAAATCTCGATAAATAAACCATTTGAAGTGTTTAGGAGAGAGAAGTGGAACAAATGGATGTTAGATGAAATGGATGAAACCCAACATGAATTCACGCCAAATGGAGCTTTAAAACGTCCTACAGTCAAACAAGTGCGTCAGTGGATAAAACAGTCATGGTCTAGAGTGAGAGAAGACATTAGCGTTAAATATTTCAAGAAGTGCAGCGTAAGTAACTCTCTTGATGGCAGTGAAGACCGTCTTATATGTGAAGAGGACAAGGATGACGAAGAAGAAGAGGAAAAGAAACTTCAGACGAGGATTTTTGGGACTTTTGCAAGTCACTTGTATAAACTAAGAATTTTTCTTAGTCTCGTTTTGAAAACTAATAACAAAAGTGGTAGCCCGCATCTCGTTGTTGTAAGGTAGCGTTCTCGCTTCCCACGCCCGGGTTCCCGGGTTCGATTCCCGGCGGGGTCAGGGATTTCCTCTGCCTCGTGATGGCTGGGTGTTGTGTGCTGTCCTTAGGTTAGTTAGGTTTAAGTAGTTCTAAGTTCTAGTGGACTGATGACCATAGATGTTAAGCCCCATAGTGCTCAGAGCCATTTGAACCATTTTTGAACAAAAGTGGTAAAAATATTATTTAGAATTTCCTAACATTTTAAGGTGTATCTTATAGTCCATAAAACAGGGTAAAGAGATTAACTGCCATTTTCCCATTTGTAAGGGCATGTCTTTATCAAATTGGGGCTGAATTAAAGTAAAATTAACCGAAAAGTCAATATCCACTGGATAAAGTTTATGTAGGTAATTAGGAAACTTATACCTAAGGAAATACCCAAAAAAGGTGGGGTCGTAATTGCAGAAACTATGCTGCATGGGGATGCTAAGAAGCAGGCAAACATAGCCACAGAAGACTGCGGTTACATAGATGAATTTTTCAAGAAGAGAAAGTTTGGTCAAGAGGTACGTAAAGTGCAATTTATCAGGAAGTTTTAAATACATCTCCATATAGACCGGTGGGGGGAGAGGGGGGGGGGAGAAGGCTACATGAACGTGCTGTGATGAATTATGCAGAAAGGTACAACATGTGCAGTACTTGCGGCTGAAGATCATTAAGTGCATGAGCTACACACCAGAAATTACCATGGAAAGTGCAAATTCTAATAATTCCATAATAATCAAGGCACACACAATTGTAATAGCAACAGCAATAATAGAAATAACAGAGGCAGAGAGTATGAAGTGAGATCCATTAGAACCAACAGGATTAGAAAAGGAGGAAGAGGTTTTGGGAGCAGGGAAAGTCGTCACTCCAGGTCATATTACAAGGTAACCATTGAGGAAAACGAAGGGCTCCAGCAGTAAATTGCCAAACTGGAAAAGATAGAAGGGATAGGGTCTAACAACAGTTTAATTACGACCAACATTATCTCAAGAAAGAAAACTATAATAACAGGCACAATAACAGGCAAAAAGTGAAATGTTACGTTACGTACACGAATAAAGAATGCTACGCATGGTGTGAAATGGATGTGAATAAGTGGGGAAAAATAGAGTGAGGCTAATTGGAATGGGTGCACTGTTTACGAAAAAATGTAGAAAAAAGAAATGAGGAGGTATTGTAAGGTTAGAAAAGTATGTCAGGTATAGATGAAATATTACCGCTAGATATACAGAATGTAAGTAATACCATTACCCATTATGCATTAAACACGCTCAAAAAGGGAAATTTTAAATCTCGCAAGTGTGTAGAAAGAATTATTGACAGTAGTGCTGCGGAACAGGTGGGAGATGCATTTACTGAGATTAGGAATAATAACAATAACAACAATAATAAAAATAGTAATAATAATAATGTTGAGTCAGGTAAGGAATATGATTGCTAGGTTAATGACTTATGCAGAATAAAGTAAGGTTTAATTAAATATACAAAGGACAAATATACATAGGAGAAACAGGTGTGAGACAACTGAAAAAAAACGATATAGAAGAAAATATCAAAGACACTTGTGAGAATTATAATGATATGTAAGTACCTCCAGTGATCAAAGTGAAAATAGTAATAGGTGTAGTGAGGTATATATAGATCAAGTAATAGAAGAAAGTGCAAATTTGATTGGTTTTGAAACATATATTGAAAGTCCTAATAAGGGCAAAAAATGAATAGTGAATGTGAGAGAGGTGTAGTAAAACATGAACTGAAGGAAAAGCAGAAAATGGTGTTAGGCACCCACAGTTTAGGTATTGGCGAGGAAATGGAAAAGACAGATCGTGAGAAAGAAGTACAATTGTTCTGTATACACCAAAACGAACAAAGTAATACAAACAGGCAGATGAAGAGAGTATAGGTGATAACGAATATTCTGCATCAGATGAATCTGAATAAGAGATGAAAATAAAGAAATGCCACCTGAGGCACAGATGTTGGAAAGGAGGAAGAAATCACCTGAGAAATGTAATAAGCTAGTCCAAGGGATGTTAGAAGACTGGACTGCTGACGCTACTGAATATCTACTACGAGAAGAGGACAATGAATTCCCAAGTAGGATAGGACGCCTTTGATTAGTATAGAACGCTATGGTGTAAAAGAGTGTGGTTTGGCTACACTGTAAGTGATGTGACATGCATTTCAGGGACATTGTGGAAATATTTAATAAATATGATAAAACGACTGAAATGTCTTTGTCAGGATTAACAATAGTAAGTGCTACAGTTATGTTGAGTAAATGTATTAGGAGACAAATTTTTTTGCCTTTTATAATTGGGGACTATAATACAGAGAGTGTATTCTTAGTGATATGTAATCTGAATGGCAGTATTTTTTTCGCACTGATTGGATGCGTGAAAACGATGTAACTAAAAACTGTGAGGTAGGATCAATAATTTTTAAATATTTAGTTGCTGAAAAGAAATTGAATTTTGTGGGCCCTGTTGTAAATGAAAGTTAACCATTAGGTTTTTTGAAAACAATGGAGATACCATTTGGAGATTCTTGCAAAGATTTGGAAGAGGGAAAATCTGTAGAACACAATGATGTATGGCTAGACAAAAATGAGTTATTTCAGCAAAAGGTGAAATTACTGAGGAGGAGAAGGCTAAGTTATACCAACTGTTAATGGAAAATGAACAGGGCTTTTCTGAGGAAGCAGGAAGAGCCATCGATTTTAAGTGCAAGTTGAATATTAAACTGAATTAACTATTTCATAGTAAAGCATCTGAAATACTGACCACTAGAAGAAAAGCTGTAGCGTCAGAACTTGACAGAATTGAAAAACTGGAGGCAACAAAGAGAAGTAACAGTAATTAAAACAACCCTATTACATGTGTTGAAAAAAAAAGATAATCAAGTGAGAGTGATGCTAGAAAACTGAATACCATTATTTAAAAGGTATGCGACAAACCTGTTAGTTTAGATGACATAATTCAAAATTTCAGTTTAATTAAATACCAGAGTAGCGTTGTTTCAACAGTAGGCTACTGTCAGATAGGTTTGGCTAAAGAAATTATAAAATATACTGTTTCCTTTTGTAGGAAATGTTACCAACATTGTGTAGTCCCCCATGGCTTCAAGATATCACTATCTATACTAAATGTGCTTTGGATAAAGTGTTAGGCAAGTATTTGAGTAGTAATGTTACAATATACAGGGTGTTTCAAAAATGACCGGTATATTTGAAACGGAAATAAAAACTAAACGAGCAGCGATTGAAATACACTGTTTGTTGCAATATGCTTGGGACAACAGTACATTTTCAGGCGGACAAACTTTCGAAATTACAGTAATCACAATTTTCAACAACAGATGGCGCTGCAAGTGATGTGAAAGATATAGAAGACAACGCAGTCTGTGGGTGCGCCATTCTGTACGTCGTCTTTCTGCTGTAAGCGTGTGCTGTACACAATGTGCAAGTGTGCTGTGGACAACATGGTTTATTCCTTAGAACAGAGGATTTTTCTGCTGTTGGAATTCCACCGTCTAGAACACAGTGTTGTTGCAACAAGACGAAGTTTTCAACGGAGGTTTAATATAACCAAAGGACCGAAAAGCGATACAATAAAGAATCTGTTTGAAAAATTTCAACGGACTGGGAACGTGACGGATGAACGTGCTGGAAAGGTAGGGCGACCACGGACGGCAACCACAGAGGGCAACGTGCAGCTAGTGCAGCAGGTGATCCAACAGCGGCCTCGGGTTTCCGTTCGCTGTGTTGCAGCTGCGGTCCAAATGACGCCAACGTCCACGTATCGTCTCATGCGCCAGAGTTTACACCTCTATCCATACAAAATTCAAACGCGGCAACCCCTCAGCGCCGCTACCATTGCTGCACGAGAGACATTCGCTAACGATATAGTGTACAGGATTGATGACGGCGATATGCATGTGGGCAGCATTTGATTTACTGACAAAGCTTATTTTTACCTGGACGGCTTCGTCAATAAACAGAACTGGCGCATATGGGGAACCGAAAAGCCCCATGTTGCAGTCCCATAGTCAATGCATCCTCAAAAAGTACCGGTCTGGGCCGCCATTTCTTCCAAAGGAATCATTGGCCCATTTTTCAGATCCGAAACGATTACTGCATCACGCTATCTGGACATTCTTCGTGAATTCGTGGCGGTACAAACTGCCTTAGACGACACTGCGAACACCTCGTGGTTTATGCAAGATGGTGCCCAGCCACATCGCACGGCCGACGTCTTTAATTTCATGAATGAATATTTCGATGATCGTGTGATAGCTTTGGGCTATCCGGAACATACAGGAGGCGGCGTGGATTGGCCTCCCTATTCGCCAGACATGAACCCCTGTGACTTCTTTCTGTGGGGACACAGGTGTACCGCCAGAATCCAGAAACGATTGAACAGCTGAAGCAGTACTTCTCATCTGCATGTGAAGCCATTCCACCAGACACGTTGTCAAAGGTTTCGGGTAATTTCATTGAGAGACTACGCCATATTATTGTTACGCATGGTGGACATGTGGAAAATATCGTACTATAGAGTTTCCCAGACCGCAGCGCCATCTGTTGTTGACAATTGTAACTACTGTAAATTCGAAAGTTTGTCTGCCTGAAAATGTATTGTGTCCCAAGCATATTGCAACAAACGGTGTATTTCTATCTCTGTTCGTTTAGTTTGTATTTCCGTTTCAAATATATACCGGTCATTTTTTAAACACCCTGTATGTGTACGGTATCCTTATAGCTAACAAAAGTTAGGAATGTCGATGTAATTTGTTATAGGAGCTGTTCAAAATTTCATGTAAAGGAGGGATGACACTGCTTTGAAGAAATCGGAACTTGTGGAAAATGAAATTATGTTAGTGAAGTATTTAATTAGTAATCAGGGAAGTAGAATAGATCCTGAGAAAATAAGAGCAGTTAAGGAATTCAGTTACAAAATGTAGGAAACATCCCAAAAGTATTTCTAGGGTTATGTGGATTTTATGGAAAACTTATGCCAAATAAAGATTTTACACCCCAGCTTTATCCCTTACACTATCGATTTATTTTTCATGACATGCAGTATGGGAGGGGAGGGGGAGGGCGGAATTACTTTGTGCCCTCCATAAACACTTTTATATTTGAAAATTCATTATTTTTCAAAAATGTTGTACACAGAGCTACTAACATGTAATAAATGTCCAGAAATTGTAAATTTCTTTTATTGTCTTACAAAAATTCATTTAGTACTTTTCACCTTCTTCATGATTTAAGTTTATTTAGTCTTATTTTCTTGAGCAGTTTCTCTTTAGATCGGTAGTAAAAGTCATTACAGAGTTACTGAAGAACACTTCATAATAATCCAAAAATATTACATACCTTCTGGGCTAAATACAGCAATGTAGTTTTTGTGATGACTTACCCATCACTTTCTTCAGAAACGTCTTCACACTTGGAACATATAACAGTTTTCTAGCTGTATTTACTTTATGTGTATCTCTTACATATGTTACAGAATATTGTTGTTTTGTTCTCTTTATTTTACTTCAGTGCTTTTGACCGCCTTTCATGACAAGACAAGTGACATCTTCCCATACCTCCTCCCCATTCCTTTGGAGCGAACTTCTTTTCGATACTCCATCCTAGAATACGTCCCAAGGCTGAAACAATACGCTTCTAGAGTCCCATAAAATCCGTATCCCGTTCTTAAATTATTGTTTCCTGACCTGCAGTCCCAATTCTTGTAGACAAAGCCGTTGCTTATTAAATTTTTGTCTTATTCCACTAAGGGTAGTTCAGTAAAAACAATGTGTAACCATTTAATGCTGTTATATCCACAAGAGTGTAGAAAATAGATAGCGACCATCTTCGCGTAGCACTCTCAGTTGAAAATTTCCACACCATTTGATCGATTGTATCAATGCCACATTTCGTCTCATTATCATTTAAATTTATGACTATGTTCCTCTTAGTGTCAATAGGCGAACCAGTTGCAGTGTCATATATAAGAAGCAATTGTGACTGGGATATTCCCAGTACTAGAGTCACTGAACTCAAATTTACAGGGATAGGATCCTTTCCTTGATGTCTTTCAGTTCCTGAGGTACATCGTATTACCTTGTAATGTTCCCATGAGAATTAACTAGTGACACCTCCGCAATTCTTCAGCCAAATCAACAGAAGTGTAATATCTTTCTGTGGTGGCACTGCGCCCTGAATTGTGTATAGGAACAACCATGCGTTTCATTACAGATGCAGCTGAATTTGATTGTTGTGGACTGTAACTTTTCTTCCCTGCATAAGGCTCCACATTGAGAATGTATCGGGTTTTAGAATCTGCGAGCATTCGTATAAGTATACCATCCTTTCCAGGTTTTTCCTCCTTGACGATCTTGAAGGACACCTTCCACAGAAAATTACAACATTTTATCAGTAACTCTGTGCATCACAGCAGAATAATATCTTGGTAGTAGTTCATTCATTTTATCAAATACGTATGTTACTGCAGCAAACTTGTCATGTTCCCAGAACTCATCTGCATCTCTGTCACCAGATCTTACCACCTTAGTAAGCTGAGATGGAATCTATTTCTACTCATAGTGGCAGTATAAGCCAACCTTCCTCAAATGTTAGACCATAAATTGGGAATAGGTGTCTTACTATCACCCTCCTTCCCCATAATAATAAGTAACCCTACATAAGCCATAACTTCATTCTGTTTGTTTTAAGTGGATTAAAAAATCTTTTCAAATGTTTCTCTTGTATTTCCTACTTTGCCTTAATTTCTTATGTCTTCTCGCCGTTTCACTATGTTTTGTGCAACTTGTTTTCTGATATGAGGAGTTTTTGGACTAAAATCATTTCCATTGGTTGTAAAAGACTTCTCACTGACCTAGCCAGCTGCGACATCACCCACTGAAGCTGCCTAAAATACGTCTTCGTAGTCTGTTTGTAAACCATGAATGTCCACATCCTCATGCAGAACATATTCCTCTTCAGTTTCATTCACCACTTCATCACTGTCATCAAATTCAATTTCAGAACCCATAGATTCTTCCAAAATACCTAATACTTATCTCTCAGAGTGAGACCAAAGGAAAATTTCCAGTCACGCTTTTCTCTAACAGTGGAAAAAATGGCGCTGAATAAGACGGAACAAGAAATAATAAGAAGCCAAAGAGAAATGAATCATTGTTGAGATCATAGTTCCTGCCCTCACAGAGAAATTCAATTCCATAGAGAGTCTAAACTGCCGGAATGCAATAATTTATGGACTAAGACGTTCATTACCAAGTCACATCTACTATTAAAGGGGTAGACTTTATGACGACCGCCATTTGACTTAAACTAACAGATGAAGTTTTGTTGAAAAAATTTATAAATTTTTAAAATCTGGTGGAGGAAATGATAAAAAACGAATTTATTTTTATTAGAATTTAAAAATAAGAAATACCACACTAAATGGTAATATTTAGAAAAGGTGCACAAAGGTGACACCTCAACCCTTGGTACATTAAGGTCAATGAATAATTAAACAACAATGAAGTATTAGTTATTACAAACGAATGTCAGGATGGCTTTGGAAAGTTAAAATCTGAAATAATTAAGGACAGTATCTTGAGGCTTAGAACTGCCTTTTTGCATTGAACGAACAGTGGTGCGTATGGTCTAGGGTCACACCTGTTCCAAGTAGTTAAAAAGCAGGGGTAAGGAGAGAGATTATCAATAGCTTTCGCTAGGAGAACATTGAGTAAATGTGACCAAAACTGTACCATCTCGTAAAGAGGAGCTTAGGCATAATCTTGGCAATTAAAACGTTTTACTGTATCCTATGGGGACATAACAATTTACACTGACCATCAAGCTTTGACATTCCTTACAAAATGTAAATCACTGCGTAATAGACTGCATAATGCAATGGGTACTATATCTACAATTTCAGTTAGAAGTAAAGTACACAAAAGGTTGTGTTAGATGCATTGTCAAGGTTACCAGTTGGAATGAGACTAGATTAAGGTGAATTAGGAGAAGATGGGTGTAAGATTATATGCCATATAAAAGGAGTCAAATATCAGAAAGAAACTAAAAGTATATGTGAAACAAAACAAAGGCCAATTGCTATAACTTACAAAAAGTTAATCATAAGATGACAAAATATTAATGTGTTTTCAGTTGATTGCTTTTCAGGAGGAAAGATGAAATATCAGATGCAAAAATGTTTTGTTGATGTCCATCTACACAAGGAGAAGTAATTAGCGCAATAAAATAAGAGAAATTAGAGTTCCGACTGTAATGGGTGACACGATTCTATTTAATGTTGTTGTGGTGGTGTGTACGTGTTACTCTAAGACTTATGAGAATGTAACAGCAAGAATAAGAACATTATTTGAAATAAATTAATAATCTCTGATAATTCTTATTTAAGTGCTGTGAGCCCAACTATGACGAGTTTCAGTAATTCTTTATTTGACATTAAAATGTATGCACCAAATAATTAATATATCACAACACAACCTCTACCCATAACAACACTGGTGTCGTGAATACTGTTATTTGAAGTCACTGAGAAATTAGTATGGGAAAAATTAATCTTATGCAACAGCCATAAAATTACTTCATTTATGTAAAGTCTAAGATTGTTCTACTGAATGTTATTTTCACTTTTACAATTGAAAAATAATAAATTCCTGTGTGTTCTTGTCCTCGGAGTTCAAATAACGTAATAACGGTCGAAAGAAGTGGTGTCTGATTATTTCTGCAGTTTAAAATTGCCGCTCCATACGCGCACAAACCACAGTCTGGACAGTTGAAGACACAAAACTTGAAACATTAGTAGTTGGTTATTTAGTTACAAATAAAAGTCAGTAAACTAGAATTCCATTTTGTAAATTGTACGTTATATTTTTCTTTTGATCACGTATGACTACATTTTACAGTATTTATAAGAACAGATCTCAGCATATCTTCGATCTCATCCGATTCATACTTCATAGCAAACAAGAACAGAAGAAGGCAAAATTCCACAGACAATACGATGCCAATACATTCTTTTTGTGGTATTATCTTTTATTTTCTAATAAACATATTGTTATTTCACAGTATAATAGTAAGTCACAATAAAATAATAAGTCTTTTCTCACTTGTCACATATAGGCTAAAAAGTCACTTCTGGAAAAATATTCGTTAATTCGTAAATCTCGAGCACTGTCCCATACACTGGCGACGCAAAATATTGGTATTGACATTACACTGCCTCTTGGGCTGGAAAAGAAAATACATTTGTTCATAGACAAGTTTTTTTACAGTCCACTAGGTCAATGCCACATTTTTCTTTTTGTTTGAAAAGTTTACATAGTGGTTAGACAAAACATCAGGTAGTACACCATATGCCTAGTGTGGATATCGTAGTTTTAAACGGCTTCAGCAACTACACAGTTTCGCAAAAGGCTGCAGAGACATCCGGAATTGCTTATCCTGCCCTATTCGGATTTACTGGATCCGGAAAACCGGGAACAAAACCGTCCAACGGGCTTCGAAAAAGTAGAGTTACCTAATCTAAGTGTCAGACTTGACATGTCCATTACCCAACACCGTATCGAGTTGCTGGATCAGTGGTCGAAGGCAAGTGGAGGCCGCTGCTGATGGAGGCTGCTCCTGGTTCGCCCCCAGAACGTCGATGGACTGCCGGCTGCTGTCTACTGCACCCTGTTCTCGATCTAGTATTTCTGGCAAAGTTCTTGCTTCCACATTCCTCTCGTCCGGTGTGGGTACATGCAATATCGAAAATTGATGTCGGTGACAAAGAAATTATTTATTTTGTGATGTTGAAGAAGCAAGTTTATCTCCATTCACAAGCATTCACTCATTTTATTTACGGAAGATGTTCTGCATACAAATACTCTTCTGATTAATGTACTGATTTACAGTTCGTTTAAATAAATCACAGCTATATGACACTGCACTTTTTAAAGAGTCTGGTGTTCATCGACTGCTTTGTTTATTTCTCGCTGTTCGGAAACATTTGCAAACGGTGCAGCCAACCGACGTTGCACTCGAATTGTTGGTGTGCAGCTAGCAGTACAGTTTGCTTCAAGAGTTTTTACTCGCGAGGTAATCTCGTTACATTAAAAGTCTGAGGTCTGTTCAAATTCTTTTTTTATATTTATTTTAAAGTTTGTTAACAGTTTGCCAACTCTCAGTCGTTGCTGCTATGCACTCGACTCGCGTTCATATAATCACTGATTTGAGTGATTTGTCACTGCTTAACACAATTTTAAAAAATAAAAAGAGAGTTTGTGCGTATCCACTTGATTTTTAAAGTTCTCGTGAGACATATTGCACAAGTATTTATAACTGCTGGGGCTCATAGTTCCACACCGTAAACAATCTTCATATCACTTTACACTTACACAGCAACGGTATTTGTTCGTGTCTTCATTTGGTTTTATGTCGAAATATGAAGACAAAAATCATATACCATATTGAGCGTCATATAAAAAAACTGACTAATAGGATCTTCTACATAACTCAAGGTAAAGTACATTCATGACTCATTCACATTCATAGATGCATAATATACTTAAAGTATGTATTTTATTACCCCAATATAAGCTAGACAGAAAAAAATCAGAAAATCATATTTTCATTGAAACAACTATTCTAACTGTTCAAAAATGTTAGTGAAAAAACTTTCAGTATTGAAACTTCAAAGCTTTAAATTCTTTAATTGGTCCCTTGTGGGAACTTAGATTTCATCAGGAATTGAAATTACAATTAAACATATCATCTGCAATAAACGATTATAAACCAAGACACACGAATAAAAGAATTAACAATAAAACTCTCTATAACTAACTATATAAGGACACTTCTGAAGTAACGTGTAAATACGACTGGACGGCCGGCCGCGGTGGCCAAGTGGTTATGGAGGTCAAGCGATTTTCGGTTCTGCCAGCGAGCAACTGTAAAGTTATAGAAGCTTTGGGAAAGAAGTCACGACGGTGAAGTTCCAAACGCTTGCATATATTCTGCTGTTTCATCATCACAGGCGGTATCTTCGTGATATAATGCGTCCTCTAATTTTATTCCGCCTTGATATCTAATCATATTAATTCTGTTGGGAGTAGACCTACTGGATTCATTTTGTGTTCCAGTCTCCTGACAAAGGCCTACAGTGACCGAATCTAGTTTGTCTGATTCTTTGTTGTGTGTTTCGTATCCGGTGATATTTCCACTATTCTCATATTCTCGGTATTATTAGATGGAGGTTGTCTGTTTGGATCCTATGACTGTGAAAGCGGACTGTTTGGTACAGGAACAGTCTGTATATAATTTATAGGCTACCCTTGCTCTGCAAAATTGTAGTGGGGTTGCCAATGACTCGGCCCTGGCTGTTGCCAGTACTGATTGTCATTACGCATATTTTTCTGTCTGTCCTTGTACGGACTTCCCAATTTGCTATCGTTTCTCCTTTTTTTGTTATTTTGATGGTTATTATTTGTATTCTCATTCGAATACTGCCTCTGATTATCATTTGCATGTTGGTAATCAGAAGTTTCCTTGGTAATCATAACTACTGGGTTTGTTCTGTTTCTGGTAATAATTCTCTTTTCCATTATAATTGTTATTAGCATTAAATTTAGTTTTATTATTCTTCGGACCATTTTCTTCCCTAGTACCGTTGTTACCAATACAAGAGCATTTTCCATTGGAAAAGTTGGTATTAGAATTTGCTGTATCTGAACCTTTTCGTACATCTTCCTGCATTTTTGTTCAAGCAAGCATTTCTCGCTGTGTTTTCATATTTTTGTAGACCCACTGTATTTTCTAAGATAAGCAGTAGAGTTATTATTGCAGCGCCAGTCTCTACATTTTCCTGGAGTACAAAATGATCGTTTCCGAAGTCAGTTTCTACTTGGTACTCCATTTTTCTGTGAATAATTCGTGACAGTATTTTGCAAGCAAAACTTATCACACCGATAATTTCGTAATATTCATGCTCGTCAGCTCCTGCCTTCTTTGGAATTCAAGTTGTTACATTCTTCTGAAGTCTTGAAATACTTCGCTTGCCTCATGTATTTTACACAATAGGTGGAATAATTTTGTCATGGCCTGCTCTCTCAAGGATCTTAGTATTGCTGAGGGATTTTTTCTGAACCTATTTCGGCTAAGCTCTTTCATTCATCTGTTAGATTCTTTTCGCAATGTCATATCTCCCATCTCATTACTAAGGTCTTTCACCACTTTGTCAAATTCTTCTCTTTGTGCCGTATCTCCCACCTTATACTTACGTTCATCCTCTTGAATTTCTGTAGTATTGCTTTCAATGTCGTTTCATCTGTATAGGTCAATCAGCTTTCTCTTCTTTGCAGAAATACTAATTCGTCATCTGTGTTCTTAATATTTATTCAGCTGCTTCTCTTTTCTCAATAGTTCCTTTTAATTTTACTGTAAGTGACATCTATCTATCGACTAGTTGTGTATTCTTCTACAGCCATGCTTTTGGCCTCTAACCACTCTTGCAGAACTTTTTGGTACTTTCTGACAAAACTAATTTTTTAGTTGACTAGTAAGTGGACCTTCTCCTCCTACGCTTAAGCCAGCTGTGTTGACTGTAGTTCATTTCCATTGTTTATTTCCGCCCGGTGACCTGCTTACGGACCGGACAATAACTAGTTCAAATTTTTAACTGAAATACTAGTCGCTAATGAGGAAAGCAACTTCTGTTTTCACATGTGTAAAAATACGTCCTTACTACTACTGTGTGCCACAATTACATCCTGAAATTAATAAAGATAATACATTTGTATTAACCCGGCCGTGGCTCTCACAGATATAACGCGTTTGGTCCCTTTGTTTCTGTGCTTTCTGAAACACTGCTGGCGTCAGCAGAAAACATTTTATTATTTATTTAATTCACTAGTGCTATCTGAGTATAGGCTATATTGAACTGACATCCTTTTCAGTAACATTTGCTCTTATGGACTATGCAAATAAGAAAAATTATGGAATACTTGTTACACATTGTAGTGTGTATTCCCGTTTCGCGTGCTACATTTGCAGCACTTTACTGTTTCTTCATTTCGTCAGTTAAATTCGACATCTCTTATGCAATCCAGTGATTTCTACCTGTCTTTTTACCTATTTGACGCTCTCCTGACCTTGCTTTTCATTTCTCAAAGCTACCCTTTCTTCTGTTGTTCTCCTTTCCTCGGTTAAGTCAATCATTACCTAACGCCTCGTCTGAAACTCTGAACAACGTCAGCCACGTTAGTCTTATCCAGGTTCCAAGTCTTTAAATTCCTACCTTTTTTTGCAACTTCTTCAGAATTGATACTCAGTTAATAATCAACAAAATATTATCAGAGTCCACATACGCACCTCGAACATGCTTACAGATTTCACTGATTATGAAATTGTTTACTACCTAAGTAATTCTTGTAACCTCTGTATCGGTTAGTCGATCTACGAAAGAAGAATAGAAGAATTTTGGGACTAGGTACGGAATGTAGTAATGGTTGTGGTATCTCGAGCATTAGGGCGCTCGCAGCGTGGGCAGAGGCAGTAAATGTTCAGATTAGGTCTTAAACATTCACCTTTGTACGGTTGCAGTAGTTAAAACTCCACTAAAGCTATTATACAACCACGTGTGTTAAACTGTCACGGATAGAAGGAAACACAGGCAAAATGGCCAAATTGAAGTTCACTGAACAATGATGATAGTGAAATGCCAAATGTAATTCCGCAGCAACGCCACGATATGGAACCACGGAATAGTAGCGTTGAACTGTTGCTGAGCTAGCTATGGAGGATTTAAAGATTCAGTCGTTAGCGGTAGATGTGTTCACATTGTAATCTGTAATAAAGATGTCTTTTTTTTCCTCGTTCTTAAAAAATAGGTCATGTATTTGTTGCAATAGTATTAATGTAATCTCTGAAAACTATATTTTTCTCATTATCCTTACATTTCCCTTTTTAATAATGGAGAGTAATAGCTACGTTTTGTAGTTAGAGAAAGGTCACTTACTCACATAAACATAGGAAGATACCGTTTATTCAACATTTTTTTAACTAAGTAGAAAAGCAACATGAACTAAATAGCTGATAAACAACTGGTCAGAGCTGAAAACAAATAAATTTCCTATTGAGACTGGCCTCCGATTTTGAACGTGACAGAATGTAGGTAGTTTTTTATCTATCTGAATTCTAAGTTGATAGTTATTTAGCTGAAATGCTATACAAATGAGCAGTGATAATAGTAGTTAAGGTGCCTCGAGAAGCCCATGTAGTTGTGTACTAGATTCTTCCAATTACGATTGCAATGAAAGTGACAAATGTAATTATTCCGGCGATGATTAGTTAAATTAAAACATTATACTAAAGGGAAACTTTAATTTCAAACTGCGATTTTGAGGTAACAGCATAAGATGTGTTTTTGTTTAGCTGCTGTTCATTCGTCTCTTGAAGTTGACACTGTACTATAGGTCTTTTGAACGTACCGTCCTTTTGAACTTTATGATCATATTAGTAGATTAGATATTTTGAGTTCAGCATGACCACAGTACAGGACACACCATATATAAGGGATACAGAAATTATAAGACTCTAGCCCAATACAATTGCCTCACCGCAATGTATTTAATTCTCCCTGTAAACTGTACTTATTAAGTAGCTAAGTTTTTCAGAGTCACTAGGAACCTTTTGAAAATACGTATTTTTTTAATAAAGAGGTCCTTTTGCAATATAGTGACTGCATCAAAGTTTACATATAGAGCTGCTCGCTGAAAGAACAAAAACTTTAATTGTGTAGCAAATATAATAAGATACATTTACTACCACACTTCATTCTCTGAATTGATTTCTCCATTCTTCAATTCGCAATAGAAATAATTGTTATTTATAGTTTTGTAATCTCAAGGTATGTAAGGTGTTACCGTCCATTGTGACTCTGCAGGTGATTAAGGAATGGAAGTTCGCAAAATATTTTGCAGTTTCTTAATTTTACTCACATGTGTTGATGACAGGATGCAATACCGTTTCGAATAGAAAAACAGCACAGAATTAATTAATTTTCCTGCTATATTAAAGTGGCTGGACTAGTTTAGTGATCCATAATTGCTCTACTTTGTTTCGTAAGAATCATACTTTCATTGCATGAGCCCTCTTTTTAATCTATATTTATTACTTCTAATGTTTACACTGTGACCCAAATTATTATTTTGTTCTTTTTTCCTTTTTATATTGGCAGGGGCCTCTTTTTCCTCTATATTTATAACCTTCATTGTTTACCCTGTGACCAAAATTAATATTTTATTCTTTTCCTCATTTTATATTATTTGCGCTTTTCAGCATGCTATTGTCAGCGTCCGTAGCTTCTGCTTTCTTCCAATCAAACTTTTATTTTAAAAAATCATTTTATGAACAAGCTAAGAGAGAAAGTTTTCGTTGTGCATAAGAGAAGCTCCCGTTCTTCTAAACTGTATAAGAAGGTAATTTTGCTAGTCTCAAACGAAGTAAATATCTAACGGATTGAATTTTTAACAGAATTGTGAAGGATAGTAAAGAGGGTGGTCGAGGGGCAATATTTCTCAATCTGCCAGTTTGCAGCACGAGTCAGAATGTACGAAACCTCTCTGGGTATTCAGCCTTTCGGCGCTGCTTTCAGAAAAAAGCGCCTGAGAAAGGGAACTGCTCTCTGAAACTTCCAATTTAGAATGGCTCACAGTAATCCTTCTCTTGGTTGCTGTAAACATGTTTGTTGCGAAGGAGCGTGCTGTCTCCGACGCTGGTGCTCACAGTTCCATTTTCGAGAACGAAATAACAGCACCCACACGAATTCTCAGTTGAATTAACTCTATCTGCACACAGCGTGAGAAGGTTCTCTCCAAACGAAGGAAGAAACATGTCGAGAGAGAAGTAATACACTCGGTTGCCAACTCTAAGGCATTTCAGTCACGTAACTGTGTTCCTCTGCAGCTGCCATACACCGTAAATAATCTGAAATAGGTAGTTGTGAAAAATGATATACTCCGATTAAAATCACTTTGTGACTGACAGATCGCATTGGTGGCGGTCAGTGTGGCGAGCCTGCAGCCATCGATGCTAGGCAACACACTGGCACGTACGTAAAAAAACAGACGACATAGGGACGCTCAGGAAAGAACTACGACTGGCTAATGGGTGACCCCTACCGACTGACTAGTTGAAACGTCAGTCACAAAGTAATTTTAACTGCAGCACAGTGGACGTTACAACAGGGAAAGTGTGAGACTCGAGTTGTCTTCTTCCATCATAATAGGTTTTATGGTAGTATCGTGGATTTAAGCAGGTCTGATAGTCTCAGTGAAACAAACGTACCTATGTAGATGAATAAAACGTGTGCTTAGCTTAATATGCCGTAGGCAATAGCCCCAATAGGTGCTCACAGGTATTTCAGTATTTCATTATGGCAATGTCCTCAGTCGCACTGATGGAAATGTCAAAGAATCATGTGAGGTGTAGTAGGTTTAATAACACATCTTCCATGCCATCACAGTTTCAGAAAAATCGACCCATTATTCCTTGTATTAAAGGAACACTTATGGCAATGTTGTCTCCACAAATGTACTCGTATCCTAATAAAATTCTTCACTCAGTCTGGACCATTGATTTCCAAGTAGACCAAGCTTTTTCTTAAGACGTAGATGTCGGCGTGTCTTACACTGCTGGAAGTAGAAGACGTTATACCATGAGCACCTTGACTAAAGGCTACAAAACCGACCAGAATTTCCATGTCTGAAGAATACGTTAGTTAAAATTTCGTTCTGTGCTAGATTATTATCAGTACTTCCAGTACAGCAGAGTCATCTTACAGATGAACGATGCGTGCACAAGATGCCTGTTGGTTGGTATAGCGCGACTGGAGCCTCGCGGGTGAAGATCGTAAGACATCGTGCCAGAGGACGTCTAAGTGCTGATTACTGGCATCTTTCAGGCTTTGCAAAATTTCAAATTCTTGGCATCATTCCGACCGATTGTACAGACAATTGGCCGTAGTGGAATGAATGCAAAATGGGGGATTGCCAGATGGTCTCGGCACAACAGTGGGGCACGTAGGTAAAGGGTCCTTCCCTGAGGATTACACCACGAAAAGATCTTAGAATTGGTCAACTGGCATAAATAATAAATCGAAAATACCTAAAATCCGGCCTGCCGGAGTGGCTGAGCGGTTCTAGGCGCTACAGTCTGGAACCGGGCGACCGCTACGGTCGCAGGTTCGAATCGTGCCTCGGGCATGGATGTGTGTGATGTCCTTAGGTTTAAGTAGTTCTAAGTTCTAGGGGACTGATGATCTCAAACGATAAGTCCCATAGTGCTCAGAGCCATTTGAAGCATCTTGAACCCAATATCCGGGCTGAGGTTTCAGCCCAACACCACGTAACAGATTGCTGGTAGCTGCATTCACATCTCGAGTTATCAAGAGTCGTTTAGGACACCAGATCATGGTCAGTACAGATTTTAATAGTGTACAGTGAGTCAGCTGTGACACATAGCGTTAGCTATGAGTCTCGTTTCCGTACTTGACAACAGGATTGATTTGGTAATTACTGAAAGAATTCTGATTGGTTGTCACCGTATGGCAAGCATGGGAAACCTGGTTGTCATACTCAAGACCAGCATACCAGACGGCATCAGGATAACGGAAGACTGCACATTTGATGTAAGAAAACGCCTTGAGGAACGTATAGCAAACATGCCTGGCCTTGCCTAAAGCCTAATTTTCCATCAGCAAGAAGTTGGAGTTTGTTGTTTGCGGTAATTACTGCTCATGTTCTACGAAAACCAAGATGTTAACCGTTAGTCACTTTAAGTGTTAGTTGTATTTTTGGTGTTCCGTCCCTCAAACTGTAAAAACCGAACAATTATAGGATTGCCTTGTTGTCCGTCTGTCTATTCGTGTGTCTGTTAAAAATACTCTTTTAAGGAACGGATGGCCGATCAACTTGAAATTTATGTTACATACTAAGCTTTGTGGTCTCTTGGCGGTGTGAAAAACGTTAACTTGTAAGTCAATACAGTCAGAAGTTAAGGCCATTTATGACACGTATTTTGTTACTCACGAACCAACTCATCAAAACCTATAAGGTACTTCCAGTCGATCCACAATCATGAAATTCGGGAATAAGCAAGATTTCACAGTGCAAGTAAAGAAAAAAAATCATAAAATTGTTAACTTGTAATTACATGACATGATTTGTTATCCGATGTCAAACTTGAAATTTAAACAATCAGTAGTTCCCCGTTCAAGCTGACTGGGTCGCAATAATAAGTCGAACGTCAGGCGATAAGTTCCTTTATTGTTAATATGACGAGTTTTGGAATTTACCAATGTTCAGATATCTAGGAGTGATTAGTCTGCGAATGTTGTTTCTGTACAACTTGAAACGCCACATCTACGTGTAGTAATAACTCTTGGATATCTAATGACAGATAATTCAGGAACGCTTCATATTAGCGTCAAAGTCATCCGGCCTGATGTTAGACTGTTGCCATTTACGACCCTGTCAACCAGAATGAATAGCTGCTGATTGCTATCACAATGGTTGCCTGTCTCCTGCATGAGACTCACATTTGTATTCTCCAAATTAAAACATTCTGGAAAATCTTGCAATCCCTAGGACTGATATATATCCACCATCAACGTCGATAAGACGCAGAAACGGCCGAGATTCTCGATTCCCGGAATGAATGAATTGTCTGTATACATAATTAAGTTTATACTCAATCCTCAGTGTGCGAGACCTACTCCCACCTGGCTAATTTTTTTGTTCCTTTCAGGTTCTATGAAATATCGAGATGCTGATCGTTAGCAAAATTAACTGTGCAGCATCTCTCACCCTTGCAATGAATGACATTGTTTCCTTTAAACTATGTTTTTATTAAAAAGCTTTCTTTGGGGGCGGGGCCGGTAATTGTTGTTTAGTTCAGTCTCGTAATTCGCGCGGCTCCGCCCGTCGGAGCTTCGAGTCCTCCCTCGGGCATGGGTATGTGTTGTCCTTAGCGTAAGTAAGTTTAATTTTGATTAAGTAGTGTATAAGCCTAGGGACCGATGTCCTCGGCAGTTTGGTGCCATAGAACTTACCACAAATTTCCAAAAAATTTTCACAGTGCGTCACGATACGGCAAGAAAGAATGAATGAATTGATTGTTGGTGTTAATAACGATCGTCCTCCTTTACCTCCTCTGCATTACTGCAGATGGCGTGCCGCTGAGCACATTTGTTCTGTGCATGCATTACACCTGAGGCGTCTAGTTGTTTCCACTGCACTGTGTGAAATACGAAGGTTCTGTTATAGTTCACTAACCTGCTGTCTTCAAGTTGATGTCCCCAGCGCAGAAAACAGCACGCAGGTCGTAGGTTCTGTATCTTGAGGCTTAAACGGACTTTTAGTGAGGTTCTGTTCTGAAATAATATATCACTTCTTTGGGATGCCACTCGCGTATTTTAATATAGCCACACGAGAAGACTACATGATTTTAATACAACACCTGATACATCGAAGTACATGATCAAACACAATGTTTACGAAAATGTATCTTTACACTATTTGTGGCACGTGTCTGTGCCTCATGACTAACGGAGTGAATCTTTTAATACTGAATACTGGCGAACACATCCTGCCACAGACAACATGGCTGTGCATCTCGACTATCTAATCCAGAGTGACGAACAGCCCGAAACAATTCGCGTGCCATACCAGAAAAGGTGTGACACAAACGCTTCCGAAGTGCTTCGTCTGCAATTTCGTCAGTCTTTTGTTTTTGATTCCAATTGTTTTTAGTAATTCTAAAATGACTGATTGATAGTCATCTGTTGAGAGATATTTATATTAAAAGTGAAGTCATTCCAATGAGTAGATTAACTAATAATAATAACTATACTTTAACGTCTTGGAGTCCTTGCTCCGAACACAGCAGCCAATCACAGAGCAGCAGCATTATGCAGGCGGTCGTTCTCACGGGAATGGTACCGAATCTAACATCTGTCTCACACACACCTCACACCATATTTCGTCATCTATATACCTCTTGCATCTCCACTGCTCTGGGAACAGCTTCTTTGAGCCTCATATGATGTCTTACTTAGCCACAAATATTACAACGAGCTTGAAACTGACTAATCATTCTGTGTTTTAGAATGTTTGGTTTTTATTCTTGTTACGCGGCCTGTTCTGTGTGTACGGTGAATTCCTAGTGTAAGTAAGAGGTGGCCACATGGGCCCTAGCTGCACGTACACATTGGTGGGCCCGTATACGCCTGGTGTTATTGTTGGTTTTTTAAACTGTTTGAATCCACCTTCTTAAAAGGTTCCTTACTAATGAAAAATTAATTAGTCTTCGCATTGTGCTGTCTGTTCATAGGATTTTATAATGGTTCCGATTTTCCTGTGCTTTTAAAATCTTTCTTAGGAATTTAAGGTTCTCAAACTTCCGCAAAACTGCATTCGTTTAAAAATGTTTTTTTGGCTGCAGGGCTTACTTAGTTAAAAGAAAAACAATATGTATACTGTTTGAGTAACACTTAAAGCAGGATATGAATATGTAAAACCGATTGTGACTTATTCATTCATTATGGTATGTACTGTTTCATAGTTCTTAATTGTCAAATGTGATTACTGGCGCGTACACCCTGTATATCTTAAGAAATAACGATTATTTACTGTTTTTACTTCTATGAACGCAGTCACCGGCACTTGTGGATTTCCTTGTCTTATAATCAAAGCTCATAATGCGCATCCTCAAAAAAAGTATGTTTTAAGCATTTCTTTACACAGAATCTTTAGTATAATGATTTTGTATCACAATAATCAGCTGCATATTGACTTCATTTAAAAAAATAAACATATGAAAAACGGTAAACTAAACAAAATAGAATCTTTAATTGAAAACGTGAAATAACAATTTAAAACATAAAACAAAAATAAATCAAAGAAATAATTGGAATAATGATGGAAGTATAAATCATTTAAAGAGGTGATTTAAAAATACTCTGGCAGCACATTATGTACTTCTTATTTCCCGAAAATGCTACTTGAGAAACGGCTTTCTTGCACATGGGTGCATGTGGCGCGAGAGCTTCAGTACAAAAAGTTTTCATTCTTCAAAATTAATTAATCTTGCTAGGGTATTTTGCAAAGTTCCAAATTCTTACAAAAGTTCATTGCAGAATTTTCGAGAAAGTTAGTTATATTTCTTTATACATCACAGTTTCGCAGAAATGCTCGGTAAACCTAATTTGCCAAATCAGCTTTTGGGGTATGTTTTGCCCATTAAAAGTTAAATTGGGCCAAAAAAAAAAAATACGCATTGCATTGAGATTTTTCTTGCAGATTAAATCTGTGTGCCGAACTAACTCCTTAAATTATCATAGATAATCACTTAATAAATAAATTTACTGAAGTTCTTTCAATTACAATTGGTATAAATCTGTGGTTTGCTCCACAGATTTCTGAGCATTGTCCAAAGAATAATCCAGGTCCCGAACAGGGACTCAAACCAAGCTCGTTTGCCTTTCGTGGGCAGGTTCTCTAGCGAGTGTGCTACCCAAGATAAACTGACGTCCCATTCTTACAGCTTTCCTTCTGCTGGCATCTCAACTCCCACAGCCCACACGTTACAAGATATCTCCTGTGAGACTTGCAAGATTTGCACTGGTGGAAGAAAAGATATGATGGAGACATGGCTCAGCCACAGCCTGGAGGATTGTTCCCAGAATGTATTTTTCACTCTGCAGCTGGAGGGCAAAGGTCCCGGATTCGAGTCGCGGCCGGGCACGCGGATTTAATCAGCTAGTAAGTTTCATTTCAGCGTGTACTCCTCAGTAGACTGAAAAATTCATTACGGTAACAGTCCCCCGGCCTGTACCTGACCGATGAATCCGCAATATTCTTTATTCCTGGAGTGCTAGTCCAGTAAGTTTCGTAGGAGAACTTCTATGAAGTGTGGAAGTTGGGAAAAGAGGTATTGCTGGAAATAAAGATATGATGACAGCTCGTGAGTCACGCCTGGGTAGCTCAGTCGGTAAAGCACTTGCTTGTAAAAGCCAAAGGTCCTGAGCTCGAGTCTAGGTCCGCTACACAGTGATAAAGTGTCAGGTAGTTTCTTATCAGTGCACACTTTCTGCAAGTGTCGCACAATTTTGACCCTCTGCATACCCTCCAATTTCATGTAGATTGTTTATACGTCTTAGAGTTTATCCTTGTGAGATCAGGACCTATGCCGTTCAGCAGCAATAAGTCTGAACAACGAAGTTCAGATGTGATCCATGCTCTTCAAAAAATGTACGGCAAGATACCGAAGTGGATCGCAGACATGCCGAAGGCTTTATCTGACCACAGTGTAGCTATCGTGAAACAATGACATCTCCAAATAATACACTACTCTATACCTCTTTAGAAAGTAGATGTTTTGTGTGCCGTGGATATTCTACAGGAGAACGTAACAGAATACGTCGGCAAATAGACTTGGGGAGAACGCCGTTCCCCAGAACATGGCAGCAGAAACCTGTATAAAATATTATAATTCGAAGAAGCGTATTCTACTCCAGAATCATCAGCAACACCATGCAACTATTTCTTCTTTGGAATCCACCACTAAGTATAAATTGTTGCAATGTAATTTGTCGGCGTAATGTAACTCGTATCAATGGCTGGCTTTTTCACCTTGATACTTGCGTGTATACATCAGCCACTGTTCACACACATTCACAATGAGTCATAAAATAAGGAAATTTGTGGTAAGGTCTTATGGGACCAAACTGCTGAGGTCATCGGTCCCTAAGCTTAAGCACAACTTATTCTAACCTAAACTAACTAACGCTAAGGACTACACACACACACACACACACACACACACACACACACACACACACACACACCATGCCCGAGGGAGGACTCGAAGTTCCCACTGAGGGAGCCGCGCGGACCTTGACATGGCGCCCTAGACCTCACGACTGCCCGGCGCTGCGCTATGAGTCTTACATCCATGGCATTTTGTACAGTATAATCATGTTTCTCGGTATTGAGTTAACCAATGTGTTTCCTGCAATCAGAAAGAGTTCATGTCTTCTTTTTGCTACTCTGTACAAATTTATCTCTAGTGATTCAAAACGTCTGACTGCTGGCCAGACAGCTGATAGGAAGTGTGAAGTTTCAATTCAAATAAAGAATCCTCGTCTCAATATATAAGTACTGGTTCAAATGGTTCCGAGCACTATTAGACTCAACATCTTACGTCATCAGTCCCCTAGAACTTAGAACTACTTAAACCTAACTAACCTAAGGGCAGCAAACACATCACTGTCCGAGGCAGGATTCTCACCTGCGACAGTAGCGGCCGCGCGGTTCCAAACTGTAGCGCTTAGAACCGCATGGGCACACCGACCGGCTATATAGGTACTGTTAAGTTTAGCAACAAGGTCGAGTACGTTGTGGCAATGAATACGGATTTTGTGCTCCCTATCATCGATATGTTTAGTTACACATTATTTCTTGCCGATATGCGAGCGGTTAACATAGTTGACATAGTTTCGCAAGCAGGCTATCTGCAGTATTCTAGTGCTGAGACTTTAGAGGGTTATATATTACATATGGCTACAGAGGTGGGAATTTAAGAAGATGGGACATGGATAAACTAAAAGAACCAGAGGTTGTACAGAGTTTCAGTGAGAGCATAAGGGAGCAATTGACAGGAATGGGGGAAAGAAATACAGTAGAAGAAGAATGGGTAGCTTTGAGTGATCAAGTAGTGAAGGCAGCAGAGGATAAAGTAGGTAAAAAGACGAGGGCTAGTAGAAACCCTTGGGTAAGAGAAGAAATACTGAATTTAATTGATGAAAGGAGAAAATATAAAAATGCAGTAAATGAAGCAGGCAAAAAGCAGACAGGGTTGTAGTCTCTCCCCGATGTTATTCAATCTGCATATTGAGCAAGCAGTAAGGGAAACGAAAGAAAAATTTGGAGTAGGTATTAAAATCCATGGAGAAGAAATAAAAACTTTGAGATTCTCCGATAACATCGTAATTCTGTCAGAGATCGCAAAGGACTTGGAAGAGCAGTTGAACGGAATGGATAGTGTCTTGAAAGGAGGATATTAGATGAACATCAACAAAAGCAAAACGAGGATAATGGAATGTAGTCGAATTAAGTCGGGTGATGCTGAGGGAATTACATTAGGAAATGAGACACTTAAAGTGATAAAGGAGTTTTGCTATTTCGGGAGCAATATAACTGATGATGGTCGAAGTAGAGAGGATATAAAATGTAGACTGACAATGGAAAGGAAAGCGTTTCTGAAGAAGAGAAATTTGTTAACATCGAGTATAGATTTAAGTGTCAGGAAGACATTTCTGAAAGTATTTGCATGGAGTGTAGCCATGTATGGAAGTGAAACATGGACGATAAATAGTTTGCAAGAAGAGAATAGAAGCTTTCGAAATGTGGTGCTACAGAAGAATGCTGAAGATTAGATGGGTATATCACATAACTAATGAGGAAGTATTGAATAGGATTGGGGAGAAGAGAAGTTTGTGGCACAACTTGACCAGAAGAAGGGATCGATTGGTAGGACACGTTCTGAGGCATCAAGGGATCACCAATTTAGTATTGGAGGGCAGCGTGGAGAGTAAAAATCGTAGAGGGAACCAAGAGATGACTACACTAAGCAGATTCAGAAGGATGTTGGTTGCAGTAGGTACTGGGAGATGAAGAAGCTTGCACAGGATAGAGTAGCATGGAGAGCTGCATCAAAGCAGTCTCAGGACTGAAAACCACAACAACAACAACAACATGGCTACAGAGGGACTCAGTCGGTGACAGCCACAAGCTAGGTCTAGATTCAATGGCATTACGAAATATCTGGCAGAGCACGGTGGACGGGAGCGGGTCACTACACCAGTACATAGGCGTACATGTTCGTGATGTGTGCTTCTGAGACTGATACTGCTTACATGCAGAGTGTACTACATATAAAAAGTTGTTGTTCCAGAGGGGAGCATCGTTTTATTCAACAGCACACTCTAAAGATTGGTGTATGTGTATGTACTCCTAGCATGAATGATAATAATGATGATAATGAAGCGTGAACCATTTGTCTCCACACAATTATTTAAATAAGAAAGTGAGCGAGGCACAACTGTTTTAGCCGCCATCTAGAAATAAATCACTGAAAGACCCTCACCACGAAAAGATTGTCAGATCCACCAGTCCCATAAAGTACCAACTCTGAAAATTCACAGTGAACAGACGAAATTTGGGAAAATAAACATGACGGCGATCGAGTCCTCAGTTATCAGGTAGTCCACTTTGCCTATCCTTGGGAGAGGGAATTGGGGTTAAGTAGACGGGTGACAGAAAGACCAAAAGGGAAAGGTATTGGGGGTGAGGGAAGAGGGGAACCGGACGTGAAAAGGGGAGCCTGATGGCTAAAGGGAGATGAGAGAGTGCGGACATTGAAGCTACAGATGTAGACAAGTTCCATATTATGCTTCTAATGGAAGACTTCCACTACTGTCATGTACCACGGAGAAATCCCTTTCGATACGTGAGGGTACTGCTTCAGGACTTCCTTTTATTTTTTCTTGGTACAACACGCCGTCATTAAATTTATACCCACTGCAGTAGATGCCCGGCTAACTACTTCGGGAAATTAAGAGAGAGCCAACTCCATTTCATTCTCTGAATGTTCTTGTACTCTGGATGCGAACTGACACAATTGCCCATTCATATGTCCCATTGTTGTGTTGGTATAGTGAACCCTACCTCAGATCATTTCGCATCGCAGAAACCACAGCAGAATTAAGCCACCTGGCTATACACTGTGCCATTAGATGCTGGAAACGCAAAGATCGTCTGTTGATGTCAACGATAGAGCAGTGCGGCTGGCGCGTGACGTTGGGATACCTGATAGCAGGAAATCAGCTACAAGATGTAAAGCACCAAGTAAGTAATGTTAACCTCATAAGAGCCCCTCCTTGTCCTGTTCATATCCATAACAATAGGGAAATGGCGACAGTGGTCGATCTTTTTCAATCCCTTAGTCTAAATTCAGAGTAGAAATTTTTCTCGGTGTAATCCAAACATTTACAAACAGAAGGAAAGAATAAACAGAAGGAAATATTATTGGTTCAAGGAGTGAGTAAGGCAGTGGTTCGTCACTGGAAGGCCGACAGTTTAAACTTCCATCTGACCATCCTGATTTACGTTTTCGTGATTTATTAAATTCAGTTAAGATGAGTGCACAACATTTCCATTGAAAAAGACGCGATAGACTTCCTTCGCTATCGTTTCTGTCAGCAAAGCTTTTCTTCTGTCCCTAGCAAAATACTCTTAGACGTTCATTTCTTTCGTATCTTTCTTACTGAGATTTTGCGCTCAGAATGAGTACACCATGCCTAAGAATGGAATGTTAGTGTCAAGATCTTGCTTAGCGTAATGATTTTTATGGCAAAATTACAATAGAAGAGATTGTTCTCGGAAAACTTTCGCCTCTGTAACAGAAGTTTAAAACACACACTAAGACGAAAAAAAAACGATGCATTACGGAGGAATTATCCCAATGCGAGTGAAATTGGTAGATGTGATGTACATGTACAGACAAACAAATGAATACAATCTGAGAAAAATTGGATGATTCATTCGAGGGAAAGAGCTTCACAAATTGAGCAAGTCAATAACGGGTTGGTCCACCTCTGGCCCTTATGCAAGCACTTTTCCAGCTTGTCACTTATAAATAAAGTTGTTGGATGTCTTCCTGAGAGTTATCGTGCCAAATTATGACCAATTAACGCGTTACATCTTCAAAATCCCGAGTTCACTGATGGGGCCCTTGCCCGTAATGTTCCGAGCGATCTTAATTGGGGAGAGATCCGGCGACCTTTCTGACCAAGTGGAAACTGTCTCCAGCTGTGGGCGAGGGTTATCTTGCTGAAATGTAAGCCCAGGTAGGTATGCCACGAAGAGCAACAAACCGCGGTGTAGAATATAGTGGACATGCAGCTTTGCTGTTACGGTGTCGTTGATCAAACGGCGCCCCAGAACATTAAACCTGGCTGTCGGGACATATGGTGGGCGACACTGAATTTGGAATGACACCATTGTCTGCGACGTCGCCAGACTAGTCTTAGCTTAACGTCTGGGCTCATTTCGGAGCGGGACTCACCGCTCAAGATAATTCCATACTATTCAATGAGATTCCAGGGTGAAAGCGCCCAACACAACTGCACACGGGCTTGTTCGTTTATAGGTCAAGGGCAGTGGTCACAAAACACGTTTCGAGCTTAGCCCCCTTTCTGTAACCACCTATTAATGGTCCTTGTCGTCACTGATGCACAATTTGAAAGTCGAATCGGTGGTAGAGATGTAAACGGGGCTCTCAGTGACCATTTCTTGTTCCTCTTTTTGTATTGTGCATCCAGGGAAACCGCTTCCTTTCTGATGCTGTGTTCACTCATTCCTCCAAACTTCTTCGAATCATGGAATCGCTTTTATTCAGATGACAAGAGATTCGCCGCTCACTCCAACCGGCTTCTTTGGGCTCAACTACACGTCGCCTCCTGAATTTTCTCATCTGGGTATATTCTACAAACTCTTGTTTGCGAGGATAGTTGCTCTCCAACGGAGTACGTACATGTAATTCAATAAGCAAAGACTTTACACCCTGGTATCGACATGTTCACTGTAATGAAATCATAATTAAATCAAGACCCTAAGCTGTCGACAGGCGTTGATATACACCAATGAGGACAGTTGGAAATGTGTGCCCCGACCGGGACTCGAACCCGGGATCTCCTGCTTACATGGCAGACTCTCTATCCACCTGAGCCACCGAGGGAACAGAGGACAGTGCGACAGCAGGGATTCATCCCTTACAAGCTCCCAGTGAGGCCTACATTCCCAACTTAATGTCCACACACTACATTCGTAGTTCCACTGCCCACTACACTCATTACTGGCGGCAGACAATCTTACCGAGTCCCGTAAGAGCTCGGGCAGTGCATGTGCATCCGCACAGAAGAAGAAAGTCAATGGCAGGTTAGCCTTAACTATGTGAAGATGGTATCTGTTCTTTCGGACGTGTCCGAAAGAACAGATACCTTCTTCATATATGTTCCCCGTAAAGTGTCCTTCCCAGTAGCGCAGGGAAATTACGCATCAGCGTCACGTTTTTATCCATCAGCCGGCGGAGTTTAAGTGCTGTAGTCTTTTTTCTTTTTTCATTTTACAAGAACTATTGCGGAAAATTAAGACTCTTCCAAATGTTAAAATACACTCCTGGAAATGGAAAAAAGAACACATTGACACCGGTGTGTCAGACCCACCATACCTGCTCCGGACACTGCGAGAGGGCTGTACAAGCAATGATCACACGCACGGCACAGCGGACACACCAGAAACCGCGGTGTTGGCCGTCGAATGGCGCTAGCTGCGCAGCATTTGTGAACCGCCGCCGTCAGTGTCAGCCAGTTTGCCGTGGCATACGGAGCTCCATCGCAGTCTTTAACACTGGTAGCATGCCGCGACAGCGTGGACGTGAACCGTATGTGCAGTTGACGGACTTTGAGCGAGGGCGTATAGTGGGCATGCGGGAGGCCGGGTGGACGTACCGCCGAATTGCTCAACATGTGGGGCGTGAGGTCTCCACAGTACATCGATGTTGTCGCCAGTGGTCGGCGGAAGGTGCACGTGCCCGTCGACCTGGGACCGGACCGCAGCGACGCACGGATGCACACCAAGACCGTAGGATCCTACGCAGTGCCGTAGGGGACCGCACCGCCACTTCCCAGCAAATTAGGGACACTGTTGCTCCTGGGGTATTGGCGAGGACCATTCGCAACCGTCTCCATGAAGCTGGGCTACGGTCCCGCACACCGTTAGGCCGTCTTCCGCTCACGGCCCAACATCGTGCAGCCCGCCTCCAGTGGTGTCGCGACAGGCGTGAATGGAGGGACGAATGGAGACGTGTCGTCTCCAGCGATGAGAGTCGCTTCTGCCTTGGTGCCAATGATGGTCGTATGCGTGTTTGGCGCCGTGCAGGTGAGCGCCACAATGAGGACTGCATACGACCGAGGCGCACAGGGCCAACACCCGGCATCATGGTGTGGGGAGCGATCTCCTACACTGGCCGTACACCTCTGGTGATCGTCGAGGGGACACTGAATAGTGCACGGTACATCCAAACCGTCATCGAACCCATCGTTCTACCATTCCTAGACCGGCAAGGGAACTTGCTGTTCTAACAGGACAATGCACGTCCGCATGTATCCCGTGCCACCCAACGTGCTCTAGAAGGTGTAAGTCGACTACCCTGGCCAGCAAGATCTCCGGATCTCTCCCCCATTGAGCATGTTTGGGACTGGATGAAGCGTCGTCTCACGCGGTCTGCACGTCCAACACGAACGCTGGTCCAACTGAGGCACCAGGTGGAAATGGCATGGCAAGCCGTTCCACGGGACTACATCCAGCATCTCTACGATCGTCTCCATGGGAGAATAGCAGCCTGCATTGCTGCGAAAGGTGGATATACACTGTACTAGTGCCGACATTGTGCATGCTCTGTTGCCTGTGTCTATGTGCCTGTGGTTCTGTCAGTGTGATCATGTGATGTATCTGACCCCAGGAATGTGTCAATAAAGTTTCCCCTTCCTGGGTCACTGAATTCACGGTGTTCTTATTTCAATTTCCAGGAGTGTATATTCGAAGGAACGTACATAAGAACAAATATTCCTTTGAATTTCAAAAAAGTTGCAGCTGAAAAGTCTTTTCAGTACTGTATTTAATCGTTTACATGTAGTCTTATTACTCCACTAAATTTCAATAAAGTCTAAGTGATCGAATTAAGGAGACGTATTGTCAAAAACCAAATACATTTTGAAATAGAAGCTACTGGAAACTAAAACAAAGTTCCATTTTTGACACAGACAAAATTATTAAGGCATTAAATAAACCAGTTAATTTTCAAGTGTCACAGGTGCCATGGTAAAATATTTTTTTTTGTTTCTAGGTACAGTATGGTTCACGAACGATGACGTATGGTTTACTGTGCCCATGTTATATAAATAGTTCTAAAAGTATATAGCGTTTTACTATCCATGAAACTCAGTAGTTAAACAATTTACAATATGTTCTAAATGGCTGCAAAATATTATACAACACTTAAATGTGCGTAAAGAGAATAGTCTGCATATGCCGCAAGGAAGATGATCTTACATATTAAAACAAAACTGTATAAAATGGCGGAAACTGATTATGGCGGTCTCTAGTGCGTACTTATCTAAGCTATTGTGAAATGAATCACTAGAATGAAGTACCGAACAAAAAACGTCGTGTGTTTGTAGGTAACATGTACCTGTAGGTGCAACACTTTCCCCTATGTAACATTAACCGTATTGAATAAAATGTGCTGTACTTATAGGAAACTCATCAGTAGGTTTATAATATCTAATATAATGAGAGATGTCTTGGTAGAAATTTACCGAAAGTATAAGCTATAAGTCATAAAAACTTAGTGTAAAATATTTCTCCGTAAGAAACAGTCTTTTTCTTTTTTTTCCCAAAACATTTCAGTATTCCGAATCCCGTAATAGATCTCGAAATAATCGTTAAATCAAGAGTGGAAACCTTATTAATCACCCTTTTCTAATTTGTTTGAGACGGATAGTGTGATCAAAAACGTCCCATGATGCTCTTACGTACGTTTGTAGTATCGCAACTGCTAGCGGGAATTAAAACAACTATAAATAACCAGGGTGGCGCAAAGAACGGAACAATGAACGTACATTGTAGAACACGGGTCTCGGTAAACAAAAGAATATCTCATCGAACTGGTTTTCAAAAGGGCGAGGTCTCATTGACGTAATCCCCCGTGCTGTGATATACTGGTTGAATGTGGGCTGTTGGTAATAAATCCGAGGTTAGGTGCGCTGCCGGTGGAAGCGAGGCGCCGTGGAATGCCGCGCAAAAATATTTGCCTGATTTCGCTGTGCTTCTCCTGAATTTATGAGTGGCCGTTCACGACCGCCGTATATAAACGTGTAGAATTATCCGGTGGTCCAGATGCACGCAATTTAAGCCACGACGAGGCTTTGTGGTTCATTATCGGTCTTCATGAAAGAGTGCACTACCTATAAACGCCAAGCCGTTGCACGCATATTCCTTAAATAACGGTTCTTTTGAGCGCCGCATACAAACGAGACGGAAATGTCTGTCAGTCAGCGGCTCCAGAGCCACATGTGAGGGAGAATCATAAGGTTTCCGTTCCACGGTGCTGCTGCAGCGTATATGCAAACTAGCGCTATTCCTAGACGGATATAGAACGTGACAATTATTGAACTCTTTAAATAAAAGACCCTAAATTAGTTACAAACTACGGCGTTCAACTTGTGAACGTCACTAAAGATATACGGATTTACGTTATGACATGTTCGATATGCCTACCATCACTGGTGATGCTGCTGTGCAGACGAATAGTGAAATTCTGCATAACCCGCTGAATTGTCGGAATATCGATTCTGCCGACGACCCCTGAATGGCCGTTTTCAGATCAGCAGTGGCTTTGGGATATTGCTGTACATCTTGTCTTTAATTTAGTTCCAAAAACAGAGGTGTCATGTGTGCAGATCCGCAGAACATGGTGCCTTATCGAGGACAATGCACGGTGTCCCAGACTCGACTCCCAGCCGGGTTGGACATTTTCTCTGCCCGGTGACTGGGTGTTTGTGCTGTCCTCATCATTTCATCATCATCCTCATCTTTCGTGACAGTTGCTACATTGGACTGTGAAAAAAGTGTTGGAATCTGAAAAAAAGTTGGACTGTGCAAAAATTGGGACTTTGTACGGGCGCTGATGACTGCGCAGTTGAGCGCCCCACAAACCAATCATCATCATCATGATCGAGGCCCATGCTAGTGGCCTCTGAGTACCCGAGAGCCAGAATGTGGTCCCCAGGTTGCCCCTACAGGACATCAAGCACTCTCCTGCTTCGATGGGGTCGAGCTCACATCTTGTCAAAATCAGGTTCACTTTGGATAACGGGCATGAAATCATCTTCCAAAACCTTCACGTACCGTCCGGTAGTTACCATGCCATCAACGATTATTCCACGACTGGACACTGCACGCCGCACAGTACCCATTGAGGGTGGAGAGACTTTTCGATCGCGAAATGCGGATTCTCAGTGCCCCAAATGCGCTGCACCATAACATTTCCACGTGCAAGAAGCCGCCAACAACATAGCCCCTGCGCATGCGTATACTAATTCCCATCATGCCCCGCTGCCAACCACGCAGTTTCAACGTCCTAACGCAAACCGTTCAGAAGCTATAACGGTCTTATTTCATACAGTTAAATAATTGCCACATTGTATAAGGACCGACATATAGGCACAGGATAAGTGTGGAATTGGTGTCTTTTCGATTTGCGTGCGGTAAATGCTGAAACGTGAACTATGGTGACGTTATTACCAAATGCTTCGAAACGCGAACATGGTGCTACTACCGCTTTCTTGTCTGCCGGAGGACAAACACTTGTAGATATATATCGGAGAATGAAGAACGTCTATGGGGACAGGATATATGTCGAAAACCAACGTCGTGATGATGTGCGATAAGGGGCGCTGATGCTTGGTGATAACGCACGACCCAGTATCACAAATGCAACCCAGAAATCACTTCGAAGGAAACGATCTATTGATACGTAATCAGCATGGTTTCAGAAAACATCGCTCTTGTCCAACGCAGCTAGCACTTTATTCGCACGAAGTAATGGCCGCTATCGACAGGGGATTTCAAGTTCATTCCGTATTTCTAGATTTCCCGAAAGTTTTTGACACCGTGCTGCGGGCCTATGGGGTATCGTCTCAGTTGTGCGACTGGATTCGTGAATTGCTGTCGGGAAGGTCGCAGTTCGTAGTAATTGACGGCAAGTCATCGAGTAAAACTGAAGTGATATCAGGTGTTCCCCAGGGAAGCGTCCTGGGACCTCTACTGTTCCTGATCTATATAAATGACCTGGGTGACAATCTGAGCAGTTCTCTTAGACTGTTCGCAGATGATGCTGTAATTTTCCGTCTAGTAAGGTCATCCGAAGACCACTATCAGTTGCAAAGGGATTTAGAAAAGATTGCTGTATGGTGTGGCAGGTGGCAGTTGACGCTAAATAACGAAAAAAATGAGGTGATCCACATGAGTTCCAAAGGGAATCCGTTGGAATTCGATTACTCGATAAATAGTACAATTCTCAAGGCTCTCAATTCAACTAAGTACCTGGGTGTTAAAATTACGAACAACTTCAGTCGGAAAGACCACACAGATAATATTGTGGGGAAGGCGAGCCAAAGGTTGCGTTTCATTGGCAGGACACTTAGAAGATGCAACAAGTCCACTAAGCAGACAGCTTACACTACACTCGTTCGTCCTCTGTTAGAATATTGCTGCGCGGTGTGGGATCCTTACCAGGTGGGATTGACGGAGGACATCGAAAGGGTGCAAAAAATGGCAGCTCGTTTTGTATTATCACGTAATAGGGGAGAGAGCGTGGCAGATATGATACGCGAATTGGGATGGAAGTCATTACAGCAAAGACATTTCTCGTCGCGGCGAGATCTTTTTACGAAATTTCAGTCACCAACTTTTTCTTCCGAATGCGAAAATATTTTGTTGAGCCCAAACTACATAGGTGGGAATGATCATCAAAATAAAATACGAGAAATCAGAAAGGTGTAGGTGTTCGTTTTTCCCGAGCTCTGTTAGGGAGTGGAATGGTAGACAGATAGTATGATTGTGGTTCGATGAACCCTCTGCCAAGCACTTAAATGTGAATTGCAGAGTAGTCATGTAGATGTAGATGTAGAAATTACGTCAGCTCAATGATAGACGTTTGTCCTATAGCCTGACCCTTCCCAATCTGATTATTATGACTGAGATTGGAATAATAGATCATTACCGCGAAGGTGTCGATGAATCCTCTGCCAGTCACTTAAATGTGATTCGCAAAGTATCCATGTAGATGTAGACTTCGGTCTCTTAAAAAAGAAAACAGTTATTGTATTTCCTGTATTTTATACTGTCTGATTAGTTCAACCCAACAGACAATTCTTATGATCTACAGCCCTTTTAAATAAGTGAAACGTGTTCACAAATTGGAAATTGGATTGTACATCATCGGTGTGGTTAACCAGATACACATGAAAATTTGTGCTGGATCGAGACTCGATCCCACATTTTCCGCTTATCGCTAGCAGTTGCCTTAACCACTTCGGCTATCCGAGGGCACCTCCAGGATGTATCCAAACTAACGACAAAACATTGTCTCTCCCCGTGCGGGAAACACATAGTGTGCGAGCAATATGGAACGAGAGACCAGCGCATATACGAGGCCTCTTCGTATATCGGTTCAAATGGCTCTGAGCACTGTGGGACTTAACATCTGAGGTCATCAGTCCCCTGGAACTTAGAACTACTTAAACCTAACTAACCTAAGGACATCACACACATTCATGCCCACGGCAGGATTCGAACCTGCGACCGTAGCAGCCGCGCGGTTCCGGACTGCAGCGTCTACAACCGCTCGGCCATCGCGGCCGACCCTCCTCGTATCGTCGAAGTTATTAAGGCGAACGCCCCCGATAAGCGGGAACTCTGGGTTCGCCTCGCAGTCTGGCACAAATGTTCCTGTTCCTCTAGTAAATGGTACAGCTGACGTATAATCGTATTCGCAGCTTGCGAATACGTTTTATACCTTAGAAAAGGTCTTGGAGGTTCGTCAGTTCCAGTCGGACGAGAATTTCAGCAGGTAGTTATGGACTTCATGCTTCAGGACTTGAAGTTTTAGCAAACGGTTATCAACCGGGAGCCTCGTTGCGATGATTGAACGAATGCTGACGGGGATTTTGCCTGATTCGCATACTGACTGTGCAGTGCACGTCCTCCGAACGGAAACTTTTTCATGGCCCCTTATAATCTCTGTTCCATATAGTGGTTTTTACTACACGTGCGGTCAGCAACGTACAGCATATTTCATTAGTTATACTGAAACTTTCCTTCAGTCCGTCCACGAAGGTTCCGTGGCGTCAAACGAAGCCAAACTCGAGGGTCGTGTCAAGAATCCACGCACTCTTGGCGATGTGCGGCGTGCGACACAAATGACGAGGCGTGCTTCTCCACGGATTTGACTGGAAACGTTTAATGGCGGACCCGAATTAGTAGTCTTCTGAGCCGTACTATTCAATGAGATTACATTATAGTCACCAGCCTCGGTTTGACCCGCATGGCAGTGCTATACTCCCGTCAACTCCACAGTCAATAATTAAAAGCCCTGTTCTATCTATTATTCAGATAAGATTCCCAGATACGACCACAGGATAGAAAAGATTCATCGATAATAGTTCAACGAATCACCTTCAACTTGTTATTAGCAAAAGCTGTGGGTAATTATCTTAACAACCAGGCGGGAACACAGTTCAGCGGCAACATCACCACTCATCGATTTGCACAGAAACAGTGAAATTTATTGACGAGAATTAACCCTAGCCAAGCCAATCCCCTTCACTAAACCCATATAGCCCAGCTAGCTACTGGTTCCAAGCTTGCTCTGAGCTCTTAACTCAGCGTAAGTGTCCGCGGTCGTTATTCCGCAATACTCACAGAGAACAGTAGGAAAAGGCCAAAGCTGGAACCGATGCCTGCACACGGGAACGCACTATCGAATAGCTGGTAGGCTTCCGTACTGGAACTATATGTATGTCGATCACGGAGAATCTCTCACTGCAGAACTCCGAAATGATGACTACGTTACACTGCCCAGAGGAACCACGAACAGCCGCCTGAGCCCCACCAGAACCAACGCCCAACGAACTTGTCTAAAATACAGGCCTTTCAGTAAATCAGGAAATAGTCATTAGCAATTCTCCTGTTCAAGCTTAAGATTGTTCCCGTAAAGTGCTATTCCCTGGCAGGACATTAAGAGCCTTTTCTGCAACGGTTGCGATGAGGAGATTTCTCTTCCTCCAAACAGTTGCCATTTAGAGGGATTAGGGTGACCAAACCGCATCTTCTTCAGCTCGAACAAGAATCTCCTTCTCCAGCCGCTGGAAACGGACCGAGGGGGCCACAATATATCTACATCTACATCCTACTCCGCAAGTCTCCTAATCAGTACCATTATATGATCCCTCCAATCCTGTTCCATTCGTGAATAGTGCGTGGGAAGGATGATTGTCGGTGAGCCTCTGCATTGGCTCCAATTTCTCGAGTTTTCTTCTAGTGGCCAGCACGTGAGATGTATGTGGGGGGGGGGGGGGGGGGCAGTAATATGTTGTCGGACTCCACTTGAATAGTGCTGTCCCGAAGTTTCAATAATAAATCTCTCCGTGATGCACAAGCCTCTCTTGTATCGCCAGTCAGTGGAGTTTGCTTAGCACCACTGTAACGCTCTCTCACGAGCTAAACCCTCCCGTGACGAAACACGCCGCTCTTCGTTGGATCTTCTCTATCAGTCCTACCTGATAGATATCCCAGATAGATGAACAGTACTCAAGAATCGGGCGAACAAGCGCCTTATGAGCCACTTATTTCGTGGATGAGTTACATTTCCTTAAGATTCTCCCGATGAATCTGAGTCTGCTGTCTGCTTTTCCCACTATCTGTTTTATAGGATCATTGCACTTAAGGTCGCTCTGAATAGTTACGCTTAGATTTTTACGGCGGTCTCCAGCTGTTTGCCATCAATAGTTAGGTGTACAGTAGTTGATTTCATTTCCTGTGTATGCGGAATATGTTACATTTATTTACGTTCAGGGTCAACTGCCAGAGCCTGCACCATTCATCAATTCTGTGCAGGTTGTTCTGCAGATTCTTACTATCTTCTGGCGTCGTTACTTTGGTATAAACATGTGCGCCATCTGCGAAATGCCTTAAAGAGCATCCGACGCTTTCTATTGGGCCATAGATACATTGTAAATAGCAACGGTCCTATCACACTTCCCTGTGGTACTCCGGATATTACCTTTACATCTGTCGATTTACTACCGTTAAGAGCGACGTGTTGAGTTCTATCTGCAAGAAAGTCTTGAATCCAGTCGCGGGTCAGCTACGATACTCCATAAGCTCGTATTTTTTTGAAAAGGCAATGCGGGACTGTGTCAAGTACCTTTCTCAAATCAAGGAACACGTCATGAACCTGAGCGCCGTTCTCCATCTCATGGAGGAACAGCGCGAGCTGAGTTTCGCATCCACGAGAAGGCCGAAATACCGAATTCGGTTTTCACAAGTGTGTCACCGCGGGATATTGGATCATTGTCCATCCTTTCAATGATTGCACCAACTCCGAAATGACACATTGCTATAAGTAATAGCGGAATACAAAAGCAATTACATTTCATAACAGTAGAAACGCATCTGGGCCTGCGAGATTCTACGGAAATCGTGAGAAAGCACTTGCTCCCCTTGTAGTAGCAGTTTATCGTAGATCGCTAGAGCAGAGAAGAGCACTTGAGTCCTGTGCCTACTGACTGATCTGATGAGGCCCGCTGCCAACCTTTTCATCTCAGAGTAGTACTTGCAACCTACGTTCTCAACTGTTTGCTGGAAGTATTGCTATCTCCGTTTTCCTCTTTAGTTTCTACTCTCTACAGCTCCATCTGTTACCACGGAAGTTATTCCTTGATGACCTAACACATCTCCTGTCGTCACCTTCTTTCTTCTTTTCAGTCTTTTCCGTATATATTCCTAAAATCGTCGATTCTGTGCAGTACCTCCTCATTCCATACCTTGTTAGTCCAACTAATTTCAAAATTCTTCGGTAGTTTCACATCTCGAATGCTGTCCAGTTCCGCTTTACCACAGTCCATTCCACTACAATAGAATGCTGTGCTCGAACCACATTCTCAGAAACTTCTACCTCAAATTGAGGCCTAAGTTTCCTATCAGTAGGTTTCTCTTGGCTACGAATGCCCTTTCTTCCATTGCTAGTCTGCTTTTTATGTCCTCCTTGCTTCGTCCTTCAAGGGTCATTTTGCTGTATGGATAGGCGAACTCCTTAACTTCGTCTACATCGTGATTCTTAATTCTGATGATAATTTTCCCGCTGTTTACATTTCGGCTGGTTCTCATTACTCTCGTCCTTCTTCCATTTACTCTCTGTCCGTATTCTGTACTCATCAAACTGTTCATTCTATTTAGCACATCCTGTAATTCTTCTTCACTTTCATAGCGGAAAGTAAAGTAATTAGCGAACCTTATCAGTGATGTCCTCTCATCTTGAACCTTCCTTTTATTTCCAATATTCCCTCTTCGATGACTAAATTGAACAGTAGGGGTGAAATACTACATCCCTTTCGTACACACTTTTTAATCTGAGCACTTAATTCTTAGTCTTCCATCTTACTGCTCCTTCTTGGATACTGCACATATTATGTATTACCAGTCTTTCCCTTAGCTCATCGCAATTTTCCTTAGCGTGTACCTAGGAACTTTAAGGAAAAAAAAAAAGAAAACGGGGACCGTTGCCGTTTTCAAGAAGTGTCGTAGGACACATGCAAGCAATTATTGGTCTATATCGTTGACGTCAATCTGTTGTAGAATTCTGGGACATAATCGTGTATCACGACACTTATGGAGAACAATCACTATAGAAAGCAACATGCATTCCAAAAAAAGAGGTATTTAATGAAAACCAGCAATCTCGTCCATGAGATCCGGGGCGAGGTAGACGTCAGCGCTCAGGTTGGTCCCCTATTCCGTGACTTCAGGAAGGCATTTGATGCCATCGCAAACTGCTCTTTAGTGAAAGTAATACGAGGTCACCGAGAGATTTGTGACTGGTTTCAAGACTGCCTCGCAGATGGAACTGAAAACGCCGTACAGAACAAAATCGACAGAAGAAAAATTAATTTCAGGACTGTCCCAGGGAATTGTGATCGGACCGTTACTGTTTACAGTATATATAAGTGATGAATTCGATAACATCAGAAGTTCCACGAGGCACTTTAGATATTAAGCGATTGTCTACAAGATGGTAGCAACACGAGAAGACTGTAGGGAACTACAGAACGACCTGCAGATGATTGTTAATGGTTTAGCGACTTGCAGTTGACCCTGAACGTCAATAAATGTAATGTATTTTGCATACATAAGAGAAGAAACCCATTAATACACAATTACACCATTGACGGAGAACTGATGGAAACAGTAGGTATCGTAAAATACCTCGGAGTAAAGACATGAAAGGACCACATAAAACGAACAGTAGGAAAAGTAGATGTCAGGCATAGATTCATAGGAATGATCTCAAGGAAGTACAAATCATTCACGGATGAAGTGACTTAGTAAACAGAGTCCAGAGTGTTGCTCAGCATTGAGGGACGTTGGATTTATAGAAGAAATAGACGTAATCCACAGAGGAGCTTCGGGATTTGTCACGCTGAAAGCCATTTGCTGTTGACGCAATCCATGCTATTTACTCATATTCATAATAGTAGACACCTGTATGTTTGAAGAAGTTTCAAAGAACCGTAGTCACGTAACCGTCTACTTGACTTAGCATTTCTCTTGAACTCTGAAGTGAGCCAGCCATTAGTATTGTTTGGCGGGGAGATTGAGTTAACAGGACGCGCACGGCAAAAATAATAATCTGGTCATTAAATGACCTGACCTTGCCATTATTAGAAAAAAAGGTTATTTATTGAAAAATTCTTTATCAACCTGTGTTCACATTTATGCATGTAAAGTCTCTGTCTCTGTCCACTTGTTGTAAAACGTAAATAATTTTAGGCTATCAGTGTCTAGTCTCCATTGAGGAAGAAAGTGGAAAAACACATCCAATTCTTCATGGAACATTTGCATTGAGTCGCGAAGACAAAGCACAGTCATATATTAAAGACTAAGATGAGTCAAAAGCACGAATTCAACCACTAAGAGTGAGCACGGCGACTGTTGGTCAACTACCGATGTTAGCAGACGACACACCGTTGCCCTACCAACGTCAATGAGAATACTTCTTTCACCGAGAAACCTTGATGTTGATATCCCGTTCTGCTCATCCAGTTCCGTTGCGTTGATAATATGTTCACATGCCGCCATTTGAAATGCTTCGTGGAATATTTTCACTTTCCACCCCTTTCGTTCCATTTCATCAACTGTGAATCGATCTTAACTCGCACCAGTTGATTTTCTCATAAGCCTGGTTTGTGTCTGTCTCATTGTTCCACGCTATATCAAAATCTGCGGCGTCTTTCCTACCAATGCTCTCTTATCTGTAGCAATAACTACTTGGTGCCTCAATTGCAGCCCTGATCGACTCCCGTAATGAGAGAACTACTGAACGCACACCTGAATCTAAGTTTTCTAGAATCAAAATGCGATGATAAAAAAAAATGTTAAAATGTGTGTGAAATCTTATGGGACTTAACTGCTAATGTCATCAGTCCCTAAGCTTACACACTACTTAACCTAAATTATCCTAAGGACAAACACACACACCCACGTCTGAGGGAGGACTCGAACCTCCGGTGGGACCAGCCGGACCGTCCATGACTGAAGTGCCCCAGACCGCACGGTTACCCCGCGCGGCAATGCGATAATATATTGACGGAGAAAAACAGTAGCACGAAGGAGTTGTGCGACATAAACGGAAGTTGGTAGGCGTGTTTCAACGTCAGAAAGATGATGTATATTCAAATTTAGCACCAATCGCATAAGAATGGCACTAGTGGTGTCACTTTGAGGATACAAAATGGCTCTGAGCACTATGGGACTTGGCCGGCCGGTGTGGCCGTGCGGTTCTAGGCGCTTCAGTCTGGAACCGCGTGACCGCTACGGTCGCGGGTTCGAATCCTGCCTCGGGCATGGATGTGTGTGATGTCCTTAGGTTAGGTTTCAGTAGTTCTAAGTTCTAGGGGACTGATGACCACAGCTGTTAAGTCTCATAGTGCTCACAGCCATTTTTGAACTGCTGTGATCTTCAGTCCCCCAGAACTTACTACATAAACCTAACTAACCTAAGGACATCACACGCATCCATGCCCGAGGCAGGATTCGAACCTGCGACGTAGAGGTCGCGCGGCTGCACACTGTAGCGCCTAGAACCGGTCGGCCACTTCGGCCGGCTTTGACGATAGAAATAAGCTTCGCTTTAATTACACTGCAACGGTGGTGAGCATTAGTTTTCTTTGTCGTTGGACGTAGTGAGCTTATGTTAGTCAAAAGTGCCTTTAGGGCGACAAAGACGCCATTATTAACACCTACTGAGTTTGAACGAGGCCGTATAATAGGGCTACGAGCAGTTGGATGTTCCTTCTGGGATACAGCAGAAAAGAACTTTGTAGGGATGTAGCCTCCGTAAACGATTGCAGGTAGCAGTGGCCACGGGAATGTACGATTGCAAGAAGACAGGGCTCCGGATCGCCCAGTGGCACTATCGACAGATAAGACCATCTTATTCAGCCTGTGACTCTGGCGCATCATACGGCATATGCAGCAGCAATTTTAGCAGCAGTTGGCACCACAATGACAGAACGAACGGCTGCGAGTCGGTTACTTCAAGGACAACTCCGAGCCACACACTCTGTGGCGTGCATCTCACTGTCCCCAAACCACCGACATTTGCGATTTTAATGGTGTCAAGCAAGACCATTGGCGGTCAAAGTGGAGGTCTGTTTTGCTTTCCGATGAAAGCTGGTTCTGCATCAGTGCCAGTGATGGCCAAGTATTGGTCAGAAGTGGCCAGTTGAGGGCCTGCAGACAACCTGTCTGCGTGCTAAACATACTGGATCTACACCTGAAGTTAAGGCCAGGCGTACGATATCACTGGACAGCAGTAGCAATCTCGTTGTTATCTCAAGCACACTGACTGCAAAATTCTACATCATTCTGGTGCTTCGATCCGTTGTGGTGCCATTCATGACCAGCATTCCAAGGGTGTATTCCAATAGAGAAACCCTCGCCTCCACAACGCTGTGGTAGCCCAAAATGCTCTGCAGAATGTTGACATGTTGCTTTGACCTGCTCCATCACCATATCTGCCTCCAATCGAGCCCATAATCTGCATCATTAACAACCAGCATTAACTGCCCTTTATTGACCCAGCAAGTGCAAAATGGTTCAAATGGCTCTGAGCACAATGGGACTTAACATCTGAGATCATCAGTCCCCTAGACTTAGAACTACTTAAACCTAACTAACCTAAGGACATCACACACATCCAAGCCCAAGGCAGGATTCGATCCTGCTACCATACCAGCAGCGCGGTTTCGGACTGAAGAGCCTACAACCGCTCGGCCACAGCGGCAGCGACCTAGTGCAAGACCATCCCACAAACTGACATCCAGCACATATGCAACACAATGAAAGAACGTTTGCATGATTGCACTCAACATTATGGCAGGTACACTAGTTATTAGTGTACCAGTATTTCACATTTCCTGAGGCTCGTCTCGCTCTTGCATTAACCTGCGATATTGCATTGATAATCATTTAAATATATTATCAAGAAAATTTTATTCTCAGAGTATCATTATTCCACATTAATTACTTTTTGGCGTTGTGATTTTTTTCCAGCAGTATAAATAAAACACCCGACAAGTTGTGAACGGAACCGCCTCTGAAGTCCTTCCTGCTGCCTTTGTCCGAATCGAAGCCGAATTGTGTCGCTGGATACCGAAACGTAAACGCAATGGTCGGCATCGGCAGCGATCTTTACGAGCCCGCACTGGTTTTACGGCCGTGATTCCGACCGTGGTTCTCAAAACTGTGAAACGACCACGGTTGTGGCCTTTACGGCGTCGCCTAATGACTAAGAGGCTGTAAAGGACACCCCGTGCCTATCAGCGCCCGCAGCGGCTGCCTGCCCCGTCAGCTATCGATCCCTGCCTTCCGACACGAAACGTTTGGAGACACCTTAGTATAACTGCAAAAGTTACGTCACGCAACAGCTGTGTTAGGTGGTGGATGTAATACGCATGTTTCATCAATGGGATAACATGAGGATAATGAAATGTAGTTGAATTAAATCGGGTGATGCTGCGGGAATTAGATTAGGAAATGAGACACTTAAACTAGTAGATGTGTTTTGCTATTTGGGGAGCAAAATAACTGATGATGGTCGAAGTAGAGAGGATATAAAATGTAAACTGGCAATGGCAAGGAAAGCGTTTCTGAGGAAGAGAAATGTGTTGACATCGATTATAGATTTAAGTGTCAGGAAGTCGTTTCTGAAAAAAATTGTGTGGAGTGTAGCCATGTATGGAAATGAAAGATGGACGATAACTAGTTTGGACAATGAAAGATGGACGATAACTAGTTTGGACAAGATGAGAATAGAAGCTTTCGAAATGTGGTGCTACATAAGAATGCTGAAGATTAGATGGGTTGAGCATATAACTAATGGGAAGGTATTGAATAGGATTGGGGAGAAGAGAAATCTGTGGCACAACTTGACTAGAAGAAGGTATCGGTTGGTAGGACATGTTCTGAGGCATCAAGGGATCACCAATTTAGTGCTGGAGAGCAGCCTGGAAGGTAAAAATCGTAGAGGGAGACCAGGAGATGAATACACTAAGAAGCTTCAGAAGGTTGTAGGTTGCAGTAGGTACTTGGAGATGAAGAAGCTTGCACAGCATAGCGTAACATGGGGAGCTGCGTCAAACCAGTCTCTATACTGAAGACCTCAATAACAGACAACATCAATTTGTTAAGGACAAATGGTGTATTATGGAATGCGCTCTAGGAGTCCAAAACTCAGCACAATCGGGGGAGAAGGAAGGCATAAGGTAGTCCCTGTTGGCAACTGACTTCCAGTAATATTCTATAACGGAAATCAATTACATCAATTTAGGAAAAGAGGTACTGTGTCGAACAAGCATATGATATATAGGCAATCAAAAGCTTAATACTAAACTACTGTGTCTTTTTGGTTCTCTCTCCAGATCGATGGATCGATCGCCTTCAATTCCGTACTTTACCGCCAGCTAACATCTTTTGCAGCGCTTGCCTAGGTGGAGTGGCGATGGCGCTACGAAGATGTGATTCGGTGTTACCGGCGGCCTGGCCGTCTCTTGCAGATTCCGCTGCCTGTCGGTTAGATGCCTCACCGCCTGTGACTTAGGACTGTCATTGGAGTGTCAGTGTGCGTTTAGCGATACTGCACGGACGTCGCCTGTCTGCAATTGGCGAGTGACTATTTTGATTGGAATGGCCACAAGTCTGTCAGATGTGGTGGTGAAATTCGCCACACTGACACCTTCGCAGGGTCTACTCGGTTCTTGACGCCATATGGTCGTTCAGTCAGCAGAGTTTTGGCCGTTGCTGACTGACACAAGTTTTGGAACTCCTCTGTACTTACAAAACAGAGCTTCGCATGTGTTTGATGCATCGATGTCTTAACAGTATAATCGAAGGTTAATCTTTTGTTGAGCTAAATTCTACCAGACACGGTTGTTTTAAGGAGTTTCTTGTAAAGGATATCTCTTACAAGCTACCTTAAGACAGTACATTTTTGTCAGCAGTGTACTGCACCGCAACAGTTTTTACACTACCTCCTGCGCTTCTTGTTGCGCTAACGCAAAAGAAAGAATTTATAAACCAGTTCAGTATGCTCACCTATCAGATAGTTCTACTAGCTTCTAACGATTCTGCTGCTGATCTAGTCTGAATTCTTTGATGTTTTAAACTATTGCTTTGAGGTTTACAGTTAGTGACACACTGATTGCTGCCCTGTTTTTAGCTGATTAAATTAGTGTCGGGGTGGTTTTGCTCCATTTCATTTGCATTAATTTGTGTCTAGTGATCTTTAACAGTGTAATATTTCCTCTTGGGTAAACTATCCATCTTTGCGCCCATGGGCGGAGGCGAACACTAAACTTCCGTCGGTGCCGCTAAGATGATTTTTTTTTTTCAATTGGTTTAATTTAAGACTATGAAATAATTCAGATTAACGTCTTTCCTGTTATGCTTATTGATTTCAAGTGTTCAAGACCATTTGGTCAAGCTGGTTCAATTTTTATAAATGATTAAAGCGTTGATATTTTTGTTATTGCTTGTGAAGTTTCGTAAATTACATATCCGAACAAAGGTTTCTCAGATTGGTTTCAGGTTAAAGTGTTTTGATGGCGTTGCATCTTCGGCTCGCCCAAATCGTTTCCAGCAGTTTCTCCTATCCGTCGAGACAGTGGAGGGACAGAAACGGAGCGTTGCAGAGGCATTTTCGCCATTTGCGATATGTACAGAAAATTACGGGAATTTTTTAGAATTTTATTTATTCGTTTAGATCAGTGTTGTATCCTACAAAATACTCTCCATTAGATGTTTCACACTTATGAAAGTTCAAGGGAGAGCTTTACATGAATGTATACAATTGAAAACAGTGAGTTTCCACAAATCAGTCTTTTAACGGAAATAGCAATTTTTCAAACGTGAAACATAATATTAAGATTAGACTGACCACTCAGGTCGGGGAATGAATTACAGTACCAACAACCAATTAGCAAGTTGGAAGCTTCGTAGAATATGAGATGCTGGAGGGGACTAAGAAGCCTGGCACAAACAAGCCAAATCAAGGAACAACTAATCAAATGTTGTGTAGGAGCTCATTACTCTGCGGGTAAGGGATATTTAACAGTAACCACTAATGGTGAAACTCGAAGAACAACTTCCGAACAGTAATATTCAAACAAAGCTGCTCACCAAGAAGGGTAGCGGCCAGCAGAGCAGCTCGCACGCACTTGATGCTGCAAGCAATTCCGTGAGACGATACACACTGCCCCGTCGAAACGCAGATCCTACAAACAACGCGCAGCTCCTGTGAAGCATTCAAGCAGCCACTAGGCCCTCCGAAGTCGCCACTACCGGCGGGTCGCACTCTTTCCCGCGACGCTCCGCCAAGGCCCCCTGCTCATTCACACACGCAGCCGCTCCATCTACATCTACATCTACATACATTCTCCGCAATCCACCATACGGTAGGTGGTGGAGGGTACCTCGTACCAAAACTAGCATCTTCTCTCCCTGTTCCACTCCCAAACAGAACGAGGGAAAAATGACTGCCTCTATGCCTCTGTACGAGCCCTAATCCCTCTTATCTTATCTTTGTGGTCTTTCCGCGAAATATAAGTTGGCGGCATCAAAATTGTACTGCAGTCAGCCTCAAAAGCTGGTTCTCTAAATTTCCCCAGTACCGATTCATGAAAAGAACGCCTCCTTTCCTCCAGAGACTCCCACCCGAGTTCCTGAAGCATTTCCGTAACACTCGCTTGATGATCAAACCTACCAGCAACAAATCTAGCAGCCCACCTCTCAATTGCATCTATGTCCTCCCTCAATCCGACCTGATAGGGATCCCAAACGCTCGAGCAGTACTCAAGAATAGGTCGTATTAGTCTTTTATAAGCGGTCTCCTTTACAGATGAACCAAATCTTCCCAAAATTCTACCAATGAACCGAAGACGACTTCCGCCTTCCCCCAACTGTCATTATATGCTTGTCCCACTTCATATCGCTCTGCAATGTTTCGCCCAAATATTTAATCGACATGACTGTGTCAAGCTCTGCACTACTAATGGAGTATTCAAACATTACGGGATTCTTTTTCCTATTCATACCCCGAACACCACAGTATCATCAGCAAACAACCGCACATTGCTATCCACCATTTCCAAAAGATCATTTACGTAGATAGAAAATAACAACGGACCTACCACATTTCCCTGAGGCACTCCAGAAGATACCTTCACCTTCGATGAACACTCACCATCGAGGACAACGTACTGGTTTCTATTATTTAAGAAGTCTTCAAGCCACTCACATATTTGGGAATCAATCCCACATGCTCGTACCTTAGTTACGAGTCTGCAATGGAGCACCGAGTCAAACGCTTTCCGGAAGTCAAGGAATATGGCATCCGTCTGACACCCTTCATCCATGGTTCGCAAGATATGTAAAAAAGGGCGAGTTGCGTTTCGCAGGAGCGATGCTTTCTAAAGCTGTACTGATGCATGAACAGCATCTTCTCTGTCTCAAGGAAATTCATTATATTCGAACTGAGAATATGTTCGAGAATCCTGCAACAAACCGATTTAAAGATATTGGTCTGTAGTTTTGAGGATGCGTCCTTCTACCCTTCTTATATACAGGCGTCACCTGCGCTTTTTTCCAGTCGCTAGGGGACTTTACGTTGGGCAAAATATTCGCGATAAATGCAAGCTAAGTAAGGAGCCAGTGCAGTAAAATACTCCCTGTCGCTGCCGTCTTTGTGTCACCCGCGAACAGTCTACCCACCAGCTCCCTCTACAACCACTCCCCAGTTCCCCAATGCCTCCCACTTAACACCTGGCCAAACCAGAGAGACCACTGCAAGAAATACAACTGCGAAGTAAGCCCTCTGGCCAACGACAATGGCGCTACGGACACGGAGCGCACCTACCAATCACTGTACTGGCTGTACGACGCTGGTGACTGTGACATCTCTTCACGACCGCCTGCAACTTACGTCTTGCGAACGTTGACTACTCTGAGCGTCATCATGATTGCTATAATATATTGAGAAATAAATCAATGTACTAAGCAAGATGTTTCCATTTTGACACGTTGGACGACTATCAGGCATCCACACACTGCTCCACCGCTACCCCACTCTGGGTGATGTACCACGATTTTTTCGATACTAACGACACAGTTCTACCATCCACTGCAGTGGATACCCACTCCTAGTGGTTAAACCATTTTCAGTAAATGTTCGTCTAAACCTCAAGTAAAGTAACAGTAAGCCAAGTCGCTGAGTGCAAGCTCTACTTCTACGCTGTTTCTGGTTTCCCCTATGCTAGAAAATTAGCCCACAAATGCAGATGAACTAAAATTAATGCAAAACTTTAGAATATGTTAGCATGCACTATTTGGCAGACTAAAATGCACGGATACACCTCTTCGCAGAAGTGCGTGGAAAGGGTAACTAATCTATATGGTTCGTATAAAGAGAAACTTTTCTGTTGGCCTTGCGGAGTGGCCGCTAGGTTACAGGCGCCATGACACGGATTGAGCGGCTTCCCCTGCCGGAGGTTCGAATCCTCCGTCGGGCGTTGGTCTGTGTGTTGTTCTTAGCGTAAATTAGTTTAAGTAGTGTGTAAGTCCAGGGACCGATGACCTCAGCAGTTTGGTCCCTTAGGAATTCACACACATCTGAAGATCTTTTGCTGTTGTTGCTGATGCTGCTGCTGGCTGCAGATACACTGAATACGCGAGCACTGTGTCACTGATGAACACTCGTCGTCCACAACAACCCGCTGGGTTCTATATCTTTAAAAGTCAGGAACACTCACATTTCCGGGAAACGCTTCAGTAAGCTCAGACATTCTCGTAGCAGTCTACAGTGTGACACTGTCTCAAACTCTTTCCAGAAATCTAGGAACATAGAATCTTCTAGTTGTCTTTCGCCCATGGTTTTGCAGGACACCATGAGAGAAAAGTACAAGCTGAATTTCGGCGAACGTCGTTTTCTAATCCCGTGCTGATTTGTGGACAGAACTTTTTGTGTCTCACGGAAATACTCGTACTGTAACTTACAATGTGATCAAGATTTCTGCAGCAAACAGACGTAATTTACCTGGTCAGTTATTTTACGCCTCTTATATAAAGCAGACCCTTAGAGCTTTGTGCTGGGCGAGATCTTCTAAACTAAGTAAGGGGCCAAATCGGAGCTAACTAAGAGGCCAACGAAGAGGAGTACTCTCTCAGAAATCGAATTAGAACATGTAGTTTCCCTTATACGAACAGCAAGCGGCTGCGAGCATTGTGAATATTGGGAAGATCGATAAACATGTCTATATCCACATACATTTCTAGGAACGATATCAGGAATGCTGGCCGCTCCCCTGCATATTTCCCAATGATTACTAGTGTACAACGCTCTAAATAATGTTAAAAATCGAACTTACTCCAGGCAAAAAACCCGCCAAGTAGATACGAGACAAACTTCAAATGAACCAAGGAAAAGTAAGCACAGGTCCTTAATAAAGACTGTTAAAATGTGGACTGACGATTATCAGAATTTCTCTCTTACCTGGAAATCAGGGAGAGCCCATTTGTTCTTTTAGTACAATCCTCATTGCCTCCCTGCGATTCTTGCATCGCTGATCTTTTCTTTCTTAAATAAAGCAGTTCTCTGAATTTCTTCCCAATTATTTCCTTCCACACGTAATTCTTTTTAGAAAATTCGAAGAATTTGCTATGCGAAACTGTCTCGTCTGTCTTAAACGAGAGCACTAACTGGTAATAGCTAACAGAAATTTAACTATCGTAAAGACAGTAATTCAAATCTTTTACTGCTTATAGTATCTTATTCATTCATAGAAATGGTATATTGGCTTTCACTCTATTTCAGTGTGATCTACGCACTGTCAAAGACGTAAAGAAATAAACTAGAGTAGAGCAACCATATTGTAACGATGTACAGAAAATACGGGATACAATGAATTATGGCACAAACAGCCGACAGAATATCGGTAAATTGAAATTTTGATGCATTGGAGAATAATAATAATTAATTACTGCTCATGCATAAATAATCTCTGACACAGTTAATTATTTACGTCATTTAAATGAATGCGTTTCGAAATAACACGCGCTACATATGCCGTCTGAATATGGGAAGTTTTGCAACAGCTTTATTTTATGTTAGCTGTCGTATATATAATAATTAATTTTTACTTAGCAAGTTATCAAAAAAACTGAGTCCACTGAGCATTTAAAATGTAAATCATCACCTACTACTGAGAAAAGAAGAAAAGAATAATTTTTACTGTTTTGTACCGAAGATGAGCAAGAAAAATAGCCGTTTTATGAAATAAAATGCCCTTTCTTGCTGCAATATAATGTTTACTACCCGGAAGTATTTGGCATTTTTATGATACAGGAGTATTCATTGATTTAATTTCTGGCATAATACAATTATTTAATGATACTTACAGATTAGAAACAAGTCATACCTTCAGTTTTACACTGACAATATCTTACTTACAGTTCCCATTCGGGACGAGCTCTTTCTTTCCCCTCTGTCTTTTGATCTTACGAGAGGAGACGTAAACCTACATTGGCAGAAAAATAACTGAAACATTTGACCTATATCAAGATTCTGACATCAAGTGCCTCAAAAGCAATAATTATCATTTAAAATACAGAACTTTGTTGTTGGAGAAAAAAATCTACTTGAGAGTCCTTTAATATACACCTCAAAAAATATTTTGCATCAACTCGGTTCCGAGAGTTCCGGAACCTGTACAGAAAATTGGAATAGAGATCAACATAAAGATCATTTCCCCCCTTTTTATTGCACATGAAAACCACACAGGGCATGTTGTACCACCATACAGCGAGACTTTCAGAGGCGGTGGTCCAGATTGCTGTACATACCTGTAACTCTAATACCCAGTAGCACATCCTCTTGCATTGATGCATGCCTGTATTCGTCTTGTCATACTATCCACAAGTTCATCAAGGCTCTGTTGGTCCAGATTGTTCCACCCGTCAACGGAGATTCGGCGTAGATCTCTCAGAGTGGTTGGTGGGTCACGTCGTCTATAAACAGTCCCTTTCAATCTATACCAGGCACGTTCAGTCGGGTTCATGCCTGGAGAATATGTTGGCCACTCTAGTCGAGCGATGTCGTTATCCCGAAGGAAGTCATTCACAAGTTGTTCACGATGGGTGCGCGAATTGTCGTCCATGAAGACAAATGCCTCGTCAATAAGTTGCAGATACGGTTGCACTATCACTCGGAGGATGGAATTCACGTATCGTAAAGCCGTTACGGCTCCTTCCATTACCACCAGCGGCCCCACATAATGCCACCCCAAAACAGCAGGGAATCATCACCTTGCTGCACTCGCTGGACAATGTGTCTACGGCTTCAGCTTGACCGGGAGGTTGCCTGCAAACACGTTTCCGATGATTGACTGATTGAAGGCATATGCAACACTCATCGATGAACAGAACGTGATGCCAATCCTGAGCGGTCCATTCGGCATGTTGAAGGGCCCATAGGTACCGCGCTATTTGGTGCCGTGGTTGCAAAGATTTAGTTCGCCATGGACGTTGGGAGTGATGTTGCGCATCGTGCAGTTTGGGTTGTAACACAACGTCCTATGGCTCCAGGAAAAGTATTATTCAACATGGTGGTGTTGCTGTCAGGGTTCATCCGAGCCATATTCCGTAGGTAGCGGTGATCCACTGTAGTAGTAGCCCTTGGGCAGCCTGAGCGAGGCATGTCATCGACACTTCCTGTCTCTCTGTATCTGCTCCACGTCCGAACAACATCCCTTTGGCTCACTCCGAGACGCCTGGACATTTCCCATGTTCAGAAACGTTCCTGGCACAAAGTAACAATGTGAACGCCATCGAACCGCTGTATTGAGCGTCTAGGCATGGTTGGACTATAGACAACACCTTCTTCCTGATGGAATGACTGGAACTGATCGGCTGTCGGATCCCCTCCGTCTAATAGGCACGCACTGCTCATGCGTGGTTGCTACATATTGCGGCGGGTTTAGTGACATCTCCCAACAGTCAAAGGGACTGTGTCTGTGGTACAACATCCACAGTCAACGTCTATCTTAGGAGTTATGGGAAACGGAGTAAGGCAAAACCTTTTTTGTCGTGTATATAAAATAGTGAAACCGATCTGGAAAGTAAATGTTGTATTTGTAAATAGGCTGTTTAGGTTTTTTTATTGGTAACGTCACGTAGCGCTCAGTATGAAGATCACTGGCTGTGTTGTGTGCAGTCGGTGGCTGGTTGGCATTGTTGTAATACTCGCCATTGTAGCGTTGGGCAGTTGCCTGTTAACAGCGCGTAGCGTTGCGCAGTTGGAGGCGAGTCGCCAGCAGTGGTGGATGTGAGGAGAGAAATGGCGGAGTTTTGAAATTTGTAAGACTGGATGTCAGGAACTGCTATATATATTATGACTATTAAGGTAAATACATTGTTTGTTCTCTATTAAAATCTTTCATTTGCTAACTATACCTATCAGTAGTTAGTGCCTTCCGTAGTTTGAATCTTTTATTTAGCTGGCAATAGTGGTGCTCGCTGTATTGCAGTAGTTCGAGTAACCAAGATTTTTGTGAGGTAAGTGATTTGTGGAACGTATAGGTTAATGTTAGTCAGGGCCACTCTTTTGTAGGGATTATTGAAAGTCAGATTGCTTTGCGCTAAAAATATTGCGTGTCAGTTTAAGCACAGTCATGTACAATTTTTCTAAGGGGACGTTTCATATTGTAGAAAGGAAAAAGGGCGTGGATTTATAATACCAAAATGTATATACTGTTCTTGCAATGACCACTCCAGCTAATCTGTCGAAACGAAAAGAATGTTCATTTTAATGAAGCCGCTATGATTCGTTAAATGTTCAGTATAGGGAATAAGCGTACTTATATGGTATAGAAAACAGTATTGTGATTCTTCCGTCTTTCAGTCGCTCACTATGCTGCTCCTCCAGTTAGGCGTCGCATACGAACTGTCAAGATTACCCGTCTGGTTGTGTATTCAGCAGTTACCGGTGAAAGGGGTGATCCTTTTCTGGCTGTGACAACAGCTTGGCGGTGGAGGGCTCTCTTCGTCTGGGACGAGTGATATGAGATGACATGCTGATGCACTACTGGTTGGGAGACCCCCGCTGTGGTATTTCAGCTGCGTGCTCGAAATCTTTCTGCTTGACACCACTCTGATGACTTGCCTGTCGATGAAGTTTAGCTGAAACAATGAGGACAACATGAACACCCCACTCCACGAGTAAGGGAAGCTCTTTGGCCTGTATGGGAATCGTGCCTGGGACAATACGATCTCGAGGCAGCCATGTTATCCACTAGCCCACGAGTTGAGGAGAGGGCCAGAGTAAGCAACAACGGCACAGTGGATAAATAGTGTGTGCTGTGGGTCTGCATGTGGATGGGAGTGCGGAATACACAAGAGGGATTCCCGGCTAGACAGCATATCTGCTTTGGGTCCACTTAATACAAAGGAAATTTGGGAATGGGGTGCTGTGTTTTTAATCGCGGGAAGTTATGCTGACAGCACTCGTGGACTAGGGATAGCGCCTTTGATTAGTAGTCGAAACATCTTCGGTCCCGGGTTCTAAACCTGCCACAGATCAAATTTTCAATAAAAATCATCAGCAATGGCGGCAGAAGACTTCCGGCGTAATAAGTTACTCTCATTCTGCTAACAGCATTGTCCAAGAGGGTGGAGGATTGTAAAGAGGTCCAGAGCACTCTCTTTCCCTTGGGGTGGGAAACTGCCCTTAGAGGCAGAGGAATCGGTGATGATCAACGGAATAGGATGCAGAAGGCTTTGAAAACCACTTCATTAAAGACACATAACGTGTATCCAGCGGTCATGTGACCTGTAATTGAAAAAGGGACATGATGATCTCTCCACTGGCCAAAGATTCCGGAACAACCACCATTCGGAACTCCAGGAGGGGACTTCTAAGGGAGAGGTGCCCATGAGAAAAAGATTGCATAGCCAATGACAGGATAACGTTCTAAGAGATGGGGCGCGCAATGTTAGATGATTGCACTTGGCCGGGAAGATAGAAAATCGGAAACGGGAAATACAAAGACTCTATCTAGCTACACTGGAAGCAGTGAAAAGTGGAAAGAAGACAAGTACTTCTGATCAGCTGAGTACAGGGTAATGTCAACAGCTTCAGAAAATGGTATAACGGCAGTGCGATTCGTTATGAATACGAAGGTAGGACAGAGAATGTGTTATTGTGAACAGTTCAGTAATAGGGTTGTTCTCGTCAGAATCGAAATCAAACCAATACCAACAACAATATTTTAGGTATACATGCCGACTTCGCAAGCTGAAGATGAAGAGACAGAAGTAAATGAGGATATTGAATGGGTAATTCAGTAAATACAGGGAGATGGAAATCGAATAGTCATGGGGGACTGGAATGCGGTTGTAGGGAAGGAGTAGATGAGGGATTTGAGGGAGAAATGGTACTAGGAGTGAGAGGGAAATGGGAATAGTTGAGTGCTGCCACAAATTTCAACTGATAATAGCGGATACTCGGCTCGAGAATCAAAAGAGGAGCTCGACGTTCAAAAAATCTCTCAATAAGTGAACACCAAAATACCAGATTCACTATGCGTGGTCATCACATATGACAAGATTCACACACACACACACACACACACACACACACACACACACACATACAAACCACATAGAAAGGTTTTAAGACAGTTACACAGAGGACATACGCCACCAAACCTGAGGTTAGCGACATTAACTTCTAAGCCAGCCAGTCTACGGCCACTGACTTCACTAGACTCATAAGTGGAGGTGTGTGCCCTTACATGTCTTCGCACAGGTCAAGTAATTCCTGTAAATAATGGGCCGCTGATTTTCGTACGCGGTGATGGTTCCCAATAGCGACCCAGGCAAATTTAGTCGCCGAAACATCAACGTGAGTTCCTATAATACTAATCAAACCACAGTATCAAGGTTCTGGGGTTCCAAGACATGGGCATTCATACTGCTGAAAGATGATATCGTCGTCGGGGAAGGCATCGAGTATAAAGGGATGCTGGTGATTCGCAGCTGTCAGCGTGTCTGAGATTACTGCCAAAAGTCCTACACAAGCGCAGGAGAGTGTCCCCGTAGTATAACACTGTTCCCACCAGCCTGCCTCCGTGGCACGCTGCACGTTTCGAGCCGCCGATCACGATGACAGCCATCGTCGTAGTGTAGCAAAACTATGATTCACAAGAAGAGCCGACACGTTTCCATTGATCCAAGGTCGGATCCCCATTGTCCTGCGCCCACTGCAATCGTAACTGACAATATTGTTGAGTCGACTTGTGAACATGTAGAGGTGATCTGCTGCGGAGCTTCGTGTTCAACAATGTACGATAAACGGTGTGCTCCAAAACACTTGTGCGTGCATTAGCATCGTATTCTTTCGGCAGAGATGCCACAGATGCTATCCTACTTTATAGAGCAGGCAAGCTTCCGAACACCACATCCTGTATAGCATCGTGGACGCCCAACCATTTAGTGCCTAGTGGTAGTTTCGCTGTCCTTCTATCTCTTTCTGTAGATGTTGAACACAGCAGCATGTGAACATTCGACCAGCTTCGCCGTTTTCGAGATAGTCGTTCACAGGATCTGCCCTTTGTCAGAGTCGCTTGTCTCAATGGGTTTCCCCATATCCATACCATAGCTTCTCTGAGGTGATCCCTCGTCCGTGTCTGCTCCGCTTACATACTTTTGTTACGTGTGTCAAGTGCCCGCTGCACCAGTCGGTGGCATCCAACCTTGCGGTGGGCAGTGGTCTTAGTGTTTTGGTTTAACAGTGTGTTCCCAAGCTGCTACCCATGTAGAGATCTCTTACAACTGCTTTCCTTCAATAAATATAGTATCATTTGAAGTAAGGCATTAATTTCACTTAGTTCATTCATTTTACATTTAGTGTGACTCATTCTTGACTTCTAACGGCACCAGCCATAGCTTAATTTAGATCTTACTACTTGGCTGGGTTTAGCGTGTTATTATTAGGCAAGCACTAGCGTGCGCATAAAGCTATACCTAACCTATTTGCAGAAAAGCAACCCTAATTCATCACTGACTATAATCCTTCACTAAGACACGTGCCGGACAAGGTGGTCAACACAGTCATTGCGCGTCAGCAAAGCATACAACAAGAGCAGTCAACTGCAGCGTTCCACTCATGCAGTTGCGGTTGAGTGTAGGAAAATCTTTCTATACCTTGAAGCCAAATGAGTCTTGTTCTTATCACAGTGATTCACTCAAGAGCAGAAAGCCACCACAGCAAAAATTGATACAAAAAGATTACTAGGTACTCCGACAGCATGTGCTTTCAAAACTATTCAAATAATACAAGATCAACCAACAATTAATATAGTTGACAGTGCCTTTGGAAGCTAGCTCGTATTCTGTACCACCACCGCTCACGTCATCGGCCAATACTGGCAAGAAAGTTTCACTCCAGTACAAATTCACCTTTCGTGGCACGCTCAGAGTCAACCACCAATCTTTCGCAACATCTATGAACCAGCCACTTAAATGAAAACGGCAGCAGGCTTGTACTCTGTTCCTTCCGTGACTGGCTTAATTTGCTGTCGTCTGTCAGGCCGAATAGTTTCATTCTCTTACAGGGAAGGCAACCCTTTCTTGGCGTAATTCAACAAGATCTGACTCAAAAACACTGCTACCAGAACAGGTTATTAAACAAACAATCAGAACTTTTGGATGGAAACGTCCTTTCATACACACAGCGTCTACCAACAACGCAGTAACGAGGAAACATTCAAGCAGAACCACAATTCAGCTTTCGACCCATATCGTCAATTGCTCGGCAACGCACACTACCAACATACTAAACTTTATAAAGTCTGAAGGTTCACCATCAAACGCTTTGATCTAACAAACAAAGCACATCCACCTGTAATCAACAGCGCGATCAAAAGGCTGCCCCAACGACCTTATCATAGAATGACCTCACGTCTTAGGTGCACCAGACAACAACAAACATCACCCAATTACCAGAGGCCAGAGCTTCAAGTAAGCACCGCACTGTTCAACGCTAAGAACCAAAAATTCCAAAACCACGTTGCCTAACCACAACCCATATAAACGAGCAAAAACAAAACTTTAGAAAACGCACTACCCGCATTTTGGGTAAGACCAAGATCATCCACAGTAGTTTTAATTTGGAAAAGGGTTCAGTTGTGAGACATGAGCTTGGACCCGAATAGTGCCCTCACTCTCTACAAGGAGCAGCAAATCTGGCGTGATGAGGCGCATCTTAAACGGTTCCTTGAAACTTGGGAAAAATGTTTCGACACTTTCTTATTAGCTTTACTCATGGCCATGAAGACCTTAAGGAAGATTGTATGCCCTATCTGATTGATGCTGATTTTCCTGGCTTTATCATAGCGTTCTTCCACTTATTACGCTCGCCCTTATGTTAGTCAGTACCTTTCTCCACTGGTCTTTAATTTCTTTCTGTACCATCCTTTCTGGCACTAGGCAATCAACTTTCCATAAATTACTTAGATGGGAACTGCGTATAAAAACAAACATCAAGCTCGTCGGAGTACTCTGGTGACATTCTTACCTAGGCATGTTGAAGGTATACGCCAACCAGCTCAAGGTCTCATCCGATTTCGTTTGACTGTCATGATGGTCGGCAATGAATGTTAAGCGCATACTACAGTTCATCCTGTTGGCTTAAAATGGGTTGAGGTGCAAGGGGTAGTTCTATGGTGTTTCACTCCAGTTCCAAAGAAAATGTTCTTAAGTAATTTGGAAGCCAAAGCAGTCGCATTATGAGACACAATCAGCAAGCTCGGACCAAATGTACCGAAAATTTGTTTTAAGGGATTCCCAGCTGCCTGTGCCGTGGCTATCCTCGTTAGGATGAACCACCTAACTAGAAACCTCATCAATGGCGACAAAAATATACTGCGAACCAGCCTCCGAGCGGGGTGAAAGGTCTACGAAATCAACTAGGTCCGAAGTCAGGTGTCCTACTCTAACATTTTGAGCAGGTTTACATATCGCACATATCCTGCGGTTTTTAACGAATTTCTTATTGTCAGTGTGCTTTCCAGGCCCTCACCAGTACTCATGCTTTGTAAACACCTAAATGTCCGCCTACAAGAGATAAAGCGAAAATACTGTAGAAGGTGCGAAATCGGTCCTTAGAGACCACCACCTTAGGTTTTCCGTTGTGTCTAACCTGCCAAAACAGCACCACTTTGTTTAACAAATATGAGTAGCATGTGTCCACTCGGTTAAGTCTTGCTTTAGTCTCTTAGATTTAAATTGGCTGTGCGACATGAAACAAGTCGATTCAAATAGCGTGACAGTGACACAGGAATGCTAAAATCCGTCTAGTTAGAAACACGAGGTAAAATAAGGGTCTGAATCAGAGGCTCAGACGGTTTTGCGACCGTATTGGCTGCAGATTCCTTGACTTGCGCCACAGGGTGGTGGGGTTTCGGGTTCCGCTGAATAGGTCAGGAGTTCACTACACTCAGCTGGCGGCTACGCGGGTAGCGGAGGCTGTGTGGCGTGGACTGGGCGTTTTTATAGGTTAGAAGGCCTCGGAAAAGTGCGGGATGGGCTGCAATGTCAAAGGGTGCTTGGCAATTACAGGACGTGCTTGGATCAAGGAACAGTCCCTGAGCTTCAAGCGCTAATAGAAAGCAAAGAAGCTGATATCGTTATAGATACAGAAAGCTGGCTAAAGCCTGAAATAAGTTCTGCAGAAATTTTTACGAAGTCTCAGACGGTGTTCAGGAAAGATAGATTAGGCAGAATTGGTGGTGGAGTGTTTGTGTCTGTCAGTAGTGGTTTATCTTGTAGTGAAGTCGAAGTAGATACTCCGTGCGAATTGGGGTGGGTGGAGGTTATACTTAACAGCCGAATTAAGTTAATAATTGGCTCCTTCTACCGACCCCCAGACTCCGATGATACAGTTGCGGAACAGTTCAGAGAAAGTTTGAGTCTCGTAACAAATAAATACCCCACTCATACGGTTATAGTTGGTGGGGACTTCAACCTACCCTCGGTATGTTGGCAAAAATACTTGTTCAAAACCGGTGGTAGGCAGAAAACGTCTTCCGAGATTGTCCTAAATGCATTCTCCGAAAATTATTTCGAGCAGTTAGTCCACGAACCCACGCGAATTGTAAATGGTTGCGAAAACACACTTGACCTCTTGGCCACAAACAATCCAGAGCTGATAGAGAGCATCATGACTGATACAGGGATTAGTGATCACAAGGTCATTGTAGCTAGGCTCAATACCATTTCTTCCAAATCCATCAGAAACAAACGCAAAATAATTTTATTTAAAAAAGCGGATAAAGTGCCACTATAAGCCTTCCTAAAAGACAATTTCCATTCCTTCCGAACTGACTATGCGAATGTAGACGAGATGTGGCTCAAATTCAAAGATATAGTAGCAACAGCAATTGAGATATTCATACCTCATAAATTGGTAAGAGATGGAACGGATCTCCCGTGGTACACAAAAAAGGTCCGAACGCTGTTGCAGAGGCAACGGAAAAAGCATGCAAAGTTCAGAAGAACGCGAAATCCCGAAGATGGGCTAAAATTTACAGACGCGCGAAATTTGGCTCGTACTTCGATGCGAGATGCCTTTAATAGGTTCCACAACGAAACATTGTCTCGAAATTTGGTAGAAAATCCGAAGAAATTCTGGTCGTATGTGAAGTACACAAACGGCAAGACGCAGTCAATACCTTCGCTGCGCAGTGCCGATGGTACTGTTATCGACGACTGTGCCGCTAAAGCGGAGTTATTGAACGCAGTTTTCCGAAATTCCTTCACCAGGAAAGACGAATGGAATATTCCAGAATTTGAAACACGAACATCTGCTAGCATGAGTCTCTTATAAGTAGATACCTTAGGGGTTGCGAAGCAACTCAAATCGCTTGATACGGGCAAGTCTTCATGTCCAGATTGTATACCGATTAGGTTCCTTTCAGATTACGCTGATACTATAGCTCCCTACTTAGCACTCATATACAACCGCTCGCTCACCGATAGATCTGTACCTACAGATTGGAAAATTGCGCAGGTCGCACCAGTGTTCAAGAAGGGTAGTAGGAGTAATCCATTTAACTACAGACCTATATCATTGACGTCGGTTTGCAGTAGGGTTTTGGAGCATATACTGTATTCAAACATTATGAATCACCTCGTAGGGAACGATCTATTGACACGTAATCAGCATGGCTTCAGAAAACATCGCTCTTGTGCAACGCAGCTAGCTCTTTATTCGCACGAAGTAATGGCCGCTATCGACAGGGGATCTCAAGTTGATTCCGTATTTCTAGATTTCCAGAAAGCTTTTGACACCGTTCCTCACAAGCGACTTCTAATCAAGCTGCGGAGCTATGGGGTATCGTCTCGGTTGTGCGACTGGATTCGTGATTTCCTGTCAGGAAGGTCGCAGTTCGTAGTAATAGATGGCAAATCATCGAGTAAAACTGAAGTGATATCAGATGTTCCCCAGGGAAGCGTCCTGGGACCTCTGCTGTTCCTGATCTATATAAATGACCTGGGTGACAATCTGAGCAGTTCTCTTAGACTATTCGCAGATGATGCTGTAATTTACCGTCTAGTAAGGTCATCCGAAGACCAGTATCAGTTGCAAAGCGATTTAGAAAAGATTGCTGTATGGTGTGTCAGGTGACAGTTGACGCTAAATAACGAAAAGTGTGAGATGATCCACGTGAGTTCCAAAAGAAATCCGTTGGAATTCGATTACTCGATAAATAGTACAATTCTCAAGGCTGTCAATTCAACTAAGTACCTGGGTGTTAAAATTACGAACAACTTCAGTTGGAAGGACCACATAGATAATATTGTCGGGAAGGCGAGCCAAAGGTTGCGTTTCATTGGCAGGACACTTAGAAGATGCAACAAGTCCACTAAAGAGACAGCTTACACTACACTCGTTCGTCCTCTGTTAGAATATTGGTGCGCAGTGTGGGATCCTTACCACGTGGGATTGACGGAGGACATCGAAAGGGTGCAAAAAAGGGCAGCTCGTTTTGTATTATCACGTTATAGGGGAGAGAGTGTGGCAGATATGATACACGAGTTGGGATGGAAGTCATTAGAGCATAGACGTTTTTCGTCGCGGCGAGACCTTTTTACGAAATTTCAGTCACCAACTTTCTCTTCCGAATGCGAAAATATTTTGTTGAGCCCAACCTACATAGGTAGGAATGATCATCAAAATAAAATAAGAGAAATCAGAGCTCGAACAGAAAGGTTTAGGTGTTCGTTTTTCCCGCTCGCTGTTCGGGAGTGGAATAGTAGAGGGATAGTATGATTGTGGTTCGATGAACCCTCTGCCAAGCACTTAAATGTGAATTGCAGAGTAGTCATGTAGCTGTAGATGTAGAATATAGCTTGATGGCTTATATAAGAAAATATGTACCCCAAACGATGAAGGAACATGGTTTACTAACGCTTACGTCCCGTGTGATAATAAACACGGTAAAAACTTTTGAGAATCAAACTGCCACAGGAGACTTTTGATAGTCGTTTTGCACATATGCAACCCATAGACTGTGGAGTCATAATATACAATGAAATGCAGACGCTGCAAGCATATTTTCTGACATTAGTCATCCGAAGCTGTATATCTACAACAGAGACACACCTATGACCTCCTAGTAATGCTAGTTTCGTTCCCGTCCACTTCAGAGTAATTGACTCTAATCGACCCGATTTCAAGTCAGTTGAATTACAGAAATGAGTCCCTTGCGTCATATCAGCAGATGTCAAATACTCGTTGTAATGATGAACTTAGTTCAGTTTCAAGCGATAAGGCTGTTTGCTGGATGTTTCATGTGCACTAATACAGTACGTAATGAAATTCGTGGTATCTTTAAGTTGGCAACAGTTTTTCATTTTCCCCACAATTCCAAAGTGAGTTGAATAGTATGAAAAAAGGAAAACATTATCTGAATTTCTGGGAGCAAAAACCAGTAATAATGACACCAGACGAAACTTAGTCACCCCCAATCGAGCGTCACGCTAATACCGCCTAACACTTTTAGCCTTGATAATACCTAATACTGGTCAGTCTATTAACTGAAGATGCAATGACGGAAGTAATAGGTTTCAGAGTGGGATTAAAATTCAGTGTGAAATGATTCCAATGACACTGATGACACTACCTGAATGAAAGTGAAGACGAATTACATGACTTGTTGAATAGAGTGAAAAGTGTAACAAATACAGGATATGGATTGAGAGTAAACCAAAGAGAGACAAAAGTAATGAGGAACAGCAGAAATGAGACGTGAAAACTTCAGAACTAGTACCCATGAAGTGAAGTAGTGTTCAGCTGCCTTATAAGGAAATTATGACTGGTTAAGTAAGGAGTACATAAAAGGCAGACTACCAGAGCAAAGAGTGCATTCCTGAACACAGGACGTCTGATCGTACAAACACGCGAATTAATTTGAGGAAGATAATACAGATGACGTATGTTTACAGGGTTACACTATATGGTAGTAAATTATGGATTGTGGGAAAAGCAGAAAAGGAAAGAATCAAATCACTTGAAATGCGGTGCTAAACACGGATGTTGAAAATTAATTGGACTGATAATGCTGTATAAGGGATGATGAGATTCTCCATAGAGTCTGAAAAGACAGAAACATATACACTCCTGGAAATGGAAAAAAGAACACAGTGACACCGGTGTGTCAGACCCACCATACTTGCTCCGGACACTGCGAGAGGGCTGTACAAGCAATGATCACACGCACGGCACAGCGGACACACCAGGAACCGCGGTGTTGGCCGTCGAATGGCGCTAGCTGCGCAGCATTTGTGCACCGCCGCCGTCAGTGTCAGCCAGTTTGCCGTGGCATACGGAGCTCCATCGCAGTCTTTAACACTGGTAGCATGCCGCGACAGCGTGGACGTGAACCGTATGTGCAGTTGACGGACTTTGAGCGAGGGCGTATAGTGGGCATGCGGGAGGCCGGGTGGACGTACCGCCGAATTGCTCAACACGTGGGGCGTGAGGTCTCCACAGTACATCGATGTTGTCGCCAGTGGTCGGCGGAAGGTGCACGTGCCCGTCGACCTGGGACCGGACCGCAGCGACGCACGGATGAACGCCAAGACCGTAGGATCCTACGCAGTGCCGTAGGGGACCGCACCGCCACTTCCCAGCAAATTAGGGACACTGTTGCTCCTGGGGTATCGGCGAGGACCATTCGCAACCGTCTCCATGAAGCTGGGCTACGGTCCCGCACATCGTTAGGCCGTCTTCCGCTAAAAAAAAAAAAAAAAAAAAAAAATCGCCCCAACATCGTGCAGCCCGCCTCCAGTGGTGTCGCGACAGGCGTGAATGGAGGGACGAATGAAGACGTGACGTCTTCAGCAATGAGAGTCGCTTCTGCCTTGGTGCCAATGATGGTCGCATGCGTGTTTGGCGCCGAGCAGGTGAGCGCCTCAATCAGGACTGCATACGACCGAGGCACACACAGCCAACACCCGGCATCATGGTGTGGCGAGCGATCTCCTACACTGGCCGTACACCTCTGGTGATCGTCGAGGGGACACTGAATAGTGCACGGTACATCCAAACCGTCATCGAACCCATCGTTCTACCATTCCTAGACCGGCAAGGGAACTTGCTGTTCCAACAGGACAATGCACGTCCGCATGTATCCCGTGCCACCCAATGTGCTCTAGAAGGTGTAAGTCAACTACCCTGGCCAGCAAGATCTCCGGATCTGTCCCCCATTGAGCATGTTTGGGATTGGATGAAGCGTCGTCTCACGCGGTCTGCACGTCCAGCACGAACGCTGGTCCAACTGAGGCGCCAGGTGGAAATGGCATGGCAAGCCGTTCCACAAGACTACATCCAGCATCTCTACGATCGTCTCCATGTGAGAATAGCAGCCTGCATTGCTGCGAAAGGTGGATATATACTGTACTAGTGCCGACATTGTGCATGCTCTGTTGCCTGTGTCTATGTGCGTGTGGTTCTGTCAGTGTGATCATGTGATGTATCTGACCCCAGGAATGTGTCAATAAAGTTTCCCCTTCCTGGGACAATGAATTCACGGTGTTCTTATTTCAATTTCCGGGAGTGTACAAAACGCTGACCAGGTTGATAGGTTATCAAGGAGTAACCTCTATGGTACCAACGGGAGCTGCTGAGGCTTAAAACTGAGGAGGAAGAGAGACACTGAAATACATTCAACAAATAATTAAGGATGTAGGGAGGAAGACACTGAGACCAATAGGTAGGCTCAGGGGAGGAATTTGCGGTGGGACTCTTCAAATCATTCAACAGACGGACTTCTCAAAAATACTTTTATTCGGCAGAGATGATATTACAGAAGCTTCTTCAAGCTTGGGTCATTAATTTGAAACCACTCATATATGGTCCGATTCCGCAGAGCTACCAATTTCGTAATTTTTCTTTCAGGCGTGGGTCATCAACCTGAAATCACTCGTGTATGGCTAGATTCCACAGAGATATCAAATTTCGTTTGTTTCAGGCACTGCTCAGCAATGTGAAACCCCTCATGTATGGTTAGATCCCGTAGAGCTATCAAATTTCGTAATATTTGTTTCAGCCATGAATCATCAAACTGAAAGCAATAGTTACATCCTGCTGAATTTCGCAATGTTGTTCGTTATATCTTTTCAGATATTGCAAGAACAGTCTCTGCCGTTTTCTGTGTGACAAGGGTCTGGTGATATAGCGGGGCGTCAGCGTAAGAGTGCCTGCTTGTTCGTCTTGCCGGAAATGTACATCGTGATTCCTTGATGATACTACAAACTTTCAGGGATGAAAGAGAAGAAGAAATCTAGAAGTCAGAGTAAGGAACCATAGTCGAACGATTCGAAGGTGCAAATTAAAATTTACTCAATTTTCGCCTTAGCCTCGCTCATACGAAGAGCTTCAGTTTCCGAACCCTCACCATAAGGTACGGAATACCCAGTGAATATTCCCCAGTACCCTCAGATAATTTTCCCTGTTGGTGGTCTAATAGCGGTGCGCGTTACTTGATGTCTCAGAAGCTAAAAAAATTCTAAGTCGGTGATATAATAATGAATTCCCTTTACCTCATAAGTTCCACAAGCAGCTACGTTTGAAACACTTGTTCGAACTGGCACCCAACCCCTCCCCTCCCCCGACCCCCCTTGCCCGTCGTCACCCTCGTCAATGCTTTTATTTCAACTCATCCAACTCCTTGTCGATAAAAAAGAAGACATAGCATACTAGAAAAAGCTCTCGATAACGTGGCATCCTGAACCACGTCTAATGGGTTGTGACCATATATTGGGAAAAGGCACTCGGATCTGCGTCATATCCAATCACGTAGTGTACATAATGTCCAACGAGCCACATGATGGCATTGTTCTTCGATCAGGGAAAGACGGTTGAATCGGGACGCAAGAGGATCTCAACAGAGATAGCCGCCTCCGACGTACTGAGAAGAAAAGTCAATTGTCGGCGAAGCCATCTCCAATGGCCATGACCGCAGGAGATCAACCGATGATATAATGTATTAGTTTCATGGCAGCGATTGCAGCGATCCGTCACACTGAGGCCAATACGAAAAAATCGCATGTTGGGAGGTACAATATCATAAACCACGAGGATGCCAGTTCAAGCAGGAAAATCGGGAGGCTAACGTTAGAGCAAACAATCTTCCAATTCGTTTCTGGCGACAGGGCTTCCAAAGAGGGAATGCTATGAGGAATTGGCCAGTGGCATAACATCATTTTTATGGAGAAATTCGCTTGGGAAAAGGATATTTACTCATAAATAACTGACTTCAAGAAAAAATTCCTTAATGGGCCTGAGCTTATAACTAATCCTACCAATATCTACTGGAGGTGGTAAACTCGCCGGTCGGACACAGTCATGAAGGCTAGCTATAAGTGACTGGAGGGCGCGTAGACATGTTAAATGGTGCGACGGATTAATAAGGCAGAAGCCTTAACTCGACTGTCAGGGGGGCCCAAACCTCTCCTCAGACGGGGGCGCGCCGTTACCCCATAACGCACGCAAAATGTAGAGTTGCTCCAGATAAACCTGCCAGTTAAACTTTGCAACTTACGGTAAATCATCGCATGAAGTGGAAAGATTTGTGCAATAAAATAAGCCTTACTTAACACATACGTTTCCATGGACCGGACCTTACGAAGAAGTGAAAGAGAGAGAGACGCTCGTGTTCAGTGATTGATCCCTGAATCTTATCCGTGACAGATTTCCAGTTTTTCGTGGCCATCTTTAGCAGACAACTGTCAATTATAACACCTGACGATATTGGGTGACCTTCAAAGCCCATGGAATTTCAATAGCGTCAAATCCTCGCAAACTGAGTAAGCGACATTCCTGGTTATTAACCTGCGCTCCCGTAAGACAGCAAAAAACATCCAAAACTTCCTTCAGCAGTGGTGTATCATCAGGGGTACGGAGAAGAATCATGGCATCATCAGCATATGCACTGTAACCATTCATTTCACTGCTTCCCCTACACCTGCATTCTGTCCCTCATGACTATTAGATTTTCATCTCACTTTGCGTATATGATCCCCTTTCAATATCCTCATATACTTCCTCTATCGCTTCATCTTCAACTTGGGATGGTATGTATACCTGAAATATGGTTGTCGGTGTTGGTTTGCTGTCGATTCTGGTAAGAACAACCCTACCACTGCATTATTGACAGTAACATACTCTCTGCCCTACCTTCCTATTCATAAAGAATCCTACTCCCGTTATAACATTTTCTACTCCTGTCAATATTACCCTACACCCATGTGATCAGAAATCCTTGTCTTCCTTCCATTACGCTTCACTGACTCCTACTATATTGATCAAGCCTCTGCATTTCCCTTTTCAGATTTTTTTAGCTTCCCTACCACACTCAAGCATCTGACATTCCATGCCCCGAATCGCAGAGCGTTATCCTTTCGTTGGTTATTCAGTCATTCTCTCATGGGTACCTCCTCTTTGCAGTCCTCTCCCTGAGATCCGATTGGGGACTATTCCGTAAGTTTTTTTTTTTTTTTTTTTTTTTTTTTTTGCGAATGGGGAGATCATCATGACACGTTTTCAGTTACAGGCCACATGTCCTGTCGATACAAGTTATGTGTCTTCAGTATAGTGATTTCCCTTGACTTCTGCATCTCCATGCCGTTGATCATTGCCGATTCTTCCCAACGACAAGAGAATGCCCTGAACTTCTCCCGCTCCTCTGTCCTCTTTGTCAATGCCGTTGGCGGAATGAGGGTGACTTCCTACGCCGAAGTTTTTGGCCGCTATTGCTGATGATTTTTATTGAAAACTTAAGCAGTGGCGGGTTTAGAACCCGGTAGTGAGGTGGTTTTGATTTGCAGTCAAAGACGCTACCCCTAGAACTGTACATAAGCAGTATCGGATTTCGAACCCGGAATAGAGAAAATTTTGAATACGACAACTAGGCAATTGATATCATGACTTTAGCACAACTCGGTGAGGTATTAATATAAGACTGGTGTAAGTGTAAATTGCTTACATTATTCGTTAAAATGGTGCAGCTTTAGCCTAATTTCCTCTTTAGTTTAACTTCAGACAATCAAAAGATGTTCTAAGAACGAAACCGATATTATTACAATAAATGAGAAAGTGTACAGCTCAAGTGGTTTTGATTAATCATGGCTGTTTTAATTTTGCTACTGCGGTTTTGTCTGGTCAGGCTACCTGGCTACGATACAAAAAATGTTTTTGACCTGCAAAGACAGCAGGGGAACACACGCAGAGCCGTTGTTCCCTGCCCTCACGTATAGCTCCTCCAGCTGACCTAGTGTGCACGGAACACACAGGGCCTCCTTCAACCCCCACCCCACAACTCTGCAGCGAGAGCGAGGTTGCTCAGTTTTAGGCGTTAGCGGCTGCGGCGTTCACGTCATGACGTACGACCCTGCAAATCCGAACGTCAACTGAGGGGCCGTTTCTCTTCCACGCGAGTGAACCGCGATGTAGGTAACGCCGCTACGGAAGACGATCGGCAACTGACTTCCAGTCAAGCGATGTGACGTGCCGCTGCACTCGTTTCTGAGAAAACACATTAAAGAGGCACATCAGTTCAGTGACTGCGTCATCTAAGGCCAACAGTTCTCACTGTTGGGAGTTGGGAGCTCCAACGTCAGGTGCGTAATGGGGCCCCTTAGGGATATGGCAGCAAGAGAGGGGAAGAAAACCAATGTGCACTCCGTGTGCATTCCGGGGGGAATCATTCCAGATGTGGAAAGGGTCCTTCCGGATGCCATGAAGGGTACAGGGTGCACCTATCTGCAGGTGGTCGCTCATGTCGGCACCAAAGGGTGCGGGGCAAAGTCAGGACATGCGGAGACCAAGCAGCAATCGGTATTGCAATTGTAAACTGTCGAAGCTGCATTGGTAAAGTACCGCAACTTCAAGCGCTGATAGAAAGCACCGAAGCTGAAATCGTTATAGATACAGAAAGCTGTCTGAAGCCAGAGATAAATTCAGCCGAAATTTTTACAAAGGCACAGACGGTGTTTAGAAAGAATAGATTGCATGCAACCGGTGATGGCGTGTTTGTCGCTGTTAGTAAAAGTTTTCCCTGTAGTGTAGTAGAAGTGGATAGTTCCTGTGAATTATTATGGGTGGAGGGGACACTCAACAACCGAGCTAGGTTAATAATTGGCTCCTTTTACCGACCTCTCGACTCAGCAGCATTAGTGGCAGAACAGCTGAGAGAAAATTTGGAATACATTTCACATAAATTTTCTCAGCACGCTATAGTCTTAGGTGGAGATTTCAATTTACCAGATATACACTGGGACACACAGATGTTTAGGACGGGTGCTAGGGACAGAGCATCGAGTGACATTATACTGAGTGCACTAATCCGAAAATTACCTCGAGCAATTAAACAGAGAACCGGCTCGTGGAGATAACATCTTGGACCTACTGATAACAAACAGACCAGAACTTTTCGACTCTGTAAGCGCAGAACATAGAATCAGTGATCATAAGGCCGTTGCAGCATCCCTGAATATGGAAGTTAACGGGAATATAAAAAAGGGAGGAAGTTTTATCTGTTTAGCAAGACTAATAGAAGACAGATTTCAGACTACCTATCAGATCGATAACGAAAATTTCTGTTGCGACACTGACAATGTTGAGTGTTTATGGAAAAAGTTTAAGGCAATCGTAAAATGCGTTTTAGACAGGTACGTGTCGAGTAAAACTGTGAGGCACAGAAATACCCACCGTGCTTCAACAATAAAGTTAGGAAACTATTGCGAAAGCAAAGAGAGCTTCACTCCAAGTTTAAACGCAGCCAAAACCTATCAGACAAACAGAAGCTAAACGATGTCAAAGTTAGCGTAAGGGGGGCTATGCATGAAGCGTTCAGTGAATTCGAAAATAAAATTCTATGTACCGACTTGACAGAATATCCTAGGAAGTACTGGTCTAACGTGAAATCAGTAAGTGGCTCGAAACAGCATATTCAGACACTCCGGGATGATGATGGCATTGAAACAGAGGATGACACGCGTAAACCTGAAATACTAAACACCTTTTTCCAAAGCTGTTTCACAGAGGAACACCGCACTGCAGTTCCTTCTCTAAATCCTCGCACAAATGAAAAAATGGCTGTCATCGAAATAAGTGTCCAAGGAATAGAAAAGCAACTGCAATCACTCAACAGAGGAAAGTCCACTGGACCTGACTGGATACCAATTCGATTCTACACAGAGTACGCGAAAGAACTTGCCCCCCTTCTAACAGCAGTGTACCGCAAGTCTCTAGAGGAACTGAAGGTTCCAAATGATTGGAAAAGAGCACAGGTAGGCCCAGCCTTCAAGAAGGGTCGTCGAGCAGATGCGCAAAACTATAGACCTATATTTCTGACGTCTATCTGTTGTAGACTTTTAGAACATGTTTTTTGCTCGCGTATCTACTCTGTAGGAGTCAACAAAGATTCCGGAAACAGCGACCGTGTGACACCCAACCCCCTTTATTTGTTCATGAGACCCAGAAAATATTAGATACAGGCTCACAGGTAGATGCTATTTTCCTTGACTTACGGAAGGCGTCCGATACAGTTCCGCACTGTCGCCTGATAAACAAAGTAAGAGCCTACGGAATATCAGACCAGCTGTGTGGCTAGATTGAAGAGCTTTTCGCAAACAGAACACAGCATGTTGTTATCAATGGAGAGACGTCTACAGGCGTTAAAGTAACCTCTGGCGTGCCACACGGGAGTGTTATGGGTCCATTGCTTTTCACAATATATATATAAATGACCTAGTAGACAGTGTCGGAAGTTCCATGCGGCTTTTCGCCGATGATGCTGCAGTATACAGAGAAGTTGCAGCATTAGAAAATTGTAGCGAAATGCAGGAAGATCTGCAGCGGATAGGCACTTGGTGCAGAGAGTGGAAACTGACACTTAACATAGGCAAATGTAATGTATTGAGAATACATAGAAAGAAGGATCCTTTATTGTATGATTATATGATAGCGGAACAAACACTGGTAGCAGTTACTTCTGTAAAATATCTGGGAGTATGCGTACGGAACGATTTGAAGTGGAATGATAATATAAAATTAATTGTTGGTAAGGCGGGTACCAGGTTGAGATTGATTGGGAGAGTCCTTAGAAAATGTAGTCCATCAACAAAGAAGGTGGCTTACAAAACACTCGTTCGACCTATGCGTGAGTATTGCTCATCAGTGTGGGATCCGTACCAGTTCGGGTTGACGGAGGAGATAGAGAAGATCCAAAGAAGAGGGGCGCGTTTCGTCACAGGGTTATTTGGTAACCGTGATAGCGTTACGGAGATGTTTAGCAAACTCAAGTGGCAGACTCTGCAAGGGAGGCGCTCTGCATCGAGGTGTAGCTTGCTCGTCAGGTTTCGAGAGGGTGCGTTTCTGGATCAGGTGCCGAATATATTGCTTCCCCCTACTTATACCTCCCGAGGAGATCACGAATGTAAAATTAGAGAGATTCGAGCGCGCACGGAGGCTTTCCGACAGTCGTTCTTCCCGCGAACCATACGAGACTGGAACAGGAAAGGGAGGTAATGACAGTGGCACGTAAAGTGCCCTCCGCCACACACCATTGGATGGCTTGCGGAGTATAAATGTAGATGTAGATGTAGATGGTATAGGTGTGGTGCATAGTTTAAAATGTAGGACTCATTTTCGCATGGAGAAGGGTCCAAATCCTCAACCAGTCAACGAGATTTTAACCATAAATGTGGCAGTCAAATGAAAACGAGACAGGTGGAAAAGGTAAGTTAACTATTTATTGACATCAGTAGACCCAGAAAAAGGCCGCTGCAACCGTGGCCGAAACGTTGGTTTTTCTCCAGCGGCAGTACTTTTATACGTTATGGCGCGGTACCACACCCAGGAAACTTTTATGTCAACTGACTCTGGCCGCGAAACCTACACAATTAAACTATTTATCAGGTTGCCCTCCATTGACATTATTTCAAAAGTAATCCCCATAACTGTTAATGGAATTATCCCATTGGGAAACAAAATTGTCAGTGCCTTCGCGGAAAAATGTTTTCTGTTGCATACGGAACCATGACTCTACTCAGACGTGCACCTCTACGTCGGAAGTGAATCGACTGCCGCAAATGTTTTTCTCCAGGGCTCCAAAAATTTGGAAATCGCATGGGGAGATTTGGACTGTATGATTCGCCGCGAAATTTGGTTAGAAAGAAGTGTGCGCGTGGGTAGAATCATGGTTACGTAGGCAGTCACAAACATTTTTCCGTGAATGCATTGACCGTCTTGGCTCACAATGGGATAAATTTATTAACAGTTTTGGCGATTACTGCTGAAAACATAAATAGTTTATTTATTCATTATCCATCTGTCTTATTTTTATTTGACAGCTCCTTGTATCACTTGACCTCTGTCGAATGAAATATATCGAGTATGTGATTAAAAATGTCAAATAGAGAGGTGACACTAAAGTGTGAAACGTACTACTCTATTTTCAAAGCCGGACGCTGTGGCCGAGCGGTTCTAGGCGCCTTAGTCCGGAACCTCGCTGCTCCAACGGTCGCAGGTTCGAATCCTGCCTTGGGTATGGATGTGTGTGATGGCCTTAGGTTAGTTAGATTTAAGTAGTTCTAAGTCTAGGGGACTGATGACCTCATAGTGCTTAGTGCCATTTCAACCATTTTCTTTTCTGTTTACAAAACAATTGAAAAAATAGTTACCGTACGAACAAAGATTAATAAAACGATTATGCACAGCGCTTACACAAAGTTGAATAGTCATTCGGCAGGTATGAAAGTAAGTGACTAATTACACAAGACTGTTGTAAAGTTATTATGATCTCACAGAATAATCACAACTGATGAATAAGTTGATTAAAAAACACGTACTGCTACTAAACAAGAAATCATAGATAAAATAACCAATCTCCGTATTTCCATCGTAAGTTGCTAACAAAATTAAAATCCAGCCACGTTAAGCTTCCTGCAGTTACTTCCAGTACAAGGGAACATATGGCACTCCTTACATAAAATTGTATTATGATTATGTAGATAAGAAAGTGACTCGTTGACAAATGATTGAGGAATAATCATATTTAATATAACAGAAAAAGTAATTGCGATCAGACAGAATGATCGTTACTAACGAAGAAACAGGTTAATTAGGTGGTGCAGCAGGTAGAGGGAATCGGCCCAATGCATGGCAGTTATTGATGAAGTTGCTGCAGCCAGACACTACTGTGCAGCACATGCCTTACATTCTGCAGCCAGTGCTAGAGCTGTGTCATAGGATTTTCAGAATGTGCGCCAACTGAAGCCCCAAGAACGCCTTCACTTTTCCCTTAGTTTTTTACTACTCATAGAAATGAATGAGATGTAGAACGCCTCACTTTGCTCGGTACCTTGAATGCACAGAACTGTCGCATACGTGGTTCTACGCTGCCACATGTTGTGCAGGAACATCCATTGCACCCAACTTACGTGTGCTGTGGTTTCACAATCTCCTTTATTCTCGGTCCACTTTTCTTAGAGGAAGTAACACCTCACAGATCTGTTTCCAGTTCCGCCTGCAAATTATGAAAACATTTTTCAATACGTGATTCCAACTTTCCAAGAACGTAACCATATCCACATCACTATTTTCAAGCAAGATGTTGTTACACTACATTCGCCAGGCAGGTGAAAGACATTCGCTTGCCAGGTGAAAGATTTGCTTCGAGAAACCTTCGGTAATGACCACATCATCTCTAGGCCATTTCGAAATGTGTGGCTTTCCAGATATACCGACCTAAATGCACGTGACATCTGATTGTATCTGGGAGGTGTTATCTACCAAGAATGTTTACAGTTTGGCTGTCCAAACAACAGATGAAATAAGCTGGAAGCCTGTATGAAGCTAACGGAGACAAGACGTGGTCAACTATACCTTTGCCCACAGATGTGCGAAGGCTAAATTCCTTGACGAGGGGGTCACTTTCGTTATATGACTTGAGTCACCTGTCCCGTATCTGCAGCGTTCCCGGTTATAACGCTCACCTAGAAAAGCAATGAACATAGCCAGCAATTAGGATTTTTAAAACATACAGTCACTGTAATCTCATTAATCCATATAAACTTCTATATTGACAGAGCCTGTGTAACAGCTCAACCGAGTGGAATTATTTATCGTAAATAAATGAGTCAAATCGCTTTTCGCTTTTCATAATGAGTAGTGTACAATTAACGAGCAGTTCCCCGTAAGTTACATATTTCTGCAGTCAGTGCTAAGCGAGTTTGAGGTGATTTAAAGAGAGACGCCATTGGACAATGGATGATTGGAAATCAAGCATTTGATAAATATCACTGTACCTTGAGGAAATCCGATGAATGGGTTTTGGTTTGGGAAATTCCTGGAAGAAGTTACCTGCCATTATGTGCCGTGAAGTATGCATGAGATTGTGTTACAATATAGCGGTGTTTGTGGTGGTAGGGGCGTGGCCCCTTTATTATTCTTAAGGAAACGTTAAACGCAGGAGGATATGAAAACGTTTCCCAGCAATGCATACTACAAACAAAAGAGGAACAGTTCAGAGTCGATGAATGTATCAGCGTGCCAATGCACCCTGCCTAGAAAAGCAATGAACATAGCCAGCAATAAGGATGTTTAAAACGAAAAAATTAAGTAAGCACATACAGTCACTGTAATCTCATTAATCCATATAAACTTCTATATTAACAGAGCTCGGTCACAACGGCCGGCTTACCAGCAGTGAATACAGGCTCATCCACAACGTTGGCGTAGGGCACTGAACTTGATGGAGACTATGAAAGAAAATAGGACATGAACAACACACGTTGATGTATATTGTAACCAAATTCTGACTCTTAACAGCAAATATGTTCTGAGAAAAAGGATGTGAGTCATTACTTATTGAACGACCCTCGTATATACACTCCTGGAAATGGAAAAAAGAACACATTGACACCGGTGTGTCAGACCCACCATACTTGCTCCGGACACTGCGAGAGGGCTGTACAAGCAATGATCACACGCACAGCACAGCGGACACACCAGGAACCGCGGTGTTGGCCGTCGAATGGCGCTAGTTGCGCAGCATTTGTGCACCGCCCCCGTCAGTGTCAGCCAGTTTGCCGTGGCATACGGAGCTCCATCGCAGTCTTTAACACTGGTAGCATGCCGCGACAGCGTGGACGTGAACCGTATGTGCAGTTGACGGACTTTGAGCGAGGGCGTATAGTGGGCATGCGGGAGGCCGGGTCGACGTACCGCCGAATTGCTCAACACGTGGGGCGTGAGGTCTCCACAGTACATCGATGTTGTCGCCAGTGGTCGGCGGAAGGTGCACGTGCCCGTCGACCTGGGACCGGACCGCAGCGACGCACGGATGCACGCCAAGACCGTAGGATCCTACGCAGTGCCGTAGGGGACCGCACCGCCACTTCCCAGCAAATTAGGGACACTGTTGCTCCTGGGGTATCGGCGAGGACCATTCGCAACCGTCTCCACGAAGCTGGGCTACGGTCCCGCACACCGTTAGGCCGTCTTCCGCTCACGCCCCAACATCGTGCAGCCGCCTCCAGTGGTGTCGCGACAGGCATGAATGGAGGGACGAATGGAGACGTGTCGTCTTCAGCGATGAGAGTCGCTTCTGCCTTGGTGCCAATGATGGTCGTATGCGTGTTTGGCGCCGTGCAGGTGAGCGCCACAATCAGGACTGCATACGACCGAGGCACACAGGGCCAACACCCGGCATCATGGTGTGGGGAGCGATCTCCTACACAGGTCGTACGCCTCTGGTGATCGTCGAGGGGACACTGAATAGTGCATGGTACATCCAAACCGTCATCGAACCCATCGTTCTACCATTCCTAGACCGGCAAGGGAACTTGCTGTTCCAACAGGACAATGCACGTCCGCATGTATCCCGTGCCACCCAACGTGCTCCTGAAGGTGTAAGTCAACTACCCTGGCCAGCAAGATCTCCGGATCTGTCCCCCATTGAGCATGTTTGTGACTGGATGAAGCGTCGTCTCACGCGGTCTGCACGTCCAGCACGAACGCTGGTCCAACTGAGGCGCCAGGTGGAAATGGCATGGCAAGCCGTTCCACAGGACTACATCCAGCATCTCTACGATCGTCTCCATGGGAGAATAGCAGCCTGCATTGCTGCGAAAGGTGGATGTACACTGTACTAGTGCCGACATTGTGCATGCTTTGTTGCCTGTGTCTATGTGCCTGTGGTTCTGTCAGTGTGATCATGTGATGTATCTGACCCCAGGAATGTGTCAATAAAGTTTCCCCTTCCTGGGATAATGAATTCACGGTGTTCTTATTTCAATTTCCAGGAGTGTAAGTGGCGCAGAGGCGATTGGGGAATCGTGATGATATGGAGTACAAATAAAGGAAATTCACTGATGTAAATGGCGTTGGAAATTGGAAGATTTTTCTTATGGCCGGGTGCATCTCGTAGCACACATTTCAGCGCTCGCTACTGAATTGGTTCCGCAGCAGACAACCCTAAATATCCCCATGCTGGCTCAACGACTATATCAGTTAACTGCAGTGGGTAGAGGATAATCGGGATTGGTAATAAATAGACGCCTGTTACCTAGCTGAACGAATCACTTTTGTAAATTTTAAAATTTTCACGGTGAATTGAATCTACAAACAAATTTCGGGCTTGCAACCGGTCGTCGTTTAATTCATCGCACGATATTTCGAGAAGGCATCTGTCAGTCATCTTCAACCTGAAGATGACTAGCAGGTAGCCAGTCAGAGTATCGTAGGATGAATTAAACGAAGACCAACTGCCAACACGAAATTTATTTGAATCATTCTTACTTCACCAGGCCGATGGTCGTAACCTATATGCCGTCATACCGGCGAACAGCCGCTTGAAATATGAAAAGTGGCGAGGACGCCGGTAGGTAAGTGTAGTATATCGCTATTGAGGACTCTCAGCTGCTGGTCTTCCATGGGACCTGTGGTAGTAGCATAAAGCGCCATAACACCTCAGGACAATGTGAACCTAATGGCAGTCAATATGCCCCACTGCATGGCTAATGGCTTTCTAAATGTCAATGACATCTGCACTACTGGCCATTAAAATTGGTACTCAGCGAAGATGACATGCTACAGACGCGAAATTTAACCGACGGGAAGAGGATGCTGTGATATGCAAATGATTAACCTGTGGGGACAGCTACAACGAGCTGACATGAGGAAAGTTTCCATCCGATTTCTCATACACAAACAGTAGTTGACCGGCGTTGCCTGGTGAAATGTTATTGTGATGCCTCGTGTAAGGATGTGATGTCCGGAATTAAAAAAAAAGGGAGGTAATTTTTTGTTTTTCTGTTTTGTTGTAAGGAAAGAAAGAAAAAAGGGTGAATAAAGGTGAAGGGAAGTGGTTCTATTTTTACTGGAATGAACTTATTGATGGACATCACAAAAATTTATTTTACCTATATTTTTTTTTTTTTTACTCATCGAAGAAGACAACACAACACATATAAGAAAAATCATCACACTAATATTATCCACAGAATGATCGTTTCACAAGACACTTTCTGGCTCGACTGACTCTTAAGACTGAACAAGACTCGACTGACTCTACTCTCTCTCTGGACCACAGCCTCTTCACGTCCCTCTGGACCAGAGATTTCAACTGTGATTAGCACGCCGATTATTTAATTAATCGTACAGCCGCTGGGCGCGCGCTTGGCGCGTCATTTAAATGGGGTTAAACGCACACCGCGAGAGGCGTGGGCTAGCGGTGTCTTACAGGTATCGCCACACGGCCCCCTCTACTGGTGCGTAAGTTTTTCAAACTTCGCGGCAGTACCAGATTTGAGTTGACGAACAAGGTTGTGCAGTGTTTGCACCAGCATTATACAACATTTTCAAACATATGACAAGTACATACATATATAAAGAATTATAGCCTAAAGTACAAAGTTTAAGTAAATATACATAAATTGTTGCACATTACAAAATAGCCACTTTGAAATTGATCAATGGATGATTCATTTTTTTTTTAAGAGATGCCTGCACCGTTGGCAGTCCTGTTATTAAAACAATAGCTGCTACCCTGTATTCACAGTTCTTATTGTTTCGACCAGTGAGCACTGTGCTTTGCCTCAGTTCAGTGTGGTGCGTCGTGCGAAGCACAGTAAAAGTCACAGCACCACAACTTTGTTTACTTTACAGTTTGCACATCAGGACAATAGGTAATGAATCTGCTTACGACAAAAGAACACAAAAGGTCATACAATTTGGTTTTAAGTTGTCGATGACAACAAAGTTCATGTCAGTATTGTTGGTGTTTAAGAGTGGCTGTGCGTGCACGAGTGCAGTAATTTTGATAAAGTGGTCCATCCACCACGCACCGCGGCACTGCGTACAGCCTCGCGCTCGGATCCGCTGTTGAGGTATAATAGGCGGTGACACGTCTGGCGGCGCCACCCCTTACGACGGACGCGACAGTACTGGTAGCCGCATCCGAAGACCGTACAACGCAGACTTCCAAGCACTTTCCAAGGTAGGGATCACTGTGATACGCATCATTGCACTTTATCGTAGAATTTGAGATTAAACTTATCACTTTGTACGGAAAACACTTTTCTATCATATTTTTACTCTTGACTGGTTGATTTCTCTTTATCAACACTATTTGATTTTTTTTTTACACTGTTAGAAGGGAGGTTCGACGTCCTGTTCCTTCTGAGAACACATTTTCACAGACACTTCACTTTTGAGCAAAATTACACTTTGCATCTTTTCTCCTTTTATATTAGGTGCACATAGTAAGACTGTTTTGTGTGTAGCCTTCACAAGAGGACATTTAAGTTTTGAATAGGCCAGTTCAAAATTACATAGAAAAAATGGACATGTACATATACATAAAATGATTACCTACTATAGACATGAAATTCAATATACATAATACAAATGAACTTCTTCGTAGCTAAGTTGCTACATAGCCATTGAAATACTTTGCTAGTTGTGAACTGTGAAACTCTCCCAAAATTCATATTTATATAGAGAATACTAGTTGTTTACATCTTCAAAAACTTACAATTAGACATGTTTTGCTAGTCGTGTCCTGTGAAACTTTACAAAATTCAGATTTATATTGAGATTGCCAGTTGTTTACATTTACAAAATTTTACAATTAGATATGACATGACATATTTATGTACACGAAATTCAGGTTGTGCCATCTATTTCTTGCTGTGCATGTGCACTAACGGAGTACTATCTCCTTCTTTACAGAATATTGAAATCTATGGCATCTGCCATCAAGAATTCTGCAAAATTCGACGAGAGACCCTAAGTGCTGCAAATTATGAATGGACAAAATATACAAAAGAATAGTGCAAAAACCTCACTACCCCACTATCCATCGTCCAGCAGTGGGCAAGGAGGTGGGAGTAGGATCAAGATAGAAGGATTGGGTTATATTCATATTTACAAAATCTTCATCAATACAGTAGTGTTTTCACACATGTGTGCGACGAATAGTGTATCTGTTTGCGTAACGTATGCATCATAAACTTTGCCATTGCGCAAGTGTCACTGACTTTAAGCCAATTCATGTTGTATTCAGTTTCATCCTTTAAAGTTGATCCGAATTGCTGTTTAAGCAAAAAGAAATTCAATGATCATTGTCAATCACTTCCTGTAAATCAGTCAAAGATTTTTGCAAGAATCAATGTGAGTACCGTATATGGTTTAATTCACTCGTTGAATCAGTCATGTTTAGGTAAATACGCGCTTAATGACACGGTAGTTTATATTCCTGAAAAAAATTCGGTCAGTAAACGTACTAATAAATGACTATAGGATCCTTCCATAAGAGGTGTACTTTAGTGAGTATCACGTAGTAAAATAAATATATGAATTTCCTGTAGGTAAAGGAAAATGAATGCGCTTTAGTTTCCATAAAGACAAGAAAATCGCTGTGTCCACGAAGACAGCTGCGTCGTACTGCTTCACACACAAATCTTCAAAAACTTATCCACTTTGCTGAAAGAGAAAGAAAAATCTCATACACTAAAGTATGTTTTCTTGTAATCGTGAATTTTACGTCGTAGTTTTTGTTTCCTGGTCGAGAACATGAGCAGAGAGCGGGAGACTTCGTATCCTAGCAATTGTTTTATGAGAGTCGCATTTTCTTAACTCTGGTCCAGACAGAACGACATAAAATTGCATAACTTATATACTATCCCACTTACACAAATACATATGTCCATGTCCTCACAGTATCAAGTAATGAGTGCTAGATTTCACCTAAATTACTTCACAGGATAAAAACATTTTTTTGAATAGTGTTAATGTTAGTGAGTTCATAAGTTCGTAACCATTAAACACGACCTTCGTAAATGTAGAATACGAATCTTACGAAGGCAGCCTGCATGCATGGTACTACACAATTAGCCTGTGTAAAGAATGAGATTCTATAACGACAGCAATTTTTATTCGCTACGTAAGCAGATTATTTATTTCGCTGTGGCTGATAAACATTTTTCCTCCACAATGACCTATGTACAAAATTTACGTTTGTTACGATGGAGAGCACACAAACTCTTTATGCCAAGCGTGAGATAATGGTTTTTTAAATAGGGCACATACCAAATAAGTTTTTCTTTCTCCTTTTTTATTGCCTACACAGCGAATCATTTCTCATTAACATCTATCAGTATTCATACACACGTATCGTTTTCATTCATACAGCTTCATATAATTAATATTCACCTTTCTTCTCATAGAACAGCTTCAATATAAATCGCAAATCATCAAATAATACTACGTGGTGGCATCATTGGCTCACACACAACTAAATCCTCATCATCATCATAAAAACTACCTTATAAACTAAAATTCACATTCATTCTTTCACACTCATTTCAGCACAATCATTCACTCATGCTGGCGTATAGTATAGCATTCTGGTGGCTCTCAAATTCATCACAGTTATTAACATAATAAAATCTTTTTTCTTGTACATAGTTTCCTGTTCTAGAAAATGCCTGTTTAAGGAGTAAATTAAATAGTTCTTGGATTGCATGTAATGTTTAACGTAGATTTGCTATAGTTTAATGCGTTATGATTCTTTGCATTGACTGACAATTAACACTAACATTTTAGCTGTAACTAGCACATCCTTTCTCTTTCTCTTACTTTACATACTGCTTTAAGTGGTGGTGGGCGTAAAGTCCTTTAACTTTCTGTGTTGTAGGGTATGCTAATAAATAACATCCAGGGTGAGGAATATCGACGATCCGGTATGGACCTGAGTAAACTAATTGCCATTTCTTAAGCAAACGTTTTAGCCTCGTAGATTTGGGATGGGTTGTGAGCAATACCAAATCATCAATTTCGAACACACGTGTCGGTCTGACCCGTTTATCAAATTTTTTCTTCCGGAGCTCCGCAGTGTGTGCCAGGGTAATGGCAGCTTGCCTTACCTTTTCCTGCAAAGAAATATCGTTCGAAGACAACTTAGGCAGGGGACTTGACCATGAGTTTTTTTCTGGTTCGTCTGATAATAACTCGGCAGGTGAGAATCCGGTTGAACTATGTGGCAAATTGTTCACAATGTACTCGAACGGAGCGAGGTATTCTATCCATTTGGAATGTTTTGAAGAATGGATGCGCATAAATTGATTAAATTCTTTAAAAATTCGCTCAACGGGGTTACCCTGTGGGTGAAATCGGGAAGTAAGAACATGTTTAATATCGGAATTTTGCAGAAATGATTTCCACTTTGCACTCGTAAAGTACGATGCATTGTCCGTTAGGACAACGACAGGTTTTCCGACGCGGGCTAGGTAGTCGGCCGAAAAGCGTCGAATGATAGCCGCAACAGTGGCTGTGCGCAAGGCGTACAATTTCACATACTTAGTAAAAACGTCCAATATAGCCAAAATGTATTTAGCACCACCGCGGGATTGTGGATAGGGTCCGCTAATGTCTACGGAAATCAAATCAAGCGGTTGCTTTGGAATAATGGGATGCAATTCAATTGATGCATGTTTGTTCAAATATTTTGCCTTCTGGCAAATGATACATTTGCGAATGACCTGCAGGACTCTACGTCGCGTGTTAGGAAAATAGCAGAAGCGTAGGATCTTGGCGGCACATTTATTAATGTCATAATGTCCCCAGGTTTTGTGGGTGAACAAAATGAAGTCGTCAACATAAGCTTCCGGTAAACATACCAACCAACGCTCTGACACGAGATGGGAACGATGAAACAGTACACCATTGTTGATCTTGTAGTAATTTTGAAGATTAGAATTTGAATTCTGACATAATTTTGTTTTTACTGTAGACCACCTAGGATCGGCATCTTGTAACTGTGCAAAATCCCTGCAGATTCGGTGATAGTAGCGGTTGTAGGATTCGTCATACATTAACATGACCTGAAAGTCGGAAGTTTGCTCATGCAAATCTGAAAGATTTTTCGCATCGTGCGGAAGACGAGAAAGAGCGTCCGCAACAATATTGGTTTCGCCGGAGATGTAAATAATTTCGAAATCGTATTCTTGTAACGACAAACACCAACGAGTGAGCCGGGAATGAAGTAATTTGCAAGACAGTAAAAATGATAAAGCTTGGTGGTCTGTATAGATGCGTGTATGTTTTCCCCAGAGAAAATATTGAAATTTTCGCATAGACCAAATAATTGCAAGGGTCTCGCGTTCCGTAACTGAATACGATCTCTCGCATTCAGTTAAGGTGCGACTGGCAAAACTGATAGGTTTTACTATTGTTCGATCATGTTCAACAGACAGTTGAAACAAAAAGGCCCCAAGTCCATAAGATGACGCATCGGTCGATAGGCAGAAGTCTTTTGACATGTCTGGATGACAGAGGAGTGGTGCGTGGATTAATGATTGTTTAATTTTTTCAAAATCGGCTTGACATTCTGTAGTCCATCGCCAAAGGGAATTTTTCTTTAGAAGATTTAGAAGATGTGGGCTGTTAAGAGCTTGCTGTGTCACGAACTTTCTGAAAAATGACGAAAGACCAAAAAATGCTTTAAGTTGTTTTTTGGTTCGGGGTGCGGGAAAGTTGCGAATTGCTTCAGTCTTTTTAGAGTCCGGCCTGATGCCTTCCGGCGTGATGATGTGGCCAAGGAACTTAATCTGTTGTCGGGCGAACCTTGATTTTTCCAAATTGATTGTCACGCCTGCATCGGCGAATTTAATCAAAATTTGTCTTAGAAGATCGACATGTTCTTCCCAGGTGGCAGTCGCCACAACTAAATCATCCACATAGGGAGTGATTTGTGAAAGTAAAACTGGCCCGAGGACGTCGTCAAGCGCCTCGATAAAGATTCCTGATCTTATTCGTAACCCGAATGGCAAAACACGGAATTGGTATGATCGTCCTTCGCACAAAAATGCGGTATATTTACGTGATTCAGGATGTAGAAGAACCTGGTAGTAGGACGATCGTAGGTCGATATTAGTCAGAAATTTGGCGTTGTGAAATTTCAGGACTTGTTCGTCCAGATTTACAGGGCGAGTATTTACCGGTATAATAATTTTGTTGATTTCGCGTGCATCGAGAACAAGACGCACGCTTCCACCGGGTTTCGAAACTGACAACAAAGGGTTGCAATACGGCGAGTGCGAATTTTCTATGATTTTCCAACGTAGCATTCTGTTAATTTCCTGCATAACCGCTGGTTTTTTAGACCACGGTATATTGTAGTGTGTACGACAAAATGTTAGGTGGGGTTTGACATCCATCTTGTACACATACCCACGTATGATACCAGGTTTATCTTGAAAGACTACTGACAATTGTTGAAGAAGGTGAAACAGATTCTGTTTTTGCAAATCAGTTAGATGGTAGGCTTCGGCACACTTTTCCCACAGAGTTTTACTATCAGCATTGTAAGAAGAATTGCAATTGTTTGTCATAGAAAAATTAGTGATGGGCACAGATTGTACTTTCAAGTGACGTACGTCCCGATAAGAATTGTTGTTATTAATTGTTTTAGATAAAGGTATCAAAATTCTTTGCTTTTCGACCGTCAATTGACAGATACCATTCCCTAAGTCAATCACTGCTCGATACTGATTTAAGAAATCGATGCCGAAAAGACATGGAACTGTTAAATTATCCACAACAAGGAAATGATAACGAACATGCACGTTGGAAACAACAAAAGTTAGAAGAGCTTGTAATTTGACATTTTTTGATTTGTTTCCAGTGGCACCGATGATTCGGCAGTTCTGCACTGGAAACGTCGGAAGTTTAGAACCTTTATCTAGATCCAAGTACAGGGAACTAGAAATCACGCTTGCTGACGCTCCAGTGTCGAATAACACTTCTACACTGGATTTCTCTAACGATAAAACAGCAGTTGCCTGAACCGTTACCTTTACTTTGTCGTTATTACTAGACTTATTATTCTCGGCAAGAAGGTCATGTTCCATAGTGTGTCCGTCTTGGAATCTCAAAAAACAATTTGCAAGATTATTTGCGCCCGTGCTCACGTTCTCGACCGGGGGTTGGGCGCTTACGCCGGTCTGCTCATGTTTTCCGCCGCGTTATTAGGCGACGCATTTTGGTCATCACTTACCTCAATAATATTTATCCTTTGTTCATGGACATGTTTGGTATTCGGTGGAGTTTGATTACCGCAGTCCTGATTATTAGCATTGTTTGTTGGTACAAAGTGTCGTGCATTCGGAAACATATAATTGTAGTTGTGTGGTGTATAGTTCGGGTTTCCCCACTGCGGGGGTGGATAACTGACTCTAGAATTTTGACAATTTGAATTATTCTGCTGATATGGCGAATTTCTCTCAAAATAACCAGGGTTGTATCTTCCATCCTGACGTCTGTTTTGATTGTTGTTGTTTCGGTTACGGTTGTTGTTGCCTCTGGAGTACTGATTGTTGTTGAAACTACCATTGCGTCTGTTGCCATTACCATTACTTTTTCGGTAAAATTGACCATTACCAAAACTGTTGTAATTGTCGGAATTTTGGAATCGGGGTTCGCAAGATTGCTGCGAATATTATGTGAAGTTGGGCTGTTGTGATTTTTGCCCCTGATTTTGAGGAAGCGGGTTTGCATTCCACATGTTACCGCTGTTGTTATTTTGATTGAAATTATGGCAATTGTTTTGGCGAGAGTTGGAATTAGCATTATAAATATGTGGAGTGTTCTCTGAATCTCCTCTAAACACAAGGTCTACTTCATTCAAATAATCTAGAAATTTCTTGATGTTAGTTTCCGGAACACTAATTAATTGTGTCCGGTAATGCATGGGTAAATGACTTTTTAAGGTGTTAATCACATCGGCAAAATCGGCCGGTTTTGACCAATAAAGTGTTTTGTCCAGGTATCTTTCAAAATATTGACGCAAAGTTTCTTTACGAGGGTTGTATGGTTCGGGATTGTGAACTTCACGTCGAAGTTGTTTTTGCTCATGTTCTGACCAGAATTCCTGCAGAAAAACCTCTTCAAATTGCTTGAAAGTTAAATTTTGCCTTTTTATTTCCGCTCCCCATCTGGATGCTCGCCCCCTCAACACATTACTTACAAAAAAAATCTTTTCCGCATCTGACCAGTTGTGCGGAAACATTCCGTCAAAAGACCTAATAAAAACAATCGGGTGCACCGCTTGGGTATCATCGGAACTGAACGTTGGAAAATAGGCATGTTTAATCATGTTACCGTCAACAATACCGGCAGGCACTATAGGGCCTGAACTATTGTTCCCTGGTGAAACTTCATGGCACAAGGGTGGTTGAGAATTACTGTTTTGTGCGATCACTGAGAGCGGCTCTGTTTGATGTTTTTCGCTCGCAAGTGATTCGCTGTTAGACTGTGGAACAAACTGCACAGTGAAATTAGGCGGTGAACTCGTTGTGAGTGGGGTTGTAGGCGGAACAGTAACTACGTTAGAATCGGGAGTTAATAACTGAGAAATTTGGTTTTTTAAAGTGTTGGTCTCGGTTTGCACCTGAGACATGGCCTGGTGTAAAATCTCTTTTGTAGCGGTTTCTACCCTTTGCTCAATGAGCTTGTTGCAAATACCACATTCGTGCACTAATTTTTCTGCAATGTTTGCGTTACACTCTAAAGAAAGCGATTCTGTTTTTTTCCTCCAAATGGGAAATTTTTTCTTTCATTTCTAATTGTTGTAAGCATACTACGCTAACTTGTTGAGTAATACCTTCGATATCCATCGAAATTTTATTTTGTGAGGTGGTTTGATTTTGCACGAAATTCTGAACTAGATCATTGACCTGAGCCTGAGCGTTCGTGACCTGATCCAACTTGGTTTTACATGACTCCATTTCGGAATTTGTCACTGTTTGATATTTAACAAAGGAATTTTCGTGAGTGTTTACACGACATGACAATTCGCTGAAACTTTCGGTCAATTGTGTCGTTTTTGAATTAAGTTCTGAGATTTGGTTAGCCTGTTTTTCCAGAGTAGATGTTACCTCAGAAGACAATTGATCAATTTTGCTGTTTAATTCTTTTGTACTCTGCTCCTGTTTATCAAATCTAGTGTCTAGTTTATCAAACCTTTCATTAAGGATGCTATCCATACTTCGCGTAAGAAGTTGTATTAAAATTCCGTACTGATTCGGATCAATGTTTGGATCATTGTTCCTTTCACTAGAGTTGTGCAAATTAGGATCGGAGTGGGAAATCCCTAGTTGGACACGTCTACTATCGTTTTCCATAGGGTCAGGATTATTGGGTGTGTCACCTGATGAATTACTTTCGTTACTTAGTATTATTTGATGTGATACACCTGCAGTAAATTCCATAGATTCTGGGCTGGAAAAGCCTAGGAAAGGGGATGCTGATGATACAGTAGCATCACCGTTATCAGTTTGCTGTTGCTGTTGTTCCATTTTTGCCAATAATTAACAAACGTGAAATATACAAATAGTACACCCAGAATGGCGATGGCTTGCAAAGTACAAAAGATAAATAAAATTTAAATAGTTAGACGGTAATAACTATTACTTGATAGAATTTCCAAAAATGTCTGAATTATTATTGTGGTTGTAACCGTATTCGCGTAGCTAATCTGAAAGTGGTGACATGACGTAACAAACAGGATTGAGTCATAACAATGACTTCTGCATATCTTACTGTTGAATTTCAATGTTACAATAATAGAAATTCCATTGACAAAGGGTATGATTCTTGTTTAGGGAAAGGCATGGGAAATGGGAATAAAAGTTAGCATAGGCGGGAGGCGCACGCTGGACAATGGCATAGCAGAACAAATGCTTTTGCACTACTCACCGCGCTGCGTTGAAGCTTGCAGAAATCTTGTTAATCTTGAAACAACGTTAGCTCTCGTTTTCATATTGGGCATGAAAGAGAAAATTACAATTTTTTAGCCAATGTACAAGACAATAAATATTACTACACGTATGATTTTACTTTAATTTGCCCTTGTTAAGTTCATTCCAGTAAAATCCGAAGATTGGCGTCCTGTAAACGGTCGCCAGTGTGATGTCCGGAATTAAAAGAAAAAGGGAGGTAATTTTTTGTTTTTTTGTTTTGTTGTAAGGAAAGAAAGAAAAAAGGGTGAATAAAGGTGAAGGGAAGTGGTTCTATTTTTACTGGAATGAACTTATTGATGGACATCACAAAAATTTATTTTACCTATATTTTTTTTTTTTACTCATCGAAGAAGACAACACAACACATATAAGAAAAATCATCACACTAATATTATCCACAGAATGATCGTTTCACAAGACACTTTCTGGCTCGACTGACTCTTAAGACTGAACAAGACTCGACTGACTCTACTCTCTCTCTGGACCACAGCCTCTTCACGTCCCTCTGGACCAGAGATTTCAACTGTGATTAGCACGCCGATTATTTAATTAATCGTACAGCCGCTGGGCGCGCGCTTGGCGCGTCATTTAAATGGGATTAAACGCACACCGCGAGAGGCGTGGGCTAGCGGTGTCTTACAGGTATCGCCACAAGGAGGAGAAATGGTTACCATCACGTTTCCGACTTTGAAAAAGGTCGGATTGTAGCCTATCGCGATTGCGGTTTATCGTATCGCGACATTGCTGCTCGCGTTCGTCGAGATCCAATGACTGTTAGCAGAATATGGAATCCTTGGGTTCAGGAGGGTAATACTGAACGCCGTGCTGGATTCCAACGTCCTCGTATCACTAGCAGTCGAGATGACAGGCATCTTATCCGCATGGCTGTAGCGGGTCGTGCAGCCACGTCTCGGTCCCTGAGTCAACAGATGGGGACGTTTGCAAGACAACAACCATGTGCACGAACAGTTCGACGACGTTTGTAGCAGCATGTACTATTAGCTCGGAGACCATGGCTGCAGTTACCCTTGACGCTGCATCACAGACAGGAACACCTGCGATGGTGTACTCAACGACGAACCTGGTTGCACGAATGGCAAAACGTCATTTTTCGGATGAATCCAGGTTCTGTTTACAGCATTATGATGGTCGCATCAGTGTTTGGCGATATCGAGGTGAACTCACATTGGAAGCGTGTATTCGTCATCGTCATACTGGCGCATCACCCGGCGTGATAGTATGGGGTGTCATTGGTTACAAGTCTCGGTCACCTCTTGTTCGCATTGACGGCTCTTTGAACAGTGGACGTTACATTTCAGATGTGTTACGACCCGTGGCTCTACCCTTCATTCGATCCCTGCGAAACCCTACATTTCAGCCGTATAACGCACGACCGCATGTCGCAGGTCCTGTACGGGCCTTTCTGGATACAGAAAATGTTCAACTGCTGTCCTGGCCAGTACATTTTCCACATCTCTCACCAATTGAAAACGTCTGGTCAATGGTGGCCGAGCAATTGGCTCGTCACAATACGCCAGTCACTACTCTTGATGAACTGTGGTATCGTGTGGAAGCTGCATGGGCAGCTGTACCTGTACACGCCATCCAAGCTCTGTTTGACTCAATGGCCAGGCGTATCAAGGCCGTTATTACGGCCAGAGGTGTTTGTTCTGGGTACTGATACCTCAGGATCTATGCACACAAATTACGTGAAAGTGTAATCACATGTCAGTTCTAGAATAATATATTGTCCAATGAATACCCGTTTATCATCTACATTTCTTCTTGGTGTAGCAATTTTAATGGCCAGTAGTGTAGCACAAGTCCAAACCCGAGCTACAGACGCTTTAGGAGCATGACAGTGATGAAGTTCGTCACAAAATTTGTCTCATTTGTCTACAATATTCGCCTCAATTGAACTCGATGGGACACCTCCTCTGGGACGCTATCGGAGGCCAGCTCCCGTTCACAAACCACCGGACTGTTATTTGCGGGCAATGCGTGAACTGTGCCTATGCGTCTGGTGGCACAGGAGCCCTGAAACGTACCGAACACTTCTAGAATCAATGTTGGGAGATCACTGCTGTGTTGTGCTCGAAGCATAGTCATTGTTTTGTCTCATCAGTGTATGAATTAATGCTTTTTTTTTTGCTTTATGTTGCTGATATATTGGAAAATTGGATCGTTCATTAACAGGGGCATTAGAGCGATAAGGTGTAAATCAACTATCATACCATAGTTTTTTTCATCTGTTAATTTAACATATAGAAACCTTTAGGATCAGTGTTAAACCGAAACATAGTGATAGTGTTTCAGCTCATCAGTGTTCGAATCACTGTAGTTCATCGTTTATGTTACTGATACCTTAAACCGTCCGCTCATTATTCTCCTTACTTAGGACGGGCCTTAGCACGTTAAGGTTTAAATCAACTCTCACGCCGCAAAAACCTTTAAATCTTTTGTATCTGTTATTTGAATCTCCTAAAATCTCTTTGAGGAATTTTCAAAATCGTTCAAATGGCTCTGAGCACTATGGGACTTAACATCTGAGGTCATCAGTTCCCTAGAACTTCGAACTACTTAAACGTAACTAACCTAAGGACATCACACACATCCATGCCGAAGGCAGGATTCGAACCTACGACCGTAGCGGTCGCGCGGTTCCAAACTGAAGCGCCTAGAACCCCTTGGCCACACCGGCCGGCGAGGGATTTTTAGTTACTTGATGTTCCGACAGTCAAAAATCGGACTAAATGATTTTACCAATGCCTATCATGGTATTTCTATCTGTTTATTTTCAGAGGGGGTATATTTATGTATAGCCACTGAATAAACAAGCATCAGAAGAATCGCATATGACGTTACAACAGGATACATTAACAGTGGTTGTAATAACAAATGTAGTAGGCGGCATTAAAGACAGTGACACAGTTGCTCTACCAACTGAGCTACCAAAGCACATGGCTAAGCCATGTCTCCGCAATATCCTTTCTTTCAGGAGTGCTAGTTCTGCAAGTTTCGCAGAAGAGCTTCTGTAAAGTTTGGAAGGTAGGAGACGGATACTGGCAGAAGTAAAGCTGTGAGTACCGGACGTCAGTCGTGCTTCGGTAGCTCAGTTGGTAGAGCACTTGCCCGCGAAAGGCAAAGGTCCCGAGTTCGAGTCTCGGTCGGGAGCACAGTTTTAATCTGCCAGGAAGTTTCATATCAGCGCACACTCCGCTGCAGAGTGAAAATCTCATTATGTTTTCTGTTATGTGACACTTACAAGATAACAGGCGATTTAAAAACGAGTATCGCTGTACCACCTAGATCTCTACCTCTGCATTGCGACACCTGTCACAATGATTCTAAACATCGCCTGCAACAATATGTCAGCAAATACGAAAAACCGACTTATAAAGAACTTTGCAGTCAGAAAATGAAGCAAATTAGCTTTTCCATACATACTGCAGGCTACACATTTACCATTTTCCCATTTTCAGGCTGACAAGTCACAACTGCCAAATTACATCAAAGCCAATCTGCACAATTCTTTGCTAGTAATTCGCTTACGGAGTGTTACTCACCACTGGTTTTTATCGTGGAAATACAGTGTTGAGCCACACTTTATGGCCACCTGCTTACAAGCGTGTTGGTCTTCAAGTACTTGCATGTGCCCAAGTCTCCCTCTTCCTCCCTCTACAGCTCCCTCTAGTACCACGGAATTTATTCCCTGTTTTGCATACATCCCTTTCTTCACCGATTATGCAGAGAACCCCCTCATTCCTTATTATATCAGTGCACCTAATTTTCAACATTCTTCTGTAGCACCACATCTCAGTGCTTCAATTCTATTCTGTTTCACTCTTCCCATAATCCATGATTCCTTACCACAAAATGGTGTGATCCTAACACACATTCGCAGAAATTAGTTCCTCAAATTACGGCCTAAGTATGATACTAGTATATTGCTCTTGGTCGGGAATGCCCTTTTCGCCTGTGCTTGCTTCATCCGGGGTGGCCGAATATTTAACTTCGTCTACTTCGTGAAAAACAGTTTTCATGTTTCTCGTCATTCCCATTAAAGCTATTTCTCATTTCTTCCAGTTTACACATAGTTGTGCTTCACTGACCGTTCATTCCATTCAACAGATGCTCTAATTCTTCGTTGATAATATTAATATCAACACAGAATATTCTTATTCATTTTCTTTGAATTCTGGAATTTAGTCACACTCTTGAACCTCTCTTTTATTTCCATTTCTTTATTTCTGCCTTTACTTCTTTGATGTGTAGACTGAACAGTAAGAGTGCAAGAATTAAATCACTCTTGGTTGTATAATAGCAATCTTTCCCTAAACCGTACTTCTGTATGTTTCTCGTGATTTCGAATATATTTCACTATTTCACATTGCCAAAAGTTTTTTCTAAAATGATAAACCGTATCTACGCGTCTAGATTTTCCTTCAGCATCCTTTCCATTATCAAGCCTAACGTCAGGATTGCCTCTCTGGTGCCTTTACCTTTCTTAAAGACATGTAACCAATATTTAATTTTGCACACTATCGTTGTCAGCAATGTGGCTGCATGGCCTGTTAAGCTGTTGGTACAATAGTTCTCACACTTATCAGCTCTTATTATCTTCGAAATTGTGTGGAGGATGCATTTCCGAAACGAAACTCTGATATATCGCCTGACTCACATATTCTACACAGCAACTTGAATAATCTTTATTTTGCCATTTCCCCCAACGATTTTAGAAATTCCGATGGAATGTTATCCATCCTTTCTGCTTCATTTGAAATACTCCAGGTTTTTTTTTTGTTAATTCTAAAACTCTATAATAATCCCGTATCTTTTCCATTCCAGCTCAAGTTCTCCTTTTAACACGTCATGAAACAATTCATCCGCCTCATAGAGGCGATACCCACTGCAGTCTTACTGTTTACGGCCAAGCTTTCAATTTTATCTAAAGTTGTTTAGACATTTCTGTATACTTCTACCATTTTTTCACATGTTTCCTGCTTCGGCTTCCCTCCACTTCCTGTTTATTTCATCCCGGAGTGATTTAATTTGCTGTATTCCGGTATTCCCATGAACATTCTTGTACTTTCTTCTTACGTCTTTCCGTTGAAGTGTTTGTTCTGTTACCCAAGGTTTCTTCACAGTTACCTTCCTTGTACCTATATTTGTCCATCCAATATCTGCGATTGCTCGACTTAGAGACGTCCATTCCTCATCAACTGAACCACCACACCTCCTGTGTTATTCCTTGTCGCAGTATCCACATCTTCACCGAACTTCAGACACATCTCATCCTTCCTCAGTACTTTTGTATTCCACTTACTTACTTAATCTTCTGCACAATTTTCTTAAACTTCGATTGTTTTTCTTCATTACTAAATTGTGTTCAGACGCTATACGTATGTAGTCTTGGGGAAGCTTTCCAATTCAGTATCTGGTTTCGTAATATCTGTCTGGCCATGATGCAATCCATTTTGATTCATCCATGTCTATGGGCCTTTTCTACGGATACCTCATGCTCTTTTGATTTTTGAATATTTTCTATTACTTGCAAAAACATTGGTGGAACTCAGTTACTCTCTCTCCTCTCTCATTCCTAATACCAAGCCCATACACCTTCTGTTTCATGACACATACGTGGAAACTTAAAAGTTATTGTGCGTGTCGTATTACCATCCGCGAACACACTGACAAAATCGCAGCAGCAAGAAGGAGTTGTGCGTCAAAAATGAAAGTTGGTAAGCGTGTTTCTACGTCTGAAAGATGATGTCAATTCAAATTTTGCACCAGCCGCATAGAGGTGGAGCGGCTATGAAGATGCAAATCAGGTTTGTTTTAGATACACGCTGTAACGCTCATGAGCATTGGTTACCTTTGAGACTGGACGTGGGGAGTTGATGTTACTCAAGAATGCCTTTAAGGCGACAAAGACGCCATTATCAACATCTCACTGAACTTCAACGATGTCCTTTACTAGGTCTACGTGAATCTGTATGTTCTTTCTGCGATACTGCAGAAACACTTGGTGGTAATGTAGGCACTGTACATGACTTCTGGCTGCGGTGGTCTTGAGAATATACTGTGGTAAGAAGACCAGTCTCCGGACGGCAACGTGCCACTCCCGAGGGAGAAGACCATCATTTTCGGCGCTGGGCTCTGACGCATCTTACTGCATCTGCAGCAGCAATTTGAGCAGTTGGCACCGAAGTGACACGACGATCTGTTACAAACCAATTCAGAGATCCGAGCCAGACACCCTGTAATGTGCATTTCACTCACCCCAATCCATTTGCGACTTGAGTGGTGTCAAGCGAGAGATCATTTGAGGGCAGGGCGGAGGTCTGTTGTGTTTTCTGTTGGAAGCCGGTTGTGCCTGCGTACCAGCGGTAGTCCTATGTTGGTTAGAAGGACGCCAGTTGAGAACCTGCGCCCAACCCCCCTGCGACCTATACACAATGGAGTTACGGTCTGGGTAACACTTTCGTTTGATACCTCCGCAGCCTGACTGCAAAATTGTTCCTCCATCTGCTGATTCGACATTCAAGAACAGTAAAATGTTCAAATGTGTGTGAATTCCTAGGGGACCAAACCGCTGAGGTCATCGGTCCCTAGACTTACGCACTACTTAAACTAACTTATGCTAAGGACAACACACACACACACACACATCCCCGAGGGAGGACTCAAACCTCCGGCGGGAGGGACCGCGCGATTCGTGACATGGCGCCTCTAACCGCGCGGCCACTCCGCGCGGCATGAACAGCATTCGAGAGTGTTTTCCAGCAGAATAACGCTCAGCCACATACCGCTGTTGTAATCCAGCATGCTCTACACAGTGTCGACGTGTTGTCATGGCCGTGAGGTCACCAGATTTGTTTCCAATCGAGCGTATATGGGACATCATATAACGACAACTCCAGTGTCACGCACAAACAGCCTTAGCCGCTCCTCTACTGAACGACCAAGTGTAACAGTCATGGAACTCCACCTCACCACCTGACATCTGGCGCTCTGTACAACACAATACATGCACGTTGCACACTTTCAGTATGTTACAAATTTCACATTTGCAATGGCTTGTCTCGCGGATGTATTAAACGAGATCTTACAACGGTAACGCCGGCCGCGGTGGTCTCGCGGTTAAGGCGCGCAGTCCGGAACACCGCGACTGCTACGGTCGCAGGTTCAAACCCTGCCTCGGGCATGGATATGTGTGATGTCCTTAGGTTAGTTAGGTTTATGTAGTTCTAAGTTCCAGGGGACTGATGACCACAGATGTTAAGTCCCATAGTGCTCAGAGCCATTTGAACCTTTTTTTTTTTTTTTTTTTGCAATGTGAATCACTTAAATATGTCACGTAGACAGATGTATCCTCTAAAGTTCATTACTCTACATTTATTATTTTTTCGGGTTGTGACTTTTTTCCGTTAGTATATAGGGTGTTACAAAAAGATATGGCCAAACTTTCAGGAAACGTTCCTCACACACAAATAAAGAAAAGATGTTATGTGGACATGTGTCCGGAAACGCTTAATTTCCATGTTGAGCTCATTTTAGTTTCGTCAGTATGTACTGTAGGTCCACGATTCACCGCCAGTTGGCGCAATTGAAGGAAGGTAATACTGACTTCGCTGCTTGTGTTGACATGCGACTCATTGTTCTACAGTATTAGCATCAAGCACATCAGTACGTAGCATCAACAGTTTAGTGTTCATCACGAGCGTGGTTTTGCAGTCAGTGCAATATTTACAAATGCGGAGTTGGCAGATGCCCATTTAACGTATGGATTAGGACGGGGCAATAGCCGTGGCGCGGTACGTTTGTATTGAGACAGATTTCCAGAACGAAGGTGTCCCGACAGGAAGACATTCTAAGCAATTGATCGGCGTATTAGGGAGCACGGAACATTCCAGCCTATGACTCGCGACTGGGGAAGACCTATAACGACGAGGACACATGCAATGGACGAGGCAATTCTTCGTGCAGTTGACGATAACCCTAACGGCAGCGTCAGAGAAGTTGCTGCTGTACAAGGTAACGCTGACCACGTCACTGTATGGAGAGTGACACGGGAGAACCAGTTGTTTCCGTACCATGTACAGCGTGTGCAGGCACTATCAGCAGCTGATTAGCCTCCACGGATACACTTCTGCGAATGGTTCATCCAACAATGTGCTAATCCTCATTTCAGTGCAAATGTTCTCTTTACGGATGAGGCTTCATTCCAACGTGGTTTCATACGGGATACCCTACCTGTGCTGTTAGAACATGTGCCTTTACAAGTACGATACAACATGTGGTTCATGCACGATGGAGCTCCTGCACATTTCAGTTGAAGTGTTCGTACGCTTCTCAACAACAGATTCAGTGACCGATGGATTGGTAGAGGCGGGCCAATTCCATGGCCTCCACGCTCTCCTGACCTCAACACTTTTGACTTTCATTTATGGGGGCATTCGAAAGCTCTTGTCTACGCAACACCGGTACCAAATATAGAGACTCTTCGTGCTCGTATTGTGGACGGCTGTGATACAAGACGCCATTCTCCAGGGCTGCATCAGCGCATCAGGGATTCCATGCGAAGGTGGATGGATGCTTGTTTCCTCACTAACGGAGGACATTTTGAACACTTCCTGTAACTAAGTGTTTGAAATCACACTGGTACGTTCTGTTGCTGTGTGTTTCCATTCCATGATTAATGTGATTTGAAGGGATGTAATAAAATGAGCTCTAACATGGAAATTAAGCGTTTCCGGACACATGTCCACATAACATATTTTCTTTCTTTGTGTGTGAGGAATATTTCCTGAAAGTTTGGCCGTACATTTTTGTAACAAAAAAAATGGCTCTGAGTACTATGGGACTTAACATCTATGGTCTTCAGTCCCCTAGAACTTAGAGCTACTTAAACCTAACTAACCTAAGGACAACACACATCACCCAGCCATCACGAGGCAGAGAAAATCCCTGACCCCGCGAGGAATCGAACCCGAGAACCCGGGTGCGGGAAGCGAGAACACTCCCGGACGACCACGAGATGCGGGATTTTTTGTAACCTCCTGTAGTATGTGTCTATTGGAACCTTCACTAAGTATTCTTTAACATCGAGACTACCAACGCCTTCGTACAAAGTAGGCTATAACAGTGTGACTTTTTGTGATCTTGTGCCAGCAGTGCGGCAAGATCTAGCAGCTGATCCATTACTACTCCGCGCCATCAGCTTCCTTAATAGACAGCCGACACCCCATCCATCACCCGACAGACGGGTGAAGAGCGCCAGATGAGGCGTCAAGAAGCAGGAGCGAGCTGGTGGGTCGATAATAACTTTCCATCAAGAAATGAGCAAACGGGCCCCACGACACTCACTTCTCACTATGTGAGAAGGGTCCTTTACGTACAGGGTTTGTATAAAAGATAATGAGTCCTCTTCTGACACGACTGTACACAGGAGAGTGCTCGCTCCGTGTAGGAGGTCGATACCTTCAAAAAATAGCTTGGGTTACTAGCCAACGAGAATCCGTTCTATTCGTATCGGTCTTTTAGTGGTTGGTTGACTGATTCGGGGTAAGGGACAAAACAACAAGGTCATCGGTCCTATCGGTTTAAGGAAGGATGGGGACGGAAGTCGGTCGGGCCCTTTCAAGTAGTTTTAGTATACCCGTTTATAGATACGGTGAAATATTTAAAAATGCTGCGGTGTCATATTCTTTGTGAGGCTCGTAAATTCGCCTGTGAGGGCACTGGCCATTATCCTCCAAGTTTTCAGAAATGAAAGACTTGGTGAATGTGCTGTTTTAAGATGGCGCAAGTAGTGCAAAGACGGTCAAGAGAGATTGGAAGTCGAACCTCTCGCAGAAATCTCGTCCACGAGTAGAAATGAGGACAATGTGCAACGTGGTGCATGAGATGCTGAGCTCATACTGGTGGTTATGTACTCCAAAAATTGCAGATCACATAGGCATTCATAAACCACTGAAGAGAAGGGCCAACAGAGCCCAGGCATTGGCATCGGTTGCAACTGATAAGTGTATAAGTGTATAATAGGCTATAGGAAAACCAGAATATAAGATTTTTGTATGTCCATCCTTTTGAGTGGAGGTTTTGGGGATCATGGCCATTCGCCATTGTAAGAAAATGAAACTTCAGCCGTCCTTATAATCTTATTTATTACATAGCTACCAGTTTCGGCGTTTCAGTGCGCATCTTCAGGTCTTAATTGATGCTGAAGGGGTTAACACTGCATCCGTGCCCAACTTAAACCATCGACTCCAGCTGGCAGTTGATAATTGGAGTGCTGCACGAGGTCCTCTGCAGAATCGTCGAGGAGCATAAAATGTGAAAATCATTGATAAGAGTAAGAGATAAGATGAAAGGACAGGTTTTAAGACATCAAAGCATAACTTCCACGATAAATAAAGGGGCAGTAGGCCTACGTAAAAATTGTGTGGGAAGACAGAGACTGCAATATAGCTCACAAATATCTGAGCTTGTTGGGTACACGTCCTGCCTTGAGTTTAAGAGGTTAGCACCGCAGACGAATTCGTGGCGGCTCGCATCGAATCAGTCAGAAGAATGATAGACTGATGACCGGAAATAAAAATCATGACAAGCATCTAGCCGCACCTTTTGCGGTGTCAACAACTGCATCTGCATCTGCAGCCCAAGTAGAGTTACGATGTGACAACTGTTCTCCCAAATGAAGACTGTTCTCTAAGGACAACACCATGACACCGAAGGGAATTTCAAACTGGGTTCGACAAGCTGCGTGAAGGTCACTCCGGAGAAGGCCTTCCAGCAAGCCTTCTTCTTTGGAGAGTATCATTAGTAATGATATCTTCAGAACACTTCTCCCGAGTTTAGACACATAATTTTTTGTAGAAACTTTGCATATTCTCCACTGTACTAAGAGTCTTTGTTTACTTGTACGTGTTTCCGAAAAAGACGAAGAGAGAAGGAGAGAGAAATCATCCAAACCACCTTTCATTAAGGGAGTGTGCTGCAACTTGGCAAAATTTTAAGATTTTAGCCTTTAATCAGTTCTGAAATAGAATTTTTTTCTGATTCCATTTTTAAATAATGGCATTCAGCTTTTATGTACAGCAGTCTTATACTGAACCTAGAATTAAAGTTTTCCAAAGTGTGAAAACGTATTCGAAGATACATGTAACTCGAAAAAAATATTCAATAGAAATTTAAAAGTGTTGCAATTAAGAAACTCTTGACTTAATAGCGTATCTATCACATTATTACTACGCTACACATTTAAACCACTACACCTCAGCAATCATCGAAAACGAATTACAATGTAAATACAGTTTGAAACAGAAGCTATTAAACTAAAACAAATTTCCATTTTCAAGACAAGTAGAATTTTCAGTACTTTAAAGAAGCTTAATTCATTTGTAAGTATAAAATGTTCCACGGTACAAAACTTTCTTCTGTTTCAAGTTGCAAAATGAAGTACGGCCGACGAATAGTGGTTTAACTGTCCACGTACATCATTTTTCTCAATGTAAGACTGGGCGATGTGGCACAGTGTTTAGCACACTGGACTCACATTCAGGAGGACGATGGTTCAAACCCGTGTCTGATCACTCTGAATTAGGTTTTCCGTGATTTCCCTAAATCTCTTCAGGCAAATCCCGGGATGGTTCCTTTCAAAGAGTCTCGCCGACTTCGTTTCCATCCTTCCCTAATCCGATGGGACCGATGACCTCGCTGTTTGGTCTCCTACCCCAAATCAACTACCCGATCAACTCGTCACAAAAGTCTGTGCCTGAAGAATTAACAGTATGTTCCTAACAGCTTTCTTTTCTTTTTACAGTCGTATTGACCAGCTAGGATCACATTAACAACTTCAGTTCCTATTCTTCTTTCGTTTCCATTTTTCCATTATTCCCTTATTTTCTCCCCATGAAGTCTCTTCCTTTCTTCTGTCCTTCTTGTTCCTAATTTTTTTATTTCTTCTGCTTTGAAAGCCTTCCAAATTTTGTATTTGATTTTTAAAACGATTTCTTTCTGCTATTTCTGATTCTTTGATGTTGTTTCTTCCTAGATCTTTCCTTACTTCTTTATGCTATTGTCGATTTCTTCTTCCAGAAGTATAAGAGTATTTATTTTGTTAGTCTATTTCCATCCATTCGGTAGAGGTGTCCGAAAAAGGTTTATCCGTTTGCCATTACTCCAGATATTTTCTCTAATTTTTGTAGATCTCCCCATTACTTCTTATTTTCCAACCATCTGCAGTTTTTATTGCACCCATTATTTTTCTAATAATATATAAGAATATACAGCCTACAGTTGCAGATTAACTTTATCGTTTACCTAGGTTTCAACGTTAGTAATAACGTCTTCTACAGAACCTGCAAAATGTTAATACTATAATGTGCTAGTAAATTATATTAGATATGGTCATCCTACCATATCTAATATAATTTACTAGCACATTATAATATTAAATTTTTGCAGGTTCCGAAGAAGATGTTATTACTATCGTTGAAACCTAGGTAAACGATAAAGTTAACCTGTAACTGTAGGCTGTATATTCTTATATAAACAATATCAGTTGCTGTTGCTGCATTAAAATGTTAAAAATTATTTTCTAATAATCCTTCTTTCCAGTACCTCTAGTCTAGTTCATCGTTACGCATTCAGATCCATGTAAACATTCTGGTCGTAGCACTGTAGTGTGGTGTTTTAGTTTTTCTTTTCTAGATATACATTTCTTGTTGTAAATTTTTTTGGTCAAACCATATGCTCTTTCCATTTCCTTAATTCCTACATCTATTGCAAATTTTTCTAGTCCATTCTGTTGTAATGTCTCTCCAAGATATTTAAATTTATTTACTCACCCTATTTTACCTATTTGTGTTTCTATGAATTTTGTCGCTTTTTTTATATTTGTCATGAATTTTGTTTTTCATTTTAAATTTTGAGACCAGTTCTGTTTGCTTCTGTTTGCTATTTTTTCCAGGGGGTTTATCTGAACAACTGCTTTTCTCATTTTTTCTGAAAGTATTGCAAAATCATCCGCAAAAGCCAATCAGTTTACCTTGATTCCATTTGTTTTCCTTCACAGAGTTATTGGTTCAATTTTGTGATTTTTTAACTCCGAATTCCAGATCCTTACAATTTTTTCTAGAACACAATTAAAGAGCAAAGATGATAAACCATCACCTTGTCTAACACCAGTTTTTATTTCAAATGGCTGAGACACTTCTCCCACAGATTTGCCATTAGGTATTGTACCTGTTTGTGTTTCACGAATTATATTTGCTAATTTTGATTTAAAAGGTTCCTTACATTAAACAGCGTCTATATATGAAGAACACGGAATATTTACAAATTCTGCGCGAAAAGCAACCTCATGTCCCACAAGAAAGAAAACGGCAAAAACTACTTATTGTTGCTCTAATGCGCATTCCCTCACGTGATTCTAAAATCAGTCACTGGATAGAATTTGTTGTTGTTTTTGCGGTATTTAGTCCGCAGACTGGTTTGATGCAGCTTTGTACATTGCCCTGTCGTAGCCCCTTCATGTCCGAATAGTTACTGCAACCTACATTCTTCCGAAACTGCTTGCTCTATTCGTCTCTTGGTCTCCCTCTACCATTTTTACTCCCACAGTTCCTTCCAGTACTAAATCAGTGATCCCTTGAAGTTTCAGAATGTGCCCTATCAACCGATCTTTTCTAGCCAGGTTGTGTCACAGACTTCTTTCCTCCCCAGTTCTATTCAACATCATCTCGTTGGTTCCATGATCTACCAGTCTTATCTTCAATATTCTTACGTAGCACCACCTTCTAAGAGCTACAGTTCTCTTCTTGTCTGAACAGTATATCATTCACGTTTCACTTCCATACTTGGCTACACTACGGACAAATATCTCAAGAAAGAACTTTCTAACACTTAAGACTATATTCCATGTTTACAAATTTCTTTCTTAATAAAAGCTTTTATTGGCGTTGCCAATCTACTTCCGCCATAATCAACTATTTTTATGCTTATGGAAACACTGCTGAACTACTTTTGGGGTCTAGTTTCCTAACATGATTCCCTGGGCATAGCCTACATTCCATTATCCTTTTTTATTTTTAGTAGTGTTCATTTCATACCCTGCTTTGAAGACACTTTCCTTTGCGTTCAATTGCTCTCCCAAGTCCTTTATTGTTTCTAAGAAAGTTTCAATGTCATCGGCAAACTTTGAACTTTTCATTTCTTCTCCCTGAGCGTTAATTCCTAATTAAATTTTTTTTTTGGTTTGCTTTACTGCTTGCTCAATGTACGACATGAATAACATCGGAGATGCGCTACCTCTTGTATCATTCCCTTCTCAACAAGTGTTTCCCTTTCAATGCCCTCGAGTACTACAACTGTCATCAGGTTCCTGTACAATATGTACAGGGTGTTTAAAAAATGTCCGGTATATTTGAAACAGAAATATAAACTAAACGAGCAGCTACAGAAATACACCGTTTGTTGCAATATGCTTGGGACAACAGTACATTTTCAGGCGGACAAACTTTCGAAATTACAGTAGTTACAATTTTCAAGAACAGATGGCGCTGCAAGTGATGTGAAAGATATAGAAGACAACGCAGTCTGTGGGTGCGCCATTCTCTACGTCGTCTTTCTGCTGTAAGCGTGTGCTGTTAACAATGTGCAAGTGTGCTGTGGACAACATATCGTCTCATGCACCAGAGTTTAAACCTCTATCCATACAAAATTCAAACGCAGCAACCCCTCAGCGCCACTACCATTGCTGCACGAGAGACATTCGCTAACGATATAGTGCACAGGATTGATGACGGCGATATGCATGTGGGCAGCATTTGGTTTACTGACGAAGCTTATTTTTACCTGGACGGCTTCGTCAATAAACAGAACTGGCGCATATGGGGAACCGAAGAGCCCCATGTTGCACTCCCATCGTCCCTGCATCCTCAAAAAGTACTGGTCTGGGCCACCATTTCTTCCAAAGGAATCATTGGCCCATTTTTCAGATCCGAAACGATTACTGCATCACGCTATCTGGACATTCTTCGTGAATTTGTGGCGGTACAAACTGCCTTAGACGACACTGCGAACACCTCGTGGTTTATGCAAGATGGTGCCCGGCCACAACGCACTGCCGACGTCATTAATTTCATGAATGAATATTTCGATGATCGCGTGATAGCTTTGGGCTATCCGAAACATACAGGAGGCGGCGTGGATTGGCCTCCCTATTCGCCAGACATGAACCCCTGTGACTTCTTTCTATGGGGACACTTGAAAGACCAGGTGTACCGCCAGAATCCAGAAACAATTGAACAGATGAAGCAGTACATGCATCTGCATGTGAAGCCATTCCGCCAGACACGTTGTCAAATGTTTCGGGTCATTTCATTCAGAGACTACGCCATATTATTGCTACGCATGGTGGATATGTGGAAAATATCGTACTATAGAGTTTCCCAGACCGCAGCGCCATCTGTTGTTGACAATTTTAACTACCGTAATTTCGAAAGTTTGTCTGCCTGAAAATGTACTGTTGACCCAAGCATATTGCAACAAACGGTGTATTTCTATCGCTGCTCGTATAGTTTGTATTGCCGTTTCAAATATACCGGTCATTTTTGAAACACCCTGTATATAACATTTCGCTCCCTGTGTTTTACGCCTGCTATCTTCACAATTTCAAAGAGTGTGTTCCAGTCGATATTGTCAAACGTTTTCTCCGAATCTACGAAAACTACAAACTTATATTTGCCTTTCCTTAACCTATCTTCTAAGATAAGTTGCAGCGTCAATATTGCCTCACTTGTTCCTACATTTCTCTGGAACCCAAATTGATGTTTCACGAGGTCAACTTCTGTTAGCTTTCCCATTCTTCTGTAAATAGCTCGTGAACGTATTTTTCAACCATATTTTATTAAATAGATTGTTCGATAATATTCATATTTGTCAGCACCTTCTATGTTTGAAATTGGAATTGCGCATCCTTCTTGAAGAGTAATGGTATTTCGCCGGTCTCACACGACTTGTTCACCAGGTGGAATGGTTCTGTTGTGGCTAGCTCTCCTAAGGATATAAGTAGTCGTGATGGAATGTCGTGTAATTCAGGGTCTTGTTTTGACCAAGGTTTTTCAGTACTACGTCAAATTGTTCTTACAGCCCACCTCATCTTCATCTACGTTCTCTTCACTTTTCTATAATTTTGCCGTCAAGTTCATCTCTCTTGCACAGGCTCTATATATACTCCTTACACTTTTCAGCTTTCCCCTCTTTGCTTACTGTGTTAGTGATATTTAAAATGTACTCTGTACTGAATTCTACGAGGTAGCTTCCTGTTTCATTCCTTTCCCACCCTCCATTTTCACTTACTACATTTCCTTCACTTCCTCGGCCTAATACTGAGTTCCGGCACCCCACCACAATTAAATGAATAATTTCTTTTATCTAATCAGTGCTTTCATCATCTGCGGAGATACAAGTTGTTGGAATATAAATTTGTGTTTCTATAGTTGGTGACGGCTTCGTGTCTGTCTTGGCTACTGTACGGCGTTCACTATCCTATTTGTTGTAACTTACCCACATCCATATTTCTTATTCATTATTAAACCTAACCCTGCATTACCCCTATTTGATTTTAAATTTATAACCCGGTATTCACCCGACCAGAAGTCCAGTTCTTCGTTTTTTTTTTTTTGTCATCAGTCTACTGACTGGTTTGATGCGGCCCGCCACGAATTCCTTTCCTGTGCTAACCTCTTCATCTCAGAGTAGCACTTGCAACCTACGTCCTCAATTATTTGCTTGACGTATTCCAGTCTCTGTCTTCCTCTACAGTTTTTGCCCTCTACAGTTCCCTCTAGTACCATGGAAGTCATTCCCTAATGTCTTAGCAGATGTCCTATCATCCTGTCCCTTCTCCTTATCAGTGTTTTCCACATATTCCTTTCCTCTCCGATTCTGCGTAGAATCTCCTCATTCCTTACCTTATCAGTCCACCTAATTTTCAACATTCATCTATAGCACCACATCTCAAATGCTTCGATTCTCTTCTGTTCTGGTTTTCCCACAGTCCATGTTTCACTACCATACAATGCTGTACTCCAGACGTACATTCTCAGAAATTTCTTCCTCAAATTAAGGCCGGTATTTGATATTAGTAGACTTCTCTTGGGCAGAAATGCCTTATTTGATATAGCGAGTCTGCTTTTGATGTCTTCCTTGCTCCGTCTGTCATTGGTTATTTTACTGCCTAGGTAGCAGAATTCCTTAAATTCATTGACTTCGTGACCCTCAAGCCTGATGTTAAGTTACTCGCTGTTCTCATTTCTACTACTTCTCATTACCTTCGTCTTTCTCCGATTTACTCTCAAACCATACTGTGCACTCATTAGACTATTCATTCCGTTCAGCAGATCATTTAATTCTTCTTCACTTTCACTCAGGATAGCAATGTCATCAGCGAATCGTATCATTGATATCCTTTCACCTTGTATTTTAATTCCACTCCCGAACCTTCCTTTTATTTACATCATTGCTTCCTCGATGTACAGATTGAAGAGTAGGGGCGAAAGGCTACAGCCTTGTCTTACACCCTTCTTAATACGAGCACTTCGTTCTTGATCGTCCACTCTTATTATTCCCTCTTGGTTTTTGTACATATTGCACATGATCAGTCTCTCCCTATAGCTTACCCCTACTTTTTCAGTATCTCAAATAGCTTGCACCATTTTATATTGTCGAACGCTTTTTCCAGTGTCTTGATTTTTCTGTAGCCTTGCTTCCATTATTAGCCGTAACGTTAGAATTGCCTCTCTCGTGCCTTTACTTTTCCTAAAGCCAAACTGATCGTCACCTAGCGCATCCTCAATTTTCTTTTCCATTCTTCTGTATATTATTCTTGTAAGCAGCTTCGATGCATGAGCTCTTAAGCTGATTGTGCGACAATTCTCGCACTTGTCATCTCTTGCCGTCTTCGGAATTGTGTGGATGATGCTTTTCCGAAACTCAGATGGTATGTCGCCAGACTCATATATTCTACACACCAACGTGAATAGTCGTTTTGTTGCCACTTCCCCTAATGATTTTAGAAATTCTGATGGAATGTTATCTATCCCTTCTGCCTTATTTGACCGTAAGTCCTCCAAAGCTCTTTTAAATTCCGATTCTAATACTGGATCCCCTATCTCTTCTTAATCTACTCCTGTTTCTTCTTCTATCTCATCAGACAAATCTTCACCCTCATAGAGGCTTTCAATGTATTCTTTCCACCTATCTGCTCTCTCCTCTGCATTTAACAGTGGAATTCCCGTTGCACTCTTAATGTTACCACCGTTGCTTTTAATGTCACCAAAGGTTGTTTTGACTTTCCTGTATTCTGAGTCTGTCCTTCCGACAATCATATCTTTTTCGATGTCTTCACATTTTTCCTGCAGCCATTTCGTCTTAGCTTCCCTGCACTTCCTATTTATTTCATTCCTCAGCGACTTGTATTTCTGTATTCCTGATTTTCCCGGAACATGTTTGTACTTCCTCCTTTCATCAATCAACTGAAGTATTTCTTCTGTTACCTATGGTTTCTTCGCAGCTACCTTCTTTGTACCTATGTTTTCCTTCCCAACTTCTGTGATGGCCCTTTTTAGAGACGTCTATTCCTCTTCAACTGTGCTGCCTACTGCGCTATTCCTTATTGCTGTATCTGTAGCGTTAGAGAACTTCAAACGTATCTCGTCATTCCTTAGAACATCCGTATCCCACTTATTTGCGTATTGATTCTTTCTGACTAATGTCTTCAACTTCATCCTACTCTTCATCACTACTATATTGTGATCTGAGTCTATATCTGCTCCTGGGTACGCCTTACAATCCAGTATCTGATTTCGGAATCTCTGTCTGACCATGATGTGCTGTAATTGAAATCTTCCCGTATCTGCAGGGCTTTTATATGTATACCTCCTCCTCTTGTGATTCTTGAACAGGGTATTCGCTATTACTAGCTGAAACTTGTTACAGAACTCAATTAGTCTTTCTCCTCTTTCATTCCTTGTCGCAAACCCATATTCTCCTGTAACCTTTTCTTCTACTCCTTCCCCTACAACTGCCTTCCAGTCGCCCATGACTATTAGATTTTCGTCCCCCTTTACATACTGCATTACCCTTTCAATATCCTCATACACTTTCTCTATCTGTTTATCTTCATCTTGCGACGTCGGCATGTATACCTGATCTATCGTTGTCGGTGTTGGTCTGCTGTCGATTCTGATTAGAACAACCCGGTCACAGTAACAGACCCTCTGCCCTACCTTCCTATTCGTAACGAATCCTACACCTGTTATACCATTTTCTGCTGCTGTTGATATTATCCGAGACTCATCTGATCAGAAATCCTTGTCTTCCTTCCACTTCACTTCACTGACCCCTACTATATCTAGATTGAGCCTTTGCATTTCCCTTTTCAGATTTTCTAGTTTCCCTACCACGTTCAAGCTTCTTCGTACCATCACTAATTTCCTCTTATCTAACTTCAACCTGTTCATTTCCAGTTTTCAATTATCTAATCTACCTATTCGATTAAGTAATCTAATATTGCACGCTCACTCCCGTAGACTGCAATTTTTGTTTTCGTAGTGACACACCCCTTAATTGTCGCCGCCCGGAGTTCCGTTTTGAGAACTACTTTTCCTCTGGAATACTTTATACGAGATTATGCCATCAGCAAAAGTAATGGTAGTAGTTTCCCCTTGCCTTCAGCCGTTCGCAGTATCAGCTCATCAAGTCCACGATGGTTGACATTACAAAACCAGACCAGACAGTCATCCAGAATGTTGCCCCAGCAACTACTGAATGCTCGCTGCTCCTTTTCGAGACCCACTGGTTTGTCTGTACCTTCTACAGATACCTCTCAATATTGATTGCACCTCAGCTGCGGCAATTTGCATCGTTGAGGCAAATAAGGCCCCCCGCCCCCAACGTTGTGAAGATCCGTGGTTCATGAAGTTGCGACCAAGTAACATCCTCTACGTATAAGACTCTCCTCGGCGATGTGGTAGAAACTTTAGTACCTCCTAGACTTCATGAGAGGTTGTAGTACAATAATGCTGCTGAAATTCCGACAATTTGTGTTTCATATCTCACAATATTCACATGAATATAGGAACGTTCGTTGAAGAAACATGACTTCCGTTACATGTTTCGCGATCTTGACATCGTATTTTTTTTCTCCTTGCAATCTCTCCAGATCATAGAGTCCAACGGTATAGTTTTACTAATTGCAAGATAAAAAAACAAGTAGAGTGCGTGATGATTCCTAGAAAATTAAAGAAAATTGGTTCGGCTTGTGTAGCTGATTCTGCATATTAAATGCAGCGTACGTCCGACGAACACAAGGCACCAGCTGCATCATAGACACTTCATTACTCATCGTGAAACACAGTATTGTGCAACGGTATTTACATCTGAAACATCCTGGCAGCGGTAGAGTGAAAATTATGTTGGGTATTTAAATTTGTCGTTATTGTTTTCGAATACCTTTCACGTGTATTTTCTGAGGGGAGCACGTATGGTTGTTAAATTTCGAACTCACATATAATGTCTTCCCAAATTTAGAATGGACTTAACGGTAAACAGTGTACAACGATGAGTTTTAAGATATCACAAAGTTCAAGTGTTAAACAGTTGACTCAAATACACAGAAAACGACTGTTGACAAAGTCGTATATACAAACTCTTTCGTAAATAAAATTTATATTTGACATGCTATTGCAGATCTTTAGGTTTAAAGACATAGCAATAACAAGTCTACATTGAAATCAGCGTCATCTCCGTGTCAGCCCATCAACTTTCTGTTTTGCTTAGCTCAGTCACAAATGTGTAGAGCCTTTTACTTCGGTTTTCATTATAGTCTGACGGTATCTACTCTCTAACAAAGTTCTTGCTTTCGGTTACTAATTACATAACCACATTTTCATTGATTTACGTTAGATACCACGAGCGTCGTGTCCCTTCCACAATATCCAAACTTCACACTGGCCTCCCAGGGCCACACCAATAACTTGTTTCTTCTTCTGATTACAGTATATGCCGCTCCACGATTTTCCGTTGGAATGTATTATACTTTAGATGTTATAGGGACACTATCTTCTTTAGAAATATGTAATACAGGATGTTTCAATAAACCCCATCTGATTTCACAAGACTATATCTTCAGCAAGAACGCAGGTAGAAGCTCTGAGAGAATTTCAAAGCCCGAGTTTTTAAAATAACTATCCTGTTTGAGAAGAGTTAATCTCTTCCAGATATACCTTGAGATACTTTTAATTCAGAAACCACCACAAAAGATAAAATGAACGACACGTATGAGATTTGGCTTCCTTGGAAACCAACGGTGCAACGCGAGACACGTAGTCCTCTTACCGTCCATCAATCGTTGAGGCAGCTCACACTAACGTTGTTAAGAAATGCTCGTGAATGATGGTGCGAATCACTGTCGGAAAATGAAATTTTCGGCACGAAATTTCAAGTGTGGAAAAAGCCAGATGAAAGAGGAAGAGCGCGAGCGTTGTGTGCCAAGCAGACTCACTACAGCGGTTAGACACACGGGCAACTTGCAGGTGACGCCAAGGTAACTTTTAGTTTCGATGAGTCAGGTAAAATTCACCCCCAAACTCCTATCTTCTTTTATGTAAAAAGTACAGTCTTGTGAAATTGGATGAATCCTTTTGAAACTTCATGTATTAGGAACTCCTCCACACTGGAAATGTCTACAGTTTATTCTTTAGTGATTTTTTGCCTTTGGCGCCGTGTAGCTTATTGATAAACATGTATCCTTACATGAATTTTGATAATTATAATTTTTTTTCATACAGATCATCTGATTTATGAACACTGATGGTTCGTCATATAATACGTAACATAAGGCCGTTGAAATAAGAAATAAAATAAATCTTTGTTCCTGAACATCGGGCTGTGCATTGGTGGCGTGCTGCCTACGCTAGTAGTTCGTTACAATTGCTCGGACAGGATGAAATATTGACTTCGGTTACATTTCAGCTTGACAGCGATTTCATACTTCTTTCGGTTCGTAACCCATCTACACCGGGAATCACGTAGGTTGATATGGTACAGAAACAACGTCCGGTTTTGACATACTACCTAGTTATTGACCATTAATTTGCAATTTCTGAGGAGGGATTCGCTTACAAGTACTCGATAATAAGAGCAGACGTTCATTGGCTTCAGTATATGACCCGTGTAGCGCTTCATATCTATTCATTGAAATTATATTCAATATAATCATTTTTGGTCGGCTGGACGGCCAGACAGACATTGACATTCCATAAACGATATATGAAGTACGAGACTTTAAACTTAAGTTTTAACAAGCTTCTTGATGACATCGAGGACTGATACAAACTGGTTTCCTCTAGTAGAAGAAGCTATTTCGCCTACGATAGATATTTCAACTTCTTTTTGTTTTTTTACTCCATCTGCAACCTGTAGATACACAGTGACTGTACTTAGATCAGTTGGTGAAACAAGGCACAAAAACCACTCACAAGCTGTGTTTATTGTAGCACATTTAGATTTCCCTCACTGAGTGATCATCTTCAATTCAACAGATAAGTTAACATATTTGAGCCATTATTTGGCGTAGTTACTCTTGGACTGTACACCTCAAGAGTTAAACTGCGCGACAGTCTGAAGTATTGACTTGTATAGCCCGAGAGGGACTATGCCGAATAAAGGCTGAATTGTGTTAACTTCACCTGCTGCACTGAATCTGGTCACCCATTGACCGAAATCTATATCTGCTACTATAAAAACAATTCTAAATGATTGCTGTACCTTCTTTCACCAATTGTTATTTTAACATATTTGTATTCCTTAATTATTGTTTGAATTCGTGTATCTATTGGGTAATGGGCCCTCTCCAGCTGTCATGCTTAACAGTTAGAGACTCCCCTTATTGTTTTACTTTCTCATTATACTTTTTTCTTAATAAGAATCTTCAGCCAAGCATTTTGTTCATTCCTCACAGTATTTATTCAGGAAACTTTTAGTTTTAGGCAGAGATGGAATCACATCTAAGTTATAAAATAACGGCGACGTCTGCACTAGGAAACGCCGGCCCCGGTCGACCCGTCTAACTCTCGTACTCTGGATGAGCGGGTCGCTTGTAGGAGGTAGGGAGTAAAACCAGTTACGCCGCTCATTCCTTGTTTGACAGCACATACATGTGTGCAGTCGACGCATGCATTGGCAACACTGCGCTAGAGCACCACTGAATGAGCCAAAACGTAATATCGCAGCTTTTCTCCTGTTTCTCAGTGTGCTTTGCCACTTTATTTTGGCTTTTCTAGTCGTACAGTGGTGCAGGACTGTCATTGTGTATCAAGATTGCGCACATGTGCAGTACCTGCAAACAATCGAGAAGTTACTTAACTCGCTTCAGTATATTTTTTCACAGCTATAGCCGAAACCTAATGACTACTCTTCGTACATTCCATACTTAATTGCTCATAATATGTAAATCTTAGAGAGCAGTCATCTACGCAAATCTGTAATGTCCGACGACGTCTACATGTCTTCCACACAGAGCAGATCAGTCCCATTTGCTATAGAATTCTGTATTTACTAGTTTGTGTCCACTGGGCTGTCACTTGTTTTCAGTTCTCTTTTTCTGATTGACTACCGCTCGGGGATCGACAAAAATTCGTAACTATCCCAAATAAGACTTGAGGACGGAATGTTAAAATTCAAACAGGTAAATCTCGTATGCACAACTATGAATGACGTACAAATCAAAGAAATTCCAACCCACGTTCGCTTTGTAGTCTCAACAGGAGTCTCTCATCTGCCCATTCTATTGTTTTAGTTTCGTAAAACATATGCAATCAAAAAATAACGTCACGTGGTAAAGAAACCAGTGTGTGTATTCTGGTGGCTGGACAAATACTAAAATTTTAATTGGTAGTACAATTATAATTAGGGTGTAAAGAGTTGTACTCTGAACGATGAACCCACATCGCATTGCTTGTATTTTGTTACTTTGACGTCACTTTCGTGTAAAATGTAACTGACATTTATTTAATTTCAGTCTCCGTAAAGGCCAATACATCTGGGACAAATGTTGGGGGCATCCCAACAATAAAATTACGTAATTAATATCTGAAGCTTGCAGTAGTAATAAAATTTTAATTGGTAATATAATTATAATTTGGGTGTAAAGTGTTGTTCTTTGAACGATGAACCCACTTCGCGTTGCTCCTATGTTGTTATTTTAACGTCACTTTCGTCTATAATTTGACTGACATTTATTTAATTTCAGTCTCTGTAAAGTACATCTGGCTCTCTTTACCTCTAATCTCGCCAATGGTCTTTGCTTATTGCTAGCGTCGCCGAAATTTACTGAATAACTGAAAATTTAATTTGGTAACTTTGCTATACTCGACAGCCGCACACTACTGCTACACCAGCGCGTTGGGCGATTTTTTGCTGCCGCGGATCACGCCGCTCTCTTTCACAAAAACGCAGGCGGCTGGCCTTCTTCTATGACTTACCTGGAATGTTACTATAGTCGTATTCGGTTGAAAAGAATAATCACGAAAATGTTTTATTATAATCACAATGTTTATTTGTAACTAGGTTATTTATTTCGACCAGTAATCACCATATTGAGACCTGGGTAGAAACGTGTTGGCTTGTGTTTACCACTGCATTACATCTGATGGTGCAGTCAAAATCATTAGCCATTTCTGCCAAACAATATTGTGGTATGTAAGGAACACAACTGATGTGTACATTTTGCACATGTACAATGTCTGCAATTTTTTGGTGCTCTTTATAAAACACAATTTTATTTGTTTGATGAAGCCGAAATGTCTAATGTTTTTGAGTGTACCATCGCATTTAATGTTGTGACGTGTATGATATAATACGTTGCTACTCAAGAGGAAGATGGTCATTACCGATCGTAATAAATAATAGTAACAAGTAAACATTACGATCCGTGACTGGAATCGTAATAAAATACAAAGATTAAAGTTTCTTTCCTGATTGTTGTACAAGCTACGAATTATTTGATCTACAATATACATTTCTTCAGGCACTGCTTCTTCAGTTCTTCGCAGGATCGTTAACTGATCTAGTTCCACTGTCAAGCACAGAGAATTGCGCAATGCTGACCGTAAGCCGTGTCATCATCTTCCATGTAGCGTCATTCGGATGCCGTATGGAGGTACATGAGATCAGCACGCCGCTTTTCAGCCCTTGCGGACTTTCCAAATCTTAAGCTGCCACTTCTCATTCAAGTAGCTCATCAAAATCCATGACGAGGCTGAATGGACTCAATTCTCGGCGACCCATCAAGAAAAACTCTTTGATGTCTGCGAACTGAACTCAGGTTCCACTCACGGCAGTCAGACAGCTGAGATAACAGCTACGCAGGCGGAAGTGACAGGACCATTGGTCTTTCAACGGAAATGTTTAATTTAGTCACTCTTAATTTCTTTTATGTATGGCTTGGTGGACATAACGTAGCCTGGTACGTCATTCGTTGCTGCTAACGCGCTTTGACATTTATCGGCTGTAGTGTAATTACTTAGTAAAATCTACAAACGCACACGGCAGTGTTTGCCCTGTAGCTAATTATTCATTCACATGCGCCTGGCTAGCTTTTTCCAGGGGAGTTCATTAAAGCGACGGTTCGTTTCCGTAAAATCCCTTTCGTTACTAATTTACAATCACGTGGCTTCCCTAATTTCCCCGAAAAGCTTGCCATTTTTAATATAGTTTTGCGTTAGCAGACGAAGTATTTCACGATGCCTTTTATTTTGTGATCGTGTTAATTATATAGCAATGGTTTGATGCATTCAACTACCTCATCACATTTTGTAACAATTACTTCTTTTCTCCCTACCAACTACATCCAAAGCTTTAATCTATTTTATGTACCCTCTGGGGCCTCATGCAATTGTAAGTCCCGTCAATGTGTGCCGCCTTGTAGGAAAATAATTTCCTTACTTCAATTGCTCTACTTCGATAATATTATTGGTTGAAAATCCGCTTTCTACAGACATTTTATCTGAGAGTAATATTCCCAAAAAATGGTTCAAATGGCTCTGAGCACTATGGAACTTAACTTCTGAGTCATCAGTCCCCTAGAACTTAGAACTACTCAAGGAACCTAAGGACATCACATACATCCATGCCCGAGGCAGGATTCGAACCTGCGACGGTAGCGGTCGCGCTGTTCCAGACTGTTGCACCTAGAACCGCTCGGCCGCCACGGCCGGCTAATATTCCCAGTTCTAGTATCTGTTTGGGCCACTACACAATACTTCTTCACATCTTTATGACAGGAGAGGAAAATCCTCAAATGAGGACATGCAATGATTTGGTACAGACTCATCTAAGCTATTATATAGACAATACTTTGGAACTTAAGTGGAAGACTAAATCTTTGTACCACAAAAATGAGAGGTTTTGCGAAATTTTGATGTGGATAACTCTAACGTTGTAGAGAAAATGATTTTAAAGCTCAAAGTAAATGATAGCCTCATATTCACTACACCGTTTGGATCTGTTAACACAAAACGCAGGAAGTTTATAATGCTCCGTATTTGTGTTTTCAATGAACACACATCCAAATCTAAATAATCTCTCTACATTCAAGCAGAGAGACCCTTTTCAAACAACAGACCGAAAAACGTGTCCACTTTCAATGTTTTCTGAACTGCCGGAACCTAAGTTTAATCTGGTCGTAGAGCAGGTACGACAAACGTATCTCACTTTTCTTTCGAATTACATTTTTATCGACAGGTGTGGATACAAACAAGGCAGTAACTTCTGACTTTCACGAAAAGCATGCACTAGCAACCGAGGAACGTTTAAGGAATCGCAAACAATAGTTTTTCTATATTATCGCGCATAACAGAACACTGTATTTCACCTTTGTGAAGCAAAATTATGCTTGATGACTTCTAACCATATTCAAATGGACAACGTAACTCCAAAACAAGCCTATCAATCAGAGATTCGAAGAAACAGAAGCATGCACTTTGAGGATGTAACAATCGTCCCCGCGACGAAATGCTAAGGAGACTGTACTACTGCGTAATACGTGTTAAACTGTTGCGGAACTATCCCAGATGCCAAATGAAATGCCTGTGACTCTCAGTAAGACAATTCCTGAATCCTCCAACGACTATCGTATCAGAACCTATCGAAAGTCCACTCACAAAACACAAAGAACTTCTGGTCACATGTAAAGAATCTCTGTGGCACTAAAGTTAGCAAAAGCAGTAATGCTGAACTCCGTTTACAAATGTTACCTTACAGAAAGGAGACAGAACTCCAGTTTAAATGTGTGCCCCCCCCCCCCCCCTCATTGTAAAGATAGGAGGTACAGTATCAGTTTCAGTGATGCTGAGAAACGGCCGAAAGTCCTAAAATTGAGCGCAGTCTAAAGGTCAGATTAAATCCATACTGAAACTGTAAGGAAATAGCGACTTAGGGCAGTTTTAATCATAAATTACCACAATCCCTTGAACTGAAAAATGAGCCTTGAATTGTTGGAAAGAAGCACCACCTATTTCAAGGATTATGCCAGAAGTGAACCAATAAACCGCCTTATAATTAAATGAACATCCATCTGTAGTGAATTGCAAATCATGTAAATTAATACGCAAGTAGTCCCAAACTGGGCGCTAAAATGTGCTGAATTAGCCGGCCGTGGCGGCGGAGCGGTTCTAGGTGCAACAGTCTGGAACAGCGCGACCGCTACCGTCGCAGGCTCGAATCCTGCCTCGGGCACGGATGTATGTGATGTCCTTAGGTTAGTTAGGTTTAAGTAGTGCTAAGTTCTAGGGGACTGATGACCACAGATGTTAAGTCCCATAGTGCTCAGATCCATTTGATTTGTGCTGAATTGAAAATCAAGGAAATTAATATGTAGATGAGGGCACAGTAAAAAATGTTGAAGGATTAAAACATGGCAACATTTAAATTTATTATAATGTCATAGATACAAATATAATTCTTAGGGGTTATTTGATTGGTAGAGACACGACTCAGTAATTGGACTGTAGAAGGGCGAAGGAGGGGGGGGGGGGGGGGGGAGATGGAAGAAGTGAAGTCGACGTGTCCTGATCTCCAGGTGGCGTGGGGCGGCCCAGGTGACCGTCCGTTCCAACTCCAGGTGGCCATTGCCCGTGATAACTGTTTTTCCGAAGCGATGCTAGCGTAAAACACTGCGTGGCAAAATAAGTGAGGTATCCCAAAGAGGAACAGGAAACGAAAGGAAACTTCAGTGATTTACAATATCAGGTCAAACTTACAAACAATTTGTCAGCGTGAGCCCACTTACCAGCGTGTCGTTGCATCCACTCTGATCCGGATGGAAGCACAAAATCGGTTGGGAAAGGTGCCACAACGCCGTCATATCTTGTCCAGATGCAAGCTGTCCCACAAGTGTTGCAACTGTTCCTTCAGATCTTGGAGATTGGCAGTGGGATGCAGTTCATGTCAGACGTGTTGCCATATGTTCTGTCGGGGACAGATCTTGGTATTTTCCTGGCCGCCAGAATATTGAGATACATGTAAATAAGTAATAGACACACGTGCTGTGTCTCGATGATCACTGCCTTGTTGACAAATGTCACGACAAAACTTATGCATGAGACGTAACACATAAGGAAGCAGTATGCCCGTGACGTACCGTTCTGCCGTCAGCTTTCGCTCAGTCACTACCAACTGTGATCTTAAGTCATGACCGGCATCTCAACCTCATGAGAAACATTACTTTATTTCTCCAAAACAGTGCAAAAAGGAGACCTCTCCCCAGATCGCCATCATACTCGCCAGCAATGGTCACCCAGGATAGTACAGATCCACGATTCACTGCTTAACACAATGCGACGCCACACCACTCCAAACGTAGCCGTTTCTGTTCTGGTGTCGAGGGCAGCCTACGCATGGGATGGTAAAACCACTGTCTGGTTGCTGCTAGTCTGGGATCAATGGTGCAGCCACACCAAGAAGTCTACCAGTTCAGCACAGATGCCCCTGCGAGCTGGCTCGCGTTCACACGACAGTAGTGAGCAACCCTGTATCGCTTCAGGATAGCTCAGTAACACGTTTCGTCTCAAGCTCATTGTTAAAACTGGTATATTAATGAGAACTGACAATGACATGCAGCATCTCTTTTAATATTTTGATGATGCAAAGAACTTGGGGCAGTTAATTAAGAAACATCGTATTTCTTACGACCGTTGCAGCCTTATGATGACTGCTGCGATAGGACGAAATTTAAATTGACAAATTCATATTTCGTTACTATTATATTTCAACGTTAAACACAGAATAACGATGAATATTACTTATTTTGCTTTTCACTAAATTATCAATGTCTGCTACAACATTTCCGATAATGCTAATTCGAAGATAGCTCTTAAGTTGAAGTCTGTCAGCTAGCTTCTGGGAGTGGTTCTTTTTCTCTTCATTGTGTGAAAAAAGCAACATGTGTATGTAAGACTAAACATCGATTTAATCGTAGCTGCAGACTTGTAAAGTCGTAAAAATTTACGTTGACGAAACAGAAATCTACGAGTTTAATTTTGCCGTAAAACTAATCACGCAAACATCACACATTAGGTGTATAAGTTCTAACTGTAGCCGAGTTTGCATTCAACATAACCGAAAATCAGCGAAACTGTGCAATCCTTTGTAAGCTGAAAAGAAATATGGTAACTTAATATAAATGCAGATTCATTCGTTGAATTTCCTTGAGTGTTCAACCTGAAAAAAAATATATTTTCGTAGTGAAAACGTTGGAAAAATTATTGAAACGTTTTTTTCTCCGCTCCCATAAGATGATACTTTCTTCAGTTATGTCGCTTTGATATTTCATGGAATCTGTCACAAATTTGCTTTAAATCGAATCTTTTCGTTGTGTTCGAAGTTTTGAAGCACTTTAATAGAACACTGACCGTATCAAGACACCATCACATACAGTAAACATAATGACTAGGCATCCTGCACTGATAAATTGATGTTGATGTTTCTGACTGCTTGGAATTTCTTAACCCGATCACAATCCTACTTCCCGTCCCTTTAGAAACAGCTACTCTTCTTTTTTTGGGGACAATACCCTAATATTTCAGATTCTCATTTAAAAACAAAACGTTAATGGATATTGCATACCTTTGGACGTTCACTCTCAGATCGCAAAACGATTTGGCTGTATTCGAATTATAAGTAGGTCTAAGAAATGTTTGAAATACGGACTGCGTAATGTTCTGCGGCACACCAAAAGATAATTTTTTATTTCTATGATCATCAAACAGAACCACCTTCACTCTGAAATTGGCATAAATTCAAAATGGGAAAAACAAGTTTCAGCTAAACAATTGGCAGCCAGTCGTTGGAAATCAATTACTATGCCTGTTGACACTGTAAATATACATTTAGGGAATTCACTGAAGTCCTGTTCAGTACAATCAACAAGCTCCAAGGAACCAGACATCGGCTTACAGTCAGAAATCCCTACCACTGCATATCCTCAAGAAGACTGTGGGAGCTTTCTTATTCAGAATATTCAAGAACAATGCTACGCTGATCTTTAACTTAGAAGAAGAAGTCTCATATAATCAGGAAGGGACAAAGCTATGGCGCCACTGATTTTTATTGGGTACGTTCTTGTAGTAACATTCATTTTTTGATAAAACATTAAAATTCATTTTACCATAAGTTTGTTTTTCGAAGACCAGTGTCAACTTTTTTATCATAAATGTTAACCAATCTGAATGAAATTTTTTCAGGACCTAGTGTTGATGTTTTTGCATGCTTCTATGCGTTACTATTATCGGAAGTGTAATTAGTTGATTTATCATCATATTTATGCACCGTTAATTAAATAAAATGTAAGGCTGAAATTTTAAATAATCTCTGAAAACAAATTATTCATATTTCTAGTAAAATGAAAGCACTGAGCCGTAAAACTATGTCTTGTGAATGTACCTACAAAATCAAGCATGTGAAAATTTCGGTGTGAATAACGAAGTTGGTTTTCAAGAATACCTTTAAAATTACATCAAATACTGAAAACTCGGGAACCAATGAAGTTATGGACTTGAAAACGTAGGTATTCCTACAGCTTTACGTAATAGACACGATTTTAAAATTTGTTTGCTACCACTAGAAGAGAAGTTTATGGGTGGAGTCTTCCCTTAACCACTGCGCCGTATATGAAGACATGAGCGGAAAAACGGACTAACTCACAGTATTTAGAAACGGAGAAAGATAGGGTTGTGTAAATGAGCCTAAAAAAATATATCAAACTATGTTGTTCTTACCTTTTTAACGGAAATCCTTACATTATGGATCAGTTATTGTTTCTGATCTGTCATATCCTTTTTATTGGAACAAAACATGAAAAATAATAATTAATAAAGAAAAACAATAATCTGTGAAAATCAAGTACCCACAGCCACAAATTGCCATTAACTGTAGTAAAAAGTTCTGTAAAAGGGAAAATTGATGATAACACATCACGTATGGCTCTAGTAGATCGAGCCAATGGCCACTATCATAGTCGCAAAAAAAAAGGCATCCATTGATCAAAGCAATGACCATAATAGAATTATACGATTTTGAATATTCTGAGCCCATTTACAGATTTTCATACACTGTACTAACTTGTTTAACGTGAAAGTTCAGTTTTTCTTCTAGTTCTTTCTTTTTCTGAGCGTTTTTCTCACATGAAATTTTCATCTTAAGGTGTTAACAAACTTGACAGGTACCGCTACATGGTTTTGCAAAACCAACATTAAAGAATGATATTTTCACTCTACAGCGGAGTGTGTGCTGAAACGAAACTTCCTGGCACATTAGAACTGTGTGCCGGACCGAGACTCGCACTTGCCCGCGAAAGGAAAGGGTCCCGAGTTCGAGACTCGGTCCGGCACACAGTTTTAATCTTCCAGGAAGTTTCAACATTAAATAATTTACAATACATTCTAACGCTAAGAGATACTTTATTGCAATCTTTGAACTTATCTCCATAAAGACTGTACGTCTTGCTAATGTTTCGATCTGCACTAAGATACGTCATGTTGGGATTCTTTTTACAAGAATAGTGACTTGACTGCGTAGGACTCGTACATGAGTCCATGCACATTACTGGTCCTCATCGCTGCATTTATCTGGGTAATTGTTACGTCTTTCCTGCTTACTCACCTGAAGTAGAATGTTTCGCTTTCAGTTTCCTGTTACACATAAATCTATCATTATGAATGTACTTCTAGTATTATGTTGTCTAATAAAACGCAGAAATTAACTTCTGGAGTATCAGATGTTTCCTTTAGTTGAATCACATGGAATAAGCATCCATCGCTTATACTGAAGATTGCTATGCAACGTTTCTTACAAATCTGAACGTCTACTTCATCTACAGTAAAGTTATACACTGATGTGTCAAAGAAACTGGTATAGTTATGCGTTTTCAAATACAGAGATACGTAAACAGACAGAATATGGCGCTGCGGTCGGCACCGTCGACGTAAGAAAACACGTGTCTGGCGCAGTTGTTAGATCGGTTACTGTTGCTGCAATGGCAGGTTATCAAGATTCAAGTGAGTTTGAAAGTGGTTTTACAGTCGAAACACGAGCGATAGAACACAGCAACTCCGAGGTAGCGTTGATGTGGGGATTTTCCCGTACGACCATGTCACTAGTGTACCGTACCTTGAATGTAAGGAACCCGGTAAAACATCAAATGTGCAACATGGCTGCGGCTAGAAAACGATCCTGCAAGACCGGGACCAACGACGAATGAAGAGAGTCGTTCAACGTGGGAGAAATGCAACCCTTCCGCTGATTGCTGCACGTTTCAATGCTGGGTCATCAACAAGTGTCAGCGTGCGAGCCATTCAACGATGCATCATCGATATTGGCTTTCGGAGCTGAAGGCGCACTCGTGTACCCTTGATGACTGGACGACACAAACCTTTACGACTCAACTGGGCCTGTCAACACCGACATTGAACTGTTGGTAACTGGAAACATGTTGCCTGGTCGGGCAAGTCTCATTTCAAATTGTATCGACAAGATGGACGTGTACGGGTGTGGAGACAACCTCATGAATCCATGGACCTTGCATGTCAGCAGGGGACTGTTCAAGCTGGTGGAGGCTCTCTAATGGTGCGGAGTGTGTGCAGTTGGAGTGATATTGGACCCCATATGCGTCAAGATACGACTCTGACAGGTGACACGTACGTAAGCATCATGTCTGATCATCTGCATCCATTCATGCCCATTGTCCATTCCGACGGACTTGATTAATCACCATCTGTATGGGCAGGCACCGTATACAAAAATATTTGCAGGGAAACGAAGGCAGATGACGTCCAATTAAATCCATACTTTTTCACTCTTTAAAAGATGAACAAACCAACATGAAACTAGTAAACACGAAATATATTATCATAGACTGGTCGCAGTTTTACAAACTTTCAGCCTATGTTAAAATTAATTTCTAGTAACACGTGTCGTGGATGACAGCAGGCCAGTGGATTCCGCTGTGGGAGTAAGAGCGCTCGTGCTCGCTTGTTGCCTGGATTGTGAGCGCTCGCGGTGAAATGGGCGGTCAGACGCCATTACATGGAGCAGCACGATCGACTGGTAGTGCAGAAGTGTAAACTATGGGCTACCTTCAGAGGAATGACCAGAATTAGGTTCGGCGTAGTCTTACATACGCACATACAATAGGTGAAGACAAGCGCGGAAAAACGGCCTAACGCTTATATGTAAAAACTTAGAGGTAAGTGCTGCCATCTGTTGCTGGGTACAGGAACTACCAGAATTGACATAGCTCTCACCTCTAAATATAACACTAACTTGTAATACAGCTCAGAGAATTTCATGTGTTTCGCTAGATATGATTTCTGTAACGTCAAAAACGGGCTAACCTTGCGCTACACTCGGGGTTCCCTGCAGCGGAGAGAAACTAAAAAAAGAAAAGTGTGCGAAATCTTATGGGACTTAACTTCTAAGGTCATCAGTCCCCAAGCTTACACACTACTTAACCTAAATTATTTGAAGGACAAACACACACACACACACCCATGCCCGAGGGAGGACTCGAGCCTCCTCCAGGACCAGCCACACAGTCCATGACTGCAGCGCCTCAGACCGCTCAGATAATCCCGCGCAGCAGAAACTGAAAAGTAGCTGGATAGCCAGTATTTTGACATATGATAAACAGACAACAGACAATTAACTGTAATTTGAAGAGGTTTGGGGGCTAAGGCAGATTCTATTGGAATTAATGAAAGTGTAAACACGAAATATAATCCTTTATTCCCATGTTGACCGTACCTTCTCCATGTGATTGCCACTGACCTCAAAATCCACAGCCGTGACCCTACTACCCCTCGGCAGTGGCATCAGTTCACTGCCACACTCCATGGTGACCTTGTTACTCTCCCACAAAACTCCCGTCCTTAAAGTAACTCCACCCCCGATGTTATTCTCACTTCCCCCAACCTCCTTGGTCGCATCGCTGTGGACGTCCTTGATCCCATTTGTAGTGACCATCTCCCTGTCCTTCTCACATCTCCTCTGCCCGTGACACCGCTGCAGCCACCTGCCCAGCTGCCCGTCCAAAGTCTGTCCACGACTACCACTGTGCCAACTGGGATGCCTACCAGGAATCCATTGTCTTACAGGTCGAAAGTGACCCCCTCACCTTTCACCATCCTGCTGACATAACCCATACCTTATCCTTCCTTGAGAAGACCATTACTGACACTGTGGAGGCCAATGTCCCTACCAAACTCATCCACCCTCACCACCCTCACCACCCTACACTTCCGCCGTCCTACTTCTGCATGAATCCCACAGGCTCTACCCCTCCTTCCTTCACACCCATTACTGGGATACACTCATCCACCACCGACAATGACAGCGACACATATGGAACCTCCTTACAGCAGAGAAACGCCAGGACTGGCGCCAGACATGCACATGCCTCAACTCCACTCTCCATGTCAACTCTTCCATGTACTGGTCAACCTTCGACCACCTTACTGGTAGTTATCCCACCCAGCATTATCCTGTCCTCCATGACGATCGACGCTTTCCTGACACCTCTGTCCCACCGCTCGCCCCTAGCTTCCTGTATTTAGATCAGTTACCCCCCTCAGACATCAACAATCCCATCACCACACATGACATCACACTCCTCCTCTTCAAACACTACACTGCTCCTGGTCCTGATGGCGTCACATACCGCCACCTCAAGGAATCCCCCTCATCCTTCCTGGCTGTCCTTGCTACCCTGTACAATGTCCTCATCCCCACTGGCTTTCACCACGACCTGTGGAAGACTTCCTGTGTCCTGCTGTTCCGTAAACCGAACAAACCCCCCTCTGATACCTCTTCCTGTCGTCCCATCTGCCTCACCTCTATGTTCAGTAAGGTCTTAGAAACCATCCACACTCACCGTATTCACCGTCACCTTAACCCACCTTAACCAACACCATCTCCTTCCCCTTATCCAGTGTGGCTTCCAGCCTTTCTTCTCAGCTGACGACCTGCTACTTATCCAGTGTGGCTTCCAGCCTTTCTTCTCAGCTGACGACCTGCTCCTTAACCTTAACAATCTTCTTTCCCGCCAACTTAACTCCTGTCGCTCCACTATCTTTGTTTCCCTTGACATCCAGGACACCTATGACCATGTCTGGCATACCAGGTTCCTCTTCCAACTCCAGACCTACGCTCTCCCCATCAACTTTGTCTGTCTTGTTCCTTCCTTCCTCTCCCGTCGTCGCTCCTTTGTGACTAACCACAATTCCAACTCCCGTACTTTTTATCCCTCTGCCAGTGTGCCCCAAGGATATGTCCTTTCCCCTCTCCTCTATCTCCTGTACACTGCTGATATGCCCAGACCTCCCCCACCTGTTCATCTCCTCCAGTTTGCTCTTTACACCGCCTTCCTAGCCCTTTATCCTACCCTTAAATGGTCCCAACGAACCCTCCAAACCCACCTTGACAAATTCACAACTTGGTGCAACCAGCGGTTCCTCTGTTTCAACCCCTCCAAAACCCAGATGATCATCATAGTCCGTACCACAGACTCTTTCCATCTCCATGATTTCTACCTCACCATTTATGGCCTCCCTATCCACCTCACTCTACCTTCAAATACCTTGGCGTCACGCTCGCCCGCCACCTAGCCTGGACTCCTCATCTCCCTACCATCCAACCCAAAGCTCACAACAGACTCTGCCTCCTGAAACTCCTGTCCAGCTGGACATGGGGTCTGCATCCTTCCACAATCCTTCACACCTACAAATCTTTGATCTGCCCCATCCTTTTTTATGCCAGCATCGCTTGGATATCCACCCCTCTCTGGTTCTACAAATCCCTGCAAATCCTCAAATGCCATGCACTCAGCCTCACCTTCTGCATCCGCCTTCTGTCCCACACCTGCATTCTCTATGACCTCAACCCCTTCCCCCACCTTCTTCTTTTCCTTGAACACATCGCCACACTATATATTGTCCCCCACCTTATCCCACTCACCCTTCCTCTCCACCCTCAGCCCATTGCTGTGCCATTACCAGCATGTCCCATCCTATCTCCACACCCTCCCCCTCACTTCCCATTGCAACTTCCATCATCTACCCCTCCAGGATGATGAACTATGCCCTGACATCTATCCTTCCTACCAACTCTAACCCCACCTTCCTCCTGCCTCCTCCTCAGGGCTCCCTCTCCTTCCCCTCCCTTCTTCTGAGTTTCCCCCTCCCTCTCCCCCCTCCCTCTCTTGTGCTCCCCTTCAGTGTCTCTGCACTCCTTCCTGTCCCACCTGTCTCCCGCCTCTTGGTGCACCCACTGACGTCCCTACTCCTTTCATCCCGCCCCCTCCCCTGCTGCAACTTGCTCTCCGCTCCTTTTGTATCCTCTCCTGACTCTCCCTCGGCAGGTCCCACCTGGAAGTTTTATTCTTCATCGTGTGTGCTCCAACTGGATTTAAAGTGTGTTGTTCTTGAGTATTTTTAATACTATGGCCATCTTTTAACCTGTGCATGTGACTTCAGTGTTTTTTGTGTTCGACAAGTTGTCAACTGTGTTTTTTAGCTTTAACTTCATGTCAGATTTTTTAACTGTCCCCCCCCCCCCCATGAACGTCTCCATGTTAGTGTATTTTTTACCTCCATTGTCTCCCCTTACTCTGTTTTATGTCCCTCTTTTTTGTCGCCGTATATGTAACATTTTATTCTTGTATTAGTTGCCATGTCACTTGGATGAAGAGCGGCGGACTATGCCACTGACAACTCTCCCTTGCCAGTATGGGACAGGGGAATGAAATCACAGTAAAGAAAAAAATATAATCTTTTATAAAATCTAATATTAATCACTTTATGTACCTGGTTTAGAATGTTTGAAGTGTTCAGTTGGCACTTTCAGGACAGAATACAAATACCGGTAGTGAACATGGTGGATGAGGAAATGGGAAACGTTGACTAAAGTGTAAAAAAATAATTGGAAATTATCAAAAGAGGAAGCGTAATATGCAAAACTGACCCAAAGAAGCTGAGAAGAAGAAGCGAAGAGTTGTAAAGAATACAGTAATTATAGGGTGTAGGGAAAAGGCAAAATGACGAGGTTCAGATTGAGCCTATGGGAGATATTATACCTGGAGGTACAAGGGAGATTTGTTTAGTGATTCCGAAATCTAAGTAATAATGATCTTCAATATTGTATATCTCCGCTATATGGTGCGTAGCAACTTTCATTCCTATAGGATTGTTACATTCCATCCTCGATTTTCCGTTCTTTAATACTGATCTTCAAATTTCTTATGTCTTTGGATGTGTGTATATGAATCCTGTCAAGTGGAGGTATACTGATCACCCAGGCAGAAGTAGGTGGCAGACAACCATGTACACTGAAGAGCCAAACAAACTGGTACACCGGCCTAATACCGTGTAGGGCCCCACGAGCATGTAGCAATGCTGCAACACGATGTGGCGTGGACTCCAATAACGTCTGAAGTAATGCTGGAGGGAACTGACACCATGAATCCCCCAGGGCTGTCCATACGAGGTTCATTCAAGTTCTAAGGCCTCCGACTTTAATTCTCCGGAATGGAAAGAGATAGAAACATGTGCATTGTTTTAAAATGAGGTCACGTTCATTGTTAATACGCCCCTGAGATGGCAGCACCGTACGTCAGATGGAATTATACCGCCAGCGGCGAGAATAAGAACTTTTTTAAATACTTAAAATGGCGACGTTTTCCTTATTTGAACAGCGTGCAATCATTTGTTTTCTGAATTTGTGTGGTGTGAAACCAATTGAAATTCATCGGCAGTTGAAGGAAACATGTGGTGATGGAGTTATGGATGTGTCGAAAGTGCGTTTGTGGGTGCAACAGTTTAATGAAGGCAGAACATCGTATGACAACAACCGAAAGAACCTCGGGCTCGCCCAAGACGGTCTGACGACATCATCGAGAAAGTGGAGAGAATTGTTTTGGGGGATCGCCGAATGATTGTTGAACAGATTGCCTCCAGAGGTGGCATTGCTGTGGGTTCTGTGCACACAATCCTTCATGACGATCTGAAAATTGCGAAAAGTGTCATCCAGGTGGGTGCCATGAATGCTGACGGACAACCACATGGCTGCCCGTGTGGCATGTTGCCAAGCAATGTTGACGAGCAACGACAGCTGATTGGGACTTTCTTTTCGTCGGTTGTGACAATGGATGAAACGTGGATGCCATTTTTCAATCCAGAAACAAAGCGCCAGTCATCACGATGGAAGCACACAGATTCACCGCCACCAAAAAAAAAATTCGGATAACCGCCAGTGCTGAAAAAATGATGGTGTCCATGTTCTGGCAAAGCGAGGGCGTAATCCTTACACATGGCGTTCCAAAGGGCACTACGATAACATATGCATCCTACTAAAATGTTTTGAAGAACAAATTCCTTCCTGCACTGCAACAAAAACGTCCGGAAAGGGCTGCGCGTGTGCTGTTTCACCAAGACAACGCGCCCGCACACAGAGCTAACGTTGCACAAGTTTCTTCGTAATAACAACTTTGAAGTGATTCCTCATGCTCCCTACTCACCTGACCTGGCTCCTAGTGACTTTTGGCTTTTTGCAACAATGAAAGACACTCTCTGTGGCCGCACAGCGATTTTCCAGTGGTCAAAACATACTCCTAAAGAAGCCTTCGCCGCTGCCATGGAATCATGGCGTCAGCGTTGTGAAAAATGTGTACGTCTGCAGGGCGATTACGTCGAGAAGTAACGCCAGTTTCATCGATTTCGGGTGAGTAGTTAATTAGGAAAAAAAATCGGAGGCCTTAGAACTTGAATGCACCTCGTAAATCCGTAAGAATACATGGGAGTGGAGATCTCTTCTGAACAGCACGTTGCAAGGTATCCCAGATATGTTTAGAGTTTGGTGGCCAACGGAAGTGTTGAAACTCAGAGGAATGTTCAGGATCTCTCAAGGTGAATGCTGCGAATATTTCCTAGAAAAGGCTTGGCCTTTGGGAGAGTCTTGTCTGTCTTCATTAGGGAATATTTTACAAATTTCAAGAGACAATTAGCCGACTTCGTGTCATTTCTAGGGGACAGCGTGAGGAGGCAGTCTCTTTCATCCGCCACTAAATTTATTTGCAGTATTTACAAGATTACCAATCATTGCATTACAATTAAACTACTTTTCAATATTTACAAATTTTTCGATAAGTCTGACGTTTTGTCCGTCATTATCACGTCTGTGCGTAGGCCACACAAATGAGAACTTATTTTCAGTTCCCATTATTTGGGACTATCTTTAATATTTTTTTCTATTTATTTATTTATTGTTCCGTGGGACCACATTATGGAGAAGTCTCCATGGTCATGGAACGAGTCAATACATGAAATTATAACACGATTGTAGAAACAGATAAAATGAAATAAAAGAAACATATTCAGTTGTAGATTGTACAAGCAGATAAAATGAAATATAAGAAACATATTCAGGCGACAAGTCGTTAGTTTGAATAAAGAAAATCAAGAATGTAACACTGGAATTTGCTTAATTTTTTAGCTCTTCCAGGAGCTCCTCAACAGAATAGAAGGAGTGAGCCATGGGGAAACTCTTTAGTTTGGACTTAAAAGTGTTTGGGCTACTGCAACGATTTTTGAGTTCTTGTGGTAGCTTATTGAAAATTGATGCAGCAGAATATTGCACTCCTTTCTGCACAAGTGTCAAGGAAGTGCATTCCACATGCAGATTTGATTTCTGTCCAGTGTTAACTAAGTGAAAGCTGCTAACTCTTGGGAATAAGCTAAGATTGCTGACAACAAACGACATTAAAGAAAATATATACTGTGAGGGCAATATCAAAAATTCCCAGACTATTGAATAGGGGTAGACAAGAGGTTTTCGAACTTACACCACACATAGCTCGAACAGCCCGTTTTTGAACCAAAAATACCCTTTTTGAATCAGAAGAATTACCCCAAAAAATAATACCATATGATATAAGCATATGAAAATATGCGAAGTAGACTACTTTTCGTGTTGAAATGTCACTTATTTCAGATACTGTTCTAATGGTAAATAAAGCAGCATTTAGTTTCTGAACTAGATCCTGAACATGGGCTTTCCACAATGGTTTACTATGTATCCGAACGCCTAGGAACTTGAACTGTTCCGTCTCGCTTATAATATGCCCATTCTGTCTCATCATCAAAATATCCGGTATTGTTGAATTGTGAGTTAGAAACTGTAAAAACTGAGTCTTACTGTGATTTAGCATCAAATTATTTTCCACAAGCCACAAACTTATTTCATCAACTAGATTATTTGATAACGTTTCAGTATTACACACAAGATCCTTCACTACCAAGCTGGTGTCATCAGCAGACAGAAATATTTTTGAATCGCCTGTAATACTGGAAGGCATATCATTTATATAAATAAGAAACAACAGTGGCCCCAGCACCGACCCTTGGGGAACGCCCCACTTAACAGTGCCCCATTGGGACTTAACATCACTACCACTCTCAATATTGCAGAGAATTACCTTCTGCTTTCTGTTCTTAAAGTAAGAGGCGAACCAATTGTAAGCTATTCCCCTTACTCCATAATGGTCCAACTTCTGCAGTAATATTTTGTAGTTAACACAGTCAAAAGCCTTCGTTAAATCAAAGAAAACAACTAACGGTCGCAACCTTTTATTTAATCCGTCCAAAACCTCACAGAGAAAAGAGAATATAGCATTTTCAGTTGTTAAGCCACTTCTAAAACCAAACTGTACATCTGACTGCAAATTATGCGAATTTAAATGCTCCAGTAACCTTGTATATACAACCTTCTAGATAAATTTAGCAAACAGCGATGACATAGAAAAAGGTCTATAAGTGTCAATATTACCACTGTCTCCCTTTTTATAAAGTGACTTCACTACCAAGTACTTTAATCGGTCACAAAACTGACCACTCCTAAAGTAAAAGTTACAGATATGGCTAAGTACTGGGCTAACATACATGGAACAATACTTCAGTATTCTGCTAGATACCCCATCATATCCATGAGAGTTCTTGGTCTTTTTTTTTTTTTGGTCATCAGTCTACTGACTGGTTTGATGCGGCCCACCACGAATCCCTTTCCTGTGCTAGCCTCTTCATCTCAGAGTAGCACTTGCAACCTACGTCCTCAATTATTTGCTTGACGTATTCCAATCTCTGTCTTCCTCTACAGTTTTTGCCCTCTACAGCTCCCTCTAGTACCATGGAAGTCATTCCCTCATGTCTTACCAGATGTCCTATGACCCTGTCCCTTCTCCTTATCAGTGTTTCACACATATTCCTTTCCTCTCCGATTCTGCGTAGAACCTCCTCATTCCTTACCTTATCAGTCCACCTAATTTTCAACATTCGTCTATAGCACCACATCTCAAATGCTTCGATTCTCTTCTGTTCCGGTTTTCCCACAGTCCATGTTTCACTAACATACTACAATGCTGTACTCCAGACGTACATCCTCAGAAATTTCTTCCTCAAATTAAGGCCGGTATTTGATATTAGTAGGCTTCTCTTGGCCAGAAATGCCTTTTATGCCATAGCGAGTCTGCTTTTGATGTCTTCCTTGCTCCGTCCGTCATTGATTATTTTACTGCCTAGGTAGTGACCATCAATCCTGATGTTAAGTTTCTCACAGTTCTCATTTCTACTACTTCTCATTACCTTCGTCTTTCTCCGATTTACTCTCAAACCATACTCTGTACTCATTAGACTGTTCATTCCGTTCAGCTGATCATTTAATTCTTCTTCACTTTCACTCAGGATAGCAATGTCATCAGCGAATCGTGTCATTGATATCCTTTCACCTTGTATTTTAATTCCACTCCCGAACCTTCCTTTTATTTCCATCAGTGCTTCCTCGATGTACAGATTGAAGAGTAGGGGCGAAAGGTTACAGCCTTGTCTTACTCCCTTCTTAATACCAGCACTTTGTTCTTGATCGTCCACTCTTATCATTCCCTCTTGGTTGTTGTACATATTGTATATGACCCATCTCTCCCTATAGCTTAACCCTACTTTTTTCAGAATCTCGAACAGCTTGCACCATTTTATATTGTCGAACGCTTTTTCCAGGTCGACAAATCCTATGAACGTGTATTGATTTTTCTTTAGCCTTGCTTCCATTTATTTATTTATTTACTCGATCGGCATTTACAAGGCGAAATATTAAATTTGAACATTACAGCATTAAAAATGAGACATTCAGCTTTACCTAATTACATAATACAAAATCCAAAATTTTATACTATATGACTTATTTTTTTTTAGCCATTCAATGGCATTGTCCGTGAGATTATGTATATCCTCCAGTTCACCATTAAAACCATGCACAGTACACTCGATCAAGTGGGCCATTGATTGATTGAGTCCACATTCGCACTGAGGGTCGTTCGCGAGGCCCCATGTTGTCATCATCTCCCTGCATCTTCCGACACCCGTCCTCACACGGTTCAGCGCAGTCCACACTCTTCTGGGAAGCTTAAAGCCCTCTATTTGTTTGCTTGGGTCAGTAACTAGTTTTTTGTTCTTTACTGCGCTTCTACTCCATAAACTTTTCCATTCATTTTCTGGGTCGAAGGGAAACACCTCTTCACCTATTTGCCATAGAGGTGACCTCGATCTCCGGCGGTTTTTTGGTGTCAGGTCCTGATGTATGGGTAGGTTTGGATTTGCAGTATTTTGCTATATTCTCTTGACAGTAGCTGATTTCTTCTGATTTCAGGTGGTGCTATGTTGGACAGTACGGGTAGCCAATCTATAGGGGTAGGTTTAAGTGCTCCCGATATTATTCTCATTGTTTCTCTAAGCTGGATATCGATTTTTGATACATGCACACTTCTGGCCCATACAGGTGCACAATACTCGGCCACGCTTTATACCAGTGCCAAGGCAGAAGTTCTCAAGGTATTTGCATCACATCCCCAAGTGGTTCCGGTGAGTTTAGCTAGAATGGCATTTCTAGTTTTCAGTTTTTGTTTTGTGTCCTCTAGATGGGCTCTGTACGTTAGGGATCGGTCGAGCTTCACTCCAAGGTACCGAGGATTGTCTTCATGTCTAACGGTCTGGTTATTCATGCAGATGTTCAGCTTTCTCTTGGCTGCTCTGTTATTGAGATGCATGTTTACACTTACTGTCTTGTCTGGATTTGGTTGGAGATGCCATTTGGTGTAGTATAGGTGCAGCAGGTTTAGGTCTTCGTTCAATTTCCGCTCTATTGTTTCAAATTATTGGCTTTGATAAGCTATTGCCATATCGTCCGCGTATATAAACTTACGGGACGCTGTTTCTGGGATATCCGCAGTGTACAAGTTAAACAATAAGGGGGACAGTACCGAGCCCTGTGGGAGTCCGTTGTTGAGCGCTACGCATCTGCTGGTTCTGCCATTAAGAGTAACTCTAATTTTTCTTCCAGTTAGAATGTTCTTCATAAGATTGTAGGTCTGGCTGCTCTGAGTTTTTTCCATCAGTTTATAAAGTAGGCCATCCCTCCACACTGTATCGTATGCTGAGGTTAGATCCAAAAGGACAACGCCAGTTTTCTTCTTATCCTGATAACCCTTTTCGATAAAGGTTGTGAGGGCAAGGACTTGATCACAACAATTTCTTTTAGACCTAAGACCTGCTTGCTCCTTTGGCAGGGAGGGTTCTATATATGGGGAGAGTCTGGTCATCAGAATTCTCTCAAATAATTTATTTACAGTGCATAAAAGAGAAATTGGTCTAAAATGTTTGGGGTTTTCTCCAGTCTTCCCTGGTTTCAGGACAGCGACTACCTTGGCTTCTTTCCATATAGAAGGTAGTTTGTTCTGCTTGATGCACTGAGAGAAGAGTCTTGCTAGCCAGTTTCTACCTGCTGGTCCTAGATTTTTAAGGAATTCTGGTAGGATTCCATCTACTCCTGCTGCTTTGCCAGCTTTCACTCCTTTCAGTGCGTTATTGATCTCTTGAAACTCTACATCTTTTATCAGATCTGTGTTCTCTTGTTTGTTCTTCATTACCTCTTTTATCATATGATCGAAGTCCTTCTTTTCAGATGTTCTTAGATGGATTTTCGAGGTTTGTTTTATGTGCAGCGCTATCTGGGTGGGTGTCATTCTCGTCTGTGGTCTGTGTAGGGTTGTAGCTCCTCCCAATCTTCTTAGCAGACTCCAGCTCTTGCGGCTAGAATGGGTGAAATCCATGCTCTCCATCGTTCCCATCCATCTACACCTGCGTTCTTCGTTCATTGAACTAGTTGTTCCGCGACCTCATAGTTTTCTGTCTCCTGGTATTCTTCCAATAATGATTCACACTCTCGCGTCCAGCACGGAGTGTATTCTTTCCTCGCACCGCGTGGGATGCTTTTCAGTGCAGATTTATATATCAGAGTAGTGAACCGCTCATAGTTCTCTGGTATAGGTGGAATACGGTTCACTGTTCTCTCTGTAAGCGTCCGAAATGTCTCCCAGTCAGCATGCTTTAGATTCCATCTTGGGATTGGAGGGCTTTGTATGACAGGAATTGACAGTCCCACTTCGACGATCACAGGTTGGTGTTGGCTTCTAGGGAACTTTGGTAATACCCTTCTTTGCGCTTGGAGCACGTCTCCTGTTGCTCCCGTTGTAACGAATGTCAGGTCAGGTGTTGTTTGTGATCCCCATGCTGCTGATGAAAAGGTCGCTCGGTCTTTTGGATCGTACAGGAGGTGGAGATCTCTTCCTTCAGCCCAGTTACTCAGTCTTTCGCCTTCTGTATTGCATTCTGAATAACCCCATTTAGTGTGATGCGAATTGAAAAATCGCCAGCATACACAGCTGGGTGTTCGGCTTTTGGCAGTATATTCAGTGGCCAGAGTTCAGATGGAGGTTTGTACACACTGAAGAGAGTTAGGTCTTTCACTTTGATTCCTATGGCATGTTCCGGTTGTTCTAGGTCTGTATTCACATTTCCTGTAAGATTTTGTTGGACCAGGGTTGCTAGGCCATGTTTGTCATGTCCCTTATATTCAACCAAAGAAAAACCAGGGATTTTAAGTGTCGAAATCGTTTCCTTCGTCAGATGTGTTTCTTGTAAAAACACTACATTTACTCCTTCCCTTACTAAGATTTTTTCCAGGATTTCTCCTTTCGTCTTCGTGTATCCTTCTATATTGAGATGGCATATACATAATCTCTTAATGTCCCGCTTGTTCCCGCCGGGGCGGGCTCTCCTACTTCTCGTTCGCCTTTGCTTGGACAGGGAGGCACTCGTGCGTTCGGTCGCCGTTTTTGTGTAGATTCTTCGCCGCTGAGTCATGACGCAGCGTTGCCCAGGGTGCACCATCGGGGAGGTGATCTACACTTCGCACCCCAGCCGTAACGTCAGCATTGCCTCTCTCGTGCCTTTACTTTTCCTAAAGCCAAACTGATCGTCACCTAGCGCATCCTCAATTTTCTCTTCCATTCTTCTGTATATTGTTCTTGTAAGCAGCTTCGATGCATGAGCTGTTAAGCTGATTGTGCGACAATTCTCGCACTTGTCAGCTCTTGCCGTCTTCGGAATTGTGTGGATGATGCTTTTCCGGAAGTCAGATGGTATGTCGCCAAACTCATATATTCTACACACCAACGTGAATAGTCGTTTTGTTGCCAGTTCCCCTAATGACTTTAGAAATTCTGATGGAATGTTATCTATCCCTTCTGCCTTATCTGACCGTAAGTCCTCCAAAGCTCTTTTAAATTCCGATTCTAATACTGGATCCCCTATCTCTTCTAAATCGACTCCTGTTTCTTCTTCTATCACATCAGACAAATCTTCACCCTCATAGAGGCTTTCAATGTATTCTTTCCAACTATCTGCACTCTCCTGTGCATTTAACAGTGGAATTCCCGTTGCACTCTTAATGTTGCCGCCGTTGCTTTTAATGTCACCAAAGGTTGTTTTGACTTTCCTGTATGCTGAGTCTGTCCTTCCGACAATCATATCTTTTTCGATGTCTTCACATTTTTCCTGCAACCATTTCGTCTTAGCTTCCCTGCACTTCCTATTTATTTCATTCCTCAGCGACTTGTATTTCTGTATTCCTGATTTTCCCGGAACATGTTTGTACTTCCTCCTTTCATCAATCAACTGAAGTATTTCTTCTGTTACCCATGGTTTCTTCGCAGCTACCTTCTTTGTACCTATGTTTTCTTTCCCAACTTCTGTGATGGCCCTTTTTAGAGACGTCCATTCCTCTTCAACTGTGTTGCCTACTGCGCTATTCCTTATTGCTGTATCTATAGCGTTAGAGAACTTCAAACGTATCTCGTCATTCCTTAGAATTTCCGTATCCTACTTCTTAGCGTATTGATTCTTCCTGACTAATGTCTTGAACTTCAGCCTACTCTTCATCACTACTATATTGTAATCTGAGTCTATATCTGCTCCTGGGTACGCCTTACAATCCAGTATCTGATTTCAGAATCTCTGTCTGACCATGATGTGCTTTAATTGAAATCTTCCCGTATCTCCAGGCCTTTTCCATGTATACCTCCTCCTCTTGTGATTCTTGAACAGGGTATTCGCTATTACTAGCTGAAACTTGTTACAGAACTCAATTAGTCTTTCTCCTCTTTCATTCCTTGTCGCAAGCCCATATTCTCCTGTAACCTTTTCTTCTACTCCTTCCCCTACAACTGCCTTCCAGTCGCCCCTGACTATTAGATTTTCGTCCCCCTTTACATACTGCATTACCTTTTCAATATCCTCATACACTTTCTCTATCTGTTCATCTTCATCTTGCGACGTCGGCATGTATACCTGAACTATCGTTGTCGGTGTTGGTCTGCTGTCGATTCTGATTAGAACAACCCGGTCACAGTAACAGACCCTCTGCCCTACCTTCCTATTCATAACGAGTCCTACACCTGTTATACCATTTTCTGCTGCTGTTGATATTACCCGATACTCATCTGACCATAAATCCTTGTCTTCCTTCCACTTCACTTCACTGACCCCTACTATATCTAGATTGAGCCTTTGCATTTCCCTTTTCAGATTTTCTAGTTTTCCTACCACGTTCAAGCTTCTGACATTCCACGCCCCGACTCGTAGAGCATTATCCTTTCGTTGATTATTCAATCTTTTTCTCATGGTAACCTCCCCCTTGGCAGTCCCCTCCCGGAGATCCGAATGGGGGACTATTCCGGAATCTTTTGCCAATGGAGAGATCATCATGACACTTCTTCAACTACAGGCCACATGTCCTGTGGACACACGTTACGTGTTTTGGTCTTTGGTGATTTAATTATTAACTCAATCTTCCTCTTCTCAGCATCATGGAGGAGCATTTCAGGTAACAGTCTCGGAACACTTTTTTCTACGAGCGCTATATGATTCCCTGTTGGGACTAGGTTTCTATTTAGTTCACCTGCTATATTCAGAAAGTGATTATTAAATACTGTACATATATGCAACTTACCAGTAACACGGATATTCCCACTATGCACTGATTCTATATCCTCTCCCTGTCTCTGCAGACCAGCCACTTACTTTACGACTGACCATATGGTTTTAATTTTATCCTGCGACTTAGCTATTCTATCTGCATACCACATACTTTTACACGTGATGCAGCACAAATATCTTTTAGAGTTAAAATTTGTGCATCATGATCTGAAAGGCCATTCACCTTTCGGTTCAAATTCCTAAGGGACCAAACTGCTGAGGTCATCGGTCCCTAGACTTACACACTACTTAAACTAACTTAACTCTAAGGACAACACTCACACCCATGCCCGAGGGAGGACTCGAACCTCCGGCGGGAGGGGCCGAGCAATCAGTGATGTGGCGCCTCTAACCGCGCGGCCACTCCGCGCGGATTTTTCGGTTCCATCCTTTAGAGACGCTGTTATTGACATGGCGCCTTCCACTACAATTGCACATCTCTCTTAGAATATGTTCGTTATCGATTCACTGGTCCAACAAAAGTCATAAAAGACCTGAAGCTTTTTCGATTTCAGTCATGCCCACCTGAATACACAGCGAACCATTGCCCAACATTTCCAAGAGAAGATGTGCTGGAACACCATTCTTAAGTGACAGCGTATTTCCTCCTTTTCCTTATGGGCTGGAACTAGGCCGAAATACTGAACTTGTCTGCAAAAACAATGGTTAAAACGGTAACTGCAACCAGTTATCTCAGTTCCAGCAAACAAACTTTTAGCTACTTGGACGATGGCAATTTCAAAGTCCATCATCAGGGACCGTGGGTTCCTTCCAGGAACGTTAGTTTTAATAACTTTAAAAAACTGTCATATGCTTCTCGCTTTTTATTTGGGACAAAAGCATAAACAACTGGAATGATGTTTGTTTCCTCCCAAAAATTATTAATTTTGGCGCGGAGTATAAACAACTGCTTCCTCGAACTCTTGAACGTTCCATTCACAAAGAATGACTCGCAGTTTCATAAGCACGCTTTTCCCTTTTCGCTGACAAACACCTGTATTCTTTCAATCACCACCCTGTTATCATCTGCAAGTAAACAGTTGCTACCATCACTCATCAATAAATTATTTTCTTGGAAGAATATTCCTCCAGAATCTGTGGGATCTTACTTCCCATACGTTTTCGCCTAATGGGATGTAACGATTTTTTTACACTTCTGTTTGATGGTAACAATTTTACTAAGTCGTAACCTCGATTGAAGAGATGCCCTGCTTCTTCATTGTAAACTGCTGGAACTGTAGTGTCTGTTTCTTTTTCTCGCTTCTTTGCGCCGACAAAATGTTTTCACACTTCATTTGCTGCTTCATATGGAATACAGACATTGCTACCATTCCCTTAATCTTTAATATCTTTTTTTAGTAGTCTTCCTTTGAATTGATTAGGACAACACAACTCCCAGTCGCTGAGCGGAGAAAATCTCCGACCCAGAAGGGAATCGAACCCGAGCCCCATATATGTATACAAAGGCAGTAGGTCACTTCTTGTTTGTTTGTATAGTCCACTATATACTGATACAACACAACTCCCAGTCGCTGAGCGGAGAAAATCTCCGACCCAGAAGGGAATCGAACCCGAGCCCCATATATGTATACAAAGGCAGTAGGTCACTTCTTGTTTGTTTGTATAGTCCACTATATACTGATACCGGTTATGTATCTGTAATGATTTCCCTTTGGCCGTCTCGGTGAACTATATAATCTCAGCACTAAAATACGGAACTCTACCTGTCCGTCAGAGGTTAACTGCAGTTCTGAACTCAGAGAAAGTGGGGACAGGGAACTTTATGCAGAAATGGGCTTTGCTCTTCCCCGGCATACGTTGCAGGTAGCGGCCGACAGGCCAGTGCATCCTACTTCTGAAACACCCCGTCCACTCCCTACAGTGTCTTGGGCTCCGTGCAAATTTCAACACATTCCCTCTCCGTAGAAGTGTTACCCCGCGTAAGTGTAACAAACTTTCGGATGAGAGGTGTAGATGTGAAGTGGTTTGTGACGTGCTTGGTGTACGATACGGCAATCCCCGTGGGGAGGTCAAACACGGTTGATCGAAACGCTGTCGGTGAGTGTGTCTACTTTCACATCACCATGCAGTCCAACATCGGGCCACAATCACATTCGAATGCACCAAAAATTTGGACATCAGACGAATCGACCAGTCGATGAAATGAGGCCACAAAGAGATCTATTTCAAACACTGTCAGGCGCTGATAGCGCTGTCTGACATATGTGGCATCTCCATATCGTTCACAGTGATCCCTTAACATGGTTATACACCCTATGAAACCTTGCAACAACACTAAATACGAATATTAAGAAACTCTGGTGGACGTACCTGTAACAGAGAATTACAAATGTAATGGTGTGTGTGTGTGTGTGTGTGTGTGTGTGTGTGTGTGTGTGTCTATGTACGAAGTTAAACTGAAAACAGATGATTTTTTCTGGGCGCATCACTTTTTCGTCAGACTGTGAATTTCTTAGGTTAGGAAAAGCAGTCAGTCACTGGACCACAACAATGATTAGTCCACTCATCATGGGGTGATAAATGAATCTCTAAGAAAAAAGAATCCAAAGACTATGTTGACAATGGGTTGATAGGCCCCCAGAAAGTAACCTCATTGTCTTCTTTGTTTACACTGGCTATCTGGTCACCACCTCGTAAATTTATCTTTCACATCTGATATCTGTAACTCGTCATTTCTTCTTCTTTGCCTCTGTGTCCGACAAATTGAATCCTGACGTACTGCCGGTTGGTTGTACACACTTCGCAGTTTCGTTACTCGTGTCAGTCGTCAAAGGAGACTGCTATAAAAATGCACAAGTGTCCTATCCTTAATATTACTCGAATACCCATACCAAATAGGCCTGACAGGGCATGTCGAATGTATACAAAGGAGGTCATCAAGAATTTGGTCAGGTTTTTACCAAGTCAGAAATCTGGAAATATAGTAAGCCTCCTATGTATCATTACTGTAGGTACTGTCCGTCCGGATAGCTGAGTGGTCAGTGCGACTGACTGTCACGCCAAGGGGCCCTGGTTCGATTTCCGGCTGGGGAATCACCGCTCAGGGACTGTGTTGTGTTGTATTGTCATCTCCATCGACACACATGTCAACGAACTGGCGTCAACTCAGAAGACGACCGTCCTACCAGACGGGAGGACCTAGCCGCACGACATTTCATACCGTAGGTGCAGCGAGGGTTAGACTAATTTACGCGTACACAGAGGCATTGAAGCAGCAAATATTCCCGCTTTTAACGCGCAGTGGGGATAAATCTCAAATATGTGATAGAATGGAAAGTACCCTGGGCCATACACTTCACAAACATTTACGCAGTATGAATGTACATGTATAAAAATATATGCGGTGGTTTTGATATTTTTTTAATTTCCAAAAATAAATTACTATTCCTAGATGCCGCGAGGCATGTGTAAGTCATGTGTAACCGACAGCCCTGGTGTAGCCACTTGCTGAATATTTCATTTCTGGTGTAAATTAAGGTTCATCAAATGACTTCATAAGTGCTTAAACCAGTCTATGCGTTACTTCTAAAAGCAGACTGCAATCAGGAAAGGGCGTAAGTGTGGCATTCCTGAAAATTCCCTGTAGGATGAAGACGAAACTCTGAATGGGTATAGCAATACCAATCACACATCCAAACTGAGGAAATCAGTGTCCCTCTAGGAAGCAGCTTCCAAGCTTATCAAGTGACACAGATCTTCCAGTTAACTGATTTATTAGAGAACTGGTGTTTCAAACAACAAAGTGACGGTAAACATTGGCATGGGATCTGACTCACAATCCGAAGTCTGGGTTGACAGTGGACTGGCATGCCCATAGACGACAAACGCACTGATTTTTCTGACTGCTGGCTGCCTGCTCAGCAACCAGCCACTGCCTGTTCTCCTCTATCTCTAACCCATCACTGTCTCTTTAGTGTTCCTCTGTCTTACCTATTTACTCCTGACGCACAGCCTGAATATCTGATTCTTCTTTTGACTGCTCCTGCTTCGTAGTTTTGTTATTCATAACCCTTGCTCTGCTCTCAAGTGCTGTGAATTTACCATTGTATTGACTTTGTTGCTAGTGAGGTAACGTAGTAATCGAACCCGACGAACAGGTGATGAGGCGTAACCATACCTCTCAGCCTATATCCATGGTTAGCATTTCCAGTATTGTGGTGTTTGGCATGTAACCAGGAAACTCCAATCTCGTTATCATGGGTCCCGTGTTGTTCCAGTTCCCAGAGCTGGAAGCAATCGTCCTAGCGAACTGCTTGAAGCGGTTGTTTGCATTCCTTATTTCTCCAGAAAGCAGCCACACAATAATAGACCTACGTATTCGTAACAGAGATGCCAGTGATTCGTTCAAGTGTGACTAGGTGATTGTTAATTGGTGGCATCCCTCTTGCTGCCCTTGAGACTTTACACTGGGTATCCGTTACAGATCAAGGATTGCACTTCAGTTAATTCGTTCCTCTCTGGTTTTTGTGAAGATCTCAGGCGTCTGTTGTGACGTAGATGTCTATACTGTCCGCAGTGTGGGGAGTTTCAGTAAAAGGATATGTTGTACAAATTAGCACAGTCTCTGACGTCAAACGTAATGATATGACTCGAAAAGAATGTCCTCGTCCGCTCCACAATACCAATGAGCATGGCTCCCGAAAACATTGCTCATACGAATCCCAACTTTTGTCACATTGCATTCTTAAAGCCAAGGATCAAGCGAATCAGGAAAATGGCTTGTTTTCTAACTTAAAAAAACTAATTTGACTCATCACTATACCAACAGAAAGGACCATCATATGAAATACAAAACAATATTTGTGACTGATCTGAGTTTTTCTTTGTTAACAGTATGCAATACACTACCTTGGGTGCAGAATCAGACAAAAGTCGAGAAAACTTAAGGGATTCTAGTGAAAATTGTATTCGGACCATAGCTGTTGCTCTATGTTACAATATTGATAGCAATCTCTAACTTTTGGCAGATGTTTCAGCCATCAATAAAGAAGAACTGTCAGAAAAAGCTGAAAAAAATATGAAGGTGTTGGAACTTGTACGTGCTACAACTGTTCAGAATTTTGAACCCTCGCATTATACAAAACGTAAACACCTAATATCCTATGACTACGATATCAGTTGTAATATTTGGGTTTAACAGTTGCCGTGCATATGAAATGAAATCATTACTTTGGCTCAGTTTCAGATAACTCAGTTGGTAACGCTTAAGATTTCATGGGTAATACACTCCGAAAATACAAACAGTCTACAAAGGAGATTGCTAAAAATATACACCCGTGTCCCATACTACAATAGATACTGAACGAATACATAGAATGTCAACACGAAAGAGGACACTTTCTTTACTAGAAGGAAAAACCAGTCATAGTTGCAATATTTTACTTTTTATTCGATGACTAGTTCCTGGCCGAGAATCATTTTCTAATCAACGTAACAATGTAGAAAACCCTTCCGAAGATGTCAAAAAATGTGTATTGTACATTCACAGCGCATAGAGAAAACGTTTTCTATTTTTTTTAGACAAAATGAACCGAAGACCACTGATTATGAGAATCGTAACTCAAGATCCGGCACGACAAGGAACCACAGCAACGCTTTTCTGGTCGTCACTGATCGATATCCTTCCAAAACTGAAGCAACAGAAAATTTGAAATTGGAATACAGAATCCGAGAACTGTAGTTGAAGCTTGAAAACAAGAAGAAAGAAAACAGATTGTGGAACTTTATGAACTAGTGCTGTTATATCAGAAAATAGATACGGTGTCGATACTATGCCCACTAATGAAAGTGGGTGGAGGTGTAGACAATGTAAATAGTCAAATTGTTGCTACAACCCTTTTATTAATAATCTGTAAATGTATATGGCAGGGCTCTGACTGAAATGTATATGGCAGGGCTCTGACTGATTGATTTATCATTGCCCAGCCACAGTCGCTAAGGATAGCAACAAGAATTTCGAGAGAGCGTTGATTTCATACAATAGGCATGGTTTATAAAGGGATTTTTTCAAATTCCTCTCTTACAGGGGTTTGCCATTAAGACAATTTTGAAACTAGAACTACGAAAATTGGTATTTGAGTTTCTCCGTCAGAAATAAAAAAGTAAATAAAAAAAATTACGTGATGCAAATTTTTACGGAAATTCAAGCGCTTAGGGAGTGAAATAGGGGATGGAAGCTTTTAGAAATGCATATTATTAAAGAACAACTAAAGCAATTTAAAGTTACTTTTATGAAATTCTGTATCTGAACTCTCGGTTAGGAATTAAGGAATATGTGTTTCAGTGTTTTTGGAAATTCAAGCCTTTTTTTTCATCTGACTGGTTTGAAGCGACCCGCTACGAATTCCTCTCCTGTGCTAACCTCTTCATCTCAGAGTAGTACTTGCAACCTACATCCACAATTATTTGCTGGATGTAATCCAATCTCTGTCTTCCACTACAGTTTTTGCCCTCTACAGCTCCCTCTAGTGCCATGGAAGTCATTCCCTCATGTGAATGAAATTGGGCCTGACTGATTCGCTGATTCGTCATTGCCCAGCCCAAACCGTTAGGGATAGAAACTTGGAATTTGGAGAAGATTTTGATCTTATACTATAAATGTCGTTTAAGAAGGAAGTTTTCAAAATTTCATCCTTAATTGGATGAAGCAGTTGATGAGACGTTTCTTCATAATATGTCACTATTAAAGGCAATTTTGAAAGCTGTTACTGCGAAAACTGATTTTTGGTTTTACACTGTATGCACAGTGTGGATTTACACATTAGCAATGGGCGTAACAACAACAAAAATTTCGATTAAATAAAAACAAAAAAGTAAAGGCCATATAGTGAACGCGAGCGAAGCAGCGGGCGCTAAACTAGTTGTTAATGAACATAAAGCCATGTGGCTGCATCAGGCAGACCGCAGGCGTCTGAAGAATACCCTCGGATACGAGCGCACTGCCATGAACGCCTCTAATTAGACACTCATCGCGAACGTAGCACACAGCTTTGCCAAATCTTCACTGCGCCATATGTCTACTGCTAAATCAGGAACACGGGGCAGCGACACGACCACCAGCAGTCAGCGATTGACGAAAAGACGGTCTCGCCCAGCAGGACTGCCCAGGGTGTTGAACGCGAACCACGGGCTTGAGAGCGGCTCCACTGTACTGGTAGGATCTCACTGAGTTTCAGTCGGCGGTTCGAGTCTGGGGACGTCATAGGCAGCTGTTAATTGAATCTAAATAAGTTACATAAAACTACAACCAGTCGTTTCATTGAATAATTAAGTTTTATTCCACGAACCGGTTTTCGAAACTTTCCAGGTTCATCTTCGGATGCTTTCTGGAGGCTACATAATTATTTCTAGCATAATGCTGGGTGCTGTCTCTGTGACAAGAAGATGGAACGCGTTTTAATGTATCACTATGACTATTGTTTGTCTGACGTTATGGATGTAGATTTGTACGGCGTCGACTGGCACAGTCAGAGCGTCATAGTACGGACCAGCGGACCAGACGATGACAGGATAGCTCCGGCTGTTTCAGTACAGTTGTCTGCTGCTGACAGCATAGCAGAACCCGTGTTTCTGTGTCGTGTGGAAACATCTCGAAGGTGGCCAGTGTGCCGTCAATCGGAAGGAGTTTTCCACCAAAGTGGCCCAACAACGAAGTGTTGTTGCGTCGACAGGTAGTCGTCCGTGGTTGCTGACAGTGGTTGCGGCGTGATTACACCTCTGGACTGTGGGGGAGTTTCTTGCCGTTCAAGATTACATGAGACTTTTCAACGTATAGATATCGATCCTGTAACTGTCGTATGGAATTTACCCTTACGCTTCTTCGCTACAGCGCAGCGGCATCGCTGACGGGGATGCCCCGTAGTTCTAGATTGGTGACTGCAAATTGCTTGATGCGAAGGAGTGAGGCAGTCGTGCCAGATCCATAGCATGACAGCAAGTGTATGTGTGTGAGGACATCGATTATGGTTAAAATAACAATTTTGAAGCTCAAGATTAGTTTAATGGGGGAATTGTTTCTTTTTCTTTCTTTCTTTCTTTCTTTCTTTTGTTTGTGCCGTTTTCCCCACAGATACGTAGGGTCGGCATGGTTAATGGGATGTGGCAATTTTAGTTGAAGGGGTGGCCGAATGACCTTCCTGCCGCCACCCCGCATCCCCTGGGAAGAAATTAGTGTACCCCAACTGTCTGCCACTAGTGGAATCCATGGAATAGTTCGAAAGTGTTCACACGTCTGCGAGCTGTGTAATTGAGGAGGGACGTGGGGACCAGCCCGGTTTTCACCTAGGGGCATGTGAAAAACCGCCAAAATCCGCATCAAGGTTGGCCAGCACACTGGCCCTCGTCGTTAATCCGCCGGGCGGATTGGATCCAGGGCGGCGAGCCTATCCGAGTATAGAAAGCCGCGAGTTAGCTCGCTCGGCTAACCTGGCGGGTTTGTTGGGGGAATAGTAATATATTCAAAAATCGATTGAACGGTAAGGAGTCGGCAATGCTAAACTCATTTAAGTTCGTGATATATGAGTGGCTGTAGTGTGGGCAGGGACGTAATACTTGAATTTATAGTGAAATAAATTTGTCCTACAAAAGTGTTCACATATTGCAACCTTTTCATTATTATTAGAGTATTTTGAAATGAAATGAAATACAGAACAATTTAGAGGAATAGGTGAGGCATGGATCATAGGCTCAGGGTCAGAACTGTACTTATCGCCACATGTACCTTAGGAGTAGGTTCGCACTCCAAAACTGGCTACTTATCAATTTCCGATGCCTAATTTTCCAACCAACCAGACTACAGGAAGTAAAAATCACGTATAAATCACTAAATAGTACGGAATAGTAGTTTACCGACTTTTTATCATATGATTACACAGTTATATTTCCTAGTAATGAAAACTAGGATCAGTTGTTGTAGCAACTGTTGTACAGAGAAAACGGAAGGAGAATGTGATTAGTAACTGCTGTATTAAGGATCGACCTCCGATGGTAAAGGTGAATGGTTTTCATGTAGATCTACGCATAATACAAGTTATCTTCCCAACAATAAACTGTGCAAGTGGAGAAATCGAAGATACGTACGTTGAGATAGAGCTGTTGCGAGGAATAACAAGTATAAATTGCTGCGTTATGATGATGGGACATTTTATTGGCTGGACGGGCAGCCACTGAAATTCTAAATGGGTTGTCGCAATTTAACTGAAAAACATGAACAGTAGAGGCCAAAGAGTGATATAATTTGTGAGCGCTATGAAATGATACTAAAGAGCACATGATTTAAAGTTCCTTAGAAGAAGGTATATCTGAAATCCATCAGGAGATACTGCTAGATATCAAATTGATTTTCTAGTCAAACAAAGGTACCGAAACAAAATAAAAATTAATATCTTGGTTTTATATTGCTAATGATCTCATAACATTTATACCCAAGATAATATTACAACGCCGGCCGCGGTGGTCTAGCGGTTCTAGGCGCTCAGTCCGGAACCGCGCGACTGCTACGGTCGTAGGTACGAATTCTGCCTCGGGCGTGGATGTGTGAGATGTCCTAAGGTTCATTTCAACCATTTGAAAACTGCATACAGGAAGACTAAAGAATGAAAGCGCAACTGAGAAATTTAGAGTGGAGACATATCTCATGCATCCGTAAGATGGAAGTAAATAAGATGTATCGCTGAACGAGTACAAAATTAATATGGGAGAAGAGACTGAAGGGGCTTTAGAAAGAAAAAATAAATGTTTCGGGATTTTCACACTATTATAAAGTGGGCGCTCTTCTTAATAGCGTGGTATAGAAATTATTTGTGAACTCGTATGGTCAGCATTTTTTTAGAAGTATTTATAAAAGTAGAAGTATTTATAAAAATTTTGCGTGTACTATTTCAAGATCAAACGATGTCGGTATGTACTACTTCAAGATCAAACGATGTCGGTAGCCTTTAATGTAGATGGCTGTGGATCGCAGTACGACTAAAATGAAATTACATTGTACCTTTTTTTAGGCACCGTCGAGCCATTATCGCAGCTGTTCATAATATGAACACATTTAGTAAACAGAAGTGCTTGGAAAAAATGAAGAACAGTGATGTGCATTAACGCGCAAAATTTTTACTTCAAAATGAAATACATTCGTGAAATACGAGTTTTCTGGTAACAAATATTAGAAAAAAGTGAAACATTGCCTTGAACATGTGACGCATGATTTTACAGATAGCTCGTCGGTATGAAGTGAAACACCAATTATTGCTTCAAAGTTTAAAATAAAAAATTGTGAAACACAGTGTTTGAAAAACAAAGTGATGTAAATGATTGGTTAGACTGTATTTTGATAGATTCAGGCGTTGTAAATAAGATATGAATGCTTTCGCGCCGATTAATTTACATGAAGAATGATAGCTAACACACAGGCAAACCAGGAAACTCATATATACCGTATATATGTATGTTCCAAAACTCTTCCTAAACAACTTTTAATCCGCTTAATTACGGACCCATACAGCGCCGATTTGAAGCAGTATTTTGGAACATTCACTGTGTTCGAATATTATGAATTATCTCGAAGAAAACAATTTATTGACAAAAAGGCAACATGGACTGAGAAAATATCGTTCTTGTAGAACACCACTAACTCTTTATTCTCACGAAATAATGTTTGCTACTGACAGAATATATCAAATTGATTCTCCGCTGCAGAGTGAAAATCTCATTCTGGAAACATCCCCCAGGCTGTGGCTAAGCCATGTCTCCGCAGTATCCTTTCTTTCAGGAGTGCTAGTTCTACAAGGTTCGCAAGAGAGCTTCTGTAAAGTTTGGAAGGTAGGAGACGAGATACTGGCAGAGGTAAAGCTGTGAGGATCGGACGTGAGTCGTGCTTCGGTAGCTCAGATGGTAGAGCACTTGCCCGCGAAAAGCAAAGGTCCCGAGTGCGAGTCTCGGTCGGGCCCACGGTTTTAATCTGCCAGGAAGTTTCAAATTGATTCTATATTTATAGGTTTCCATAAGGATTTTGATACCGTACCTCATAAACTAGTTCTAATCAAATCGCGTGCTTGTGGACTAATGGCTCAGTTGTGCGACAGGATTCGTATATTTTCTGTCAGAAATGTCACAGTTCGTAGTAACTGACTAAAAATCATCGAGTAAAACAATTAATATCTATATTTCCCGAAGATTTTATTATAGGCCCTCTGTTTTTCCTAATATATATAAACAATTTAGGAGACAATCTGAGTAGCACTGCTAGATTGTTTGAAGATAATATTACCATTTACCGTCATACAAAGTCATCAGGTGATCAAAGTAAATTGCAAAACGATTTAGACAAGATACCTGTATGGTGCGAAAAGTAGCAAATGACTCTGAATAATGGAGTGTGAAATCATGCACATGAGTTCCAAAAGGAGTCGACTAAATTTCGGTTGCACGACAAATCACACAAATTTAAAAGCTGTAAATTAAACTTAATACTTAGAGACCACAATTCCGAATAATTTAAGTTGAAACGATCACATAGATAATGTTATGGGTAAAGTAAACCAAAGACTACTATTTATTGACAAAACACTGAGAAAATGCAACTGTTGTACTAAAGAAACTATCTACACTACCCTCGTACGCCCTCTTCTGGAGTATTGCTGTGCGGTGTGGGATCGTAATCAAATAGGACCAACGAAGATCATCTAAAAAGTCGAAAGAAGCCAACTGGTTTTTACTATCACAAAATAGGGGAGACAGCGCCACCGAATGAATTTGGGTGGGAATCATTAAAACAGAGGCATTTTTTTGTTGCGGCAGGATCTTCTCACGAAATTTCAATCAGCAGCTTTCTCCTTAAAGGGTGAAAATATTTTGTTGTGGCTCACCTACATAGGGAGGAATAAAATAAGAGAAATAATAGCTCGCATAGAAAGACTGAAGTGTTCAAGAGTGGAACGATATACAGATAGCTTGAAGGTGGTTCCATGAAGCCGATGCCAGGCACTTAATTGTGAATTGAACGTAATCATGTAGATGCAGACATACATGCTGACTGGTTTCAACTAAATTTGGTATACATATTTGTTGCTGCCCGGAAACGAGCACTGTGGTAATAAGAATCATTTACCACTTAATGGGGCCGGGGTGGTGTTGAAACATGAGCATAACTATATTCATTCGGTAATTAGGAATTGGAGCACTCAGTGACTTCCAACAGACTCTACACGTACTTTTAAACATTTACGAAAATTTTTCTTCCTGACACCTTCCACAAAATATTAACAGGGAAGACGTTCTATCTGTTACTACGTCTGCGGTGTTCACACAGTAAAACTGGCAAATCAAACATGATGTTTTAATTTAGAATTGTCCGCCTCGATGGCTGAGTGATCAGCGCGGCGGAATGTTGTGCAGAGGGGCCCGGGGGGGGGGGGGGGGTTCGATTGCCAGCTGGGTCGGAGATTTTCTTCGCTCAGGGAATGGGTGTTGTCTTCATCATAAACTCATCATCCCCATCGACACGCAAGTCGCCGAAGTGGCGTCAACTAAGAAGACTTGTACCAGGCGGCCGGTCTACCCGACGGAAGGCTCTAGCCACGTGACATTTTATTTTTCAGTTTAGAATTTCTTTACTATTAACTCTAACCGCAGTACAGTTCTCAGACAGTAGTCATATGTACCACTGAATGTGGCTATTATATCATTGGACGACACATAGTTCAGGAGATATGACGTCATAAACACTGTGATGCGTGGAGAGCTGCCGCATCATGCATGACGTTTAAATTTATTACTTCTTTACTACTAACTCTATTTGCAACACATTTCGTAGACAGTGGCCACAGACACCGCTGAATATAACTACGAAATTATATCACTGTTCGACACATTGTTCTGGAGATGTGACATCATAAACATTAATCAGCTTGAAAGGAAACTGCAGGGTGACATTCGCTACAGATGCAGGAGAACTATGTGTGCAAATGTGTGTGAAATATGTTGAATATATGTGACTTCTGCGTACTCTGAAAGACACGGGAAATAAGGTCTTGCTAAATCCCCAGATCCATTTCAACCATGCTAGGCACGCGTATCACTTATTTTCTGAAAAGAAATACTGTGGAAGCAAGACCCAACAACCTCCTGTCTGGGTAACATAGGGAGGGAAGAGGGGACAGACAGAGACGGGGAATGGGCAGATGGACACAGACAGAAGAGAGGAGGAGAGGGACAGGAAAGGGAGGAGCCACAACTTTTCGCTCACGTAGCTCCTCAGTTGTCATCACGAGGCTGGTAAGTAAGTAAATGAATCTCTATATATAACTTGAGAAGCAACGGTCTGAAATCCATATCTATACAGAGAAGAAAGGAGGAGATGGAGAAACAAATGGGGGTGGAGAAGATAGAGGGGCAGGAGGAAACTGAATTAAAAAAAGGGGAGGAGGAGATGGACTGGGAGAGAGGGTAGGAGGTGGACAGAGAGGAGGAGGGGGAGGAGACGAAAGGAAGGAGAGCGAAGGAGGAGATGGACTGATAGATTGGAATAAATATATTCCCAGGCAACGCCAGGCGCTCAGCTACATCTTATTCTCAAAACTCAATAGCTGGATGAATGTGTGTCGTTGTCCTGGATTATATTCTGATATATTCTGAACCCACCTATGGCATCTCGTGTATGGTGATTTGCCCGTCGGGGGGCAGGGGGGAGACGTAACGGACTCTTTGGTCCTATTCTAGATGAGACTTTGACCGACATTGGACTCCCCATCCCCTTCTCTCCTATCAACAACTAGACAAGCACAGCACTCACACTCCTCATTGTCACCTTCACTGCTTGACGCTTAAGACATGTGTCAAACAAACTGATAAAATGACATCATCTGACCCTTGAGTTACATGAAATAATAATAATAACAATAGTAATATTTCATACTCTCTGTTAATAAAAGACCATTTTTGTGTAATAATGCTTCCTCAGCATCCAGTGTTCTGCCCTTCGCTGATAATAATAAAAAAAGCATTAGGCAGTTTATAATTTATACATCTAATTAATGTTAAGCATCACTCTCTCAGATACCGCAGTTTTCAACCAAACTGAGGGCTCCACACTCTACGTCCTTAATACCAGGCAAAGCAACACCTCACTTACTTTGAGATGCCAATAGCGTAAGTACAAGTTGCGCAGGTCGCAATTTTTTATCCATAAAAATATGCTAAGTAAATGAATCTCTATATATGACTTCAGAAGCAACGGTCTGAAATCCATATCTACACTCAGCTAACCGCCGTGGTGTACATGGGAGAAGGTACTTCCCCCTGTACTACATATTAGAATGCCGTATGTGGAGCGCTTAAGTGATGACCACTGGTACTTAAAGGCATCTGTATGCGCTACAGTTAGGAAAATCTTGTCCTCATGAACCATACAGGAGCAATCAGTAAACGGCTGTAGTATATTCGTAGATTCCTCACTGAACACTGCTTCTTGAATCTACCTTATTTAAGCCTTCTTTCACGGAACTGTTTATTTATATCTTCAAGCATTTATAAATTTACGTTTTGAAGTAGTTCTGTGACTCTCTTCCGTGTATGAAACAAACCTATGATTCTACGTGCTACCTTTTTGAATAAGAAGAATAATTAGAAGGGCTAATTAGAGCCTCGATGTAATACAGTGGACAAAAGTGGTGGGAATGCGTTACGCACATATACGAAGGTGCTAATATATGCAAGGTACAAATTGGTAGTTCATTGGCGAAGCTGTCATTTGTACTCAAGTGATCCATATGGAAACGTGTCCGACGGGATTATAGCCACACGACAGGAATTATCAGAATTTGAACGCGGAATGACAGTCGGACCAAGAGGCATAGGACATTCCATTTCGTTAGGGGATTCAATATTCCGGGATCCACAGTGTGAAGAGTTCGCCGAGAATACCAACTGTCGGGCCTTACCTCTCACCACGGACAATACAACCGCCGACGCCTTTCACTTAAAGATAGAGGACCGCGTGGCACGTACGACGAACGTATTCGTTAGGACACTGAGGCGAAATTTGGCGTTAATGCTCTGTGGCAGCAGACGACCGACGAAATTGCCTCTGCCAGCGGCACGACATCGCCGGCACCGGCTCTCCTGGGCTCGTGACCATAACGGTTGGATCCTAGACGACTGGACAACCGTGGCCTGGTCAGATGACACCCGATTTCAATTAGTAAAACCAGATGATAGGGCTCGCGCCTGGCGCAGATCCCACGAGACAATGGACACAAGTTGTCAACAAGGCACTCTTCAAACTGGTGGTGATTCCATAATGGTATTGGCTGTGTTTACATCTAACAGATCGAGTCCTCTGGCCCAACTAAACCTATCATTTCACTGGAAAGTATTACATTCGGCTACTGGGCGAGTATTTGTAGCTACATAGACTTTATGTCCCGAAACGCCGATGGAATTTTTATGATGACACACTTGTCATGGATGGGTCACTACTGTTTGCCACTGACTTGAAGAACATTCTGGACAATAGAAGGGAAAGATTTGGCCATCCAGATCGCCCGACATGAATCCCATAATAGTCGAGAGGTCATTTCGTGCACAAAATCCTGCACCGTCAACACATCCGCTATTATGGACGGTTATACACGTAGTGTGGCTCAGTACTTCTGCAGGGAACTTCTAAGGACTTGCTGATTCCTTTCCACTTCGAGGTGTTGCGATACGCAGAGCAAAAGAAGCCCCGTCACGATAGTGGCAGGTATCCCATGAGCTTTGTCATCTCAGTGTAAAGAAATTTTTTTTTTGTGTGTGTTTACAAGTTTATGTTCCCAGTTCTTGTAGACAGTTCAGACCTCTCGCCACAGAACCACGGTACCCGCTACAGGAGCAAAAGTAAAATGGCGCAGTCCACTTTTGAAGCGAAAGTGTTGTACGCTATTTTGTTTTGGTTTCCTGCAGCCGGGAGCTGCGTTCCTATGGGGACGGGTGTTTCAACTTGTACTAGAATTGCGGGCCAAAAGATTATTTACGTAACTTTATGACCAACGTTCGCACGTTCAACATACTCTTTCAGTCTTACTTGGTGTGGAATACCGGTGATACTTCAAAACCTTCGTTACGTCAACATTCAGCTCTCGTACTGAATCTACTGCACCAGAGCAAAAGAGAGATGGAGAGCGATAAGCTCCATTTCGTTGCGAAAAAGAAGAAACGAACGGGTATTCAGTGGCACTCGTCACACGGTACAGAACAAAGCGGCCGCCTGACACGAAACACTGCGCACACAGATGGCTGGCTGGCTGGTTGGCTGGCTGGCGCTTTGGGCTGAGCCGGCGGCGCCTAACGAGCAATAGCTCTGAAAAATGTTGCCATATCAGGCCGGTGTGGCCCTCAGTCCGCGCTATGAATCACGTGCAAACTCGGCGGTCCTCGTATATCTTGCCCGACAGATCGCGCTAACTTCTTTCCTGCCACCCCTCCACTGGAATGATTTAAACGTCTCCACTTCCGTTATTTATAACACCGGTAAAAAGAGACGAGCGAAAATACTTCCAGACTTCAGTGGCGAATTACTTTAGTATTTCAGATAGATGCAAAGTCTTTTGTCAGTCGGGAGCTCTGAATAGTGATATTATTTATTTCCATGGTACCAAATGTACGATTTCAATTGACGTAGAAATCAGTTTCCGCACGCTGCGAACAGACGATTTCGTAACGCATTTGAAAAGTGAAGGTTTTATTGCTCATGTTCAAGATTACGCCCAATTGCAAGTGTGTCCGCTTTTGCTAGTCTGCATGAAGTCCAAGGGGAGTAGTTCTGTGACATACATCCACAGTATTAATAAAACTCTGTCGTACGCTGACAATATTAAAGACAGAATATCCGAATCCACACTATTATCGTAATATAGTTAGGTATTAATAATAATTCTTCCTAACAAAATGTTTATGACCTGAATTGTCAGTTTATGTACCCTTTTGTATCTTATGTACGATACCTCGGCTCAGTAGCTGTGCCAAACAAAAACAAGTGGAAACAGCGATAATTATTCCTCATTTTCCCCTGGTGACTTTGAAACCTCCTCTATATCTCTTTCGTTACGCAACCTTCCCTTCTACAATAACCTATGAAACCTTCCCTTAAGATTTCTATCTTTTGCTTCATAATAACAAATGAAATCTTCCCTTTGAAATTAATTCTCTTTCTCAATCTTCGCATACAAATTTAAATGCTGCTTATTGAAAGTGATTTTCTGATTATTTCGACGAAACATAGAATGTGTCGTCGTGGTGTCCCTCAGTCGTTACCTGCAATAACCCAAAACTGTTCCTTACCTTTCTTACTGTTTCTGGATCGCCATCTGACTGCTACATCGAACTGCGACATGAATATACTAACTCTGTTATATTGACTCTATTAGCTACTGGTGAGCTGTCATAATAAGTGGCTGTATTTATTAGAAAATCTGGCCTTATTATTTAATAGCAAAGCTGACGTTATTGTTTAATTAATTAGACTGAAGATACGTAATTGTTAGTTAAACTTTTTCTTGACAACAATAAAATTTTGCAAAGATTTACGTTTAGTCTTGAGTTTCTCAAAAAAAAATTCAATAATATTAGTTCCTCTTATGATAATAGTTAGCTGATGTCTCTGTACATCCGTATATCATCTCTTGTAAATCATAGCTGGTGGCTGGCAGGCACACCGCTCCTCTCAACCTCTCGCTTCAGACCTGCTACCGACTCGCTTCAAATCTCGCTTCCTACTGACTTCCAACGAAAGCTAAAGCGCGGTCTCTCCCGCCAACAATGCTTTCTGGTGCAGAGAATCCCTACTACCATTACAAAATGTACCAGTGATCGGTCTTTCCCGCTCTTTTCTTAAAATGTATCCACACGCGGTCTCTCACACCCTTTTAAAAATTATATCAATGTTCGGTCTCTCCTGCCAACAATTCTTTGGTGCAGACATACCCTGCTACCACAATTATTTCCAACATGACAAATATTAATTATTCCTACTTAATCCTATTAATAAAATATAAACATCTTTCATAAATTGTGGTTTGACAGTAGACAATAGAAATATACACGTCTTACAACTTTCTTAGTAATTTTATACAAAACTCGGTTTCGGATGCCATGGACCGTATTCTACGAAACAGAAGTTTTAGCATTACACCAAAACGACGTAAACATTTCATCGAATTTCTTCTCGTTAAGTAATGTACCAATACTCATTCCTTGGTCGTGTAAAAACTGCAGCACAATGAAGAAAGTTCCTGAAACGATACCGGAACCTTGTAAAGAGAAAGGATAACATGAAATGGTTTAATTTTAATTAATATAGAAGCCGTCATTTTGTTAGCCTGGTTAGATTCTTCATATACACAGTCAGAGCCAGACATCCACAATGCCTCTCACTGGAATGCGTTCCACACAATAATGTTACACACGGGGTCCCACCAACTGAGCAATCCTGGACCTCTCCAAAGGCCAATCCAGTTCCTGTGCGCCATTAGTTGCCCTCCATACTTCACTGTCGGTATGGTTCACCTGATCTACCTACTCAGACTTCGTTGTAACAAATCGTCAGTAGAAATGGCTCTGAGCACTATGCGACTTAACTTCTGAGGTCATCAGTCGCCTAGAACTTAGAACTAATTAAACCTAACTAACCTAAGGACATGACACACATCCATGCCCGAGGCAGGATTCGAACCTGCGACCGTAGCGGTCGCTCGGCTCCGGACTGTAGTGCCTAGAACCGCACGGCCACTCCGGCTGACATCGTCAGTACACTTTGGAAGGTGTGAACAGGAGCACGTTTTAGGTGGACCCGTAAAGCATGCTCGGATAGGTCAGATTTCATAAAGCCTCCTGCGGAAAATAGACAGCTAGGTTGAAGTCCTGATCCGGCGCTCAGGCTATAGAAGTGGCTAAAAACACCATAGTACAGCGCCAAGATAGTTCAAGCCCGAATACACTGAGGGATCAATGGAATATTTATAACTGGGGCAAGATAGTTGCGAATACAAGGGACAACGTTTCTTCGGACATGACTTGTAACGAGAACCCAAACCACAAATACCATGTAGAAGTCAGTGGATATTGCGTAGGAGCACAGAATCATTGGATGATACATAGTATACGGAGCAAAACGTTCCCAGATAATTCGAAATGGTTTGATGCAGCCCGGCACAAACTGCTCTTCTGTGCCAACCTATTCGTCTCGCACTAACATTTGCAACCTACGTCCTCAGTTATATGCTGAGTCCATCCAAGTTTCTGTTTTGCTCTACAGTTCTTACCGACTACAGCTCCCTCTATTACTTCGGAAGCTATTCCGCTATGTTTTAATACATGTCCTATCATCCAGTCCCTTCTTCTTGTCAGTGTTTTCCATATATACCTTTCTTCACGGATTCCCCTCATTCTTTACTTGATCAGTCCATGTAATTTTCAACATTTTTCTGTAGTTAGACATCTCAAACGCTTCTGTTCTTTGCTGTTCCGGTTTTTCCACTGTCCACGTCTCATTATCATATGGTGCTGTGCTCCGAACATACATTCTCAGAAATTTCTTCCTCTAATTAAGGACTATGATTGATACTAGTAGTCCTGTCTTGGCTAGCAATGCTAGCCTGCTATTTGTGTCCTCCTTCCTCCGTACGACACTGGTTATATAGATGCTTGGGAAGCAAAATTCCTTCATCTACTTCGTGATCCACAACTCTAATGTTAAGGATGTCACTGTTCTAATTTCTGCTACTTCTTATTGCTTCAGTCGTACTTCCATTTATTCTCGATCCATATCCTGTAGACATTAAAATGTTTATTCCATTCAACAGGCCCTGTAACTCTTCTGCACTTCATTGAGGACAGCGGGATCAGCGAATCTTACCATAGATATCCTTTCACCTTAAATTTTAATCCCACTCTTGAACCTTTCTTTTATTTTCGCCATTGCTTCTTCGACATACATATTGAACAGTAGGGGCGAAAGACTACATTCCTTTCTTAGATATTTTTCAATCTGTCCACATTGTATTTGGTCTGCCACTCTTATTGTTCCCTCTTTCTCCTTGTATATGTTATATATTACTCCTCTTTCCCTATACTTTGCCCGTATTTTTCTCAGAATTGCGAATATCCTGCACCATTTTACATTTTAGAACGCTTTTTCCAGGTCGATAAATCTTCTGAGCGTGTCTTGATTTTTCTTTAGTCTTGCTTCCATTATCAGCCGTAATGACAAAATTGTCTCTCTTGTACTTTTACCTTTCCTAAAGACAAACTGATTGTCCTCTAATAGATCCTCAATTTTCCTTTCAGTTCTTCTGTACGTTATTCTTGTCAGGAACATGGATGCCTTAGCTGTTAACCTTATCTCGTGATAATTCTCGCAATTGTCGCCTCTTGCAGTCTTCGTGATTGTGTGGTCTGATAGTATATCGCCCGTCTCATACATTCTACACGACAACATGAATAGTCGTCTTGTTTCCACTTCCCCCAATTATTTTATAAATTATGATGGGATGTTATCTATCCCTTCTGCGTTATTCGATCTTAAGTCATCCAAAAATCTTTTAAATTCTGATTGAAAACTGGATCCCCTATCCTTCTATATTGACTCCTGTTTCTTCTTCTATATCGTTATGAGATCTTCTTCTCATAGAGGCCCTCACTGTACTCCTCTGCCCTCTGCATGTAACAGTGGAATTCCCACTGCACTCTCAATGTTACAGCCTATGTTGTTTCGCCTTTTTTTATGCTGAGTCAGTCCTTCCGACAATCATTCCTTTTTCGATTTCTTCACACTTTTCATTTAGCCATTTCGCCTTAGTTTCCCTGCACTTCCTGTTCATTTCATTCCTAAGGGACTTATATTTCTGTATTCCTGAATTTACCTGAGCGTTTTTGTACTTCCTTCTTTTGTCACACAACTGAAGTGTTTCTTCTGCTACCCATGGTTTTTTTGCAATTACCTTCCTTGTACCTACGTTTTTCTACCCCATTTCTGTGATTGCCCTTTTTAAACATGTCCATTCCTCTTCACCTGAACTGCCTTCTGAGCTATTAATTATCGCAGTATGTATAGCCTCAGAGAACTTAAAGCATGTCTCTTCTTTCCTTGGTACTTTAGTATCTCACTTCTTTGCACGTTGATTCTTCCTGACTAGTCTCTTCAGCCTACTATTCACCATTACCAAATGGTGACCTCATATTATATTTTTGCCACTGCATACGTCTTATAATCCAATATCTGATTTCGGAATCTCTGCCTAACCATGACGTAGTCTAACTGAAATAATCCTGTGTCTCCCGGCCTTCTCTAAGTCTACCTCCTCCTCTTTTGATTCTTGCACAGAGTACTTGCTATTACTAGCTGAAATTTATTGCAGAAATCAGTCTTCCTCCTCTCTCATTCCTAGTACCAAGCCCATATTCTCCCTTACTGTTGATTCTGATGACAACAACCCTATCACTGAACGGTTCACAGTAACTCGTTCTCTGTCCTACATTCCTCTTCGTAACTAATACTACTTCCCCTACAACATTTTCTGCTGCTGTCGGTATTACCCTATACTCGCCTGACCAGATCCATGTCTTCTTTCCATTTCACTTCGCTGACGCCCACTGTATCTAGATTGAGCCTTAGAATTTTCTTTTTGATATTTGTTAACTTTCCTGTCACTTACGGAATTCTAACATCTCATGCACTGTCTCGTAGATCGTTCCCCTTTCATTGGCTATTCAACCTGTTTCTCATTGTCACCTCACCCTTGGCAGTCCACGCCCCGAGGTCCGAATGGGAGATTATTCAGGAATCTTCTCCCAATGGAGAGACCATGATTCGGCTACGCGTCCTGTGGATATACGCTATGTCTCTTTCATGCAGTGGTTTCCGTCACCCTCTGCATTCTCATGCAGTTGATCTTTGCTGATTCTTCCGCCTTTTAGGGCACTTTCACACCCTAGGGACAAGAGAGTGCACTGAATCCCTGTCCACTCCTCCGCTCCCTTTAACAAGGCTTTTGGTGCAATGATGGTGACTTCTTATGCCGGAAGTATGTCTTACTGTACCTTCAAGATCTGACCCAAGCTTACACAGTGTCTAAGAGCCACCTGGATCCTCACAACCATCGTTCGAGTCGACGAAGTCATATGGAAGGGGTGTTCAGGTTGACCGTCTTGAAAGTGACGAGTGGTATTCACTACAGCATATCCACCGACTCTTGGGCATCTAATCGTACCGACGTGCGAACTCTGCTCAACAATCGTCAGTAGTTGACCATAGCCGTTCCTGATGTCTCCTTATGGAAGGACACCCAAACACCACAGCGTCTGCACCACAGGGAACAGTCAATCTGTCCCAAGCCCCACATTGCATGAAATGCGATTTTTGAAAGTTGACCTCTCTGCCAGCTGCCTTCCCTTACATCTGTATCCAGTCCAGAGCACAGTAGTTCTCCCCGTCAGTCCAGATTAGTAACAGCATCGTCTGCGTATACTCTTCGTTTGAATGGTAGACGTTATATGAAGATCCCAGCAAATGGGCGGCGAAGTCTCCTAAGTATGGTTCTAAGATGATTACAGAAGGACTGAGAAGTGGCAACCCTGCCTGATAGATCTTAGGTTTGTAAAATATTCCGGTCTCTCTCCATTGAATAGTTAAACCCAATGTTCTAGTGTTCATTGATCACCACTGTTGATCTGACACAGCGCTGCAGCCGCATCATTGCATTGGTCAGTAAGGACGGGACACCCAGTTTTTTTATCACCGCTACGAGGTATGCATGATCCATCTGAACAAAGGCGTGGTCGTAATCTATGGCGACCATTGTCACCTGGGGAAGACATGCCACCGCGAGGGCAACGACGTCACGGTAGTCCCCCAAGACTGTATGGATATTACTTGCGCCATGCCTGATCTGCATGTATACAAAACGCCAACGACGTTTCCGTAACACCGCCCAGTATACCCATAAGGATTTTGTAGTCGCTATTAAGGAGGATCAAGGAACGATAATCAAAATGTCGTTCGTCGCCATGCGACTTGGATTTTGGAATGACGAGGCCTTCTGCGAAATCGGTGGGTACGAGGAGTTTCCGCTTCAGAAGCGCATTAAAAATACATAACCACATCGGTGTCATAGGACCACATAGGTGTGGTAAAATGCGAGCGGAAACCCGTCTGGACCCTTGCTTAATCTCTTTCGCCAGGTCCTCACTTTTAATTTTACATAAGACGACTACTGTCCTGCTCGCGCATTTCACGTCTCGAACCTCATCCAGGACAGTCCCAAGCTCTTTCTGGCCCTTCTCTTCAGTTCCACAGAATTTGTTAAAATTGTCCTTTAACCCCTGTACTATGTCCCTTTGTGTTGTAAAACAACGACCATCGCCGACATCGATCTCATTAACTAAGACCTGCGCCTTCATCGTCTTTTCCGTAGCACATTAGGCACTGAGAGCAGTTTGTTGGGCAGGCAGTCCTGCGACCTCGCGCCTATTGCTGTTCCCGCCATTTTTAGCGTCTCAAGTTGTATCATGTTTGCCTTAATATGGTGGCCTGAGCGAACAGATCCCTCCGGGCTGTAAAGTAAAAGTTACAGATAGTTCACTGCTATCGATAAGCCTGGCTCCCTTGATCTACTAACGTTCCCCTTAGAGCTGGCTTTGCGCACTCGACCCACCACTGCAGACGGAGCCATAAGCATTTCTTCGGCGGAGGTAGCCGTCCAATGTGTGTTCTACCATGCGGCGACAACCCGAATGACGCAGATGGGAGACGTCCATCTTCCAATTGTCCCTCCGTCCAATGTCTGCTATTTGCCAAGGGCAACTATACAAATATATGTCTCATATTCTGTAAACACCGTTGGCCAGATTTCTACGTGCACCGTCGACGTTGTTAACTACTTTGAAACACAAATCCGATCCATAAGTCTCAGGGGGTGACCCGTACAAAATATGTATTCCAGCAACCTGCGACGGCCAAGTCCCAAGTATCGACTAATTCCAGCCTGCAGATTATCTCCCAAAGTTCTTGGCTGGGAGCGTAGTTAGTATATGGGTCTATTCGATCGATTACACTGTTAAAATCTGCACCATTTATATAAGTATCGTATCGTCCTGCAACAATCGGTAGTGTCGCTGTGGCAACGAGGGCCAGTAAATACCATAAATGAAAAATCTATAACCGCAGTCCTTAACATGTCATTGCTCCTGATCTGCATAGCCGTGCCAGTGGTGCTGATGTTAACGGACCCTGTCTGCCACGCTTGTTACATGGCTGTCATCATAGACCTTACAGTGTCTAATATCTCTTTCTTACTGCCCCCTCCGCCATCCCCTGACGTGGTCTTCTGGTGCATCCCCACCCAGTAAACAGGCCAGGTAAGTTCTTCTGTATCCATGGGTGGCTGATTTGTTCACGTAAGCGCCTCAACAGATCTTGCTGACCGTCCACCACCTCCGTGATGAGCCGTGGTAAAATTTGCTGCTTTGAAGAGTGCGCCGCAGCGCGTAGTGTGAATCAGTCGCCGCTGTGGCAGTAGTAGCTTTGGTGTCTCCCTCTGGTGGAAAAGGGGAAAGGTTGCCTGTTCACGAGCATTTAAGGGGCGCTATAAGCTCGCCAGGGCATTCGAGGGTTGGATTCCCTCACCTCTGCATCAAGGACTAGCACTGCCTGGGCTACTCTCAGGGTGCATCTTCGACGTGGAAGAGCCCCACCATTTCCTTGCCGTGTCGTCTGCTCGCCGTTACCGCTGCTCGCCGTCCGGTCCTCTCGCCGCCGCCGCGCCGCCGCCGCCACCTGCCGGTGCTCGCCGCCGCCGTTCGGTCGCTGCCTGCTGTCGCCGTCGTCGTCACTGCCTGCCTCCGCATCGCCGCCCCCGCTCGGTCGCCGCCTGCTGGTGCTCGCCGCCGCCGCCGCCGACTGCCGCCGCCGCCTATCTCGCGCGCCGTCACCTTCTCCCCACCCACCACCACTATCATTTTCACCTCTCCCTCCGCTGTACCAACCACCATCACATGGAGATCATCCTCCACCCCCCCTTCCCGTCCTTCCTTCTCTCCCTGTCCACCCCACCCCTGCGCCACGTTCGGCTGTAACCACCCTCAAGTCCCCCTCCCCTATCACTGTCGCCCCATCAACAGCTACTGACTTTCCGCACCGAATCCGACGGGCTCCAAGCCAGCACGGATTTCGGCTCGACGTTCCACTGTCTCTGTGACACCCGCGCCCACTCCCTCTGCGTCCTCCGCTGCTCAGGGTGGTCCTACCCCCCGCCATCTCCCCCTGCAACCCGTCCTCCAGCCCCCTCTCCACCCAGTCGTGACCACGAAACCTTCCAAGCGCCTGAATGTAGATCCTTCCCCCGAAATCTCCTCCAAAAAAAACCCCCAAGAATTGCCCCAATCTCACCTCTCCCTCCTCCTGTAACACTTGCAAAGAATCACATCCTACCTAAAGCGAAACTTCCTCCAGTCACCCCTGAGCTCACCATCCCTGTCCGTCCTGTTGATGACCCCATCCACCCCAACAACTCTCTCCGCCCTCCATCTACTGCAGAGGACATCATCCGTTTCATCACCATAGTGCTCCAAAACGTCCACCCCTTCCAGCGCTCCCACACCCTTTCCCAAATCGCCCTCGCTGCCCGTTCCATCTTACCACCTATTCCATATACTCCCACAACCAGGCCCACTTCACCTTCATCCCCTCACCACCCTCATCTAACTCTCCCCTCCCATGGTACAACAACCCTACCGTATCCTGTTCCATAATATTCGCTCCCTGCCCACCCACAAACTCCTCTTCCTCCACACCCTTCGTCAACACCGCATGGATGCCTTCGTCCTAAATGAAACCTTCCTTCAACCCTGTATCTCCATCTCTACGGCTCCTTACACCCTTCACAGCAACGATAACCCGTACCCTCTGGTGTGTGGCGGAGTTGCTATAGGCCACCTCAAGCACCTCCCTGTCCGGTCCCAACCACTCCTTAACAGTCCTGCCGAGCATCTCACCCTCAGCCTCTTCTTCCCCACCCTGTGTCACCATTTATGTCCGCCCTCGCACCCCCATCCTGTACGATTTCATGGCCCACATTGGCCACACCTTTTCCACCTACATGATTGCTGCCGACCTCAATATCCACAGCCGTGATCCTGCCGGCCTCCAGCGATTGCATCAGTTTCTCACCACCCTCCAGGGAGACCTGGTTCCCCTGCCTCAGCACACCCGACCCTAATCCAACACCACTCCCGATGTGGTCCTTGCCTCTTCCAACCTTCTTGGGCGCATCACTGCAGATGTCCTTGACCTTATTGGCAGTGACCATGCTCCTGTTCTCCTCACTATCTCTAATGGTCGCCATCCCCACAACGCTCGTCGCCCTGACGTCCCTCCTAAACTTGTCCATTATTACTCCAGTGCCAACTGGGATGCCTACCAGGACTCCATTCACACCCAGGTTGCCGGCCACGACCTTACCCTCCAATCTCCTGATGACATCTCTCGCACTGCTGCCTTCCTGCACCAGACCTTGTCTGACGCTGTCACCACCCATATCCCCACCAAAGCCATCCACCCTCACCGCCCTGCCCTGCCTCCACAGGCCGTCCTCCTCCTTTTCCTGCCGCCTCTACCGCTCTTTTCTCCACACTCATGACTGGGATACACTTACCCGCATCAGTAATTACAGCGACACATCCATAACCTACTTACAGTGAAGAAACGCCGTGCCTCGCCCCAGACATGTACCCAACTCAACACCACACTCCCCATAAACTCTTCCAAGCATTGGTCTGCTTTCCACCGCCTTACTGGGATCTGCCTCACCCCCCAGTACCCTCTCCTCCTTAATGACCGTCCCTTTCCTGACAACCTTAGTAAGGCCAACCGCTTTGCATCTCACCTCTCCGATGTTTTTTCCATTCCAGATGATGCCCACTTTGATTATTCCCTCTTCACTGATGTCATGGACCGTACGAATACCTCTGTTCCTCCCCTTGCTCCTAGCTTCCAGTACTTGGGCCACACATCACCATCTGAACTTAACACTCCCATCACTACACAGGACATCAGCCTCATACTCCGCACTAAACGCAACACTGTTCCCGGCCACGACTGCATTACCTACCGCCACCTCAAACACTGCCCACCTCCTTCCTTTCAATCCTTGCCGCCCTCTACAATGTCATCCTTGCCACTGGCTTCTATCCTGACCTGTGGAAAACTTCCCGTATCCTGATGTTCTCAAAACCCAACAAGCCTCCATCTGATGCCTCTTCCTATCGTCCTATCTGTCTCACATCGGTGTTCAGCAAGCTCTTGGAATCCATCCTTTCCCGGCTCATCCATCACCACCTCAGCCAAAACCACCTCCTCCCCACCACCCAATGTGGCTTTCGACCTTCCTTCTCTGCTGATGACCAACTCCTCCGCCTTACTCATCTCCTCTCCCTACAGCTTAACTCCCTTCGCGCCGCCATTTTTGTCTCCCTTGACCTCGAAAAGGCCTACGACCATGCCTGGCATCCCAGTCTCCTGTTTAAACTCCAAACATACGCCCTTCCTATTAATTACATCCGTCTGATAGCCTCCTTCCTCTCCCACCGCCAAACCTATGTTACCATCCATAATGCCACTTCCCACACCTTCTACCCCTCTGCCAGTGTGCCACAGGGCTCTGTCCTCTCCCCTCTCCTCTATCTCCTGTACACAGCAGATATGCCCCAACCCACCCACCCCTCCAGTACACCTCTTGCAATATGCTGATGACACCGCATTCCTCGCCCTCGCTCCTACCCTCCAACGGTCCCAACGCCTTCTCCAGAATCACCTTGACCTTTTTGCTGCATGATGTAATCAGTGGTTCCTGACAATCAATCCTTCCAAGACCCAGGCATTCATCATAGGTCGCACCACTCGCTCCTTCCGGTTCCTGGATTTCTCCCTTACTGTCTGCGCCCGTCCTGTCCGCCTCACCCCCACCCTCACCTACCTTGGCCTCACCACTGACCGTCACCTCACCTGGATTCCTCATCTCCACTCCATCCAATCCAAAGCCCACCACCACCTCCGACTCCTCAAACTCCTCTCTGGCCGGACATTGGGGTTGCACCCCTCTACCATCCTCCACACCTACAAATCCATAATCCGTCCCATCCTCTGCTAGGCCAGTCCTGCATGGATATCTGCCCCTCCCCTAAATTCTATAAGTCCCTCCAGATCCTTGAGCGTCATGCACTCCACCTCGCCTTTCGTATACGCCTCCCGTCCCCCACGCGGATCCTCTATGATCTCATCCATTTCCCCCCATCTGCTCCTATTCCTCGAACATATCCGCATCCTCTACACCTACGGCTGCCTTGAACCCCCTCACCCCCTGGTTGCTCCTCTCCTCTCCCATCGCCGCCCCCTACCACGTCTTCACTGTTGTATCCCCCCTACCCTCCATCTCTACACCCTACATCTTTCCCAAGGTGGCTTTCATCAACTCCCCCTCCCGGATGATGCCCTCTCTTCCTCCATTTATCCCTCCTATCAACTCTGATCCTCACTCCCCCTCCTTTTCCTGGGCTCTCTCCCCCCCCTTCCTTCCTCTTTTTTCCCCACATCCCCTCTCATTGCCCCCTTCTCTCCCCCGAGTCCTTTTGCATTTCCCTCCTCTGCCTCTTCTTATCCCCTCTCGCATCTGCCCTGCCCCTCTCCCCCCTTATGAGTCCTCTCCCTCCTTGGTTCCCCCCTTTAGTTTTCTCCTCTCCTCCCTCCTTGTTTTTTCCCCTCCTCCAGGTCCCGCCCCTATCTGCCTTTGGCTCGGGAGTGTCGTATTTGTGCCACCGTTTTTCGTGCAGTGTTTTACATTGTGTGTTTTCCAGTAAGTGTTCCGTGGTGTGTCTTTAGGGACGTGTAGCGAACAGCCATCATACTGTCGCTGGGTGTGATTTTTTTTATCTCTTGCGAACAGAAACCAGACTGTCGCCATGTTTTTTTAATTGTGTGTCTACTACGTTACTTGTCCGCTTCCAGTTTATTTTATCGACATTGCCAACCCCTTTTGCTTTCTATTTTAATTTTCCGCATTTTTCGCCATTTTACACCTTAAGTCGTCATTTTATCGCCTGTTTTTTCTTTGTTCTTCATTTTCTTACCAAATAGTCTGTAGGCTGCAGAGCAGCGTACTGAGCTGCTGCCAGCCCGCCCCCCTTCGGGGGGAATTAAAAATCAATAAAGAAAAAAAAAAACTCGCCAGGGGCGGTTGGTCAGTCGGAGTGAGGCTGGCTCAGCCCCGCGTCGTCAGTTGTTGGTCTGTCTCTCGTTCGCATTTGTGCGATAGTTAGTCTGTCTGTCGTCGGAGTGCTAGTATGTCTGTTGTTTGGATCAAACTTCAGAGCCAGAAAATGAGAGTCTTGCCATTCCGCCAGTAGCAGAACTCAGCTAGTGGTCGACCGGTCGGGGCTGAGTTCCTGCATCTGAGTCTGCGCGTTAGGCCGCCAGTCTGCTCGAGTTGCTCGGGCAACGGTCATTGGCGATTGGATCGATCCGTTGGTCGGTCGCGCACTGAGGCACAAGATGACTTGTCTGCCTTGAGCATCGGCGCATGTGAGGTCCCCACGTGAGTCCAGTGGGCCGCGCCGTATAGAAAGGGGTAGTGCCTTCGCGGTCGACACGAGAGCAATAGGAGTCAAACCACGACATCGGGCTGGCCGGTGCGAGCTGCGACGCCGTGAGACGGGAGATCGGCGCGCCTTCCTGCGTCCATTGAAGCGGCTGACAGTGGACGGTTCTGGAGAGCGTTGGGGGTGCTGCGCCAGGTCTTCGTCAGAAATCGCAGTTTATTAGAAGTTAAGTGATTGGAGATATGTTGTTCCATTTACTTGTTAAATTCTTCTTGTTTTCTCGGTGAGGTCACCAGCCGCTTTGTTTTGGGGTCGTCCCACCATTCTTCTCCGTTTGCCCTGCCGCGGGAATGTGGTTATTTATGAATTGGGTGGCCCGTTTTTCCCTTGTGGAGTAGGGGCGGGTTAGAGCAATCTGCGGTTCGGGTTGTTCAGTAATCCCCCTGTCAATCTGCCATACGTTAATAGCTGCCTCTGTTATGTTTCTCGGATTCGGCGCTAACGAACTTATTGCCTAAGGTGTAAAGGCCGAATTCCTGAAATATGTTTGTATCTTGCCTATCATCTTGAGAGGTTCAAAAAAATGGTTCAAATGGGTCTGAGAACTATGGGACTTGACATCTATGGTCATCAGTCCCCTAGAACTTAGAACTACTTAAACCTAACTAACCTAAGGACAACACACAACGCCCAGCCATCACGAGGCAGAGAAAATCCCTGACCCCGCCGGAAATCGAACCCGGGAACCCGGGCGCGGGAAGCGAGAACGCTACCGCACGATCACGAGATGTGGGCAATCATCTTGACAGGGGGTGTATGTTTAATGTGGAGCATAATTGTATATCTTATGTAAGACTGCATTTCATGGGTTTGTATTTAAATGGTCATTTTAGTATATAGAGTTGCCACCCTTCCACCATAAGAGTTTTCTTTTAAAAACAAGTTGCACTTTCGGTGGCAAATAATTTTTTTTTTTTTATGTGAGTGGTTTGCACCATTTCCATCCCTCCTACAGGGTGTATAGTTTATGAGTTTGTGTGAGTCGTTAAGATTTTTGGTTTAAGCTAATCTGGTGTGTTGCAGATTTGCACAGTGTAGTCTTTCAGTGGTTGTTGTGAACGGTTGGGACTACGGTAAGTTTCTCAGCCCGAAAGCTCATTTTGTCAAAAAAAATTGTTATTTCTGCCTCTGAATAAATTGTAACTTGATATTTAGAGGGTGCTTTCTGGTTGTAATTTTTAAATCAGTTATTTTTTTAAATAATAAAGAAAGGGTTTTTAGGAATAAAAATTCCATTTGTTGAAAGAAATTTGTTTTCATCACTTACCCACTGGCAACTACTTCCACTCTCACATAGCGTGATTAAATGTGTTAATGTTCTTGATGAATCTCTAGTAAAAAAAAGTCAATTCTTTAAGAAGAGATTTGGAAAGTAAATCCACGGTTCAGTGGCACTTTTTCCAGCTTTTATCACCGTTTCCGTTGCCGATCCTCCGAATCAGAGGTCATTATGCCTTCTTGATGTTCGTGGAAGACTTCGGAATAATGCTCCGTTGAGTCGTCAACGTGTGTAACCACCGAATACTAGGAGACCGAAGAGGCACCGAAGGCAGGGCGCCCTGCAACCGCTGTGGATGTTCCGATGCAACGTCTCTTTCCATGGTTTGCCGTGATCTACTACTGCCCATACGTTCCAGTATGTTTTCGACAGATGTCCTACTTCATCGCAAAATGGCCCGATACAGGCCATGGAGAGCACGGTCGAATTTGGAGGGAGTGGGGGTATCCACATTGGCAGCTGTAACAACCTTTCTGGGTAAGGGATCATCGCATGGGAGCTGTAACAACCTTCTCTGCGCGTACTTAGACCATGTGTGTCCATCCTTTCCACTCCCGGAGCATGTTCGTTGTTATCAGTCTTAGATGACAATCGCCCTAAAAACAGCAATATATAGGTACAACGTAACATGTTTTCGTAGTTCGATCCATATTTGTCTGACACCTTGAGGACGATATGTTTTGAAAATCGATTGTTTTTCAGCCAAAAGGGTTAGAGCCAGCCCATAACGGCGCAATGCGTCGATAACAAGTTCTTCTGGATCTTAGAACAGAAAATCAAAGACTTGAATCGCTTGCAGCCCCTGTCAACGTCAACTGCAACTCCTCCAATATTCCCATCCGAAGTACTTATTGGTGTCGGAGTAATATTTCGTCAGACGCCGCGTCGTCAGGCAGCTTGACATCTCACACATGAAAAATGTGGTAGGATCGTAAACACCGTTAAAACTGCTGCCCTGCGGAAGGCAGATATGTCCAGGTCTCTTACTCAGTTTCTTTACGAGTGCGTGCAGGTGGCTGTAGAGACCATAGCACAACATCAAGGTCATTTAAGCCCAAATGGACTAACGGATCCTCAGTTCAACGTCTATAATTGAGCCTAGATAGTTCAACATCTATAATTCACCCGAGATAGTTGCAATTACGTATCTTTGAGCGTGTCCTGTAATAAGGACCAAAGCCCCAAAAACTATACGGAAGTCAGTCGATCAGGAGTGGAGTCACTGGAAGACACATAGTATGCGGAGTAGAATGTTCTACGATAATAACCAATGCATTCGCAGTCCCGAATATGAACCACCCCCCGGTGGATAAAGGAATGACTACAATGAAAATTTGTAGCGAACCGGGATCTGAACCTTGATTTCCCTCTTTATGCTAGCGGTCGTCTTACCCGATTCGGTTATCCATGCACGACTCACAGCCAGTCGCAATTTTTTTTATGTCATCGCCTATGTGACGTACCTGTACTCGTATATCCCATTAATGTTATCCGCACACAGGGGAGATACTCATTTGTATATTTACATCACGTCTGCAGTCTCGTCAAGATACTTAAAGCATAATGCCTTTTCGACGTAAAATAGTGAGAAGATGCTATGAAGGCTTGCGGCAGGCATTCAATACAGTTCGAAATTGTCGTTTAGTGGAAAAAACACAGGCTTTTAAAATGCCGGACCAGAGTTACGACCGGAATTAGGAGTTTGTAGGAGATAGAACACAGTATGTTATACTTACCTGGACTTCGTCTGGTGAAAACACAATTTGTTGAATACCACAAAGAAGATTCATAGGATTCTTACTGTTTACGATGCATACACTTGTTAACGTGGGAAGATCCACTATGCTTTCTGCAGACAATGCTGTTTAGTGGCAGGATTATTGCAGATCCACTTCGTGCCTCAGTCTTCTCTGCCCTTTTAACAACGTATGTGAATACACGTTTCCCGCAAAGTAAATACGTGATGAAATGTACCGTTTTATAATGATCAAATGAAAATTATTGTGCCAAAGTGTCTTATTTATGACACGAAAGGATGTACGACGTGACAATTCGTATTATAAACATTTTATCGGAAAAGATTATTGGCATCTAACTATGTTATGCTAATACCGTTTCTTTGGATGCCTTCTCTTGAATTGTGATCTGTTCAGCGTGTTACAGAATTTGATTAATCCTGTGGATGTAGAGGTGTCCATGTGTGAGCATAAAAATTATTTATGTATCCTGATTTCGTAAATCTGTTTGCTGGTAAAATAATTACCATCAGTGAGCGTGAGGGACGGGAGGGTGGCAGGGTTGGGGGGGGGGGGGGGGGGGAGGGGGAGTGAGTCTGTTTCATCCATGATCCTTTATGCTGAAGGTACTGGTGCCCACAGGAAGGTCGCAACGCCCGAAGACTGTAGAGAATTGCAGGAAGACCTGCGGAGGATCGATGATTGGCGTAGAGTCTGGCAGTTGATCTTGAACATCGACAAATGTAGCATATTTCACGAGAATCGGCTGAGAGATCCATTGTTGTTCGATTTATGCTGCAAGTAAAAATAGCCGGAAACAGTAAAACCGTTAAATATGTATGAATAACCGCGAGGAGCAGCCAAAAGTAGAATGACCACCAGAAACAGTTTTAAGAAAATCAGGTGCTAAGTTGAGATTCATTGAAAGAAACTTAAGAAAATGTAATTGATCCACAAAGGAATTTGAGACTTTTAAAAAGTAGGACTAACAGAAAAGATAGAGAAGTCTCAAGGAAGAGCGGTATGTTTCGTCACGCGATCATTTAGCAAGCGCGAGATGTTGCCGAGCTGATTACCAATGCCACTGGCAGACACCACAACAGAGGTGTTCCGTATCACACAGAGGTCTCCTATTGAAATTCCGACATAGTACATTGAAGAAAATTCGGGCAACATATTACTTCCTCCAACATATGTTTTGCCGGCCTTGGTGGCCGAGCGGTTCTAGGCGCTACAATCTGGAAACGCGCGACCACTACGGTCGCAGGTTCGAATCCTGCCTCGGGCATGGATGTGTGTGATATCCTTAGGTTCGTTAGGTTTAAGTAGTTCTAAGTTCTAGGGGACTCATGACCTCAGATGTTAAGTCCCATAGGGCTCAAAGCCATTTGAACCAACATATGTTTTGCGAAACGACCACGACGAGGAATACAGAGAAATTCAAGCTCATCTGAAAACTAACCGATACTCGCTCGTCCCACATACCATTCTCGTTTGCAATTTGTAAGCGGAAAATATTTGTGGTAGCAAAGGCACCCTCCACCACACATCGTAAGATTCCTTTCTGAGTATAAATGTAGATGAACAGGAAGAAGGAAGCGCTTTGTATTTTTTTTAATAAAACTTGGGAATGTCAGTATAGCGAAGAAAATAACTCTGATGGAATAAGATTGACCCGTTTTTCAGTCCGTGCATAAAGTAAAATGTTACTTGTAAAACTTCATAAAAAACATAGCTTCTTTTTATGTGCATAAAACTGTTTCCTTTAAAGTTGTTGCTTTACTCAAGTCATACACACAATTGTGAACTGGAGGCTGATTTTAGCATTACGCTAAGCCAGTTAAAGCTCTAGGTCCTTGATTCTCTGATCTTACTTGTTTCCTTTAGGTTCATGAGAACAGACCTGTCGAATCCTCCCATCACTAGAACAAACCTCTTGCGCCCACTCGGGCTTGCGAGGACATTCCCAGTCTCCGAATTAGCAGTGCTATGTTTCCTTTCTTTAACTCTCGGCTTATTCTTGGGATTCTGATCGTTGAGAACTTGGCTTTTCTGTTGTGGTACCGCTTGACATTTGGTCTTTCTGGGTAGTGGCTACCTCACGACGATCTGGTGTCGCCAGATATCATTATCACAGCGTAATATCATCTAGTTGGTGCCTTTTATTGGTTTATGTAAAGAAGAGAAAATGAAAGTAATATTATAAGTTTACTCTTAAGTGTTGCAAGATGAAGTTCAGGAAATTGTAACTGTAGGTCAAATTGAACGTATGGAGCTTGAAGCAAAACATCGAGAAAAAATTCAGTACAACACACGGAAGGAGAGTGTCACACGAAAGATCACAAAAGCTAGTCCATTATCACCACCGAGCAAGAGAGCTGATAAAATTAAAAATACAGGCTATATTTGACGAAAGCAGAATTGAAACCGAAACGAACCTTAACACCACTTAATTAACTGGAAACGAAAAGAAGATGAAGAATAGGAATAAGAACAATTGTAACTTTACTGAGTGTAATTTCCTGCACAGAACCCACCAACATTTAATTAAAAGTGATCATACTCTGATGGGTATTTATATTTATACCAGTTTTAGAAATTAATAAAATGAACTTTAGCTCTGAGAGGCATACCTTCACTTTTAGCCTAAATGTGTTTTTCGTAAGGTAATGATTTCTGAACAATAGTCTCAATGATAAATGCAATGCTAATCGACATGCCGACATATCTTCATTATAAAAGTTGTAGAGGATATATCCTCATACAGTCAACTGGAACAATGGTATAAATAATATAGCCCCACTTCTACACTTTCTGTTGTGAAATTGTGAAGTCTTAAATCTAAATGACGGTTACTAGTTTTTACGGGGCAATCTTCGATATCAAATATGAGTCATAAAAGGATTGGACCGACGCTTCTCAGCCTACATGAATATACAATTTTGTACGTCTCCATTTATTACTACCTCAACACAAGTTTTGTTGGCAACAGTATCGCATGTTTGAAAAACTGAAAGTTTAAACAGGAAACTGATAGAACAGGAGGGTGATAATGTACGTCGTACCCGTCAAACCTCATGGAATTAAAATGGAAGCCTTAACGTCATTAATATTTGTTGTTGAGTTAGATTGTTTCTGCATATTCGGAATGGCTCATGCGTGCTCTGCTGGTCATGCTTTTATTTTCATGATACCGTCCGACACGCGCGCGCGCAGCTATAAACTGTATTTTGCAGTACAAGAGGTGAACATTGTAAATGTTTTAGTCTGTGCTCGTTTCAAAAAAAGTAATTCTAAACGTCAAACACACACTTGCGTGCTTCTACAGCATCAACTACGCACAGGTATTTCCGATATTTAAATTACTTTATTAAGTTAGTGTAGGTCACAACATTTGAGCACAGTTTCGTAGTAACATGTGTGTCCACCCAAAATCTACTGCAGCCAATATGAAGTTTCATACAAGTAAATCGGGCAACTTACTGACACCACATAAAGAACCTGCCCTGAACAAATCCATCCATTACACCGCATAAACGAAAACCCAATGGCAGGTAGTAAAAAGAACTGTTTCCTTCTGTTTCTCTTCATCGTATGAACTTCAGGATGTTCTGTTTCCACTTCTTTCCTGCCCACCTGGTTTCCTTGTCTCTCTCCAATATCGCTATTTTCACGATTTGTCACACTAATATGAGCATCACCTACGTTCGACGTCGACGTGTGATAATCACTCACAGATGACAGGTGGCGGTACTAGAAATGGAGGGGATACAAAGAGTGTCTGTGAGACGCGGGTAACAGTCCAGTCGTTGTCGTAATTCAGAAAGGGAGAGGTTTATCTGTCATTGGCTTTCGGGCCAAGGGTGGAATAACTTCCTAAGTGACTATGTTTGTAAGCTCTTTGCGTGCCCCAGTAGTAAAATAGCTCTATCCAAATCGGCTCAGGGGCAACTGTGGTGCACCACAGGCCATAGGTCACAAGGACTGAGCGACTACTGCGGAGGTGTGTACGGACGCATAGACACGCAAATGTTAAGCGACTGACCGCCCAGATGAACCAAGATGGTATCAAAAGACTCTCCTGAACGAGCGTTCACCGAACGTTGCTGCGTTTGGGTCTCCGCAGTATTCACGTGGTTCAAAAATGTGTACTGACTGTTTTCCATCGTCGATGGAGACTGGGATTTCCACGCCAGTACCACAAGCGGTCGTCCACTGATTGTCGACTGGTGGGCTTTTGAGACGAATCCTGGTTTGTGCTGCACTGGACAAATGGACGTTGGCGTGTACGGCGTGAAACGTCTGAAAGCAAATCAAATACGCTGCAACCAGGAGGGAGCGTTATGCTTCTGGGAATGTTTTCGTGTAATTCTCTGGGTGATCCCTTTATTCTGGAATGCACAGTCGATCTGTCCTTGGGGACGAAGTACCTCCCTGCATGCAGTTTGCTTTTCCCCAGCAGGATGTCCTCTTCCAGCAGAACAAAGCAACACGTCACACAGCTCGCTCTGTACTCGTGCGAGCCTACTTCGAAGAGCACCAGGATGGGTTTACCGTTTTCCCATCGGCACCAAACTCCCAGATTTAAACGAAGACGAGAATCTATGGGACCACCTGAATCGCGTAGTTCGTGTTATACTGGAGCTAAGATAGCCCCTGAGGGCCGGCAACCCATATTACACCACAGAGGACGAGGTTGTCTATATCGAAGGCGTACCAAAAGCACCAAGGTAAACACCAGCTATTTACATACAAGATGATGGAAACAGACATTCCGAGCACTACTTCCTGCATGGGGTGCTCGATCCACGGCCTGCCGGAAGTATCACTACGCCAAAACTTGATTGGCTAGAGACAGCTATTTAGGGGCTAGAACCAGCCCCAAAGTTCAGTTCCTCTGGATGCCGACTTCGTGTACTTCGACCGCTGAAGATTACGCCTTCGACTATGAATTGGACGCTTACTAGTGTGTGTGTGTGTCACCACGAACCTTTGTTGAAAATTAGAAGTGAACTTTTGTTTGCCTCAATTAGGAGACTTTTACTTGCATCGTTATTGTTACCTATCGTTTTTTGTTCAGCCATCAACCTTGTGAACGTACGTCAATAAAAGTTGTGTTTGTGAAAAATAGCGAATTGTCAGTCACAACAGTTCACAATATGGATCTTCAGCCGAGAATCATAGCGTAACTGGGCACAGCACTGGATTCAGCGTGGCTCCACATTCCTGTCTGTAACTTCCCGAAACTCGTTGACCCTCTTCCTGCACATTTCGCAATGTAAAAGGTGGTTCAGGCTGTTGACAGGTGGTCACATTAAGATACTATGTATAAACTAACCATAATTCTGAAAACGCTATGCTTTGAATAACCAACGAAATGATAGATTCTACGAGTTGGAGCGTAGAGTGTCATAAGTCTGGATATAGTAGGAAAACTAGAAAATCTGGAAAGGGAAATACAAAAAGCTAAATGTAAATGTAGCGGACGTCAATAAAGAAAAATGGATAGGACGTAACCATTACTTGTCAGACGAATAAAGAAAAATGGAAAGAAATTAACCATTACTGGTCAGACGAATACAGGATAAAATCAATAGCAACAGAGTATCTGGTAATAGGAGTACGATTCGTTATGAATAGGAAGGTAGGTCGGAAAGTCAGTTATTTTGGACAGTTCAGTGATGGGAACATTCTTACCAGAATCGATAGCAAACCAGCGATGATACAGATATACATGCCGACGTCACAAGCAGGAGATGGGTAGATTATGGCTAGTCAGAGATTCTGATATCAATTATTGGATTTAAGGCGTGTCCAGGAACAAATATAGACTCAGATAACAGCTAAGTAACGATAAGAGTATAAGGGATTCGTCCGGAAGAATCAACGTAGAAAGAAACGTGATATTGAAACATGAAATACTGAGGAATAATGATGTATATTTGAAGTTTTCTTGGACTGTAAACAAGGTGACTATGTGTGCAACAGTAGGTAGCTTATAAGAAAAGTATACAAGGAAAGTAATGTCCAAGATATCTTGGGTAACGGAAGAAGTACTTCAACTGGCTTACGAAAGAAGTCGTAGAGAAATAACTGAAAGAGTTGAAAACAAATAATTTGCCAGGTCCTGATGGAATCCTAATACAGTTTTGCAAAGAGCTTAATTATCTTGCGTTTATCGCGAATCTCTTGCCCACCGCAAAGTCTCAAGCGGCTGAAAAAAAGCGCAGGTGACTCCTGAGTGAAAGAAGACGAAACGAAAGGACCCGCAAAATTACAAACCTACATCCTTAACATCGGCTTCTGAGTTCGAATATAATAAATTTCCTTCTTTTTTTTTCTTTTTTCTGTAATCAGTCTCTGACTGGTTTTATGCGAGCCGCGACGAATTTCTTTGCCGTGTCATCCTCTTCATCTCAGAATACCACTTGCAACCAATGTCCTCAATTATCTGCTGGATGTATTCCCATCTGCGTCTTCCTCTACAGGTTTTGTCCTCTACGGCTCCCTCTAGTACGATGGAAGTCTCAACAGATGTCCTATCATCCTGTCCCTTCTCTCCTTGTCAGTGTTTTCCACATATTCCTTCCTTCTCTGATTCTGCTCAGGACCTCCTCATTCCTTACCTTATCAATCCACTTTTCTAGAGATCGAAAAGCTTGTCTCTGAATTATTTCCGTTTTACAAAGCATCGCTCTCGTAAAATTCAGATGATCTTTTCTTACATGACATCCGGCGAACTACGGATGTAGGGCAACAGGCAGGTTTCATATTTCTAGATTTCCGAAAAGCATTGGACACGGTACCGAGCTGTTAAAGGAGGCACATGTATTAGGAATAGTTTCTAAAATAAATGAATGGCTAGAAGACTTCTTAGGTAATAGACACCCGTATGTTGTCCTCGACTCCGAGTGTTCATCAGAGACAATGGTATCTCCTGTAGCGCCCCAGTGCAGTGTGATAAGGCCACTATTATTTCATATATACATAAATGTTCTGACGGATAGGGTGGACAGCAAACTGATGTTCATGATGCTGTAATGTACGAGAAGGGGTCGAAGGTGAGTAACTGTAGGATAATACAACATGACTTAGACAAAATTTCTAGTTCGTGTGATGAATAGCAGTTGGCTCTTAATGCAGAAAACTGTAAGTTCATGTATATGAGTAGGAAAAACAAATATGTGATATTCGGATACAGCATTAGCAGAGTCCTGTTTGACATAGTCACGACGTTTAAATATCTGCTCATAACATACTAAAGCGACAAAAAATGGTTCAAATGGCTCCGTGCACTATGGGACTTACCTTCTGAGGTCATCAGTCCCCTAGAACTTAGAACTACTTAAAACTAACTAAACTAAGGACATCACACACATCCATGGCCGAGGCAGGATTCGAACCTGCGACCGTAGCGGTCCCGCGGTTCCAGAATGTAGCACCTAGAACCGATCGGCCACTCCGGCCAGCTCTAAAGCCACTCGAAATGAAAGAAGGATGTGAATATTGTGCTAGGGAAGGCGAATATTCGACTTCGGCTCATTAGGAGAATTTTAGGAAAGTGTGGTTCATTTGTAAAGGAGACAGCATATAGCACGCTGGTGCTTTCTTAAGTATTGTTCGAGTGTTTGGTATCTACATCAGGTGGGATGAAAGGAAGACATCGAAGCTATTCAGAAGCGTGCTGCTAGATTTGCTTCTCGTAGGTTCTAATAACACGCAAGTGTTAACGCGATGCTTCGGAACTCAAATTATAATCCCTTGAGAGAAGGCGAGAAACAGTTTTGAGAAAATTTAGAGAACCGGCATTTGAAGCTGACTGCAGAACGATCCTACTGTTGTCAACGTACATTTCGCGAAGATAATGTACAAAATTCTGGGTCTCACAGGAGACATATAGACAGCCTACGTACCTGCAGCATGCTATGGGTAAAAAAATAAGTCCACAACTTGTCTTACAATTGAAATAAATTGTTGCAGCTCCGTCAAAAGACGTATTGAGAGTTTTCTTTCTTTATTTGTTAATGGTGACTAATTTCGGGCACCTGTGTCCATTTTCAAACCATCCGTACATGCCTAGGTAGAAAAACTGCCTCTATAGTGATGATCAAAGTGGTACTATGGCCAGCTCAGCAACACTAAATATACCACACTGGTCAGACGTTAGGAAACTCATCCTATTCGTCCTATGTGGTGTATTTACTGTTGTTCAGTCGGCCATAGTGCCGTTTTGATCATCTCTGCAGGGGCATTTCCTGTACACAGGCTACATCGCCTGCATTTATCGCACTTAACGATAAGAGTAAAAAAGGACACAGGTTTTCGAAACTATTCACCATCAAGAAATAAAGAAAGATACTTCTCAATGCTACTTATGACGGATCGAGAACTATTTATTTCAATATAGATAATCGTTTTTCCCTCGCACTATCTGCGAGTGGGATAGAAAAGGAAGCGACTTGTAGTCATACGCGGTACCCTCCTCCACGCACCGTACGGCAGCTTGCGGATTATGTATGTAGATATAGATGTAGAAGTATGCCTTATTAATGTCTTGGCTGCTTTTCCAGACGAATAATACAAGAATAATAGTTGATTTAGGACTATAACATCAAAAGGCGATTTTAACAGTGCTTGGTCTTTGCCACAGAAACCTCCCCCTTAACGTTAAATGTAAACAGTTCAAGACTGAATTGCTTTCGTGGATGAGTAAATTGCAGGACTGCAGGATGTAGGTACGGTTCTGCTTGAAGACCCTTATCGTATCAGATAAATTTTCTCAAGTAAATATACTCACATTGCTAGGATACAGTATTATGTTAGTGTCAAAATTTTCAGACAATTTATCTTCAAATAATTTTTTCTGCAACAAAATAACATTCAACTCGTACTTAAATCCACAATCATATAGATGAGTTTCATATTACTTGAATGATTATGAAATAGTTGTGTGGAATTTTTAATCTAATCGGAAACTGATATTGTAGAGTTACAGCCAATAACCTGTCATACCTTCTGCTATTAAAAAGTTTCCTGTCTCCATAGTGTAGTTACAAATAGTATGTCCTCGTTTCCTCTACACTGTTAGGTTCGTTCTCACTCAAACTAACATACTCAAGGATGACAGTTCGCGATTAAGCTTCAGAGACATTATTTCCAAAGTTATTTCTTTTTATTTAAGATTACGTGTTTTTTATAAACTGGTGATTACTTTTAGACCTAACACTCCTTCCAATGAAGATGAAAACTATCCTTTTTTAACATTCTTGCAAGTACTCAATAATAAAGGAAGTGGGGAAAAAATCCAGATACTATGGAACAAATAAAGGCCATGGAAAAAAATAATGAGACGGTAGAAAACAGTAAGAGAGAAACACAGGCAGAGAGTTGCCTCTCGTAGCACCACAGAACTGTACAAACAATTCTCTAGATAGAGTGAAGAGCACTGAGCTCCTCAAGGACTCTTGACCATCGCTGAGCCAGGTCGAGTTCTCCCGCTCGAGGTAAAAGCTTTGTCAGGAAGCAGCAGAGTTTTAAGCACCTAACGGCGGTCTCTGTTTTACCCCTACTTACAGAGAGCGTATGCCATCTGAAATAATTTTTTTAATGTTGACTTATTATTATTGATGTTCTGAAACATGTCTACTTTTGTAAATATACCGAAATTATACACAAATCAATGTGAAAACCAGTGTTTTGAATTTATTTCAATTATAGTCTTTTGCTTCATGAGACAAGGTACATTCAGCATTAGTTGACCAAATTGATTTTCTGCTACACTTAGCGCCTAAAACAACGTAAACATCATTATTTTATTCTCCTCACTATAATAAACTATCCTCCTTACGGCTCGTTTCAAGTGAAATTAAATTGGCATCTGTAGCTTACCATGAACATCACCTCTAAATACTGGCAAAAACTTTCTCCTTCGCATGGTTCTTAACAACTTTGTTTAAATCTATCCTGCATTTCATTGTTTAAATCTATCCTGCATTTAAATGCTTTCATAATTTTTGGGACTTGTCTTTCTTTAAAACCAAGAATTATTTAAATTGTGTTCATGAAATTGGGTATTTAGGTGTCCTTCCTATTGTCAATATCTGAATCACAGTTGTCAGTGACGGCTCCATTTCTGTCATTTTCTGTTACTTTCTTCGTCAGGTTGTACGTTCGTATATCTATGTTAAGTATGCTGCCCATTCCAAATAATAAACTTTTATTTCTAGTAGCCTGTGGACATCAGCAATGTGTTCTATTCCCTTACAACAGTTACAAAGTATTTAAAATTTAGAACATTGTCCTACTTTCTAACTCGTCAAATCTACTTGTATTTATTACAGTTGGTAGTTAAGTAATTACATTTTCCACATTGTAAAATGTATACCTTCACCGCCGGAATTGTCACAATTAATAAAATATTCCGGGATATTATGAGTGGTCAAAGGAATTTCACAACTTGTTCTCAAGTCCCCGAAGACGAATTCACGGAACGCAGATACTGATGGCTACTCTACGCAAGTATCGATGTATCTGTTTGTCTGTACATGGAGTGCATACGGGCCTGAAGATGGGACTATTGAGATGACGAAACTGATTGTCTGAATGAAATTACTTCTCAAACGATACGGCTTTTGGCAGTTTTCCTTAGTAAACTGAAAATTGTCGACAAATTCGGCTGAGAACAAGTGAATGACAACTGAGACTTGACACAACAGCAGTATTTACAACGTATTTTAATACATTTGAAAAGTGTTATTTGCAAACGAATTTGTGCAAAATGTTGTTGTTGTTGTGGTCTTCAGTCCTGAGACTGGTTTGATGCAGCTCTCCATGCTACTCTATCTTGTGCAAGCTTCTTCATCTCCCAGTACCTACTGCAAGCTAAATCCTTCTGAATCTGCTTAGTGTAGTCATCTCTTGGTCTCCCTCTATGATTTTTACCTTCCATGCTGCCCTCCAATACTAAACTGGTGATCCCTTGGTGCCTCAGAACATGTCCTACCAACCGATCCCTTCTTCTGGTCAAATTGTGCCACAACCTTCTCTTCTCCGCAATCCTGTGCAAAATATGTGTCATGTTTTGTATACTTCTCACTCACGGGAACACACATGAAAAAAGGATTTGTGAAAGATAAATGTAAGTAATCGCAAATATAGTCTTGAAACAGACAAGTATCATAACAAAATTACTGCCAGATATAACATTTTGTGTTCATTCGCCAACCAAATTGCAGATGATAACCAATCAGAACCGCATAATGTGTGGAGGATCCTGAATAACCACATAACAGAAAATTAAGATAATGACAACAAGAAACAAAATCTGTTTTAGACCCTATTTTCTTTGAATAGTAATCAAAAAAACATGTGCAACTTTACAGATTTCAAGAAAAACAAATTAACTGTCAATGACACAATGGTGCTACAAAAATTTTTCTAGAAACATAAACAATACAAGAGCAGCACACCAAAATCATGAATATTACCCTGTTGTATTAAATCCCTTACAGAGGAAATTAGCCTAAAATGGTTCAAATGGCTCTGAGCACTATGGGACTTAACATCTATGGTCATCTGTCCCCTAGAACTTAGAACTACTTAAACCTAACTAACCTAAGGACATCACACAACACCCAGTAATCACGAGGCAGAGAAAATCCCTGACCCCGCCGGGATTCGAACCCGGGAACACGGGCGTGGGAAGAGAGAACGATACCGCACGACCACGAGCTGCGGACAAAAAGAGCCTAAATTTGAAGATAGATTAAGAAAATTTCCGTTGAATGCTGTAGTTTACTTAGTGCAACAGTATTATATTCTTTCCTGTGAAGTGAACAAAATTATCTTTTAGAGTACGTGTAGACATCGCTATATGGCGTGGAACCACATTTATACTCTAATTAAATTAATAGCATGTAAAATCACTAATTCTATGTCATTACGGAAGCACTGTATTGTGAAATGTGGAAAATGTCACAAGTAGTAATACATACATTACGACCAAGAGGTTCTAGGTGCTTCAGTCCGGAACCCCGCTGCTGCTACCGTCGTAGGTTCGAATCCTGCCTCGGACATGGATGTGTGTTATGTCCTTAGGTTAGCTAGGTGTAAGTAGTTTTAAGTGTAGGGGACTGACGACCTCAGATGTTAAGTCCCATAGTTCGTAGAGCCATTTGAACCATTACGGGCTACTATGCCGTCATCTAAGGGATTTCACTTCTGAAACCTACGTTTCGTCCACGTCTGCGAAGGACAGTTTCAACGGGGATTGTAGCATTCTTGAATGTTCCATTCACACCCTGGTTCGCCGCTGAGTACAGCAAAATTCCGCTTCCGCTAGCTTCGGCGCAGTGGCGTGACGCCACATGTTTTGAATACGTGAGCGCAACTGGCCGTTGTCGACTGCCGTCGTCCGCTGTTACTATCATCCAATGGTGGGAGAATGGTACACATCTTCTTCAGCATCTGAATCCAAATTTCATTCAGTTACAAGCATTTTCCACTACAATTTCTTTCGTTGCGTTTAGTTCCTGCGTGATGTTCAGCTTGCTTAAGGGCTTTTTGTTTAACAGTGGGACATGAGTCTGGAGCTAGACTGCTTGTGTGTTAATGTGTTGTTTGTTTGATTGTGAATGGCGGAGCCTGTGGTTGTCACTTTCCTGTCTGTTGTACAGTAATAAGTTTTGTTTATTGTTTTTAAGGTATGAACAGGAAAATTTAGTGTGTTGTGTGTTTCTTTTTTTTATGTGAAGCGAATGTTTGGCGGAAAGCTGTTAATTTCATTGCGTAGTTGTTTTATGTGTGCATATGGTTCATCTACCACGCATTGTATGTTTTCATAATGATACCAGTACCTAACTCTCTACTGTTTTTTTTATTTACTATCTGTTTGAAGATCCTGTCCTCCTATGTTGTCCATAAATATGTTGGCTAAATGACTGCTAGTCGATGATTTCATTGGCATTCCTGCGTGTTCAACAAAAATTAATTTCTTGTCCTTATGGTCCTGAGTGTTGTAGCTATGTCGTCATTTTCCTTGCATTACGTTTAGTGTGTCCGGTGTGTTGCGTTGTTGTTTGAGGCTTTGTGTGATGATTTAATTGTTTTATCTACTGAAATGCAAGTGTATATTGATGTGACATCAAACCTTATAAGGCTTGCTACGTCGAGTACGTCTATGTTCTTGGTTCTGTCTATTAATTTCTTTCAATTTCTCAGGTTGCTGTTGTTTTCCAAAACATGTTTTCATTACTAATGTGTGTCTGAGTGATGGGCTGTGTGATAGGATGAAGCATTTCTGAAGGTAGTGACTGCCCATCATCATCATCATCATTTAAGACTGATTATGCCTTTCAGCTTTCAGTCTGGAGCATAGCCCCCTTATAAAATTCCTCCACGATCCCCTATTCAGTGCTAACATTGGTGCCTCTTCTGATGTTAAACCTATTACTTCGAAATCATTCTTAACCGAATCCAGGTACCTTCTCCTTGGTCTGCCCCAACTCCTCCTACCCTCTACTGCTGAACCCATGAGTCTCTTGGGTAACCTTGCTTCTCCCATACGTGTAAAATGGCCGCCCCACCTAAGCCTGTTCGCCCTGACTGCTACATCTATAGAGTTCATTCCCAGTTTTTCTTTGATTTCCTCGTTGTGGACACCCTCCCGCCTTTGTTCCCATCTACTAGTACCTGTAATCATCCTAGCTACTTTCATATCCGTAACCTCAACCTTGTTGATAAGGTAACCTGAATCCACCCAGCTTTCGCTTCCATACAACAAAGTTGGTCGAAAGATTGAACGGTGCACAGATAACTTAGTCTTGGTACTGACTTGCAGAAGAGAGTAGATCGTAGCTGAGCGCTCACTGCATTAGCTTTGCTACACCTCGCTTCCAGTTCTTTCACTATGTTGCCATCCTGTGAGAATATGCATCCTAAGTATTTGAAACCGTCCACCTGTTCTAACTTTGTTCCTCCTATTTGACACTCAATCCGTTTATATTTCTTTCCCACTGACATTACTTTCGTTTTGGAGATGCTAATCTTCATACCATAGTCCTTACATTTCTGATCAAGCTTTGAAACATTACTTTGCAAACTTTCAATCGAATATGCCATCACAACTAAGTCATCCGCATATGCAAGACTGCTTATTTTGTGTTCACATATCTTAATCTCACCCAGCCAGTCTATTGTTTTCAGCATATGATCCATTAATAATATGAACAACAGTGGACACAGGTTGTAGACTTGTCTTACCCCTGAAACTACTCTGAACCATGAACTCATTTTATCGTCAACTCTAACTGCTGCCTGACTGTCCATGTAAAGACATTTAATTGCTTGCAAAATTTTGCCTCCTATTCCATAGTCTCGTAGAACAGACAATAACTTCCTCCTAGGAACCCGATCATATGCCTTTTCTAGATCTATAAAGCATAGATACAGATCCCTGTTCCACTCATAACACTTCTCCATTATTTGCCATAAGCTAAAGATCTGGTCCTGACAACCTCTAAGAGGCCTAAACCCACACTGATTTTCATCCAATTGGTCGTCAACTAATACTCGCACTTTTCTTTCAGCAATACCTGAGAAGATTTTACCCACAACGCTGATTAAAGAGACCTCTGTAGTTGTTACAATCTTTCCTGTTTCCATGTTTGAAGATTGGTGTTATTACTGCTTTTGTCTAGTCTGATGGAATCTGTCCCGACTCCCAGGCCATTTTAATTATCCTGTGTAGCCATTTAAGACCTTACATTCCACTGTATTTGATGAGTTCCGACTTAATTTCATCCACCCCAGCTGTTTTATTGCACTGCAATCTATTGACCATTTTCTCCACTTCCTCAAATGTGATCCTATTTCCATCATCATTCCCATCCCATTCTACCTCGAAATCTGAAACATTACTGATCGTATTTTCACCTACATTGAGCAACTCCTCAAAATATTCCCTCCATCTGCCCAAGGCATCCACAGGATTCACCAGCAGTTTTTTCTGTCCAAAATACTTGTCATTTCCTTCTTACCTCCCTTTCGAAGACTGCTAATTACACTCCAGAATGTTTTTCCAGTAGCTTCACCCATAGTCTCCAACCTGTTTCTAAAGTCTTCCCAAGATTTCTTCTTGGATGCTGCAATTATCTGTTTGGCTTTGTTACTTTCTTCAATATAACTTTCTCTGTCTACCTGAGTTAGTTAGGTTTAAGTAGTTCTAAGTTCTAGGGGACTAATGACCACAGCAGTTGAGTCCCATAGTGCTCAGAGCGATTTGAACCATTTTTTTGTCTACCTGAGTTCTAGTATGTAGCCATTTTTGATACGCCTTCTTTTTCCTTTTACAGGCTGCCTTGACTGTGTCATTCCACCAAGCTGTTTGCTTCATCCTACTTTTACACACTACTGTTCCAAGACATTCTTTAGCCACTTCTAGTACTGTGTCCCTGTACCTTGTCCATTCATTTTCCAATGACTGTAATTGACTACATTCAACTAACTGGTACTTTTCTGAGATCGTTGTTATGTACTTGTGCCTGATTTCCTTATCCTGAAGTTTCTCCACTCATATCCTCTTACATATGGACCTGACCTCCTGCACTTTCGGCCTCACAATCCCAATTCCACTGCAGATTAAATAATGATCAGTGTCATCAGAGAATCCCCTGAATACACGTGTGTCCCTCACAGCCTTCCTGAATTCCTGATCTGTTATTATATAGTCAATGTCAGATCTGGTTCCCCTGCCTTCCCAAGTATACCGGTGAATGTTCTTATGTTTAAAAGAGGAGTTTATGATTACTAAGCCCATACTGGCACAGAAATCGAAGAGTTGTTTCCCGTTTCTGTTGGCCTCAATATCCTCTACAAATTTACCCATAACCTTTTCCTACCCTTCTGTTCGATTTCCAGTCCTGGCGTTAAAATCACCCATGAGCAGAACACTGTCCTTGTCCTTTACTCTAACAACTACATCACTGAGTGCCTCATAAAAAACTATCCCTCTTATCTTGATCTGTCCCTTCACAATGCGAATATACTGACACAATCCTAATTTTCTTGCTAGACACTGTCAAATCTATACACATCAGTCGTTCGTTTACATACCTTATTGCAACTACGCTGGGTTCCATTTCTTTCCTGATGTAAAGCCCTTCACCCCATTGGGCTATTCCTGCTTTGACAGGTATACCTTGTATTCTCCCACTTCCTCTTCTTTCTCACCCCTTACCCGAATGTCACTAACAGGTAAAACGTCCAGCCCCATCTTACTTGCAGCCCCTTCCAGCTCTACCTTCTTCCCAGAGTAGCCCCCATTGATACTAATAGCTCCCCACATCATTACAATTTGTCTGCGAAGTCGTATCTTAGGAATCCCTGGTTTGTCAGTTAGAGGTGGGACGCTGTCACCTCCAAAGGTCCAAGGCATTTTGCTCTGATTGTTGCCAGCATCATATTTAAAGTACCAGGGAAGCAGGTTGCTAGCCTTACTTGCCCCGAGTCCCATTGAGTTTTACCCCTAACGGTTGAGGGACTAACCGGTGGATTTGGTAGTCTTTGCCGTATGAGCACAAAGGTGACCACGACTCAGAATATGTCCGAGATGCCCAGCCTTATACCAAAGTAACTGGTATCCCGACTGTCGGGACCACTTACTTGGCCACTCATACGTTGCCCGTGGTTCATGAACTAGGACATGACTACTGGAATCCACACCATGAACCACTGCCCATCATGATAAATTTTGTTTGCGCCCTTTCGGCAGGCAAATTTGAGTGAGTACCTTACGATATTAATGTGTCATTCATTTTTTCTATCCTTTTGTGAATGTATGTTTAATGCTTTCCAGTGGTTTCTGGATGTTTATCTGCTAACTTATTGCTGTACCACTGCTAAATTCCTTGATGTAGTTGCCCTGAAGAAAATTTAGTTTCAGCATGGCATTGTCTTATATTGTTTTAGCTTCTTGGATGTGATTACAACAGGTGTTCTGTTATAGGAGTTATGATGGATCGGTTATTATTTCTGATTATTTGTGTTGTTTCTAGAGCTACCAATTCTCTTCTTAAGCTTGCATTAAAGTTTGTGGTGCTGAGTCATTCATTTTCCTTTATAAAGTGTTCTGATTTTATCATGATGTCCTCTATTGTTTTGGGTGGTATGTGAGTGTTAATGTCGTGTTTTCGTCATTTTTAAGTAATTACTCGTCTTGTTTCGTGAGATTTATACCAGCAGACTGATGATGCACTCAAGGAAATTACCCTTTTGGCTCTGATGATCGTTTGCAGTCGGTGTACTTGGGCTGTTTAAGAGTATCTTGTGTTTCTAAATTGTTCTGAATTTTCTTGCATAAATTTTTGTGCGTGTGCATTTCCTCTTTCTGTTATTTCCCAAAGTGAGCTGATATTGCAAATTTAACACCCATTTCAGGATCTATTTTGCAGAGTTCAATTTTGAGCAACCTTTTTAGCATACGGGTAGATAAAGTTAAGGAAATCTGCTACCTAGGCAGCTAAATAACCAATAACGGACGGAGCAAGGAAGACATCAAAAGCAGACTAGCACTGGCAAAAAGGTCATTCCTGTTCAGGAGAAGTCTACTAGTATCAAACATAGGCTTTATCCTGAGAAAGAAATTTCTGAGAAATATCAAACGTAGGCCTTAATTTGAAGAAGAAATTTCTGAGAATGTTTGTCTGGAGTACAGCATTATATGGCACTAAAACATGGACTGTGGGAAAACCGGAACGGGTAAGAATCGAACTATTTGCGATGTGGTGCTACAGTCTAATGTTGGAAATTAGGTGGACTATAAGATAATGAATTAAGAGGTTCTCCGCAGAAGCTGAGAGGAGAGGAATATGTGGAAAATACTGACAAGGAGAAAGGACAGGATGATAGGACATCTGTTAAGACATTAGGAAATGACTTCCATGGCACTAGAAGGAGCTGTAGAGGGCAAAAACTGTAGAGGAAGACAGAGATTGGAATACATCCAGCAAATAATTGAGGACGCAGATTACAAGTGCTACTCTGAAGTGAAGAGGTTACCACAGGAGAGCAATTCGTGGCGGGCCGCATCAGACCAGTCAGAAGACTGACAACCCAAAAAAAAAACTATGATAAAAATTCGTTTCTTCTCCGCGTTTACATCGATGTATATATGCGTGGGTTTGGGTGGGCAAGCATCAAGGTGTCTTCATTGTTGTAGTTTACGAGTATCTTCTCCCCACGTCTTATTCAAACATATTTTGAGTTCGTTTGACCGATACGTGGAGGTTTATGGCAAATCAATCTTCATATATTATTTCTTCATCTTAAATCTGCATATTAAAGTCTCAACAGAACTATACTGCGTGGATAGACGTAGTATGAATAGCTTCTAAGGGTGTTACAGGGTAAGTTGTGCTGATAAATAATTGCCAAGAAAAAAATCGATACGTTATGCCGGTTCCGAGTTAGTGTGGAAGTTGAACCATTCAGGCAAATTCAAGCGGCTCACCAGAGACGACGTCGCCGAACGTGTTCTTCGAACAAGGGACTATGATAACAACTGACACTAATTGTATCCGGTAGGCCGCTTGAATCTGTGCGCGCAAGAGCCCGATTGACTAACTTCCATGCTTATTGACTCGGAAACGACGTAAAGTATCCAGTTTTTTCTTAACAATTATTTCTCAGCTCAACCTACCCTGTAGCAGCCTTACAAGCTTTTCAGATTGTTTACGGTCATCCTGTTACATCCAAACGTTGATCTGAATGAGATGTGAATAGTACACGATTTTGCTTTGCTCAATAACTTGCCGTTGACAACAGTGCCCAATTCCATCTTAAATAAGAAGCCTAAATTGTCTGCCATTACGACTGCTCCTCTCTTTTTGGTTCTCATAGAACAATCGTCCAGTTCTCGAATTATGTTTGTCAGCTATGAGCCTGACTGGACAGGATAGACATCGATAGCAGAGCAGCACGTTTCGTCACGGGTTCATTTTATAAGACCAAGATAAAGGAAATGTCAATCAATTTCCTGTGACAGACGATCAAAGAGACGTATTATGTCCATTGAAATGCAGTTCGCGAAATGAGCATGAAAGAAATCGTATGGAGAACTACATCCGTTCTTAGTGCGCCTCATTCGCGAATAGAAGATTTTCATTCAGCGTCACATTTTAAGGTGACGTACAGAGCTTAGATTTAGATGGATTGCTTCAAGAAGTACAAGTGTTGGATTTAGCGATATACCTAAAAGCAACACACGTGTGCAGTTACCAAGGCCATTGAAAGAAAATCGCAATTCAAGAGGTAGTTTTGCGGCATAAACGAAAGTTGGTAGGCGTGTTTGTACATCTGAAAGATGATGTCTGTTCAAATCTCACCCCAGTCGCATAAGACTGGCACTAATCGCACGGTCGTGAGCGGTAGCTATCCCTTAGACTGGACGTGGTGAATTGATGTTATTCATGAGTGCCTTGAAGGTGACAAATACGCCTCACTGAGATTGAAAGAGGTCGAGCAATACGGCTTTTGCGATTTTGGAGAAAGACTTGGCAGGAATGTATTCACTGTACATGACTGCTGACAGCAGACGTCTCCAGACTGTATGGTCGCAAGAAGACCGGGATCTGAACGGTCTCGTGGCACTACCGAGAGGTAAGACCATAGTGTTCGGCATATGGCTCTACCGCATCGTAATGAATCAGCAGCAGCAATTTTAGTATCAGTTGGTACCAACGTGAGAAAACTGTTAGAAAACGGTTTTTCAAGGAAAGCTCCGAGCCAGACACCTTCTAGCGTACATTACGCAAACCCCAAACCATCTGTGATGTTAAACGAGAGCTCATAGGAGGGCAGGTGGAGGGCTTTTGTGTTTTCTGGTAAAACTGGTCCTGTATCGGTCCCAGTGATGGCCCTGTGTTGGTTAAAACGAGACCAGTTGACGGCCTACAAAGAACTTGTCTGTGTGCTAAACACACAATACCTATACCCGGAGTCATGGTCTGAGATGCAATTTTGCATGCCAGCAGTAGCAGTCTTCTGGTTATCCCACGCACCCTGACTGTAAAATTATACGTCGATAGTGGTTCGACCCTTTACATTGTCATTCATGTACAGTCTTCCAGGGTGTGTTTTCGAACAGTATAACGCACAGCCACATACAGCTGCTGTAATCCAAGATGCTGTACGGAGTGTCGACATGTTGCGCTGGCCTGCTTTATAACCAAAACTGACTCAAATGGAACAGATATGGTACATGATCGGACGGCAAATCCATCGTCATCCACAAACAACATTATTGGCCCCAGTATTGACAGACCCTTTGCAATAGGAATGGAGCTCCATCCCAAAAACTGACATCCACACATGTACTAGACAATGAATGCACGTTTGCGTGCTTGTATTCTACATTCTGACGGTTACAGCAGTTAATAATAACAACGTTGAAACTTCTTGGTGTATATGCGTCGTTCTGGCGAAACACAACTAGCTCTTTATACTTATGAAGTAATGAGTACTATCCACAGGAAATGTCAAATTGATTCCATATTTTCAGATTTCCAGCAGGGATTCGATACCGCTCCTCACAAGCGTCTTCTAACCAGACTGCGTGCCTGTGGAATATCGCTTCAGCTGTGCGACTGGATTGGTCATTTTCTGTCACAAAGGTCACAGTTCGTTGTAACAGACGGAAAGTCATCGAGTAAAATAGAAGTAATATCCGGCGTGCCTCATGGAAGTGTTATAGGCTTTCTATTGTTCCTGATCTATATTAACAATATAGGAGACACTCTTAGCAGCCGTCTTACATTGTTTGCACATGATGCTGTCATTTACCGTCTTGTAAAGTCATCAGATGACCAAATGAATTGCAGAATGACTTAGATAAGATATCTGCATGGTGCGAAAGTGCCAATTGACCCTGAATAAAGAAAATTGTGAAGTTATTCACGTGAGTACTAAAAGAAAACCACCAAATTTCGATTGCGCGTTAACTCACACAAATCTGAAGGCTGTAAATTCAACTAAATACTTAGGAGCTACAATTTCAAATAACCTAAATTGGAACGATCACATAGATAACCTTGTGGGTAGAGCAAATCAAAGACTGCGATTCATTGGAAGAACACTTAGAAAGTGCGACAGGTCTGCTAAAGAGACTGCTTACACCACGCTTGTCCGCCCCATTCTGGTCTACTGTTGTGCGGGGAGGGATCTGCATCAGGTGGGACTGACGGATGACACCGAAAAAGTACAAAGAAGAGCAGCTCGTTTTGTATGATCGCGGAATAGAGGAGATAATGCCACAGACATGATACGTGGATGGAATGGCAATCATTAAAACAAACGCGTTTTTCGTTGCGTCGTGCGTCGGGATCTCCTCATGAAATTGCAATCACTAGTTTTCTCCTCCGATTGCGAAAACATTCTGTTTGGCACCCACCTACATAGGGAGAAATGATCATCACAATAAAATAAGAGAAACCATGGTTCGCACAGAAAATTTTAAGTGCTCGTTTTCCTTGCGCGCCTTTCGAAAGTGGAATGGTAGAGAGACAGCTGGTAGGTGGTTCATTGAACTCACTGCCAGCCAGTTTATTGTGAATGGCAGAGAAATCATGTAGATGCACTGAAATAATTGCGTAGGTGAAACGTTTGTGTGTCTGCTGCTAAATGCAACTGAGTCTACTGTCTCGTTACATATTTTTATCATTTCAGCACTGACCTACGGAATTTTCTCTGACAAAGACAACTCAAACTTAACCTATTCATTTATTACCCACAATATACAACCCCAATGCAATCTGACTGGTCTGTAATGACAACATGACTTCAAATAATGAACTCAAACGAATGGCCCTGAATTAGAAGAAATCTTGACAATAACCCATACATTTCATAAGTCACTTACCTCACAGAAAATCTTCATAACACGAACGACAGCAATTACAGCAAGCAGCAACTGCATCCTGCTAAATAAAAAGATTCTAAGCACTGTAGGCTCTAACTACTAGTAGGCATATGAATATCAAAAGAAAGATTTCGTTGAAGAGCAAACAATGTATTTAGCAGATTTTACCTTGATCATGTGACATCCAGTTCCAAAAATTATATGATAGTCAATAATTCCGCTACCCGAACATTAGAAAATACAACAATCCTCATTTTATAATGCATGTCCTACCAACACTGAATCCTCACGTCCAAACCGTTCGCTCGCTAACTGCTAATCGCAAGTCCGTCCAACCACAAAGTCTCTTACCGAGGCACAGAGCGCTTTCAGTGATATTAATACAGTCTATAGCGCTGTCAACATACGAACAAGTACTTACGTAGCCTCCTGCTCTCCTCCAAAAATTTTAGAAAGTGTTTTGGGCAGTGGTGAGGACTAAGTTGTTAAAATTTTTATATTAACAATATCAAATAGAGCAGATGCACATGAAGGTTGAGTAACATGCTGCTGGTCCATAAAGTAAAAATTCTCACAATCCTAATAACTCATCACAAGAGAATTCTACCCCAGTTTTATGCACAAAGGCTGAGCAGTACATGAAAATGCACAAGTAAGCAGTGCACAACCATGCAGTCTTGAAGCAGTGTTGTCCTCCCCAGGGAAACACAGTGCTGATTCTTCACAAGATGTTTTGAAATGGTATCTTAAGATTGGTAATCGGCCACAACAGTACACACCCACAGCAGTATCAGTCGAATCCTGAAGAACATTGGTAGAATTGGTGGGTCATGACAGAGCAGACCGACTGTAGTCTTAGTAGAGATTATTATAGTGGGCCACCAAAGGTGCACACCCATTGTAGTCCTTGTAGAGATGGTCAGCAGCCGTCATTGCTGGTGCACAATCACAACTGAAGAGCCTTGAGGATAATATAGCAAGTCCATGAGCCACCACTGTGTTATCAGTACTGATGCATATTACAAGTCCCTGAGCCATCACTTGTGTACTCACAGTAGTTTTTCTGTTTTTGTTTTGTTTTGAAATATTCTTATAACCAGCAATGCTGTTAACCAGTCCCTTTGGTAACTTGTGGTAAGGTCTTATGGGACCAAACTGCTGAGGTCATCGATCCCTAAGCTTATGCACTACTTAATCTAACTTAAACTAACTTACACTAAGGACAACACACACACACACACACACACACACACACACACACACACACACACACACACACACTCATGCCCGGGGAAGGACTCGAACCTCCGACGGAGGAAGCCTCTCGGACCGTGACAAGGCGCCCTAGACCGGGCGGCTACACCGCATGGCACCAGTCCCTTGCTGAATTATCAACACACGTGCAAGCACTAACACAGTCATATAATCTCTGAGATTTGATACATGTAGTATGACCAACAGACAAATGTGTGCAGTAAAAAGAATTCCTACTATTTACTTAACTTTGAGAACTGTTGTCTATAGAACTACTATTTTACAGCATAAGAATATAAATGCAAAGAAAACATTATTATGGTAAAGAACATGATAATACAAACAACATTTGTAGTAATACAGACTTTATAAAAAGAATAGAAATAAGCATATACATGAGTATTACAGGAACTGTGACATAAGTAAATAAAAGAAAAATGAAAATATCAGCAGAAGCAATTTGACGCATGAATATTAAAAGAGAACATAAAAGAATAAAAGAACATGGTTCAAAACAGATTAGGTATGAGGATAACTTTATTCCTCATCATAGTGAATGCACCTAGCATTAGAAGGAAAAAAATTGTACCAAATTTATCTTATCAAGTAAACACAAAGAGATAGGAAGAACCCAAAGACTCCAGAGTACACACGAACATATCGGAATAACACAAAAGGCAAGGACAGGATCTGTTTTCAAGTGTAAATGTGTCAAAGTGTAAGTGTAACATTTGATACTGCAGTACTCTGTTTCGTTTTCCTCTTTTCATTAGTATGCCTCATACTCATACCTCCTTTACTTTCAACCAAATCTACTTCATTTCCAACCAAAACTTCGTTTAATTCTCTCAGACCCCTCTTCAAGATTTGTTTCTACAAAAATCCTACGTAAGCCTGCTATCTCTATCTATACTTCCAACCAGTGCTTATACTTCCATATTTTTCTTACCGCATCATTCGTTTCCAATAAAAACCTACCTAAACCTGTTGCCACTACAACCTACTTATATCTTTTCATTTCGTCTTTTTTTTAAAAAAAAATCTTCCTCATTATACAATACTCTTTGGCCAGAGCTTTTCATTATAGCTTCTCAATGCATTTCTTCCCAACTCATCACAATTCATTTTCTTATATAGCATACCTCCTCTTAAGCTAACTTAAATCTACTTAGTTCTGATACATAAACTAGAGAACGAAGCAATGAAGCAGCACAAAAAAATTAACACGAATGATAAAAATTCATATTGGCAAAGCAAGGAGCAGCATATCTAAATTAACAAAGCGAATACAAAATACAACTAAAATAAAGCAATATGCAGCAAACCAGAAAATAAATAAGTGGTAAAACTGGCTTTGCACAGTAATACAAAGTACAATTTCAGTAGGGCACTGCCAGAGAAATTTCAGCACGAAATGCAATAACTTATATCTAAACATGACAAAACACAAGCAGAAAAAAAATTACAGTAAAGACAGCGATGCATATTAGGGAAATATATGTGTAAGTTTACAATAGCATGTGCATCTGTGATCATGAAAACCATGCAAAGTGCCAGCACAAGGAACAAGATCTATACTATCTCCTATGTTTAATGCAACGATTCTTTGTCACATCTTAACAGTAAAGTGGTGCATCACAACAACATCTCCTATGTTAAATGCAACGATTCTATGTCACATCTTAACACTAAAGTGGTGCATCACAACAACTTATTCTACCTCCCAAAAAAACTAAGTTCTTGAAAAGAAAATTATGTATGCAGTTCCTGTTACTAGTCCCTTCTATTGTGCTTTCCTTTCCAAGTGCTCTTCTTTCTAGATCATAAAACTATTATTTAATGAATCTGTTGACAGAAAGTGTTCACATTAGCATATGCATTAAATATTATTTTACAAACCCAATGCTGCAGCGCAGCCAGAAAGCAGACATCAAAATAAGCAAATATGTACAAAGCAGAGCATAAAAATATAATTCAGTAGCCTTGTGGCATTTCATAAGTCAGAAGAAATTCTCTCAAATCTCATAGAGATACACTTTTCATAATCAAGTGTGTATGCATAAGAATATTTTTATCAATTCATAAGCAGTAAGCAGCACAAAGTACAAACTGCAAAGTTTAATCATATGTTTCCAATTAATAGTGTATGTCGTGTTTGTGGCGTGGTCTGCAAAGATATGTCAATAGCGAGGTCGACGGTTATTCTTTTGTACAGCTGTGCGAGTGCTTGCTGGAGTGCTTCAAAGTGGCTGAAGCGGCACCAGTAAAGATGGAAGTCCACTCAACAATGGGTGTATTTCAAGACAGCTAGCATGCAGCCGAGCGAAGTAGAGCATTACATCGAGGTCACATACAAAATACATCACACAAAGCTTTCATGATATCACAATGGTTCCTAAAGTAAATGCCGGCCGCGTGTGGCTGTGCGGTTCTAGGCGCAGCAGTCCAGAACCGCGGGACTGCTACGTCGGAGGTTCGAATCCTGCCTCGGGCATGGATGTGTGTGATGTCCTTAGGTTAGTTAGGTTTAAGTAGTTCTAAGTTCTAGGGGACTGATGACCTAAGATGTTAAGTCCCATAGTGCTCAGAGCCATTTTGAACCTAAAGTAAATCTGAAAAGTTCACAAAATGCAAAGTACAGTTTTCTAAATGCGAAGTAATTCCACTGTGTAATTACCTAGACATATGTCAGAGACGTACTAAAAGGTTTTATTTCTGTCCGTCAAATGCCCAGGCAGCTGTGGAATTCTGTGAGGGAGAATATGGTACCGATATATAAAACAGTATAAGCAAATACCATATTAGCTAGGGCTCCTTGCGCATGCCACACGCGTGGAACACCAAGTAGGTGCACCCTCTTGAGGGAAAATGTAATTATACCTCAGATGTCGCAGATTAAAACTGCGGAATGAAATGTATCACCAAAAATCTTTTGTGTGTCATTGTAGTCCAAAAATATTTCTACAAATGTTCCAAGTACAAAAATTAATCACTCAAATACCTGTCATGTAGCGCTAAACGATGCTTCTTGTTGTAAGAAAATTTCTGTCATTCCTTAGCGATAAAAATGCGCCAAGTGTTGTAGTTATCGACATCCATATGGAAAATTCTCCAAAAATCCATGTACTTACCTTGTCATATACAAAAGTAAAGTGTTATGCGTATAAACGTATAAATATCGTAGTTATTACGTTCAATGTCGTGACCTTGAGAAGACAGTACTGTAACGTATTGATGTGAGACTGTGCCAACATAAAACAGATACAGCGTAAAAGCAATAATGAAAATTGTATCACTCTTTAGTAACGTCTTAATATAATAGTGTATCGTGCATCTGAAATGACCTTGGCAACGTGTCCAACACATGTAACAAATTTTTAACAAAGGCGCTAGATACAGACCGTCCAGTGGCTTTGTGTAACGGTGTGAAAGAAACAAATTTTCAAGTAAATTCAACAGCGACGAAGACGTACGAAAATCCATTCAGTGTTTTGGCAAGGGGTCCCAGAAGATCAACGGCTGCTAATTCTTTTAATGTAGTAGGAAAAATAGGAAACAATGGAGCACGATGTGAGATGGAAGATGGTTTAGCCTTCTGGCAAAGTAAACAAATAGACAATACTTTCCTAATTCTCTTTTCCATGTTGTTAAAATAACAAGTCCCCGAAGGGGATAACATTTTCGTAGACCAAACTGTGCGTAGCTGAAATAAATGTACTAGATGAGCTTATTGACAAAATCGTCAGGAATACAACATACCCACAGCTTGTCATCAACAATGCAACGTTTGGAGAGTATGTTATTACTAACCAGATAATAATGACGAATCCGTGTGTGTGTCTTCTCATGCCATTTACTTTCAATATCTTTCCAAACCGGATCCTTGCCTTGCTCATGAGCAATGTCCTTTAAAGATGCAGAGATGAAGTTTTCAGAAGCTACTTTTTGAATGTAAAGAATACTGAAATTTTTCTCAAGGTTAGCTTCTATGTTGCTTTTCTCAAGGCCAGCCGGTGCACGTGACAGTGCGTCCGCAACGATGTTTTCCTTACAAGGAATGTAGATTATTGTGAAGCGGAATTCTTGCAGAAACTGTGCCCAACTTTTCAACCTGTCATGGTTTAATTTTGATGACATTATAAATTGTAATACTCGATGATCACTATAAACTTTTACATGTTTGCCAGAAAGAAAGAAACGAAATTTGTCAAATGCCCAAACGATAGCTAAAGCTTCTTAAACAGTGACGGACTAATTTTTCTCAGATTATGTTAGCACTCGGCTAGCAAAAGCGATAGTTTTCTGAACAGTAATGTCATTTTCTATGGCTTCTTGATATAAATGGGCACCAAGACCAACTTTAGAAGAATCTGTACTAAGACAGAAGTCTTGTGACAGATCTCGGTGAGCTAAGATTGGTGCGTTCAGAAGCGTCAGGGATTTTCTCTGCTTCGAGATGACTGGGTGTTGTTGTGTCCTCTTCATATCATCGTCATTCATCCCTATTACGGTCGGAGGAAGGCAATGGCAAACCACCTCCACGAGGACCTTGCCTAATAAGGCGGTGCGGGTCTCCCGCATCGTTCCTCTACGCTCTGTAAAGAAGCATGGGACTTCATTTCCATTTTTCCAATGAAGACCTTATATTGAAAGTCATCGTAACGCCGAGTCGCATATCGGTCATTCTTACGTCGTGTCAGAGGTTCCATGTCAAGGCTCGGTGCACCTTGCCGACTCCTTTCATAATCTCCAAAGAACCATGTGTTATTACTTTGTGACTTTCCGTATTTCTAAATCCCTCTTCCCGTGTCGGAGCGCGAGTATCCACTCAAATATATAATTCTTGTATCACCTGTGCCAACTGATCCTGTACTTCCCACCTTTCTCTTTTGTGTTGCATTTTGATTTTTTTTCTGACTTTGTTTGAATTTCCTAATTTCCTCGTACTCCTCTGTGTCAGTAAGGGCTACCGGTCTTGTATCATTCAAATCATCATCTACCTTCGTAGATAAATTTGTTAATTGATCCGAAAGTACGGCTACTTTTTCCTATAATGTGCTGATTGCCTCTGTGTGTTTTTCTGAACCAAAGCTTAGAGTTCCCATTTGTGTCGTAATAGCATCTACTGTGTCCTTAAGGTTTTCCGGATTTTTTACAAGTTGTGTGACCGTTTTGGTAGATGCAACTGAGTCATTTTGAGCCTGCAAGGTGTCGTGATTTTCGTGTACAATTGTCTGCACTTCTTTTGTAGTTGTTTCATTATTCTGTAATGTGTTTTCATGTCGTGAAAAAATAGGCTGAAAATGCTCACAAATTTGTGTTTTAACATCTTCAGAAATTTTTTTGTATTTCCACTGGATTTTGAGTATCTCAGCGGTTAAATCTTCACGTGTTTGTTAGAGTGTTTCTGTAATTTCGTCAACTTTTGAAGTTGTTGCCGTGTTTCTTTCTGATTTTGTTCCATTGTTGCTGTTGTCGTTCCCGAATTTGTTCCACTTGTTGCTGTATACATTCCTGATTTTGTTCCTGTTGTTGCTGCGTTCGTTTTTGATTTTGTTCCATTGTGTCTTGCTTTTGAAGCTGTTGCTGTATTCGTTCGTGATTTTGTTCCATTTGTTGCTGTGTTTGTTTCTCTGTTTCATCAAATTTTTGAATTACCTGCAATAACAATGCATTAGTCCGTCCAACCACAGAGTCTCTTACAGAGGGCGCAGAGCGCTGTCAGTGATATGAATACAAACTCTAGCGCTGCCAACATACGAACAGGCTACTTACAACGTACCAGCATCTCTCATTTGCAATGGCTTATCTCGTGCTTAAAATAACCAGAGATCTTGTAGTGTTAATAAGTTAAACATACCTATAAATATATACCTACAAAAATATAGACCTATAAAAATCTACTTCCGAAATTTCATTACTCCACATTAATTACTTTTTGGTATTACTATTTTTTCCCTCAACGTATAAAATAATTTAGGATTATGAGTAAACTATCGCGAATGTTTGATGATTTGTCTCGATTTCCAGTCATCTCTCGCATCACTATGTTAGTTCCTGAAACAGCAGTGAAATCCCGCCTTTACAGTCTCATGTCGAAGCTGTAAACATCTCCCACTGATATCCTCTATTCTCTAGTCCACTCCATAATTACAGCTCACAGCAACATTCTGTCTCGTTCCGTACAATAAACGAACTATCAGGTATTTCTTGATTATTAACGTACTGCAGGCGTCTTTCCAGTTGCTCCAGCGCTGCCGCTATCGCCTTCTTTCCCTGCTTCTCACAGATCTCCTCTCGTCACGTCATTCTCCTCCCACATCCATTCCATTCCACGAGCTTACCGAAAAACTCACCCCGAATAGTTTGTTCGAAGTTGTAATTTTCAGTTGTCTCTCATGCGTATTCTTGAACCACTACATTCAAAACAGATTCTGTTCCCATTTGCAAAAAGTATTTTTAATATCTCTTTATCATGAATATTTTTTTCCTGAAAGCGCCATCTAGCCATTTGCTATAATCTGTATGAATAACACGTCGTCCGTGAGCGTTTCAGTGTGGATTAGTGAGTGCTGGTGGCGGCAGCCGACGTTTGGGCGGCACGTAGCGGAGGTACGTTTAGTTCTGTTAGTAGAGACATAGGGCAAGTCCGGGCTAATCAATACTGCACTTGTGACGTCACCAGTCTAAAGAAAAGCTCAATTTTAGAAATACCCAAGAGTCAGCCCCGTAGATTGCGTTCGCCTTCCTGTTCACTGCCAGTGTCACACAAGCGAGGACTGCCTAATGTAAGTGCGTCTGCCAGTTTATTGCTTGAAGTATGTATGGTGAGATGTTCTGAAACACATTTATGTGCAATTAGTGCTCAACTTAGATAAGTGAATCTTATCTCGTGCTTAACATCAGTCACTTCCAGCATCTCAATAAGCTGTATTTAATGTCGCCCCTGGTGGCAAACATGACTGCTTGGGATGTTTCATTTCTTCCAAGTTTATTCTCGAGGCTAATAATATGTTTGTAGACAGGCATGCGATGGCGGCGTTGACGATACACACGTGGACGAGGCATAGTGCTTCAATGCTGTTGCAGATAGAGCTCACAGCGAAATGGTTCCGCTGGCGTGCACTGCAAGCTTACATAGAAGACGAGTGACCCTGATTACGTAATACGCTGATAACGGACTTAGGCTCTGCAGGCACCAACAGGAGTGGCTTATCCCGGACGCGCGCTATAGTCTTATTAGCAGAGCGCTCCGTTAGTGCGTCCGGGCCATGGGCCGAGCCAAGTTGGGCGGGTTGCGTCACCGACTCGCTAGGCGATCAGCGGGCAGTGCGGCACTATGTCTTGGAATTTTTTCAAACTGTTGCATCCTTGAGCCCCCCGTTCGCGATGTACGCTCCCCGGTTACAGGGGTCAAGGATCGCACTTTGTTAATAATTATAGTACAAAGTAATGTCTCCAGTAACAGTTACATTGAAACTTACTGGCAGATTAAAACCGTGTGCCGGACCGAGACTCGAACTCGGGACCTTTGCCTTTCGCGGGCAAGTGCTCCACTGACTGATCTACCCAAACACGACTCACGCCCCGTCCTCACAGCTTTAATTCCGCCAGAACCTCGTCTCCTACCTTCCAAACTACACAGAAGCTCTCCTGCGAACCTTGCAGATCTAGCATTCCTGGAAGAAAGGATATTGCGGAGACATGGCTTTGCCACAGCCTGGGGGATGTTTCCAGAATGAAATAATGAAATTTTCACTCTACAGCGGAGTGTACGATGATATGAAACTTCCTAGCAGATTAAAACTGAGTGCCGGACCGAGACTCGAACTCAAGACCTTTGCCTTTCGCGGGCAAGTGTTCTACCGACAGAGCTTCCCTTTCACGACTCATGCCCCTTCCTCACAGCTTTAATTCCGCCAGTACCTCGTCTCCAATCTGCTGTGGTCATCATTCCCCTAGAACTTAGAACTACTTAAACCTAACTAACCTAAGCACATCACACACATCCATGCCCGAGGCAGGATTCGAACCTGCGACCGTAGACGTCCTGCGGTTCCAGACTGTAGTGCCTAGAACCGCTCGGCCACTCCGGCCGGCAGTTTCATATCAGCGCACACTCCGCTGTAGAGTGAAAATTTCATTCTAACAGTTACATTTTCTGCAAGTACATCAAGTCCTACTGTCGCTACTGGAAATTCTGGTAGTGGTTGGTTTACCCTAGCCATCGTTCGTTGTGAAAATGCCGCCCTTCCTGGGCTTGAATCGTTCGCCGAACGAGATGTCATTGCATACAAGACATGGTATTGTGGTATTGACCCGAAGACCGAAAGTAGACCTAGTTATGTTTATAGTAATATGCCATTTACGTTGTATACACGCTCTTGTAGAAACGTTATCAATGATGGAAAAGTACATGTATGGATGATTAGAGTAGATTATATTTACATTCATTCCAATTGATCCGTAGTGAGGAGGTCCTCTAGGATGTGGAACATGTCAGAAAAATAACAGTACATGACAAATATTTACAACTAAAACAAACAAGCTAATGTACCATTCCACAGGTCCCAAGTGGAATGATCATCATTTTTAATGAACACTATATGAAACAGTAATTTTAGAAAAACTAATGCACTGAATTTAAAATTAAAAAGTTTTTAATTTATTTATAAGGTAATAAACATGTAATACAACTACTATAATACTTATTTACAATGAACACATTACTGCACTGAAATTGTGCAGAAGTTATATATATATATATATATATATATATATATATATATATATATATATATATATATATATATATATATATATATATATATATATATCAGTTGGTTCTACTGAGATGAAAGGACTTGATGTACTTGCAGAAAATGTAACTGTTACTGGAGACATTACTTTGTACTGTAACTATTAATAAAGTGTGATCCTTGACCCCTGTAACTGGGGAGCGTACACTGCGAACGGGGGGCTCAAGGATGCAACAGCTTCAAAAAATTCGAAGACATAGTGCCACACTGCCCGCTGACCGCCTAGCGAGTCGGTGACGCAACCCGCCCAACTCGGCTTGGCCCAGGGCCAGACGCACCAGAGGAGCGCGGTGCTAATAAGACTACAGCGCGCGTCCGGGATAAGCCACTCCTGCTGGTGCCTGCAGAGTCTAAGTCCGTTATCAGCGTGTTACGTCATGTTTACTGTTAAAATATTTTGTGCTGCTTCTAACTGTAGTTGTAAATTTCAGGTGACTTTTGTTTAATTTGGTCCGAAAGCACTCGTTTGTACAAGATTCATGTACCTGTTGTTCCCATGAAGGTTGTTAATGTTCAGACGCAATTGCAGTAACCGTATTAACGCAGAACGTTTTCCACTGACGTCAGTACTTTGTGCTAAGGTGATTGTGTTCTGTTCTTTGTATTTTACTTCATTACTGTAATTTGCTGTGTACACCGAGTTACTTGACAAATGGCTCTGAGCACTATGGGACTTAACATCTGAGGTCATCAGTCCCCTAGAACGTAGAACTACTTAAACCTAAATGACCTAAGGACATCACACACATCCATGCCCGAGGCAGGATTCGAACGTGCGACCGCAACGGTTGCGCGGTTCCAAACTGAAGCGCCTAGAACCGCTCGGCCACTCCGGCCGGCAGTTACTTGACAAAGCAAGGTTGTAAGTTAACAAGGGTCAGTTGAGACCAGGCTGCAGCTGATCGTTGGCTCAGTCCAAATTTGTGTATCATCAGCGCCCTTCTGCCTTGCAGTGCGACTTGCTCCCTCATCCCTGGTATTAATAGCTGTAATTAAGGTGCTTGTGTATAGCCATATTGAGGCTCGGATACAATTGACGCAGTGAGTAATTTACTTGCTTGAACAGGACTATCTTCAGGATTTAATATATTCTTTAAGATCTTACTTCAGCACTAGGCGTTGTTTCAGCTGAGTTAAAACTTATGCCTTTGCCAAAACTTCTTCTAATATTTTATTACCCCACTGAAGTAACTGGCACTAAGCCTTTATTGCTAAAGCTCTTGCGTGGAATGGTGATTATTCCAAAATTTTGACAGACTGCTTTAATGTTGGCTCTGTATTTTACATTTAGCGTTGCATGTCTCACAGATAGCCTTGGCTGTTAAATATTGCTCGTTCTTTTCTATTGAAGCGCGGTTGACGTGATGTTATTTTCCACGACTGGCACGGCTTTAAATTGTTTAAATATGAGTAAGCAGGGAAGGCTTAATCCCTTTAATGGCATCGCACCACACGGCCAATTAATGTGTAACTTGAGGTCATTTTAATTAAAGATGCAGTGTTACTTTATATCTTCAGGTGATGTACGTCACCTTTAAGCCATATTATACCTTTTAATTCTGTTTAAGTAAATTTCTGTTATTTTTGTATTATTATTTTTTTAAGTGACATGTGTTATGCCTAGCCACGTTGTCTCTCTTGGCCCTGTTTAAGCAATTCCTGTTTCTTAAGAGTGGCATGTCTCACATTTGGCTATTTGGTATCTTCGATTCGTTTAGGTGAAATCTTGCCTTTCTACAAGGTGACACATATCACGTCTTGATACATTGTACGCTGTGATGCTGTTAGATTAAATGCCCATTTAGTTTAAGGGATGTACTTGTCCGTCTAAGCTTTGGAATATTTTTTTACACTAAAGTTTGATGATTTTTGGGCCAGTGATCTGAGCTAGTACTACTAATGTTTTGGTTAAAGAGAACTTTTAATGATTTCATAAACATTGGTTATACCGAAGAAGAATTAATGCAAAAGGAAGATTTAAAAATTTTTGGGAACTTGTTTAAATAAAAATGTTTTTGTTTTGGTGTTCAGTGTTTTTCCTGCCAGAAACTTACCACTCCCCTCATCCGCTGCGCTGCCATTTCATTGTGTTATATGGAAATCTCCAGTTATCATGAAGCCAGGTATTAGAATATATGCTACTGAGCAGTATTGATATCTGTCAAACCATTCCACAAATTCCCAGGTACTTCTTACGTTAAGATGCCTGTTGGACGCATACAGTAGAGAAAATAAAAACATTTTTAATCGCCAGCTGATGTGATGATTTACTTAGGCACTTCCGGAAGTAAGTTAAACATTCCGGAAACATCTCCCAGGCTGTGGCTAAGCCATGTCTCCGCTATATTCTTTCTTTCAGGAGTGCCAGTCCTGCAAGGTTTCGCAGGAGAGCTTCTGTAAATTCTGGAAGGTAAGAGACGAGGTACTGGCGGAAGTAAAGCTGTGGTTTTAATCTGCCAGGAAGTTTCACCTACTTGCTTCGTGCTGTGTGCTGTCGTCCAGTATAAGATGCACACGCGGTAATTAAAAATAACACGGGAACTGAGGAGCATCGGCAAACTGTATCTGTGAGCTCTGAAACTGAAAACCTGTGGTAGGTGAGGTAGTAAAGCGTCAGATCATTGTACAAAAGGTCACAAGTTCCAAACCCACCAAAACAAAAAACCACTAACTGCAATTTTTTTAACAGATTACAAGTGAAACTGTTCATGGGAGAACATTTTTCTTCCGTATGTAACGACGTTTCAGAATTTGTAGCAATGTTCTTTTGGCAGGCTGCTTTGCCTTCATTAGTTGAAAGTAGCAGGGTACATTTGTATAGATAGGTGTGGCGTTATCTATACAAATGTTCTTAATAAGTTTCCTACTTTCAACTAAAGAAATTTCACACGTAATCTATTTAAAAAAACACACACACACACACAATCAGTGGGTTTCGAACTCGGCACCTTTAGCACGATCATCTGTCACTCTACCAACTCATCTACCATAGATATTCACACTCATCTCTCACATATATACTTTGCCTATACTTCATAGTTCTGGTGTTACTTTGAACTAGCATTTACGCATCTTCTATTGGATTTCAGCATACAGCACAAACTAAATTGATAATCTTTTTGGTTGATACTCTATCGACACACAAACCTGACATCTGGAGTTTTGGGTGTTAGCTTACGTTCAGCTATGCTAGCTGTCCTTCGAGGGACATTCGCTTTCAGGCACCTAGTTCAACATTTGCACATAGGCTTCCTTTTCGCCAGCCTCAGTCCGCTGTCTCCGAGGTACCAATTAAATTAGCTCGCTTAGCGTCAGCAGATAAATGATACATCATGTCTTACAGAAACTTGCCCTCTTCTAAGCGCTCGATAAAGCAGATGGATCACTCCATATGTGAAAGATACATACGATATCATTACAGTCCATAGATTATTTGCTAATTCAGTTTTGCAGTCGGAAACATCACGACTTGAATAAAACTAAAATTCGAAGTAGATGTCCATAAGTAGGCAGAAATTCATACGTTTAAAGACACCTACTTTTGCTCCCTCGGCCAGCATCAGCATTCATACTCCTCAGCACTTGATTTGATTCGGTTATGGAAACCAGTATTAGCAGCTTAAATTCAAAATGGCGGGCGTCGGAATTTAATTTCGATGTTGTGCAAATATCGAACAGCGCGATCTAATTACTCGCATGGATGGAGGTAGCTGTGAAATCCAAAACGACTTTCTCGATGCATGCAGGTTAAACGGGGCGCATGAAGGGATTTAACGGCGAATTAAGCTGACACATGCAGAAATTTAATTACGGTTATACAGTTTGCAAACACAGTATCGGTCCGTGTTAGACAGGGGCAAATACACTGGCCACCGTGAATGAGTGCCGTGGATTTGCGCGCCTCAACACGGGGATAGCACACCTGCCGTAATCTGTGATTTGCATTGTAATTGTACATAGTGAGTACCAGATGCCACGTCCAAAAGGTCCTTAACTGCCCTCTACTACAGTCATTGTTTTTTTAACTTCGCAGTAACTGCGTGTAGTCAATTGTTTTCCATTACTCTGGCACCCTTGTTATAGTCGAAGGGGAGGATGGTAGCGATGAGGTCCTACTGTGAAGAAATTTTGCGGGTGATTTACACATTACTTTTATTCGATGTGCTAGTCATTTGTTATCTTTATATCTCCATGCGATGTATAGTGTGCTGGACAGAGTTTTTAGAACTCGCATGTTTCGAACACTGTGTAAAGAATGCGGCGCTGTTCTTACGCGTTAGTGAGAAAATCTGTTGCATTAACTGACGATTTAGTTGATCTATGAATGTCAACCCTGTCAAAGTTTTAGTAACTTCCAATGATTAGTGTCAAACATCATTGGTTGTGTATTCTGACATGATCAAGGAGTGCGAATGTTTGAAATTCAAAATGTTTATTTCACACCAAGAATGGTTGTCAAGCCAGTCACTAAAAAAAATGAAACTTTTTAAAGGTTACGTAATTAGTTACGACGCACTGAAAATGACGACTCAGAGCGTTGAAACAAGTTATGCAACCTTTTTAAAATTTCATTGCTTTAGTGACTGTGACTTGACATCCGTTTGTGGTGTCAAATGAACATTTTAAAAATCATTGGTTCAATGGTACATGTATCAGCTTACCAACTATTTTTATTGTAGTTTGTCCACATTTTTCTATTAGTTATGTTTCGTGTAAAGACAGTTGGGTAACTGCGTGCAGTGGGTAATCGTACGAATTCGTATTTAAAGCACATAGTAAACAACGGCTTTCTGCTACGTTGCCCTATTGTAATAACTGCAAGTAACAATCGGGAACAAGGAGACAGGCACCATTTGAGGTGTCGAATGCTCGAATCTGAGACAACTACAACTGGCCAGTTTCTTTTTACTTTCAGCTGGTAGAAAATAAGAAGGGGTTTTTAATTATTATTAAAATACATTTATCTAATGATACTGACGAGAAAAAAGTAGCAACATCAAAAAATAGCTAGAGTAATGAAATTTCGGGAATATATTTGTCTAGGTAACATATTTAAGTGACTAACACTGCAAGATCACAATATAAATCTTTGCAAATGTAAAACAGTGGTACATTAATACGCGGTGTAACCGGCATAATATTGAATGAATTGTGTTGTATAGGTGGGATTTCAGTTCGTGGGATGGAGCTCCATGTCTGTTACACTTGGTCGGTCAATACAGGAACAATTAATGCTGTTTGTGAATGACGCTGGAGTTTTCGTCCGATAATGTCCCACATGTGCTCGATTAGAGCAGGCCAAGGCAACATGTCGACACTCTGCACAGCATGCTGGGTCGCAACAGCAGCATGTGGGTGAGCTTCATCCTATGGGGAAACACACACTGGAATGTTGTTCATGAATGGCAGTACAACAGGCCGAACCACCCGACGGACGCATAAATTTGCAGGAAAATTGCGTGGGATAATTACGGAAGTGCTCCTACAGCTGTTCGAAATTACACCTCAGGTCACAACTTAAGGCGCAGGTTCAGTGTGTCTATCAGGCAGACTGGGCGGTTTCAGACCTTCAACTGGCCTCCCTCTGATCAAAACAGGGCCATCACTGGCATGAAGGCAGACCCAGCTTTCATCAGAAACCACAATAGACTTCCACTCTGCCCTCCAAATAGCTCTCGCTTGCCTTATGGGGGTTGTTTGAAATCAGCTTCTCTTAGCATTATCACACAACGTCGTTCGCACTCAGTGAGGTGGTAATAACGCCGTCTTTGTCGTCTTAAATGCATTCTTGACCTACATCAACTCACCACGTCCAGGATCAAAGGCATGTAACGCTCACGACCATTGCAGCGTGTATTTAAAAAAATTGTTGAAATGGCTCTGAGCACTAACGGACTTAACATCTGAGGTCATCAGTCCCCTAGAACTTAAAAAAAGGTCTTCAGGCCACAAGTGGCCCATCGGGACCATCCGACCGCCTTGTCATCCTCAGTCGAGGATGCGGATAGGAGGGGCGTGTGATCAGCACACCGCTCTCCCGGTCATTATGACAGTATTCTTGACCGAAGCTGCAACAATTCGGTCGAGTAGCTCCTCAGTTGGCATCACGAGGCTGCGTGCACCCCGAAAACTGGCAACAGCACATGGCGGCCCGGAAGGTCACCCATTCAAGTGCCGACCACGTACGACAGCAATTAACTTCGGTGATCTCACGGAAACCGGTGTATCCACTGTGGCAAGGCCGTTGCCCCCTAGCACTTAGGACTACTTAAACCTAACTAACCTAAGGACACCACACACATCAATTTCCGAGGCAGGATTCGAACCTGCCACCGTAACGGTCACGCGGTTCCAGACTGAAGCGCCTAGAACGGCTCGGTCATAACGGCCGGATGTATTTAAAACAAACCTGATTTGCATCCTCGTAGTGTGGTTACCAGCGCCACTCTTGTTCGACTAGAGCGAAATTTGAATAGACATCATCTTTCAATGTAGAAATACGTCTACTAACTTCCGTTTATGCCGCACATGTTCTTCATGGTGCTGAAATTTTTCTGTCAGTTAATGTTATTAAAACCTGTTGTCCTTGCATCTTTGTACGGATTTGCATTTTAAATAGACCAGTTTAGCAAACAGAATCTGATAACGTTAGTATGTGCTTGCAGACTGAAGTTACGATGGGCTTAGAGCGAACAAAAAAAATGTTCAAATGTGTGTGTGACATCTTTTGGGACTTAACTGCTAAGGTCATCAGTCCCTAAGCTTACACACTAATTAACCTAAATTATCCTAATGACAAACACACACACACACACACACACACACACACACACACACACACACACACACCCGAGGGAGGACTCGAACCTCCGCCAGGACCAGCCGCACAGTCCATGACTGCAGCGCCTTAGACCGCTCGGCTGAGAGTGAACTCGTCTGCAACACAGAGAAAAGAAGCTGGTTTGAAGAAAAAAGTACTTTATGAAATCAAACAACAGAGTGCATGTAAGAAAAAGAGTGTAAAAGCTGTGCTTGGGTGCTTCACCGAGCATCCATAAAAAGAAGAGTAACACAACCATAAGTCAGGAAGAAACGTCGAAGTCGTAGGAAGGATTATTGAGACAAACATTTACTAGCGCACTGACACCTAGTAAGGAACCTAGTGCGTTTTGATGCATTTGTGGAGATATCGTTAAAGGCAAAGACTTGTGGAGCATATGAGTTTCGGTCTCTGTTAAGTGCTCTGCTTGGAATCATGCTGTATGTGTTGGAAAAGACACCCCGAGATCATATTTGGGACGAGTGTTTATACACGAAATGAACACTCTCAGAACTATTGATATATGGAAATAGAAGTGATTACACATTTCATGTTACCATTCAAATTTCAGTTTTCTAATTTCCTAGTTTCTGCCGTGAATTTGTATCACCTTCTCGTTGCTGTTTATGTTCCAAGGTAGTTTATACGTGTATTTAATATCGTGTTACAGTCCAGCAAATACCTTCTAATCCCTGTTTTCCTTTTCCGGCTACGTCGTTATCCTCTGTTGTTGTTGTCTTCAGTCCTGAGACTGGTTTGATGCAGCTCTCCATGCTACTCTATCCTGTGCAAGCTGCTTCATCTCCCAGTACCTACTGCAATCTGCATCCTTCTGAATCTGCTTAGTGTACTCATCTCTCGGTCTCCCTCTACGATTTTTACCATCCACGCTGCCCTCCAATGCTAAATTTGCGATCCCTTGATGCCTCAAAACATGTCCTACCAACCGATCCCTTCTTCTAGTCAAGTTGCGCCACAAACTTCTCTTCTCCCCAATCCTATTCAAACCTCCTCATTAGTTACGTGATCTATCCACCTTATCTTCAGTATTCTTCTGTAGCACCACATTTCGAAAGCTTCTATTCTCTTCTTGTCCAAACTAGTTATCGTCCATGTTTCACTTCCATACATGGCTACACTCCAAACAAATACTTTCAGAAACGACTTCCTGATACATAAATCTATATTCGATGTTAACAAATTTCTCTTCTTCAGAAACGCTTTCCTTGCCATTGCCAGTCTACATTTTATATCCTCTCTACTTCGACCATCATCAGTTATATTGCTCCCCAAATAGCAAAACTCCTTTACTACTTTAAGCGTCTCATTTCCTAATCTAATTCCCTCAGCATCACCCGATTTAATTTGACTACATTCCATTATCCTCGTTTTGCTTTTGTTGATGTTCATCTTATATCCTCCTTTCAAGACACTGTCCATTCCGTTCAACTGCTCTTCCAAGTCCTTTGCCGTCTCTGACAGAATTACAATGTCATCGGCGAACCTCAAAGTCTTTACTTCTTCTCCATGAATTTTAATACCTACTCCAAATTTTTCTTTTGTTTCCTTTACAGCTTGCTCAATATACAGATTGAATAACATCGGGGAGAGGCTACAACCCTGTCTCACTCCTTTCCCAACCACTGCTTCCCTTTCATGCCCCTCGACTCTTATGACTGCCATCTGGTTTCTGTACAAATTGTAAATAGTCTTTCGCTCCCTGTATTTTACCCCTGCCACCTTTAGAATTTGAAAGAGAGTATTCCAGTCAACATTGTCAAAAGCTTTCTCTAAGTCTACAAATGCTAGAACCGTAGGTTTGCCTTTTCTTAATCTTTCTTCTAAGATAAGTCGTAAGGTCAGTATTGCCTCACGTGTTCCTACATTTCTACGAAATCCAAACTGATCCTCCCCAAGGTCCGCATCTACCAGTTTTTCCATTCGTCTGTAAAGAATTCGCGTTAGTATTTTGCAGCTGTGACTTGTTCCTCTATGATCTAAAATTATCACAGATGGAAATATATAACTGAATAGCATAAACCTCCGTTCACAGATTTCGTCCAGCGTAGCTGAAATTCTGTGATATTCTTGTCTTCCTTTTGCACCCACTCAACAATAATTCATTGTCAATATTATAACATTTTTAACGTCTTTACACATTTTATTATTTCTATTTTACCTTGTGGAATTCCCATTTTCTCTCTCTTCTTCTTCTGTTTTCCACATGTGCATCCGTTAAAGGGCCACAACTATTTACGTCTGATTCAGTTCTGAACAGGGTAATTTTTCTTTAATTAACTCACACTGTGGCCTTAAATATTTTTCGTCACCAGTACAGTGCGTTTTACACCGTTTATCAATGATTTTTTTTTACTTCTATATATCCGTTACTCTTCGTGACATAATTTTTAACCGTATACAATTCGCAGAAGCCCATATATACTAAAAATTCTATTATTTTAAACTGAAGCACATATTTTTATGTTCCTAGCCATTTAATAAACTTAGCTGAGTAATTCGTCACACTCCTCATGAAAAGTCGATCGTAAGAATAATTTACTCCTAAATGAAGGCTTAAGGAGCAAGCTATGATAGTAAACTACTTCCTATCGATTGCTTTTCGAAGTGCGCCAAACTTTTCGCCGCTGTGTGTACCTGGAGAGCCCGTGCAGTGTTGCAGTGAAAGTGAGCACCCTACCAGTTTCAAGTGCAAAAACCACCAGAAAACCACTAACAAAAATGCTCCTACTCCCATAATCGCTAAAATTTCCACATTTTTTAAAAATTATTATGAAAGAAAACAATAAGTATATAAGTAATTAGTTTCCATTATTATTGAGTAATAAAATATTCATAGTCATTAAATGAATATACAATAAATAAATCACAAAGTCAACGACCGGAAAAAACAAAAAGTTCTATAACAGCTAATTATTTAAATGAATTCGTCTTCTTCAGATGAATAACTTTTTTCTGTATTATCATCATCATCATCATCATCATCATCATCGTCGTCGGTTTCACATTGTTATGATTCTTTGGTACCAATTTGTTTTACAACGTTTATTGGAACTTCATATTCGTTGTAGCATTTTCCTTCCAATTTTAAACCACAGCATATTCGTAATAGAGCAGTTAAAAGATTTAACTTCATTCTATTCCTCTGTTTGTTTTTTTATTACAGTCATACTGCTAAATAGTCTTTCACCATCGGTAATGGAATGAGGCAGTAGCAGGAGAGTAGTCGCAAAAGTCGCTAATTCCTCAAACCTGGATTCCCCTTGAGCATCATTCAAATGCAAAACTTCATTCAAAAATTTTTTTTGGATCTTTGGTTTCGTTCCAATTCAACAAATGATTTTGACGCCACTGAACATTCACTTTTGCTATAAATTCGACTCTTTTATTGAACTGAGCCATTACATCAATCAGATTTTCTTTGTTATGATTAAGTGCCTGTTCAACACACATTCTGGAAATTTTTTTCACCAACGTCAAATTTTCTGATAACCTGTTTTTTTTCTTCAATCAGATTTACTATAAATGTTATGCACCGATTACATAACATTTCTTCGTCTTCCCGTGGTAATCCTTTTTTTCTCATTTCAACTAACTGATTTTCAAATTGGACTCCGAGGCAACATCTTCTGTCGAAGGAATCATGAATATTTTGAGAAAAACACTAACTTTATTTGCAGGTAACGTAACTTTTCTGACAAATGGGATCAGGTTAGTCAAATCATCAAAGAGTTTCTTGTGATCTGTACCTTTCAGCTCGAACATTTTATTGAGTCTGTTTATTTCAATTAATATTGGATATATACGTAATTAATCTCCTTCGCATACATGTGATTCCTTTCGCGTACTTTATCTACGAAAAAACGTGCTTTTAGCTCTGAAAATTGTGGGTATATTCTTGAGACAGCGGATTCTATTGATAACCACCTTATCTGGCACGCCTGAACTATTTTTGAAGGTTTGTGTCCATCGATAGTTTTGTAAAGCTCTTTATATTGAGATCGCCTGGAAGAGGAGCAACTAAACCAATCATATGTCTCTTTAATTAAAATCTCAAAATTTCTCGGTAAAAATTCTTTTGCAGCAGCTGATACGGCCAATGCAAGGAATGGCACAACCAATGTACTAAAACAAGGTGTGGTACCTCTTCTTTCTATTTCGTAAGTATTCCGTTAGTTATTTCAACCGTGACAGGCATAATCTGTACCAATGCCCATTAAATTTGTAAGTCGTTAATCGAAACGTTGAAGTGACTTCTTTATAACAGGGGCAATAACTTCAGCATTATACTCGTGCTGTTCAGCAAGGTCAAGGTATGTAGATATTATTTTTTTGGTGTAATTTACTGTAATAAAATGTAATCAATCCCAAGTATTTATGTACAGCAATAGCAGTAGATTCATCGGTTTATGAGATAAATGGTTGATCTTCGCAATCATGTTTTAGAACGTCAGTGAAATGCGGTCATAGCACGTTTTTTTGTAACTGAGGTGCACTTAATTCGGCGCACCTGAACATTCTCGATCTCTTTTCATGGCTGTAATTAATTGCCTCTCCCAAATGGTCGACTACAGGTATACTAGTATGCATGGCTGTGAATAATGCAAGTCTTGCTTCTTCCTCTTTTTCCCCAATGGGCTCTGACTTAAAAACAGTTTTAGACTACATAGTTACAACGTGCAACGATTTACTTAGTCAAAGAGTTATCAAAAATATAAAACTGATCAATGAATGACTAATCAATTAAAAACGTTCCTTACCTTTTTGTTTTGTAGATGCTTCTTTGATCTCCCATGAGACTCCAAATCTCCATAGGGACTCCTTAAAACTGTATCACAAAACTTGCACTTCGCTACCTCACCAGTAGTACTTTCAATAACTTGAAGCTAATCTTTTAAATGTGGGTCTTAAAGCAAAGAATCTCGAAACTTTAGCGTATATTGTGGTTTCGGTACAGTTATTCACGTATGAAGTCGTGAAATAATACCATACAGTGAGAATCACAATTGTATAGCGCACACCACGAGCGACGACATTCGAGTTACATTTTCTGCGCAATTGACGTGACGCACCCTGCATGAACCAACATGCGATCAGTGGTTATTCGAAGCGACAATGAAATAAGTGAGCCCCCATTGTTTGAAACCGATTGCTGCACTCCCAACACCAGCGCAAGTCTCCTTCGCTCGGGAAATGAACTAAATACTGTTCATTCTACAGGAAATCCCCACATGTAGTCCATCGAGTATGATGGTTGTTTGATGTCACATCCTAAAGCATCAGTGTTGTCTTCGCAGTAAAAGTTAAATATTCCTCAAATCAAATAAAGTAGAAACAACATATTTCGAAACATATAGATAGCTTAGTGTTTAAGAGATTGCATTTTCAGTAACTAAAAGTGAATTCTACTAAACCACTATACAATCCACCAGCCACTAGAAGCAATATTTCGCCACTAAAAGGAGGATAGAGACTAGCAGTTTTAGAGGAAAGTCCACTAAGTTGACAATACTGGTTAAGTGACGGTGGGTGACTTTGTGTTATTGTAAGTTCATCGACACTCATTTACCCAATGCGACCGTAACTTCAGCCCATATGGAAAAATGGGCGGGGTAGGGGGTGTCTTAGTGGGACCCTTTGTTGTTTTCCTAACGCATGCCACCACAGAAGGGCACCAAACAGGAGGCCTGATAATGCATAAACATCCTTTGCTGCTACCTGTCACATTCAGATTTCGTCGAATGGTTTGAACGATCCCTAGTGGTTCCACCCTTCATACCAGAGCAATAATTATGGTCCCGCTACAGCCGAAAGGGGTGCGATCACGTTCAGCAATCGCACAGTGTCCTTTGTGAAGGATTCAGTCGATCGGGGGTATCAGCAGTGTCAAAGGTTGTCAAGAAAGTCGTCTTGTCACTCATAACATTGCGTATTGTCGATTTCGACCACAAAATGTGTGGAAATCAACATATGCAAGGGCAGGTGTGATTTCGTTGGCGCATTTTATGCCACCTGTTAAGGATTTTTCACGTCGGCGGTGCGTCTGAAACGTTTCCCTGGGCTATCCGTAAGAAAATCGCTTAACATCTACCCAGGGCATCGTGGTTCGGACCTCAATCGCAGAGGCGTCAAAAAAGAGATGAAATCTGGACGACTTTTCCATCGTGCTATTCATCCAAGGTACAGTTTGGCGGAACTGCAATGAACTGAGGTGCCAATGTGGCATCATTAACCCAGCATGAAAATTTCACTCTGCAGCGGACCATGCGCTGATACGAAACTGCCTGACACATTAGAACTGTGTGCCGGACGGAGACTCGATTACAGGAACTTTGACTTTCGCGGGCAAGTACTCTACCGACTGAAGTACCCAAGCACGATTCGCGACTACTCCTCCCAGCTTTAAGTCCGACGTTACCTTGTCTCCTACTTTCCAGGCTTCACAGAAGCACTTCTGCGAACCTTGCTGAACTAGCACTCCTGGAAGACCGGATATTGCGGAGATATGGCTACATGTGGGATGTTTCCAGAATGAAAATTTCACTCTGCCGCTGAGTGTGCTCTGATATGAAACTTCTTGCAAGTCTTAATTTGTGTGCCGGACCGAGACCCGATCTGGGGAACTGTGCTTTTCGTGTGCTAGGGCTCCATCGACTAAGCTACTTAGGCACGTTTAAGAGATGTTTCCAGACGAGGTACTGGCCGAAGTAAAGCTGTGAGCAAGGGTCGTGAGCCGTGCACACGCAGCTCAGATGGTAGAGCACTTACTTGCCGATTTCGGGTTTCGGTCCGGCACACAGTTTGAGTATTCTAGGTGTAAGTAGGCTGTTTACATTTTCTTATTGGTAACGCCACGCAGCGCTCTGTATAAAAAAACACTGGCTGTGCTGTGTGCAGTCAATGGCTGGTTGGCATTGTTGTAATACTCGCCATTGTAGTGTTGGGCAGATGGATGCTAACAGCGCGTAGCCTTGCGCAGCTGGAGGTGAGCCGCCAGCAGTGGTGGACGTGGGGAGAGAGATGGCGGAGTTTTGAAATTTGTAAGAATGGGTGTCATGAACTGCTATATATATTATGACTATTAAGGTAAATACATTGTTTGTTCTGTATTAAAATCTTTGATTTGCTAACTATGCCTATCAGTAGTTAGTGCCTTCAGTAGTTTGAATCTTTTATTTAGCTGGCAGTAGTGGCGCTCGCTGTATTGCAGTAGCTTGAGTAACGAAGATTTTTGTGAGGTAAGTGATTTGTGAAACGTATAGGTTAATGTTAGTCAGGGCCATTCTTTCGTAGGGATTTTTGAAAGTCAGATTGCGTTGCGCTAAAAATATTGTGTGTCAGTTTAAGCACAATCTTGTACAATTTTTCTAAGGGGACGTTTCATATAGCTCAGTCATGTGTAATTTTTCTAAGGGGACGTTTCATAGGAAGTATCATTAGATCCACCTTACATCTCACATTAAGCACTGAGCTCTGTCTTTTCTCGCGTGTGTCGACATTTGAAGCGTCGCCGAGACTGAAATTGAGGTCGAAGGGCTCTACGCTTTTGCGCCATTACAAAGGAATGTTGTAGACACTTTGGGACGGCTGGTTTATTTATGATGAGAGATAGTTGTTTAGTACGCCATCTTTATCATGCGAGCCTCGCAACTATTTTTGTGGTCAGCCAGGATGCGATGGACAACGTACTGACCTTAGTTTCCAGTGTGCGCGTCCACATTTTTGGTTCAACCCAATGAAAGAAATGTTTCTATTTTCTTTCTGTTTAGCGGGATCAGGACTATATAAATAAAGAAGCGAGGTTTTAGTTTAACTATCTTCCTTTGACAGTAAATCCTATCTTAAACAGCACTTTTATCAGTTCAGAGACGACCTCTACCGTACTTTCCTACCAAATTGTCTTTCGCCGTGACTAATAATACTCAAATAAATGTTGAAATAAATGCTCGCCACAAAAGTGGAAATAATATTCACCACTTGCCACGCGGATGTAATTATCACGGACGGCACACTAACAGTTAGTTACTTTAGCAAAATCTAAGCGATCCAGGACGGCATACAGTCCTCGCGAGTCCACTATCAGTTTTTATTGCAAATACGCGAATTGTCACAGTCCGTTATGACGTCATCCGAGGCAGAGCGCAATCCGATGTTTAACAGACATGGATCTTACAGTAGCTGAGTGCGAAGTAAACCTCCTTCCTGTTTCGCTTCGCAAATTCACTGAGCTCCATGCTCCGGTGAGTTGTAGGATGGGGGGATCACGCCTTTCCTACTTCTCCCTGGGGGTGCTTTATGTCGTCTTCTCGTTGGAATCTTCTTTATGGTTGCGTTGCTGCTTGCTCATGTCGCGGCGTTCCGTTACACCAGCAACACGTCTGGCCATCTATTGGTCGGGCGCCAGTGCAGTTAGTTGCCCACGTCGCGGACAAGGGCGTTCACCGACGTTCGCGTGGCTGCATAAAAACGCTGCGCCGCCTGTCGGAATCGGTATTTCAGCATCGGTACTCCTGATAATCTGTGGAGTTCTCCGGTGCCGAAGTCTCGTGGCAGGTGAAGCGCTAACCTAAGCGTCTTGTTCTGTACCGTCTGCAGCTTTGCAATTGACGTGTCGGCCGCCTTGCCCCACACCACAGCAGCGTACTCTAACACTGGCCTGATTAGTGTCAGCTACAGAGTTATGCCGCAGCGTCGTCGCCGGGTTGAGTAAGGGGTATAACAAGCGCAATCTGCCAAGCGCTTAACCCCCTACTTCCCTGATGTGCGCCTTCGACTTTAGGCGCCGGTCCAGAGTGACGCCTAGGTAGCTTCCGGTGTTCCACCATGGGATGGGGCCTCCCATGACGCTGAGTGGCTGCAGGTCGGCAGGAATCTTCTTCCTTGTGAAGATCACCACCTGACTTCTGGCTGCGTTAAACTTGAGCTGATATTTGGTGGCCCAAGCTCCAAGGACGTCGCAAGCCGATTGCAGGCAGTGACGCATCAGCCTGGCGTTGATGCTTCTTCCGTCAGCGTAGAGCGCAACATGCACGCCCTGCCTCTTCGGGACGTCGGCGGTGTATAGTGAGCAGAGCAAGGGGCTGATGACGGCCCCTTGCGGTACTCCAGCTACAATGGGACGCACTGTCGTTGTCCCGTCGTGGGCGCGCACGTGGACGTTCTTCCTGCCTCTCGGGCTATGTTTATATGTGTGCCGCAGCGGACGGCTGAGGGAGCATCTGTTGTCGTCTGCCTTATGTATACGGCAGCAGCCTCTGCACGACCACTTTCTCAGACACAATCTTTAATAACAAAGTTATGAATTAATTTAGAATCTTCTTAATTTTTACATGTATTTAGGTAAGTTGTTTGAAACCACAGAAAAAAATACTTTGCCTTCTAGAACTTTTATAGTGGAATTAACGGTAGATCGTTACTTCTGAACCATACCTTTACTAGAACTTGTATTAGATGTTATTACTAATAATGTTCTAAAATTTTATATAGTTCTATTATTTAGTAGGTTTTATCATGTGCTGCAACCAAAATTTTCTGCCATTGAAATTACAGGCAATCTATCTACTACAAATGGGTGTCTTGTCGTTACAAATTTGGTTTTCATTCAATTACTTAAAAACTATAAGAGGTAGCTTAACGTGGTCTTTTAGTTATTATTTTTGGGTAAACTGAAGCCTAAAACAAATTTTTACGTTTCTAAGTCCAATAATTAGCAACCTTAATTTTTCTTCAAACGTGTATTCCGGTTGTAATTTTGCTTCTTTTGCATTGAAACTAGCACCGCTTACTTCTGACCTCCATAGGCACATTCTGACCAAATTCTGGCTTTCTAGCTTTCTTCTTTAGCGCCACTTATTTTTTTCTTGAAACCACATTTTTATTAAAACTATTGGTTTCATTACATTAAGACTTGATATTTAAAACGTTATTAGAAAAAATATATGTAGATAAAGTTTGAATATAAAATCTGTCTTTGTTTTATACTGGAAATGGAAATGAGAGTTTGGCGTCATTGGCCAGGAGGCCCCTTTCGGGGCAGGTCTTATTACATTCGACGCCACATTGGGCGACCTGCACGCCGGATGGGGACGAAATGATGATGAAGACAGCATAACACCCAGTCCCTGAGCACAATCTAAGGTATGGCTTACAATGAAATAAAATTATCTGTATACTTACCATAAACAGATAGTGCATCATTTACACCCGGGAGATCCTGCCCTTTGTTTAGAGTTGTGCAACTGGTTTCATACTAATCGGCAGTTACACAAATACACTTTATTTACCGATGAGGCACAGTTTACTCGAAATGGTATAAACAATTTACATAACAAGCACTATGGTCTGAGGTAAACCCACAAGCAACAGGGCAACGAAATTTACAGCAGCGATTTAGCATTAATGTGTAGTGTGGTATAATCAAAAAGCACTTTATTGTACCATTCATTTTCCCAGGTGAGACGTACTTACAAACCCTTCAAGTAGAAATGACCCGCTTGCTCGAAGATGTTCCACTTGCTACGCGATTGAAAATGTATTTTCTACATAACGGCGCGCCTCTACATTTCACCAACGCCGTTACTACACATTTAAACGAACTTCCCCAGAAGTGGATTGGTCGTTGAGCTACACATCTCTGACCACCCATATCGCCCGATTTAACACCAATGAATTTTTGCGTATGGGGATGGATGAAAGACATAATTTATGAGGACAAAATCAATACACATGAGACATTACTTGCTCGCATTATGTGTGCAAGGGACGAAATTAAGAACAAGCCTGTGAAACTGAAACGAGCAACAAAATCTGTTCATACACGTGTCAGCTAAATGCATTGAACTCGATGGAAACATTTTTGAACATTTATTGTGACTATATTGAGAAATTGTATGTACACTGTACAACTTCCTTAACACTGAGCTTTGTTTTTTCCGGTTTAACATGAATTCACGTGTGCTATAGTACTAATAACAGCAGGTTATCAGACACATTCATACAGTTTTAGTTAACGTTATTACCAACATTTCTTCAAAATTAGTTAACAAATTACAAATTTTACAAAATTACTTCTATGCTTCTCTGGATGTTCTGGAAGACTAGTGACGATTCACGTCTGGGACATGTTTTGTTAGATTCACCGGATCGATAACAACAAAATAAATTGAAATCGTGCTTTACTTTAACCTCGTAGAATTTTGCGATGGTTTCATATTAGCGAAGTTGCTAAATTTGAGGCAAAATCTTTTATTAGCCGTAACTCTGTAACTAAGCGTTTGCAGACCTATGTCTGTATGGACATTTTTGTATAGTTTACTTGTAGAATACCATTTTAAAATATTTGAATATCTTCGTGAATCACGCTGAAGAAAAGTCTAAACTGCCTTATACGAAATTAAGTACAAGGGTGGTAACATTAATAGTGAAATGGGAATTCCACTGTTATGTACAGGGAAGAGAAAAGATAGGTGGAAAGCCTTGTCTACTGACGTGACAGAAGAAGAAACAGGAGTCGATATAGAAGAGATAAGGGATCCAGTATTAGAATCAGAATTTAAAAGAGATTTGGAAGACTGAAGATCAAATAAGACAGAAAGGATAGTTAACATTCCAACACAATTTCTAAAATCGTTGGGGGAAATGGCAACAAAATGACTATTCACGGAGGTGTGTTGAATGTGTGTGTGGCGATGTGCCAACAGACTTTCGGAGAAACACCACCCACACGACTGCGAATCTTACAAGAGCTGACAAGTGAGAGAATTACTGCACAATCAGCTTGATAGCACGTGCATGAAAGTTGCTGAGAAGAATAATATGCAGAAGAATCGAAAATAAAACAGAAGATGTGTTAGATAATAATAGGTGTGTTGAATGTGTGTGTGGCGATGTGCCAACAGACTTTCGGAGAAACATCATCCACACGACTGCGAATCTAACAAGAGCTGACAAGTGAGAGAATTACTGCACAATCACCTTGATAGCCCGTGCATCAAAGTTGCTGACAAGAATAATATGCAGAAGAATCGAAAATAAAACAGAAGATGTGTTAGATAATAATCAGTTTGTCTTCAGGAAAGGTAAAGGCACCAGAGAGGTAATTCTGACATTGCAGTTAATAATGGAGGCAACACTAAAGGCAATTAAAGAAAGGTTCGTAAGATTTTTCGAACAGGAAAAAGCGTCCAACAACGTAAAATGGTGCAAAATGTTCGAAATTCTGAGAAAAATAGAGGTCAGAGTAAAGAAGGAACAGTAAGAGTGGAAGAGCACGAACGGGTGAGACAGAGATGTAGTCTTTCACCCCTACCGTTCAATCTACATATGCTAGAAGCAAATAAATGAAACGTTCAAGATTGGGATTGAAATTCAAAGTGAAAGGATACAGCGACAAGATTCTCTGATATTTCTATCCATAATGAAAGCTGAGAAAAATTACATGAACTGCTCAACAGAATAAACTATCTCGTAAGTACAGAATGTGGATTGATAGTAAACTTAAGAAAGACAAAAGTAATGAGAAGTAGCTGATCACAAAGGAGATGAGGAATTCTGCTACCTAGGCAGCAAAATACCCACTGACGGACGGAACAGGGAGGGAGTCAAAAGCACACGAGCTCTGGTAAAAAGGGCATTCATCGCCAAGAGAAGTTTGCAAGTATCAAACATAAGCCTTAATTTGAAGAAGGAATTTCTGAGAATGTACGTTTGGAGCCGTGCATTCTATGGTAGTGTGGGAAAAACGAAACAGAACATTTGAGATGTTGTGCTACAGAAGATGTTGAAAACTAGATGGACTGACAAAGTACGTAATGAGGTGGTTTTCGACAGAATCGGCTAGGAAAGAAATATATGGAAAACACTGACAAGAAAAAGGGACAGGAGTGTAGGACGTCTGTTAAGACATCACGGAATAACTTCCGTAGTACTATAGGGAGCTGTAGAGCGTAAAAACTGTAGAAGAAGACATAGATTGAAATACATCCACCAAATGACTGAGGACGGAGGTTACAAGCTCTACTCTGAGTTCTGAGACGAAGAGGTTGGCACAGTAGAGGAATTCGTGGCAGGCCACATCAAATAAGTGAGGAGACGACTAAAAAATGCTCTCAGACCCATTGAATTATTGTGGCGCGGTGCTGAATTCTTGAGAACCTTTTTAGGATTTCCCTTGTATGACTAAAAGGAAGTATGTTTACGTCAGTGAAGAGAATGCGCAGGTCAGAATTGGTGGCCGTCCAGCAGAGCGAAAGGTATTCCTTTCTTTGGCGCCATAAATAAGAGTTTTTCTCCTTCTGCCCATTCCGCTAGCTTCTCTCCGTTTCTGTCACCGTTTTTATAGCCCCAGGTTGTGTGATGCCTGCTGAAGTAACCCAAGTACGTATCCGTCTGAAATACAGGTGGTAAGACTAGAGCAAGATACATTCCGTTCGGCAGTTTGTGGTCTGAAACACCACTTAAGCTACTCACCTCCTGAGGGATCACTTCTTTGCCGCTGGTCTCTTGGCAACAGCTCCCTTATTATCAGAGAGGCTATTGCTTACATATACACTGGTGTCCAAAATTAAAGCAACAATACGCTATTTCTCTGTGGTGCGTCTAATTCACGATATAATTACACAGCCTGATAACACAGTCCGTACGATCGTGTTCTGCACGGAAGATGCTTCCGGTCAACGGACAACAATCCCAACTGTGACCTCAAGGTACCTGTCAAACGCGGTAGTGTTTGCCGGGTCGTTCTACATCCACAATCGCTGTGTAGACAGTCACAGACGGTGCAGTATGGAACAGAGAAGACGCCTACCAGACTCTCTGCAGTGAAGGACCATAGAAAGAATGGAAGTATGACAGTCGCAACATGATGTGACCCGATGGCTTACTCTGAATTGTTCTGTTGTTTCTCGGACATTGCGACAGTTTATAGAGACCGGAACTTTATCCCGGAGACCAGGTTAGGGTCTGACGGGATGTGACATCAGAAAGACAGAATCGTTATTTGTCTGTAAGTGTACGATGGTGCCGGCATAGTACTGTACAGCAACTGTCCGTTCCCGGTAGCTGAATGGTCAGCGCGGAGAATTATCAATCCTCTGGGCGCGGGTTCGATTCCCGGATGGGTCTAGGAATTTTCTCCGCCCAGGGACTGAGTGTTGTGCTGTTCTGATCATCATCCTATCATCCTCATCCATTGCATGTCGCCAAAGTGGCGTCAAATTGAAAGACCGGCACCCGGCGAACGGTCTGCCCGACGGGGGGCCCTAGCAGTACGATTAAATAAAAATGCAGAGCAACTGCCATCTGACCCCTGCAGCATACACTGGACGAATTTTAGCAAGGCAAACGGTGTACAGAAGCTTCAGCAGAGTGGACTTGTCGGAGACCTGCTGTATGTGTATCTCTGACGCATCTTCACAAAAGGGAACGTGTACAGAGGAGCCCTAATAGTGCACCAATGTTCTTTACACAGATGAGCCCCAATCTGGTCTGGTGAGTGGTTCTCGAGGAATGCGTATCTGGAGGGCAACATTGTTGAAAGCGGCCGATATCGAGGAGGATTCCCAATAGCGTGGGCAAGGATTAAGTTGACCATTCGAACACATCCTGATGCAATTGTACGGATGAACCGATAAGTTTTAACTGCTGTCAAGTATCGTGAAGAGATCTTGGGATCTTGTGTGTGGTTGTTGCGATGTGCTGTGGCCCCAGACTTCGTGTTAATGGACGAAAATGCTCGACCTCATATAGCACGGTTGGTTGATGTTTTCTTGAAAAATGAAGATATGGCATGCGTTGCACGGCCTACTTGCTCTTCCGATTTGAATCTTACAGAGCATCTCTGGGATACACTAGGGACACGGCTTGCATCACGTCAGCATCCACCAATCACTCTCCAAGACTTACGAGCAGCTTTGCATAACGAATGGTCGTTATTGCCTCAATATGGGCTTGATGGCATCATTCACAGCATGTTCCGTCATTGTCAGGCATGTACTGCTGTGAGAGGTGGTCACACCACACACTGAGCAAATTAACCAGTTGTCGAAATGTGTGTGCAAATCCATTATGTTGGAAGGACTAAGAACATTTAGGTCGACGGTTATGCACGTTGCAGTTGTTTACAATCAGTTTTCTTTACTTTTTTTCTACTTTGGTGTTATCTTTTTATACTGTTTCGTGCAAAATAAACACAGCCTAACAAAATTTGCGTTTGTTGCTTTAATTTTTGACGACAGATTGTGACAGAGCTGTGTACTGGTGATGCTAAGTACCCTATCATTCTGCATGATACAAACTTTCCCACTGTTATATTATGCTAATTTAGATGGGATTCTTGGAGAGCTATGATATCGGTGTTATCGTCAATGGTCAGTTTGCTCTTGTAGCCTTGGATAGTCTTTCTACTCGTACATTGATCTGTAGTGTATTGATAATTCCTCCAAAAGTCTCCGTTATCGTTGTTTGGTTCCGAGAAGAGCATTTACTACTGTTCATTTCCTGACGCTGTTATCTCCAATAGTAACGACAGATCTGTTATCTACACTCATGCTCATAAATTAAGGATAATGCTGCTACATGACGAAACAGTGCTCTGGTGGGCGGTTTGCAGGTTTAAATCACCTCGGGTAGTGACCGTGCGGTGCATTTGACCTGGGGTCGTTGCACGGTGGCGCAGGCAGCAGTCCACATAGCAGAGGTGTGTTGGTGTATGTCAAAGTACGGTGCAGTGAGTAAGTGTGCAGACGTTTTCAGACGTGCTAATGGTGTTGTGTGTTGAAAATGGTTCAAAGAAAACATATTGATGACGTTAAGAGGGGTAGAATCCTATGGCGACTGGAGGCTGGTCAAACACAGCAGGTCGTAACTTGGGCCCTCCGTGTGCTACAAAGTGTGTTCTCAAGATTATGGCAGTGATTTCAGCAGACAGGAAATGTGTCCAGGCGCTACGGTACGGGACGTCCACAGTGTACAACACCACAAGAAGACCGATATCTCGCCATAAGTTCCCGCAGACTGTCACGGATTACTGTTGGTAGCCTTGCTCGAGACCTTACCGCAGCCACTGGAACAGTTGTCTCCAGACACACAGTCTACAGACAACTGAAAAGACATTGTTTATTCGTCCGGAGACCTATAAGGTGCATTCTATTGATCCCTGGTCACAGGAGCGCCCGTAAAGTCTGGTGTCAAGAACACAGTACATGGTCATTGGAAGAGTAGTCCCAGGTTATGTTCACGGACAAGTCCAGGTATAGTCTGAACGGCGATTCTCGTCGGGTTTTCATCTGGCGTGAACCAGGAACCAGATACAAACCCATTAACGTCCTTGAAAGGAACCTGTATGGAGGTCGTAGCTTGATGGTGTGGGGTGGGATTATGATTGGTGGAGGTACACCCCTGCATGTCTTTGACAGAGGAACTTTAACAGGTAAGGTGTATCGGGACGTCATTTTGCAATAGTATGTCCGCCTTTTCAGCGGTGCAGTGGGTTACACCTTCCTCCTGATGGATGATAACACACGGCCCTACCGAACTGCCATCGTGGAGGAGTACCTTGAAACAGAAAATATCAGGCGAATGGAGTGACCTGCCTGTTCTCCAGACATAAACCCTATCGAGCCCGTCTGGAATGCTCTCGGTCGACGTATCACTGCACGTCTTCACACCCCTACGACACTTCAGGAGCTCCGACAGGCACTGGTGTAAGAATGGAAGGCTATACCCCAGCAGCTGCTCGACCACCTGATCCAGAGTATGTCAACCCGTGGTGCGGCCTTAGTTCGTGTGCATGGTGGTCATATCCCATATTGATGTCGGGGTACATGCCCAGGAAACAGTGGCATTTTGTAGCACATGTGTTTCGGGAAGATTTTCTCAACTTATCAGCAATACTGTGGGCTCACAAATCTGTGTCATGTGTGTTCCCTATGTATTTTAAGTAATCTTAAGCTCCTGCCGAGTCTACGAAGTTGCTATCAACTTGCCGGTCTCCACAAAGATCCCACAACGATCTCTTTCTCTCCTGTGCCGTCGACAGTCGTTTGCTTGCCTCCCAAAAAGAATGTTCCCTTTTGTTAAATGACGTCGCCTCATCTGTAGGAATGGTTTAAAGTGATCATAACCTTTGTCCGTACATGCTGTTACTAGGTATTTCGTTCTGCACAATTTAAAATATTTTCTTTTGCAGCATCTATTTTGCATTCATCATAATTACTAAATCATCCTTTTGCCTTGCAAAATACTTTTTTGCCGATCGAATATTCCAACCACTCATCAGCCACTTCGCTTTCGGGACAAACTCATTTCTCACCCTCTCCACTCGGTACTGTATAGGGTAATGTTGTGGCAAAAAAGAAAGGAAGAAGAGAGTTGCTCGATTTGTCATAGGTCTCTGAAGTCGGACCCTCAGTTGCATAGAGTGGTAGAGCACTTGCCCGCGAAAGGCAAAGGTCCCGAGTTCGAGTCTCGGTCCAGAAAACAGTTTTAATCTGCCAGGAAGTTTCATATCAGCGCACACTCCGCTGCAGAGTGAAAATCTCATTCTGGAAACATCCCCCAGGCTGTGGCTAAGCCATGTCTCCGCAATATCCTTTCTTTCAGGAGTGCTAGTTCTGCAAGGTTCACAGAAGAGTTTCTGTAAAATTTGGAAGGTAGGAGACGAGGTACTGACGGAAGTAAAGCTGTGAGGTGGGGGCGTGAGTCGTGCTTGGGTAGCTCACTTGCCCGCGAAAGGCAAAGGTCCCGAGTTCGAGTCTCGGCCCAGCACACAGTTTTAATCTGCCAGGAAGTTTCATATCAGCGCACACTCCGCTGCAGAGTGAAAATCTCATTCTGGATTCTGCTGCTGTCACTCATCGCGGGTAGTGAATATCAAAATAAGGTGACTTACGGAGTTTCTTCTGACTTATCAAGCTTCTGATTTGTTTAATACGCCCTGGCGTTACTTGCTCTCTTGCGCCAGACTCATACCTCAGAATAGCTCTCACATATAACATTCGCTGTCCATAGTTCTATGGGTCCGCACCACAGTCAGTAAAATCTGAACACTCATAGGGTTACTTTGTTGTCCCTCTGTGTTATCTGTCGGTCTTTGCCCGACTGTTAAAACCTTTTTTTTCTCAGGAACAGGTAGACATGTCAAGCTGAATTTTATGTCATATACTGAAGTCTACAGCGTAAAAAATTATGGTTCTAAGTCACAGTAGTCAAAAGAAACGGCCATTTATGTCACATCATTTTTGGTACTCGCGAACCCAATAATTACAACCTAGAGGGCATTTCCCTTTACATAAAAGAATAAAAATTGCCAAGAAACAAGAGATGACACTACAACCAAAGGAAAAAATCCAAAAATTGTTAATTTGTAGCTATATCGCACGAAAAAACAATTTTTTTCTCTTTTCAGACTGTCTGTCTAGCCATCCAGCTGTCAAGACCACATTTTTTACAAGCACGGGTAAACGAATCAAACTGAAATTTGTGTCATGCTAATACCTATGGTTCTTTGGCGGTCTAATGAACGTTAGCTTCTAGGTCAATGCAATCAAAAATACGGTTATTTATGTCACATACTTTGATGCTCCCAAACTCTATCATGAAAACTTGCAGGATATTTTCCGTTGACATAGACACAAGAAATGCGCTGCCAAACGAAATAATACAAAGATTGTTAATCTGTAATTGTATCACACGAAAAAATATTTATTTACTCATCTGGTATCCGACTTCTAACATAAAACATTGTCAAAAGTCTTGAAATTCCCGGGACCGTTATCTTCCCAGTATCATTGTTGGTAACAGGCAAGAATCTTCAAGATTTTCGATCCCGGAACGGATGAACTATCTGTGTACATCATTAAGTTTGAACGGAACACTCAGAGCACGAGACTTAGCCGCCCTTGTCAATTTGTTTTTCCTCAATTCATACGTTTCTGGAAAGGAACGGGGCGTCGTTCTTCACACTGTCATTTTATAGCATTACCTTATGGAGGTGAGTTCTGAATCACTTATGAATGTTACCGATTGCTTTCTCTGTGTGGCAGACATGTGGAGCCAAAGTGGATTACCATAAGAATATCGGTCTATGTCTATGGCTGTTTTAGTCAGCACTTATATCACGGAATATTTATGAACGCAGAAGGGATACGTGAGCGATGTAAACTGACGCAGCTTCCTTCTCGGCTTTCTCGTTCATTATCACATGGTAGTATTGAAGCGCCTCCTTTATTAGTATCTAAGAAATTTGCTCATGACATTGAAACCACTCTCGCACTTCTGTGTTGGGATAAGATTACCGTAATTCTTTCTTTCATAATAACTTTCAGTTAGCATTATTTGAAACACTTAAGCAAAAACTTTAATTAAAAGTAATTAAAATGAATAACAACATAAAGTAATAACAGAACAAGCCAGTAATATTGGTAGCTCATTACTATTCCGATTCCTATTCCGATACCTTCTCCGATTTCTGTACTATGATTGCTGTTATTACTACTGCTGCGGTTGCTAATATTCAGTGTTGTGTAGATTGAAGTACTGAAAGTATACGAAGTTATTTTAAAAAGAACACCGATCATTTTACAAAAGTTTTACCTGCACCAAGTCAGCGACGTAATTTTCATCATCCAAAAATATAGTTTCAGTGACTTGAATTTGTGTAAAGAGAGAGCAAGATAGATCCTTTAATGATTATAACTGAAAATTTGTGACATTTGACGTTTAATGGAATTACCAAGTGAAAATTAAAAGGTGAATATTAGAATGAATATTTGCAAAAGTTAAGTATCGATATCGATGTTGAAGTGTTGGTATAAAATTTCAGTACTGCAGACTGTTAGATTCTCTGGTCAGACGTAAACTTTCAGCTAGCTGGAACATTGTGATAACTCGTTAATGAATATTTAATGGCCAATCTAAAGAACAAAAAGTACGAAAGGTAACCAACATTGCAAACCTAGAATTAAAAATCAGAATCTGTAATGCAGGCCAGATAATTAAGTCGACGCAGCCTGTTCTGTGGCGTGTGTAACACTGTAAACAATTCACTAGTTTTTCACGCAGTGACTATAAGCTATTGAAATTAAATCTAAACGAGCTGTGTTTTCTTGAAGCAGTGTGCTGGTTCTTAATCTACGTTCTCGTAAGTGAATAGAGTATAATGACTGAATTGATGATTCCTTGCCGTGTTATACAAATAAACAGAATAAGAGATAGCATACTCCGGCAACACTACGTACGATTTACGTCGATATCTGCACACACGACGACGCAACAGCCCAAGAGAACCACATATTAAAAATTTGCAGTCAAGACAAGACCACAACAACTCAGACCAGTTTCAACACCTAATTCAAGTCTCGTAACACTTCCAGCGAAATATACTTCTACCCATTTGTTGCTTTGTAATATCTCTCAAATAGGTAACTGTTGATTTGAGATTACTTGGGGCAGCAATAAGAAACGATATCAACGACGTTCGGGAAATATTAAAGGTTTACCGGTCTACTTTCGACAGGGTACAAATCTTAGATAAGTGTCACAGTTTAATTGAATACGTGTAATGAAAGAATAGAGTTTAAATCAGAAGCTGCGTCAGGAACAGCTACAGCAACGAGCGATTTATCAAAGGTCATGTATCGGCCGAGTGCCAGAGGTTCGGTGAACCGCCGAAAGAGACGCTGTTGCCGCGGCCCGTCGTTTCGTCCGTAATTCCCCGGGAACGTTTCTCATAAGATGGCGACCCTCATTTCCCCCGAGTCAAGGTTTTAATCCCTCTGTCTCCATCCCCTTATCTCCATCTGTCTTACGCACTGTCTGCGAATCTCGGGTTCCTCCATCCCCTCACTGTCTTTTTGTCTTTCCATTTTCATTTAATAACGTACAAAAAGAAACTATCCAATTTCTGTGCGCTTTTCTTTTTCTGCCCTCGTTCACGGACGTTGCTCATAATTCTTCGCCCAAACTTGGTACTGTCTCCAAATACAGCTGCAGCCAAGAAGATCCACCCCTTTTCGGTTATTTCAGTTACAGATCAGTCGTACAAATAACCTTGCCGGTATTCCTTAACGTAAGTTTCATTTTTCATAGAGTGATCTGAAATATTCAGTTTTCCGAAATTATAATAACCTAATCGCATCATTCGTCATCGAACTTTCCATTATCGACAGTAAAACATCTTTCCTACAATAAACAACTAACTACATTACCCAGAAACCGCCTTCACCATGTAGCACTTCCATTATCAGTGTCAAATACATCGTAATCTCCTCACATCTAGCCGGACGCTGTGGCCGAGCGGTTCTAGGCACTTCAGTTCGGAACCGCGCTGCTGCTACGGTCGCAGGTTCGAATTCTGCCTCGGGCATGGATGTGTGTGATGTCCTTAGATTAGTTAGGTTTAAGTAGTTCTAAGTCTAGAGGACTGATGACCTCAGATGTTAAGTCCCATAGTGCTTAAAGCAATTTATTTTCCTCACATCTGTATCCGTCTTAGCCTTGTACACTTACTCACCATGTCGAAAGATGGCGCTAAGGTACGCTGTTCTTAAAACGAAGTGAGTGTGCAGCAATTTAGAATTTTTGGATATAGTAGATAATATTGGATAGGCATGGAATGGTGTGGTAGAGCCGGCAACACGGTTTACAAACAATTATCAGTGGAAGAAGCCGGTCGAGTAACTCTCCTGCAGGAGACTCATTCATAGGAAGTGTCTATTAGTGGTATAGGGTACGATATGTAGTAAGAGGAAGTGACTAATAGTGGTATAGAGTACCCATTCACCATACGGTAGCTTGTGGAGTATGTAGGTAGATGTAGAGCTTGTGTAAGTCACAATGCAGTAGGTATGTTGGAAACGATACAATGAAAGGCATACTGTTGCTAGATAGCAAGGATAGGGTTCTTGAAGGAAAACAATTGCTGTTGATCTCTACTTTCTAGTTCTTGTATCGGAGAACTGCACAACAATGGCACATGAAATACCAGAAGACTTTCGCCAAGCTACTGGACAACTGTTAACTTACGAAATAATCCGTAATAACCTACACGAAAATCAGTTTAGGTACAAACGACAGAACAAAGTGCCTCTTTTAACCAGAATATATAAACAAAGCAGATTGGCTTTACATTGCCAGTTAATGCACTGGAGAAAAGTGCTATTCTGCGACGGACTTAGAGTGGGCTTACATGGAAACGATGGTCTTATTGGGGTATGGAGAACTCTTGGGAAACGCAGTATGGAAGCTACAGTATCCCCAACAGTCCCTTTTGAAGGAGGCGCTATTACGATGTCGGGAAGAATTACAATGGAGACAAAAACAGAGCTGGTTCTGGTCCACACAAGGAATAACAGAAGTCTAACAGGAGAGAGGTACATCGAAGAAATGCTTGATCCTCATATACGACTTCTGGCACAAGATGATGGTGAATTTCTTCTGATGCACGATAATGCTCGTGTCCGTGATGCAGCCCCAGTCTTTGGAGACACAGTATCTTTGGAGACACAGTATCGATGTTCTACAGTGGTCAGCCTACCTAAGCCCCATATCGTAAGTATGGGATTGTTTGAAGAGAAGAGCTTAAAAACCTTCTTGCCGGCCTCTGTGGCCGAGTGGTTCTAGGCGCTTCAGTCCGCAACCGCGCTGCTGCCACGGTCGCACATTCGAATACTGTCTCGGCCACAGATGTGCGTGATGTCCTTAGGTTTTTTAGGTTTAAGTGGTTCTAAGTCTAGGGGACTGATGACCTCAGATGTTAAGTCCCATAGTGCTTAGAGCCATTTGAAACGTTTGAAAGACCTTCTTGAGCAAAGAAATAAGTTTTCTATCAACAGACGTTTACTCAAAAATGGTTCAAATGGCTCTGAGCACTATTGGACTCAACTTCTGAAGTCATTAGACCTCTAGAACGCAAAACTAGTTAAACCTAACAAACCTAAGGACATCACACACATCCATGCCCGAGGCAGGATTCGAACCTGCGACCGTAGCGGTCTCGCGGTTCCAGACTGCAGCGTCTAAAACCGCACGGCCACTTCGGCCGGCAGACGTTTACTCTCATGTAAATTATGACAAGCCCAACAGCGGCGGTCGTCATATTTACATCATCGTCTTACTTACATCAGCAAGAGATTGAGAGAGAGAGAGAGAGAGAGAGAGAGAGAGAGAGAGAGAGAGAGAGAGTAAACAATATCGGAACTGTCCTTTCGTACAAGATTATACATATACAGGGTGTCACCCAACGTTACCGCTGGATATATTTCGTAAACCACATCAAATACTGACAAACCGATTCCACAGACCGAACGTGAGGAGAGGGGCTAGTGTAATTATTTAATACAAACCATACAAAAATACACGGAAGTATGTTTTTTAACACAAACCTACGTTGTTTTAAATGGAACCACGTTAGTTTTGTTAGCACATCTTAACATATAAACAAATACATAATCAGTGCCGTTTGTTGCATTGTAAAATGTTAATTACATCCGGAGATATTGTAACCTAAAGTTGACGCTTGAAACCTCCGACGTTCAGTTGCGTGTTGTAACAAACACGGGCCACGGTCGGCGAGCAGCATCTGCAGGGACATGTTTACGATGACGACCGTGTTTACGAGTGTGGCTTTAGTGCACCGTTGTGGTTTGCTCTAGCAGTCGCAGTGTCCGCAGGTAGCGCTTGTTGCAATTGTTGTTCTGCATTCGTCTCCGCACGCAGACCAACTGTAGTACACCGTGTTACCAGACGTCTGGGATAGTGTAGTGTTGAAGGAACTGTGACCATGGTGTATTCGAACTATTAAAAGGCGGAGATGATACTCATCTATGGCGAGTGTCGACGAAATGCAGCTGAAGCCTGCAGGGTCTATTCAGAACGGTAGCCGGACAGAGAGCACCCAACGTGCCGCACATTGCAAAACATCTACCGCCAACTGTATGCAACAGGTATTGTCATAGCGCGCTATCGGGTCCGTAACAAGCCCGTCACAGGAGAAGCGGGTGCAGTTGGTGTGTTAGCTGCTGTTGCCATGAACCCACAAATGAGTACCCGGGACATTGCGAGAGCCGGTGAACTGAGTCAAAGTAGTGTCATGCGCATACTGCATCGTCACCGCTTTCACCCGTTTCATGTGTCGCTACATCAGCAATTACATGGTGATGACTTTAATCATCGAGTGCAATTCTGTCAATGAGCAATAACAGAGAATACGTTGCAGTTCTACCTGTTTACCGATGAAGGGGGTTTCACAAACCACGGGGCAGTGAATCTAAGGAACATGCATTACTGGTCCGTGGACAATCCTCGCTGGCTCAGACAGGTAGAGCGACAGCGACCGTAGACTGTAAATCCATGGTGCGGAATCATTGGCAACCACCTCATTGGTCGTCACTTCATTGCAGGGGCCCAAACAGCTGCAAAATACATCGCGTTGCTACAGAATGATCTGCCAACGTTGCTCGAAAATGTCCCATTGGAAACGCGTCGACGTATGTGGTATCAGCTTGATGGTGCACCTGCACATTCCGCAATTAACACTAGGCTGACCCTTGACAGGATGTTCGACGGGCATTTCATAGGACGCAGCCCGTTCTCCTGATCTTACATCTCTGGACTTCTTTCTTAGGGGTACGTCAAAGGAGAATGTGTACCGTGATGTGCCTACAACACCAGAGGATATGAAACAACGTATTCTGGCAGGCTGCGGCGACATTACACCAGATGTACTGCGGCGTGTACGACATTCATTACGCCAGAGATTGCAATTGTGTGCAGCAAATGATGGCCACCATATTGAACATCTGTTGGCCTGACATGTTGGGACACACTCTGCTCCACTCCGTAATTGGAAACGGAAACCACGTGTGTCCGTGTACCTCACCCCTCATGGTAATGTACATGCGCGTCAGTGAAAAAGATCAATAAAAAGGTGTTAGCATGTGGACGTAATGTGCTGTTCCAGTCTCTTTTTGGATCCCTACGTAATTCGGTACTCTCCGATACACACGATCGAACAGCGGAGGAGTGGTACTCAAGCGTCAACTATAGGTTACAATATCTCCAGATGTAATTAACATTTTACAGTGCAACAAATGATTACGTATTTGTTTATATGTTCAGATGTGCTAACAAAACTAACGGGGTTCCATTAAAAAAACGTAAGTTTGTGTTAAAAAAACATAGTTCAGTTTTTTTTTATTATTATTATTAACCAATTACATTAGCCGCGCTCCTCACGTCTCACGTTCGGTCTGTGGAATCGATTCGTCAGTATTTGATGTGGTTTACGAAATATATCCAGCGGTAATGTTAGGTGACTCACCCTGTAGATGACCTTTTGTGCCCTTCTGCTTTCGCACCGTAGTATGGTGGGCAAGACGCATGCAAATATTAACAACGCTATGGTGTTCGTAAGATGATATATCGATTTTTGCGGTGGATAATAAATTTTGAGCCTAAAATATGGGAGATAAAAAGCAGGATAAAATAAACTTTTTATCAGAATATCAGAGCATTAAGAAATCAAACCAATGAATATCTGACTTTTTTAGGTCAAACGTAGCCTGCAAAATATATACAGGTAATTTCTGTCTCTTAGCACCATGTGATCACAAATACATTAATTCTGAACATGGATGTATATAACTTAGAATGCAGTTGTTGCAGGTCAAGTAGCGAAAAAGGAGCTGCTGCCAATTCCTTTAAGAAGAGACGTAAGTTCTCAAACAATGAGACCTACAGTTTTAGCAGTGCTCGGCATTTTGAAATATGTACTGCAGAATTAGATTTTCATGGCACAGTTGCCGAAATGTGCACAGTAGACGACTCCTTGCGTTAAAGAATTAAACACTTAAGATAAATTTCGTTGTTCACAATTAAACTGTAAATATGAAACTAATAACATTACAGACAACATCATATGTCAAATTTCAAATGAACATGGAGTTTCGTTGTGGAAAATCTTCAGAATTGTCAGATACTTCGAAGGTTTGAGATCTATTCATCACTTTTCACAAAATTAGAGTTTGATCCTCCATCCGCTATACTTCATACGCACTACTAAAAAGGATAAGCTGTCACATTAAACTGAACAGTAAGTGCACTTCAGAGGCATTTAGTTCTGTTGGTAGCCAGGTCGCTTTCTTGTTATTTATTAGGTGTGACGGTTCCTCTCGTCTCTCCTTAAAGAACAATGAGCGATGTGATGCGTTCTATTGGATAGTGTAGTACTAGTGTTCTGCGATGCTAGTTTGCACACCATAAAGCGTTTTTTTTTTCCTTTATTGAATTTCGATTCCCCCTCGAAGGGGGCGGGCTGGCAGCAGCTTAGTACGCTGCTCTGCAGCCTACAGGCTTTTTAAAACGTATGAAGAAGATAAGAAACAATAAAAGCAGGCGATAAAACGGTGACTTAAATTGTAAAACGGAGGAAAATTGTGGAAAGTTAAAACATAAAGCAAAGTGTTGACAATGCTAATAAAACACACAGGGAGCAGAAGGTAACATAGTAGACAGACAATTAAAAAACATTGTGACAGTCTGGTTTCTGTTCGCAAGAGATATAAAAATCACACCCAGCGACAGTATGATGTCCATTCGCAACACTTCGGAAAAGACACACAACACTGAACACTCACTGTAAACACTGCACTAAAATGTCGGCACAAAGATGACACACCCTAGCCAAGGGCAGATGGGGGTGGGGGACCTGGACAGATGAGGGGGAAGCAAGGAGGGAGGAGAGGAAAAACGAAAGGGGGGAACCAAAGGAGGGAAAGGACTCAGACTCATAAGGGCGGGAGGAGCAGGGCAGACGCGAGAGGGAATGGGAAAAGGCAAAGGAGGGAAATGCAAAAGGACTCGGGGGAGGGAAGGGGGCAGAGAGAGGGTAGGTGGGGATAAAGGAGGATGGAAGGGAGGGAGAGGGGGTCCAGGAAAAGAACAGAGGAAAGGAGGGGGGTGAGGATCAGAGTTGATAGGAGGGATGATAAATGGTGGAAGAGAGGGCATCATCTGGGAGGGAGAGTTGATGGAAGCCACTTTGGAAAGGAGAAGAAGTTTGTAGAGATGGAGGGGGGACACAATAGTGAAGACATGGCAGGGGGTGGGGATGGGAGAGAAGAGGAGCAATCAACCAGTGGGTAGGGGGATCAAGGCAGCGGGAGGTGCAGAGTATACGGATATGTTCGAGGAATAGGAGTAGATGGGGGAAAGGAATGAGGTCATAGAGGATCCGCGTGGGGGACAGGAAGTATAGAGCGTTGTTTGGTTGTCTGTTTTAAAGGCAAGGTGACTATGGTAGTCACAGCGAGAACATACGTAATAATAATGCATTTATTTATTGTTCTCAGAGGATCTTAAACGGTTTATATGTTACCACAATATGACAGAAACTTCCTGCAGAAGCACATGCTCAAAATACGAGGCTGGAAAGAACTAGGGAAATACCGTTATAAATTCGTGCATGACCACAAATGGAGGTGCTAGCATCGCCTACCGGCTGCATCATTGTATGTGACCACGAGCAGCACATTTGCAATGTCCTCACAAAGTTGAAAGTGTCATTCGTGGCCAGCACAAGGTTCTGTGTAGTTTTGAGTGCGTTATATCGGAGCTAAGTGAATTTGACCGTCGGCAAATACAATGCTGTCCAAAATGAAAGCAACAAACTGTAAATACCCCGTCTAATGCCTCAGTCCGCAGCTCATGGTCTAGGTGCTAGCGTTGCTGCCTCTGGATCACATGGTCCCAGGTTCGATTCCACGCCGGGTTGGTGATCTTCTGTGCCTGGGGACTGGGTGTTTGTGTTGCCCTCATCATTTCATCATCATCATTGCATAATCATCATCATTATCTTTCATGACAATGGACTGGACTGTGTAAAAAATTGGACCGTAAAAAAATTTGGACTTTGTATGGGCGCTGATGTCCGCGTAGTTGAGCTCTCCACACGTCGAAATATCATCATCATCATCATCATCATCCAATGTCTCATTCACGACATAACCATACGAACTGTCAACAGATGATTGTACGATTATGTTCTGCACGAAATATGGCATTCTGGCAACGAACAACCACGCCATCGATGGCGACAGTGCTTGCTGATTAGTTCCATACACACAGTCTCTTTGTACACAGCCATAGACAATGCAACATGGTGCAGAAAAGACGCCTCTGCGGTGGAGGGCCATAGGAATAATGGAAGCAGGACAGTCACAAGCTGATGTGGCTCGATGGCTTAATGTGAAGCGTTCTGTTGTTTCTCGGATGTGGCGAGAGTTTCTAGAGACCAAAATTGTACTCCGAAGACCAGAGCAGGGCCGAGCACGTGTGACAGAGAAAGAGAGGACCGTTATTTGGCTTTAAAGGTAGGACGGTAACCCCTTAGTGCTGCACGGCAATTGGCATCTGAGCCCACAGCATTCACTGGAAGAGTTGTATCGAGGCAAACTGTGCACAGAGGGTTTCGGCAAAGGGGCCTTTATAGTAGGAGACCTGCTGCATCTGTACCTCTGACGCGTCTTTACAGAAGGAAACGTCTAGAGTGGAGTCGTCAACATGACACCTGGACGGTCGAACAGTGGGCCAGTGTTCTTTTCGCAGATGAGTCCCGATTTCGTCTGGAGAGTGATTCTCGACGGATTCGCTTCTGGAAGGAACTTGGAACACGATTTCTGAATCCAAACAGTACTGAAAGAAACCAATATCGAGAAGGATCCCTATGTTGTGGGCCGGGATAACGTTGACCACTCGAACACCACTTCATGAAATTGCAAGTGTGAAATGGCAAGGTTCGCAGGTATCGTGACGAGATATTGGGACCTCGTGTGGGGCTTTTGTGACATGCTGTGAACCCAGACTTCGTATTGATGGACGATAATGCTACTCTCCATATGGCTGACGTTCGTTGGAGACGGAAGATATTGCTTGGAAGGCGTGGCCTGCATGCACTTTCGATCAGAATCTTATAGAGCACGTCAGGGATGCAGTAGGGACACGGGTTGCTACCTCCAACCACTCTCCAAAATTTTCGAGCAGCTCTGCAGGAAGAATGGCCATTACAGCCTTAACATGAGAGTGATGACATCACTCACAGCATGTCCCATCCTTGTCTGACCCGTAATGCTGCCATAGCTGGTCACATCCCACAATACCGGAATGCGTGTGCAAATCCTCAATTTCCAAAAAACTAAGAACATTTTTGTCTACAGTTATGAATATTGCAGTTTGTTTACGTTATGTATTCTTTGCATTGTTTCTACTTTACTAGCGCCTGTTAATACTGCTTTGTGGCAAAATAAGGGCAACCTTGAAAAATTTCTGTTTGTAGCCGTAATGTTTGACACCAGTGTAATTGGTACTCGTATGGTGGTCGCTCCAAAGTGCCTGGTGTTTCAAAACGCAGCGTAAATAAGATACATATAGCACACAGAGAAAGTGGAACAGCATCATCCGCTAAATCACATAAAGTACGAAAGTGTGTGTTGAGGGGTTGTGGCGAAAAATTAGAGGACGACGTCTACAAAAGTTACTGTAGAACTGAATGTCGCATTCACGAAGGAAGCTCCATAAACTGGCAATTTCAGGGCGAGATGGAATTCCGAAACCACTCTTCAGCTACGCAGATTCCGTAACAGAAAAACGTTTTGCTGATACCACAAAACCTGAACTATGGAGCAGTTGTTGCGCAACGTTCTCAACTTCTGTACGGCCCAAGAGTGAAACGTGGCGGGGATTCGGTGATGACTGGGACAGCCATATAGTAGTATTGCGTGGGCCCCATGCTTAATCTGCAACGTCGCATTGCTGTCAGTAATTACGTGACCATTTCGGAGGAGATTAGTGTTTAACGTTCCATCGACAAAGAGGTCGTTAGAGATGGAGCACAAGCTCGGATTTGGGAAGGACGGAGAAGGAAAGCTGCGGTGCCCTTTCAGAGGAACCATCTCGGCATTTGCCTGTAGCCATTTAGGGAACTCACGGAAGTTCTAAATGACAATGGTTGGACGCGCATTTCAATTGTCGTCCTCCCGTATGCGAGTCCAGTGTGCTAACCAATGTCCTGCCCCGCTCTGTCTGATCATTTCGCCTCATCAGATCTGTCACTCGGTGACTTGTTCACACATCTCGCATCGTCCAGGACTGGTTTCGTGAGGACGAGGATGAACTGTCGCATCTCCTTTACTCAACACAGTCACCGGATATGGGACCTGTATTTATGCATTCTGAGACTACTGCAAACTTTTTTGAATGCCAACGGTCTTTGTATACTGTACTAGTCTTGATTCTCAGTTTTTGGTGTTTCCATATTTTTGTACGCCTCATGTACAATGCCCATACATTCGTGTGCAGGAAGAGTTTTTGAGGTATTATTTAAGAGCGCCGTACTACGCTAATCCAAACTAGTTGCACTAATGTAAATATTTTACGTGACAGTTACTTCACAATAAATTAAATTTGTTGTAACCTGACGATGAATTTCCCATTAATGAAACTACACGTTTTCATCGTTGCAGCCATTCCGGAAAATATATTTCGACTTGCACCCACTGGAAAGTGACAATCAACTGCACTCTGACAGAGTGACGTACAAAATTTCGATGCAGGTTTCACTATTATTCGTCACTTGCTGTGAACGTCAAGCGTCCGCTTATTAAGAAGAGGTGGGGATATATGTTTCCACCCGGAAACAGTAGACCTTTGGCTTTCGGTGCCTTAAAACTTTGCGAACTACTAGGTTTGGAACTTTAATAGTGGTAACTATTTATTTACAGCTCGTACAAAATAGATACGCGTTTCAAAGTTTTACTGACCATCAAAGTAGTCACCAGCATTGTGTATAACCCGTTGCCAGAGATGTGGAAGTCGTAGGATACTCTTAGCAGCGCTAGTTGTGTTGACAGTTCGAGCGGCGCGGTCTATTGCCCGACGAATTTGCAGCAGTTCTGAAGTGAATGCTGTCAAGTGTTTCCTTCAGTTTAGAAATCGAGTTGAACTTAAGAGGGCGTAAGTCAGGGGAGTGCAGTAGGTGGTATAGCACTTAACAGCCCCATCAGTCAAACAAATCAGTAACATCTTGCACTGTACGTGGTTGAGCATTGTCCTGCAAAATGATGGTCAGGTCCTACACGAAGTGTCATCACTTCTGTCTCTAAGCTGGTCGTAGGTTGCGTTCCAAAAATGAACAGCATAGAGATAGAACTAATGACAATTTGTGCAGGACCTGGCCATCTTTCCTTACGCTTTTCTCGCTCGCTCTGCCTGTCTCTACCTTTTCCAAGAGGCAACTCTGTTTCTTTCGTCACTGCCAAATGTTTACGTGCAGTAGGCGGAGAACGTAATTTGGTTTTACAAGCTTACAGTTGAAAAAGAGACTTAAATAATATTAATAAGAACAAGAATAATAACAATAATTTGGTTTGAATACAAAATTATCTCTTCTACTTCTTTTTTTTTACTTGCAATTACGTTACTAAAATCTGGAACAATTGATAGGCTGACAGCAATTCTTAGAGCATTTTCTTCTAAACTACCGTCAGAAATACTTGCACGCAATCTAGTTTTCGTACAACAGAAAATAGAACGAAAATTTCGCATACACGTGTAGAACCAAAGATAGAATAATCTCCGCTGCTTCCCTCTGTAGCTTAGAAAATTCTTCCTGCGACAAATTCTGGTAGAATCTAAGACAACATTTGGTACTGTAAAATAACCTTCCGGTTACCATCGGTTTGCAAATAGATTACTTCGAAATTTAAATCATGAGGCACACTTCCAATCGCTCTCTAAAAGGGTTTTACAAATACAACAAGTATTACCTGCGAGTTAGTATTTTGCTGTACCAAAAATGGAACCAAATGTTAATAAATGTATAAAGTTGTTCTGAAGTATTAAAGGGCGGTGTGTTTTAATTCACAGGTAATGTGGACTATTGTTTTTAATCAGTCACACTTAGACATTTAACTGAATCGACTTAATTGTGCTGTTGATGATCTACCGCTATGATATCTGGTATCCGTAGCTACACAGTTTTTATCTCATTTTCAAGGGACGTATTTTTCAAACTGCGCTCCTACCCACACAGATGCAGTCAAAGAAAACCATAGTAATGTTTTGAATAAAGCACTTTTAAAAATCCAGATGCCTTAGTAAAGGTAAAATTGATATGTTGCTCATTTAGCTCAGGAAAGTGTTGCGTACTTTTTTCCTGAAAGACTGTTTTTGAAGAGCTAAAGTTAATGGTGGAAACCTTTCACTTTGCTGCCATGTCGTTGAGGAGATTATTTTCCTTCTGGAGTGTCAGACCTAAATCATTCATGAGCGCCATATCGTCTGCTAAAAATCCTAAGTCAGCTGCCCGTTCAGGGTAACGCGAAAGTGGCTCCGGATATCCTTTGTTCTATACAAACTGACCCACGGTGTCAAAAAAACTGGGAAAATCACTATTCCTTTGTTCAAATAGCTACCTCAGCATGTTAGAGGATATCTGGATACTTTTCTTCAAATGAAATGGAAAATTCTCTGAAATTACGATAAATGAGGCCGCGAAAACAAATATTGTACATGATTCGCACCACTAACTTCATGACATTCTTAAGGCCGATAACTTTTGGACAAAGAACCCATTGGTGTACAAAACGAGGGAGGGAAGGTATCTTAATATTTTTTTCAGTAGGAGGCCAATAAACCTTTTCAATTTACCATGCGTTACTGGCGCCCCATCAGAGTTTATGGAAAGCAACTTTTCCCAGGTGAGCCATACTGCTTGAGCCACTGTCTCGACCGCTTCTAAAATATCCGTCCCTGTACTAGTGTCCATCGAAGTCATATCCAGGAGCTCCTCCGTTACCCAACGCACACGAAAAAAAATGGCTAAGTGCTCCGGGTCACTAATATTATGAAGTGCAATAGAGACGGCTAAGAGGACTTCAGTTTTGGCTGTCAACTGTTCATGCAAACTCCTGTAAGTGACGCTGATTTGCCGAGATAGTTTCAGATTGGAAAAGGTATCCAGCTATACGCGGGAGCTAATGTGTGATTCATTTCCTCTACGAAGTCCAACAAAATATTTTTTATAAACGGCTTCGGAGCTCTTGCTAAACGTAGAGGAACTGTATAACTAGTCCTTTCGCAGCTATCTTCATCTTCTTGTTCACCCTACATTAGTAAGCAAACATAGTGTTTAGAGAAATGCAAGCGAAAATGAAACGAATACACATTCGAGAGGAATGTAAACAAACATCAGATCGTTTAGAAAATTACTGGTAGAAACCTCCTTTATGGAGATAGAACTCTCTTCTGCAAACAGATTGCATTTTCCTTAATTCATCGTCTTCGGTGTCCCCTATGAATTCGCTATATTTTACTGAATGGAATTTTCTGTACTGTCTTTCAATAGAAGATTCTTAGACACGTAGTTACTGTACTGCAGGTTATGTATTTAGTTATGTATTTAGCCTTATCCTCACAGCTAATGAAAAGAAAAAAAAAAGAACGTTCCCATTCCAGTGATTGAAACGTCACCTTTAAGAGTGTGGCTTAACCAAATTAAAACAGGTGAAATGTCTGGACCAGGGTTTAAAGTACACATCATTCAACATTTGATAAATCTCGTAACCATTAAAAAGCCACTGTATGTACTAACACTGTAGTTACTGAGATCAGCAACACTTACATTAAACAGGAATTAAAAAGGTAACTACTGTTTGGATACCAGCAACAGTTATGAAACAGAATAGGGCTCATTACAGTCAAGTCCATAAACTTGAAGCCCTTTATCTCAAATTACGACCAAATCTTATTATGATTTAAATCATAGACTGTATATATTTTAACAAAGGCCACAGCAACGGGCGCTAATAAGTTAAATACAATTTCCTCTTAACTTTTACAAGGACGTTAGTAAACTGCCCCACTGGGCTGACTCAACATTTAAATAACCATGGAACTAAGTTGCAACGGCCTGAATTTCACAATTTATATATAAAATGTGAAGACTAGGCGCTGCCTCTGCATATCCATCGAGAAACAAATTCCGGCGCCCTACCAAACCGTAGGATTCAATAAGGGAAGAAACAGATTTAATATTTGACGCTGCAGCCCTTTCTTCTCCCCTGCTTTTCTTCTTTTTTTTAATAAAAAAAAGTTCAGTATAAAGGAACTCTACCCGGCACAAGACCGGTCACAGTTAACAACGCTCGGCCAGAGTGTTCGGCATGGACAAGTCCTTTAAGTACAAGGTTTAAGCAACGCCATGTATGTTATATGCCTTTCCTCTCACAAAATTTGATTGGTAACGCCAAACACAATTAACAAAACCGAACAGGGCGATGACCTTACAAAATAAGAAATAACTAAAAACAGTTTGTTTGCGTCTAAGTACCGCGCCTACGAAATACAGTCAACCGCGGCCAAACCAAAGCCATTGCTATTTCAGCTCCCAAAATTAAGAGAAATGGAGAAGGGGGGGGGGGGGGACCTCAACATTGAATAAACGAACTAAACAAAAGAACGAACAGTTAACGAATAGGGATGGCTTCCCTCGGTAAATTAAAAAAAAACAAAGCTTGGGAAAGCTTAAAAACATACTACAGTGTGAAATCTTCCCGTCTCCTCTATACCTCTTTTGTTAATGATATCCTTCCCAATTACAATAACCTATGTAAACTTCGCTTAGGATTTTTATCACTTGCTTAATAATAACAAATGAAATCTTCCCTTTGAAATTTATTCCCTTTCTCAATCTTCGCAATCAAATTTAATTACAAAATTGTTAAGGCTTTCGTGGCCACTTGTTGACAAACTGCCTATTGGCTTCTGTCTCGGGTTCTTCGGTCGACGTTCATCTAATGATTTTTCTGACGTTTCGCCAGCACGAGTGCCTGGCATTGTCAAAGCTTCACCCTCCATTGTCGGTGGTGAACTGGAGCTGAGCTCGCGGCCACAGACTATGTGTACCTGGCGCGCCAACGTCCGAGGGCTTCTCCGCGGTCATTTCCGGTGTGGTTCTCCTCTTGCTACCTGCGACGGTCGTTCGCTGCGGTACGGGAAGCCAGGATCCATTTACCTTAAGGCTTTCTCTTTCTTGTTCAAACTGTTCGCGTGTTCTTGTATTTCTACAGCTTATCTGAACAAGCGCGTGTGATAGGGCTTCTCTACAGCCAGAACTTCCGCGTCGGCGAATTTTATTGCGTGGTCGGTCTCATTCAGTGAGTGCTCTGCCACGGCCGATTTCTCCACCTGCCCCAACCTGCAATCTCGTTTATGCTCTTTGACCCTGGTGTTAATGGATCGTACAGTATCTTGGCTGTTTCAGTGCGTATTTCCTCCGCTCTTTCATAAGGAAGGGTCCGAATGGCTGCTTCGGTGTTGGCAATGATGTCCTCCGTAGGGATAGTTCTCGAGATGATAGCGAAATTCCCTCCTTTTTGAAGAACAGACACTTCCTCTTCGATCAATTGTCGTTCAGTGAGATTGATCACTGTGTGTGACATGTCGGGAATCGCGTTGTCGGTCTGCTTCCGGCATCTTTCAAACTTTTTCTTCTGTCGCACGAGTGAAACAGCCAGGATACTGCGCCGAGCAAAACCACCAGCTTGCAACCTGAAGAAAGAACAGATACAAGCCATTAAGAATCTCAACGCCGACAAGAGTATATTGGTACTGTCGTAATGAAGACCGAAGATTATGAGCAGAAGATCCGAGACCTATTAGATCCGACGACGTACCGAAAACTAAGCGCAGATCCGACGCAGCGTATCACACGGAATACGAATCGATTAATCAAGGCGTCTTCTCTGCTGGCTGACATACAGAGAAACCTGCGCAACTCAGAAGCCCTACCACCTCGGCTGTATGGATTACCCAAGATCCATAAGAACAACGTTCCACTGAGACCGATCATTAGCGCTCCTGGCTCACCGACATATAAACTGGCAAAACACTTGGCCCCTCTGCTCCAGCCACAGGTGGGGAAGACCGACACATACATTAAGGACTCAGGACATTTCATTGAGAAGCTGAAGAAACTGAAACTTGCACGAAACGACATCCTGGTCAGCTTTGATGTTGTTTCGTTATTTACGAAAGTGCCATTCAGTGACGCTCTGGAGCACATCGGTTCCATGTTCCCGCAAGACATCAAAAAGCTCTTCCATGCATGTCTCACCACGAGCTATTTCACGTGGAATGGCGATTTCTACGAGCAGCTGGAAGGCGTTGCCAGTGGAGGCCAGCTTCTTCATGGAACAATTCGAAGCACAGGCACTGGACTCGGCGACTTGCAAACCTAACATGTGGTACAGGTACGTCAATGCTACTTTCGTGGTGTGGAGCCGTGGTGAAGAACAGCTCGGTGACTTCCTAAGACACTTGAACAGCCTCCAGGCCAACATAACATTTACCATGGAAGTAGGAAAGGACAAGAAACTGCCATTTCTAGATGTGCTGGTCACAAGGGACGGCGAAAACCTGGGACACAGCGTGTATCGAAAACCGACACACACTGACCGATACCTGCACAGACTGTCAAACCACCACCCCAGCCAGAAAAGAGACATGATTAGTACGTTCGTAACGAGAGCAGGACGAATATGTGAGCCGCAACACCTCAAACGAGAAATGCAACACCTGGAAACTGTCCTGAGAAGCAATGGGTACTCCACAAATTATATTAGAAGTATAACAGACCCAAACACTGGGCGAAGTAAGAAAAAGAAATGTTGGGTACGACCTTTTTGCCATACATTCCTAGAGTGACGGACAGAATCGGCCGTATATTGCGCAAACATGGCGTAAAGACGACTTTCAAACCGACAAGGAAGATCAAAGAGTGTCTTAGTCGGCGAAGGAGAAAAGAGACCCACTTTCAATGTCGGGAATATACCGCGGAAAAGTTTGTGTCGGAATGACTGGACGATCAATCAACACCAGGATCAATGAGCATAAGAGACATTGCAGGTTGGGGCAGGTGGAGAAATCAGCCGTGGCAGAGCACGTACTGAATGAGACCGACCACGTAACAAAATTCGCCGACACGGAAGTTCTGGCTGTAGAGGAGCACTATCACACGCGCCTGTTCAGATAAGCTGTAGAAATACAAGAACACGCGAACAGTTTGAACAAGAAAGAGAAAGCCTTAAGGTAAACGGATCCTGGCTTCCCGTACCGCAGCGAACGACCGTCGCAGATAGCAAGAGGAGAACCACACCGGAAATGACCGCGGAGAAGCCCTCGGACGTTGGCGCGCCAGGTACACATAGTCTGTGGCCGCGAGCTCGGCTCCAGTTCACCACCGACAATGGAGGGTGGAGCTTTGACAATGCCAGGCACTCGTGCTGGCGAAACGTCAGAAAAATCATTAGATGAACGTCGGCCGAAGAACCCGAGACAGAAGCCAATAGGCAGTTTGTCAACAAATTTAATTGCTGCTTATTAAAAGTGATTTTCTGATTATTTCGACGAAACATAGAATGTGTTGTCGTTATGACCCTTAGTCGTTATCTGCACTAACCCAAAACTGTTCCTTACCTTTTTTACTGTTACTGGATTGCCATCTGACTGCTACATCGAACTGCGACATGAATATACTTACTCTGGTTTACTATACTCTATCAACTGCTGGTGGGCCGTCGTAATAAGTGGCTGTATTTATTACCAAAGCTAACGTTATTCTTTATTAGCAAAGCTAACGTTATTCTTTAATTAATTTGACTGAAGTTACGTAATTCATAGTTACACTTTTTCTTGACAACAATAAAATTTTTGTAAAGTTTTATGTTCATGGTTTTTGGGATGGATTGTAATCAGTAATGCAATATTTCTGGCAAAAATTAATCATATTCTGAAAATGCTTCAAATATTTACTGTTGGTAATGAAATGATTTTACAAACGTTCAAGTGGGACTTACTTTTTACAATAATCTTACAACTAGCATTGCGCAAACATACCTTCAGTAGTCTGGACTTTCTCAAAAAATTAATTCAATAATACTAGTTCCTCTTATTATAATAGTTAGCTGATGTCTCTGTACATCCGTTTATAAACTCTTGTAAATCATAGCTAGTGGCTCGCAGGCACACCGATTCTCTCACCCTCTCGCTTCAGACCTGCTACCAACTCGCTTCACATCTCGCTTACTACTGACTCCTACGAACGCTAAAGTGCGGTCTCTTCTGCCAACAATGCTTTCTGGTGCAGACAGTCCCTGCTACCATTACAAAATGTATCAATGCGCTGTCTCTCCTGCCCTTTTTAAAATTATATCAATTTGCGGTCTCTCTTGTCAACAATACTTTGATGCAGACATTCCGCGCTACCACAATTATTTCCAACATGATAAATATTAATTATTCCTACTTAATCCTGTTAATAAAATATAAACATCTTTCGTAAATTGTGATTTGACAATAGACAATAGAAATATACACGTCTTAAAAGTGTTAAAAAAACCAGTACCAAATTGTCAATCGAGTGGCCGCTTAGGTCCTTCGAATGACGAAAGGTCAGTTACATAAAACAGTAACTAGGTTACAATTACATGTGTTAGCGAGTGTAGACCTCCACTGACCGTTTAGGCCTTTAGAATGAGGAAAATGACAGTTACATGTAACAGTTAACACATTACAATTACGTACTCGTTACATGGTGAGCAGCGACCTTTTCCGCGAAGATGGTGCAGACTGGCATGGCGAGTAGAATCCAAGGCACTAGATACACTGCATGCAACAGTATCCGTGATGCTGTAACAGACTAAAGGCACGTCTAAGTCTGGGCCACCACTACATACTTACCAGTGCTGCAGTTACAGTGGGTATCAAAAAAGTTAGAAGAATATAAAACTAATTACAGAAGGTTGGCCGAGCAGGGACTAAGAAATCCGAACAGCCAGAAATTTGCTACTCAACTTTGCTCCTCTCCGATTAACAAAGGCACCAGGAATGACAGAGGCGGAGCAGTGAGACTCTTACACATCCGTAACAATCACACTCGCATGTAAGAGTTCGATCTACTTTTGCTTGTGAACGAGGTCTCCTGCTTTGCCACCCAGGCAGTCAGTGTGATAGACGCAATGTGGTTCCCCCTTCTCTGGGGTTTTGGTTTCTCTTGCTTCGATGCGTCTGTTACGTTTTCCTGTGCGTTGCAGTCTGTGGTTTAAGGTACTTGGATTACTTCGTGAGTTGTTTCGCCTATTGTAGCTAGTGTGGGAAATGCTTCTCGCGTTGACTGTGCAGGCTGGTGCAGCACAAAAAGTAGAGCTTTATAGCGATTTCCGTAAATTTGCTACTGAATTTTCCCCCTGTCTAAGATGATTTACGCACCAGGTCGAAACCAGTTACGACAATCTAAAAGTGTATATGAGTGATTTGGTATAGTCTCGTCGTGCGATGGTTTAGGCTGATTAGTTACGAAGAATAACAAACATTTGGCCGAAGACTCCTTTCCAGATGCGAGTAGAATATTTTTTCATTCTTAAAATCGTATTACTCCACCACATTGAACTTGAAAATTCTTTAAGACTATATAAATGAACAACAACACAGTATGGAGGTAAAGTAATTCAATTCAGAAATAGAACTCGCAAAGCTGAAATGTTACCGTCAAGCTGTCAGTCACTACGACAGAAATTGTTTCACAAACTTTTTTAAGATGTGTATTGGTAGTATACACTGATATGACAAAAGCCATGGGATGGCGATATGCAGATGTACAGATGGTGGAATTATCACGTACACAAGGTATGAAGGGCAGTGAATTTGCAGAGCTGTCATTTGTACTCAAATGATTCATGTGAAACGGTTTCTGAAGTGATTATGGCGGCAGAACCGGAATTAACGGACTTTGAATGCTGAGTGGTATCTGGAGCTTGAGGCATAGGACATTACTTTCCGGACATCATTATGGAATTCAGTTACCGCGGTACTCTGTGTCAAGAGTGCACCGAAATTTCAGGCATTACCGCTCACCACGGACAATGCAGTGGCTAATGGCCTTCACGTAACTACCGAGACCAGCAGCGATTACATAAAGTTGTCAGTGCTAACAGACAAGAAACACTGCAAGAAATAGCCTCACAAATCATAATGTGGGACATAAGACGAACTTTTCCGTTACGACAATGCGGTGAAATTTGGCGTTAATGGGCTTTGGTAGGAGAGTTCGTTGCTATTAGAACGACATCGGCTGTAGCGCCTCTCCTTGGCTCGTGACCACATTGGTCGGACTCCAGGCGACTGGAAAGCCGTGGCCTAGTCACATGAGTCCGGTTTCAGTAGGGAAGAGGTCATAGTAGGTTCCGAGTGTAGCGCAGACCCCGTAAAGCCATGGACCCAATAGTCAACAAGGCACTGCTCAAGCTAGTGGTGGCTCCACAGTGATGTGGCATGGACTGGATATTTGTTATGTTCAGCTACTTGGAGACAGTTTTCAGCTATTCATGGGCTTCGTATTGCAAAACAACGACGGAATTTTTATGGGTTATTGTGTGCTACGTCACTAGCCCACAATTCTTCGCCATTGCTTTGAAGAACATACTAGCCATGAGCTCGCCCGACATGAATTCTATGAAACATTTATGGGACGTAATCGAAAGGTCATTTCGTGCACAAAATTCTGCACCAGCAAGACTTTCGCAATTATGGACGGCTGTAGAGGCTGTAAGTCCTAATATTTCTGCAGGGGACTTCCAACGAGTTGTTGCGTCCATGACACCATCGATCTTCTGCACTACGTCAGCCAAAATAAACTTGGACACGATATTAGGAAGTATCCCACTACTGTTGTGACCTTAGTATGTAGTAACCTACATTTTCTTCCGTCTTTGCTCACAGCTATGTCGTATATGCTACTCCCCTCAAACTCCTTTGCTATAAAATAACGTTACAAATGCTTACAATAGAACCAGTTTATCATGTCTTGCATCTTACATGTCATTTCCCCGAAGGGTGTTCTATAATTATTTCCTTTGACTCTACAACATGTATTGCTGTTTTGTGCATCCGCCGCTGGATAATTATTTTGTTTTGATCATCTGGAAAGAAAAGTAAGTGGATTAAAGCTCTAGGTCACACTATCTTTGTGAGTCTAACATTAGAATATAACTCAGAAGAGCCCTCAACCTGCTGAAGCAGGAATCGTGATACCCACTCACGTATTTATAGTTTCCATCATTAATGTTTAAAAAGCACTTACACGCATTCGTCGGGCAGCCGGGCATATAAAAGAACTCGGAGGCACCTTGTCCTGGAGATTAATGGCCAGCCTACTGAATAAAAGACAATAGCGGCCGTTCCGAGGCCCATTTGCAGCAGGTATTGTGGACCAGCGCCGCGCGACCGCCTGTAATAAATTTCCTCTTTTTTTCTCCTGCTATTTAAAGAGCGATGCATCATTTATGAGGCGCAGGAATAAGGGAATTTAGTATCCATATGGCTTTTCAATCAGCTATAGTGGTTATTTGTTAGAAGCACACGTGTGCCCTCACAAACGAATACCAGAGAGCGTTACGGTGAAACTTCTGATCAGCGTGCGCTATTCATCAGCTGCATGAAAATGTAGGATACTGGGACCTGGTAATTAAGGCATTTATAAAAAAAATTAACAATATACTGACAAACGGTGAATGGCATAACAAAAGTTAGCTAAAAAACCTACAGATCACCAAACAGATGACACAAATGATGGTAACTTAATAATACAATAATAAAATAAAACACAAGGTCCAGTGACAGACGGTGCTCCAGGAATCGACCTCTGACTAGGTCAAACCAAAAACACTTTCGCGAGCGAAGAGAGAGGCAGCCAAGAGTTGTATTCAGATCACAAGATGATAGCTCGGATTAGTGGCAGTCTAACGAGCGACTATTGATTATCTTGGTGAGGCTACCTGACATCCAACAAAACAAATGCAAGATGTAAAATTACGCCAAAACCAGAACAGGGGGTCTCGGCTCCGCCCGGATATTACTGTGCATAGGGCCATGAAGGAACGGCTACCACTAATGTAGAAGAACGCCACCGAACCTACTGTCAAGAAGCTGTCAAACTTACACGCCTCACTGGAAAGCGGCGCCAAGGCGAGGAAATGTACACTGCGGTTGCATACACTAACCCCCAGGGCAGGTAACTGGGGCGTTAGCGGGAACAAGACAGAAAAATATCGCTGGTTGAACTTAACAATGTAAGAAGCTGAAAACAGTGAATAGAAATCAGAAGGTCAGGAAGGCTAATCAGATCCGCCTTCCCCAGGTACTCCACTCGTTACTTTTCACCTCAGCGACACTACGAGCAGCAACACGAACCCAAGCCACCGGAGAATCGCGAGCTTTCACAGTGGTGGAGGTTTCTCTAAGCGAAGCCGGCCGCGGTGGTCTAGCGGTTCTAGGCGCTCAGTCCGGAACCGCGCGGCTGCTACGGTCGCAGGTTGGATGTGTGTGATGTCCTTAGGTTAGTTAGGTTTAAATAGTTCTAAGTTCTAGGGGACTGATGATCACAGATGTCAAGTCCCATAGTGCTCAGAGCCATCTGAACCATCTCTACGCGAATTGCAGTGCACTCAATTTAAACATGCAGGATCCGGTTTCGATGAGGTCGTGCACCCTCGTGACCACTGCCCTTCGATCCGGCGCGCGCTCTGCGTGCACCTTTCTGCTCCTGCGTCTCCAACCGAACTCCACACTCACACCACCCAGAAGAAGAACGAGGTCGCCCCAAAGATAGGGCACCAGAACTACATATCGATAAGCGCCGCTGCTGCCACTAGAGGACAGGCAACGCTTACGAAACAGAGTGGCGCCATTGAACACGATAAGAAGACAAACAACGCAACCATGCCAACTAAGCGATACGGTCTGGCAGAACCCTACACACGGCACCAACGCAAGCCGCCGCATGGCTCAGATGCATTGCTTATGTTTACAGAGATGCAGTAGTAGACTGCTCCGCAATTGAGAAGTCCTACCCAAAAACGACACAGCTAATGAACTAGACATGGCAATAACCACATGGTCATACATTTATGGATAGGTTTTCTTGAACAAAACATGCAGTACTTTATATAGCACCCTACAACTACAGTAAAGTTGTGTAGCATTGCAGCGAGACGTCAAATGTCACATTCGGATGCAGCGTCAATGGATTTATCCAGTTCTGCATAATTACATATGTTACACACAAGCGTTAGGGTAACACTAGAAGCGTGTACACAGACAGGTACATCGTATCTCACTATCTTTTATTTATTTACATTTGGTGAAAACCTAAATTTCGTTGGTTGTAATTCAGGTACAGATCTTCTATGCAACTTATGATTGCCATGTTTGAGTCAGTTTCGTACTGTCTCCACTGCGATAGATCGATTATCATCATCTCTGCACATTATCGCCGGCCTACATACATTGCAGCGCCCGTCTACGTGGCGTGGCGATGGCCCTACGAGGTTACGTACATTGATGGCAAAAACAATCGTAGCCCCAAAGAATTTTGGGAATACGTTTGTCTAGGTAACACATTTAAGTGATTAGCATTGGAAGATCAAAGATTATTATATGTGGGACTTAATTGATCGCAAATGCGAAATGCTTGTACATTAACAACCGGTGTAACCGCCAGAGTATTGAAAACAAGCATGCAAAGGTGCATGTATTGTGTCGTACAGGTACCGGACAGCAGTTTGTGGGACGGCATTCCACGCCTGTTGCACTTGGTCCGTCAGTACAGGGACGGTTAATTCTGGTTATGGATACGCTGGAGCTGTCGCCTGTTGATGCCTCATATGTGCTCGACTGGAGACAGATCTGATAACCTGGCAGGGAAAGCAACATGTCAGCACACTGTAGAGCGTGTTGGGCTACAACAGCGGTTTGTGGACCAACGTTACCCTGCTGGAAAACACCCATGGAGTGCTGTTCATAAATGGCAGCACTACAGGCCGGATCACCAGACTGACGTCAAACTTGCAGCCAGGGTACACGGAATAACCACAAAAGTGGTACTGCTGCCATGCGAAACCGCACGTGAGAGCATAACTCTAGGTGTAGGCCCAATGTGTCTACAACCCAGACAAGGTGGTTACAGGCCTCCTTCTAACCAACACACGGTTATCATTGGCACCGAAACAGAACTCTGCTTTCATCAGAAAACACAACAGACTTTCACCCTGCCCTCAAATGAGCTCTCCCTTGACACCAATTAAGCCGCAAATGGCGATGGTTTGGGGTCAGTAGAATACAAACTGCAGGGCCTCTGGCTCGGAGCTGTTCTTGAGGTAACCGATTTGTAATTCTTTGTTGCGTCTCTGTGATACGAATTGCCGCTCAGATTGCTGCTGCGGGTGCAGTACAAAGCTCCAGGGCTTTATGCCGCACACGATGGTCTTCTCCCCCATTAGTGCCACGTGGTCATCCGAAACCGGGTCATCTTGCGACCGCACATTCTCGTAACCACCGCTGCTAGCAGTCATGTACAGTTCTTCCACGTCTTTCTGCAATGTCTTAGAACGAACATCCAGCTTGTCGATGATGATGATGTTTGGTTTGTGGGGCGCTCAACTGCGGCGTCATCAACCCCCGTATAAAGTCACAATCTTTACACATCACAATTTTTGTTCACAGTCCAGTCTAACCACTGTCACATCCAGCTTGTTGTAGCTCTCGTTGAAATTGTAGGCGCCCCGATGGTCTCGGTCGCCTACGTTGGACTGGGAGCCGAGCGGTGACCTTTCCAGTTCTTAGGATGCTAGGACGTGACTGTGGACGCGTCAGAAACGCCAAAGAGACATTATTAATTCATAACACCTTTATTCCTGCCAAGTACAATGTGGCTTGGTGATATCAACGACCTTCCCCGAGTCCTCACTGACTCGTAGCGATGACATCAGCTCTGGGCCGCACAGTCTTGCTAGCGCAGCGCCGCCTGCTGTGACGTAGCGAAGGAATGTCCTTACTTCGTACTTCGGCCGCGCGTGGCTGGTGGCGCCCGTCTGGTCGGCCGGCTCGGCTGTGGACAGCAAGCCGCTGAGCATAAGAGGCTCTAGGTTGGAGTCCCGGCGCTGTCGGCACGAGAGGCGTTCTCATAGTGCGGAGTGTACTCTATCCCACCCTGTCTTCTTCCATTCTCCTCCTAGTGGCTCGTCCACGGTGGATGGGCGGAACAGGCTGCAGTCCCCCAGTGTCGTCGGCTCACCCAGTTGTGACGACGGATGCACAGGGCCTAGGCCCTGCACGATCTCGACGACGGCTCACTGATGTGGTCAGCATTGGCGGCGAGCGAGTCTGGCGCGATGTCTGCTAATCCTGGGTTGATGACTGACAGCGGCAGCAGAGAGGACCAGAGCTGGTACTGTCCCCTCACGTCTGTTGCTGGATGGGCCGCCCTTACTGCAACATCTCCTTAATAAAGATTAACATGTCGATCACCGAGCTGAGCCCTACGCAGCGTCCCAATACACGTCTAACTGCAAGTCTAACTGCGAGTGCCTTGTTGCCATCAAAGCTGGCGCATTTAAAGGAAGCACGAGCGAGGTCCTGACATCATGCTCGTTCGCAATGAACGCATTCATTCCACTATTACTGCTGACTTATCTGTCATACTCGCCCCTTAGGTGTTCTTGCGACAGAGTTACGTGTTGTTACGGCAGACTTACACGAAGTTGTGAAATGCGATACAGCTGACGCTATACCTCTGTCTTGCACTCTACGAAAGTCTCCGTCTAACACAAATCCGCGTGCTAAGGAATTCTCCCTCGCCTGTTGTGTGTACCCAGGCCTTTGCCCCTGCGACAAATTCCAATATATGTGCAAGCCTCCCACCTCTTCGCTAACATACTGCCTCTGGCTCTCGGCATAGGCAACGAAACTTTGACAACATTCCACGTTTCCAACTCTTTACTATTCCGTGACAGTACAAAACTCAGTGACGCCTTAAGGGCGTTCTTAACTAACATAAATTCCTCACGTTCAATATAAATGGTAACTAAAGCTCGCGACCCTCACAGCGTGTATTCAGAGGAAACACGATTTGCGTGCTCATAGTGGCGCTACTAACGCCCACTCTCATACAACTGGTGCGAAATGTGAAGAGGCGTCATCCTTCATATGTAGAGACACGATTACCAACTTTCGTTTAAGTCGCATAACGCACAACACCTTCTTGTCGTTCCGGTTGTTTTCCGTCGGTGTGCTGCGGTTCCGTGACTCTGATGGCGAGGCTCTCTTGCACTGTCGGCAGTCAATCAGTTGGTCGCTTAAGCTCCAGTGACTTAAGACTGCTATTCTGAGTTTTGGCGCGTGTTTAGTGCAGCTGCAGTGAGATCGCATGTCTGCAAGCTGCTTAGTGACATTTTTAATAAAAGTTGCCACAAGCCAAGCTCAGATATGGTGATCAAGTTCTGCAGACTACAACCTTCAGAGGGTTAATCTGTTCCAACTACGGTATGGATCCGCTTATCCAACATTATATGATGATTTATGTAATACGATTCAGGTATAGTGGAGAAAAGTATGTTCCAGACGACGCGGGGTGCCCGGCTATTTGTGCCGCATGTTGGCCGTTGATGATTGGCACAGATTATGGAACTAATCTAAGCCCGTTGGTGAAGTCACTTGGCTGTACTCATAAAGGTGAGCATCGCATGTGATCGATTCATCGGCGTGTTTACAGTATAACTAAAGGTTAATGCTTGAGACGAGCCAGATTCCACTTGATACAATCGTTTTAACGTTTCTAAAACGTTTTCCCTTCTTCTTCTTAATTCATCAGTCATATTATCATGATTTCTCTTGCAAATGGTTACAGGGCATTACCATTTAATATAGAGAGTGTATTGCACAGTCACTACCAGTTACACTGCCTGTTGCGGTCCGTTGAGTGCTAATAAAGCAAAGAAAATATTTATAAAACATTTCGTACCCCTGAGTGATCAGTAAGTTTTACCAGTTTCATTATAACTCCTTTTAACATTAGTGTTGCAGAACTAGAACGGATTGAATATTAATTTGTGTAAAGGCTTGTAGTTAGTCACACACTGATTAGGGGAGAGATTAGAATGAAATTACGTTCCTTGTTTGGTAATTACTTTGATTTCAACTGCCTGATCTAGTTTCAGGATTCTTTTGCTCCATGTTCTCTTGCATTAATAAGTTGTATCTTTTGACTATTTTACAGTGTAATCTTTTCCCTGTTGCAGTTGTATTATCAAACTGTATCTAACGATTTTCACAGTTATGTCCATGAACAGGGATGAAGACTGCAATTCTTTCTAAACTGCAGTGATGAAAGTCTTTTACAATAGCTACATTCAGTATTATGGCAGTATTCAACGTCTTTCCTGTTATGCTTATTGACTCCAAGTTTTCAAAACACCTTAGTCAAGTTGGTTCAGCTTGCGTAAACAAATAAAGTGTAACGATCTTTCCTATTTCTTGTGAAGTTTTCTTAATTAAAAGTGAAGTAAACTTTTGTTAAATTTGTTCTAAATTAGTTTTTTGTGGCCTGGTACCTTTCATTCACCCGAATCTTCGCTAGCATTTTGTGGAAACCTCAATTTAGCTAACTACTATGCAGTTACATCTAAATACAACTAGTTGCTGCCAAATTACAGAACAAACGCACGTTTATACTTAACAAATTTCGATACAACTTCTCTGAATTCTCTGCTCGCTGTGCTCTTGCCACGCGATCGACGGGTTATAATATAATTTTTTTGGAGTCATCAGTCTGTTTGATGCGACCCCGCCACGAATTCCTCTCCTGTGCTAACGTCTTCAACTCAGAGGAGCACTTGCAAACCCACGTCCTCTCTTATTTGCTGGCTGTATTCCAATCATATAATCATATGATCGTCATATTTCAAAATTTCCCTTTAACGTTACATAATATAAACAGACTTCTTAACTCATGATATTGACCCAACTCTGCGTAGATTTATTGTGAAGACAGTGTAACGTGCTAACTTATTTCGAACGAAACCTGTCGCAACATAATACGTCTGTATCGATGGGTGGTATTTTATTGATGTTTTATGAATAAGGTTCATCTTCTTTTCCAGTGTGCCTGTGCTTGCAAACCTGTTACGCAGTGAAATCGTTGCATAGCGGTCTCATTCACTGGAAGTAACCACATATAATGATTTCTTTAGCATTTGTGTCGACTGTCTAGTTGCCTATGATATTCATCTGTGTTTTGGGCCTCATCAAGTTTGCGTCAGTGTCTACAGTCTAGCAGTAATACTTATAATAAGGAGTGGTTTTTTTTTCTCGTATGATGCTTCTGTCAACCTTAGAGCCGTTGTGGCGTCTGTTAAGATCATTATGTTTCGTAAAGGGTGTATTAGGTCAAAAGTAATAGTTACTCCAATTGCTAATACTTTACTTGTACGTCCCACATCCTAATCGATTTTCCTCTCACTGTCTGTTAGTGGGGAGTAATCCACTTAGTTTGTTCCTTCAGGAGTGTTGGACATAATTCTGCAAATCATTTTTTACAATGGTCGTAGTTGTTTACATAGCAGCCTAGCTTATAGGGAGGCATATAACCATGTATATCGTTTTTCCGCCTAACTGAAAGTACTAATGTAGGAAGTTTTAGCAGAAGAGGAGGTTCTACGAAGATGATTCCTGTTTTGCGACTGACACATTTGCTAGATCTTGCTGAACATCACGTTGTTAGGGTAACTGTTTATCCAACAAAAGAATTTCTTTACCAGTAATTGTGCCATTTCTTTCCCTTCTATAAAGAGCGCGTTGGTAGTCGATATCAACACTGCGCACAGTTTCATTGTAACTGTAACTTGTCCAGTTTGTATAATATGTATTTTGGAGCATTACCGAAGGATAGCCGATGCAGTCATGAACAGAGCGTTTTAAGGACCTGTAAAGAAGCACAAAAGCACCTAGATTACTTCCACAGCACTTCCTTGGGGTTAGTTAAAGTGCTCGATAATTCTTTTAATGTGGCGTAGTTGACACGAAGGTATAATAATCTGCTGTCTACATATAATTCTAGCAGTTACACTGAGGAAAAAGTAACACTCCAAGACTCTGCAGTCGTTCTCAATGTTTTTAATAAGAAAAATAACAGTTGGATTGGTTGACGTTCTGATCGCAAACTGAAATAGTCAAACGAACCCAAGTAGGGTGCCAGAGTCTCTGCTTGATTCGCTCCGTTATATACCCTATCCTAACCGACACTGCATTTTCAAAGCGGTAATTGTAACTTGTCAGCGTCTCCTTTTATCGTTAACTACGATCCGTCCTTCCTATTATGCCTTAAAAAAGCGCGAGAGTCACATCAGTAACTTGTCTATAACTCGAATATCGAGAAATGGCTTTCGACGGTCACTGCCGACACTCCGTTGACAACCATGACCTAACGGGCCTATACGGGAGTGAATCTCGATTCTGCCACTGTCTGCAATATGCGGGCGTAGCCTGGATGCCTATACTGGGAGACTGTAGAAGGAGAAAAGTCTAGAGACGGCCCATCTCTAGGCTTATTAAGATGACGACAACGACGACGATGAAAGACGACGATGATGATGGTGATGATACGACATAGCCTTAGTGCACAGTGTGTTCCATTGTTATGCCGCTTGTGTCATTTATTATTCTTGCCATCTTTAAACAGACCTAATGAATCCTCGTTGAAATTCAAGGTACAAGCAGTTATAGTGACGATCGCAGCCAAGATTTAGATTCGCGAATCCTACACAGGTAGAGGAGCAGAAACAATCAGTTAATCTGTTCCTAGCCCCTCCTAGCATTTTAACGTATTGGAGACGTTCAAGAAGGAAAATCCAACGTCCGATCGACATGTAGATCACAAATGGGCAAAAGGGGGGAGGCAAGGGGGGGGGATCGAACAAGAATGAAGAAAAATATCAGCCGTGTCTTTCTCAAGAAACATTCCAGCGTCCGCAAGGGATGATTCAGAAAAACTAAAACGTTACAGCCAGATTCAGATTTCACTTACTGAACTTCCATGTTAAGTTCCGTATGTCTCTCGGGTAATCTTTCTTTACAAGTCTGGTGCTTTTAAACTTGAGTGTTTCCTTAAAATGTGACTTTTCCGGATGTCAATCCTTTAAGGAAGATACTTCACAACGATGTACTTGTATTCCAAATCCACGCTCAAGTTTTTCTCTTTTAGACTGACAATACCCGTTCACCACATCTAGCTCCTTCTACATTTATTAGTCTGATTTAATGCTGATATTCATCACAAAGCCCTTATATTCCATGGGGATAGCTTTTTTATTGATATCGACATCATAGCGCTACTCTCATAAAATCTATTTCTTTTTTTACCTCGCTTCTACTTCGCACATCTTTACTCTAAGCCGTAAGACAATTATTCTAGATTCGATATTACTTTGCTTTAATTTTGTGTCAGTCAACAGTTGGGTATATACGTCTTGGCTCTATGCTCCTTTGGGCAGTTAAGCGGGTAACAGTCTGTCACATGTACCTTTCAGTACGCTTATTAAGCTGGTGAGTTAGTACTCTTGCACCTGTCTTGACTGTGCACACTATTCCGGTCCTGCTTCCTGTGACCTAGCGAGGAGGTGCAGTTGTTATCTCAGTGGACTCGCATTCCTGAGGACGACGGTTCAAACCCGCATCCAGTCATCCTGATTTAGGTTTCCGTGATTTCCCTAAATCGCTTCAGGCAATTGCCAGGAATGTTCCTTTGACAAGGCACGGTCAGTTTCCTCACCTTCCTTCCATAATCCGACGGGACGGCAAAGGGCATTCAAAATATTAGCTGTAAATCACACCAAGGTGAACACTGACGTACGGAACATAAAAGAACAAGTTACATCTCTTGTGAACTTTGTCCGTTATCGCTCATTTCATCGCTGTACGCGCGCTTCAAAACTCTGCTGCCAAAACGTTGGCTCATCCACGAGTATAACAAAAGCACAAATTTAACAGGTTTCGAACCGCGGGCCTTCATCTCCACAAATATCGACACACAAGAATCTTCATCGCATGGAACACATTTACAAACGTCTATTGACGCAAAATCATTACAGTGATGTCTCTATAGACCAAACAAAAATGTCAATAAAAACTGGCCAAGAAATGAAATTGACGTGTATTGGTGGCACATTATCGTTCCGTGTGTCGGATCCACTGCCTAAATGACTATACGGCTGAACAATAGGTTTTAATATCTCGTCTGGATTATGTACAGCCATAAAATTGCCCTCCACGTCAATGAGAGTGTCGCGTCACCTGTACATGATACCGAACGGAAACGTGAGCCAGCTCCCTGTATGCTATCGTGGCCATTTTCACACACGTAAGTAAATCGGCATGTTTCATACAAATCCTGCACTGGTCAATGAAAAGAACCCGACGTCTTTTGTCCAGTCTTCATTCAAGGTGTTTGCTTGCCTGCCTTCCTCTCTCACCACCGTTCTGTTGCGGAGTTTGTTCCTAATGGACGATCACAAGACACGTTCCGGTACAACGCGAATTGACAAAGCAAGGGTGTCCGTACTACGTTTATACATGGGGCACGTTTACGCAGAGCACTTTTCTCGGAAACCATATTTGTTAGAGTGCTACCGACAACAGAAGATTGGCATTGCCGACTACTGAGGACTCTCACAGACTCACAGCAACAGTTGAATTAACGTCTTGCAGCGAAGAAAATATTTTTGTTTTTGTGAGAGGTGAATAAATTTGTAAATCAAACTTCGAAGCTCCTACAATTGAGAATGTATAAATCTGTGTTCGTTTATAGGAGATTACCCTAGTTTACAAAGTAAATTTGCATAATCAGAAAGTATGGAAGCTGTTATTATAGTTTCGAAATTAATTCAAACATGTTGATGGAGCACCTTTGTACAGTTCTTCTGGGGCATGTGTGCGCACTATTTTGCATTGCCATTATGATATCCCAGTCAACGAAACTTTATGATATCAGCAGTTTGAAACTCCATTAAAATAAAAACGAAGGCGCAGGACATAAAAGGTAGAAATTGCTGAAAGAGCTAATGAATCTCAAGCAGAAAGAATTAATTCTATGAGAGCAAGGACTGATAAGGGCAGGAGATTGCTAAAGAACAATGAAAAATGTTAATAGGTCTACTTCTGATGTCATCATTAGTGTTCTGCCCAAATGCAGGTTTTCACATGATAACTCTCCATGTTTTCCTTTACGTCGTCTATCGTCATGTGTCACCTGCTTCGTCCCAATCTCCTCTCACAAATTTTTATCGTTCACCATATTAACCGGTGTAAAGAAAGTCTACAGTTTTCCTTTCTCTCAATAAGACACGTTTCAAAACGTTTAGAAGCTTGTTTTGTTCACTTTGTGTTCTATGACATGCTTAAACGTGCCCCCATAGGTGCATAAACCTGTCCCATAGCTGGAGCACATTTACTCACTCTACTGTTCGTACATAAAATTGTTTTGTACTATTAAATTTAATGTTGTGTTAGAAGTATGCATATCGAGTTGTACTTTAATAGCCATGTTATAAGACTAAATAATTTCAAACACAGTAAAGAAACATAATAAAATTTTCAAAATCGGAAAAGAAATCAACGTAAATTTGCCCTGGTCACCTCTACTCTTAATTGCCACCTAACGCGTAGCACCCGACACCGCTGTATTCTCGTATATTCCAGTAATTTGCATAATATGCAGGTAGTGGTCCTCAACCTCCTGCGACCTCTACAAAGCAGATCTTTGTCTTAAGTCTCACGAAAGCAGATGAAAGTTCGAATGACGTCACTGTCGGCTACGATCCACGTGCGTTTTTTCCAGCGGATTTCAACTGGAAAAAACGTGGCTGGAATACCAGCAAATGTGGCGGCCACACAGAGGAACAAAACTGCCGAGTAGTAGCCGTGGAACCCGTGAAACAGGGACAACGAGAGGTGCAGCTGAAACATTTGACGATGGCACAGTTTCGTCAGCTATTGGAACTGAGTTCTCACTGTTTCCTGTTGCCCGCGAAACATATTTTTCTGTACTGCAATGATTTAAACCAATGAATCGTTCAATATAAATTTTAAATATGCCTCAATAACGCACTCTCTTAACTGAAAACATGACTGTGGGAAGATTATCTTCTTCCTACACAGATAAGGCTTTTTATTCTTTGCTGAATGTTTACTTCTGCCTTCCTGCTACTTTAGGTTTCTCATATATCTGTCCTTTATGTTTTCCAACGTTTCTGCATCCCCTTACATAAAATAAAATTTATATTCTTTATGATATGCTAATTAGAATCTTAAAGTAATTTTCTGATATCAATGTAGGATCAGGAAACTCATACTTTTCGCTTTATTTAGAGTTTCTAACTGGTCGTTCTTTGATTTCACGCAGAATTCGTGGTAATGAATTTATCTCTATGAGAGATGCTCAGAAAAGAGTTCACGAAACGACCAGTAGTTGAAGATTAAATGGGAATTAGTCAGAAGTATGAGGTAAAGGTCAGTTTCCCCCATTTTGGGGTAGCCGTTGATGGGAAAGACGTCACGATTACAAATCATCTGAATAGGAAAATTAATTTTTTAAACATAAGATGTTCTTTTCACCTATGATACTAGCTGTAATAGATAAAAATTACTGTTTCAGATACATTGATTCAGACTCAGTAAAAGCAACTTAATCGAAGCCTGGACCTGTTCATCATAAATGTCATTAATGTCTTGAGCTTCTATGTCAGGTGCAAGGTCATCTCGTAAGTTGGTCTCATGGTCGTACCGTATCGCATTAACATACTCAGAATCATAGTATTCGTTAGTACCCCCACTGGAACCGGCAGCGACCTCTAGGAGGCTGAAAGGCGCTGCCTATAATTTTCCGCAGAATGCTTAGTCTGTTTGTCATTCATGGCCTTAAGTGTTTGTTCCGTTTCATATTGGTGCTGGTTATGTGGTACAAATGTCGGTGTAAAGGGGTAAAATCCACTGGGTGCATTCACTTGTGAGTAGAATACTTGAGACGGATGATGTCGCCCGATCTTTTGGTTGCCAGCAAAACCATTTCCTCGTGAAGGAATGTTCGCATTTGAAAATTGTTCCGCGGTCCTCTATCGTGTGAAAAGTTGTTCTGATGATGTGCTGGCTGGCCTCCGCCTTGCCCATGCCACTTGCTATTTTTCGACCTATAACTTTGATTGTACACTGGCCCATTTGAAAAATTACCAATCGTTTGTGGAGAATTTCCATACTACTCAGACGCAGAAGTAAAGGGTGGATTTCCGTACTGATGTTGTACCTGGTGGTTGTAAATAGGGTGGTATCTCTGCTGATTACTGTAATTGGTTTTCTGCTTCCGTTTAAAGTTATTGCCGTTTGCGTTTTCATAACGGCTGGCAGGTTGGCAACAGCGGTCGCAGTAGCGCGCTCTCTCCTTCGGCGCATTGCTGTCCGCGTGCGATGCATTCTGCTGGGTGCCAGGGAAGAATTTGCCGCTGCCAACCTAGGAGCGCACATCCTCGCTAATTAAATCTAAGAAATCCAGCTCAGAAAGGAATACATCCGTGTCGTCTTCGGACACATTTACTAGTTTCTCTCTAATAGACACACGGAGTTTGCTTTTGAGAATCATAATTACGCCTTTGGAAGAAATCGGAGAATCCCAGAATTTAATTTTTGCTAGATACTTCTCAAAGTATCGCCGGAGACTTGAATGCTTCTCATTGAAAATTTCCGCACCATACACCTCCTTCCTTAATCTCTGCTGTACCCCATTACTCCAAAATTTTGCCAAGAACATTTTCTCAAACTCTTTATAATTCCTACACGTGTCTACCATTTCCGTTCCCCATAATGCTGCATCACCGGAAACAAAGCCAGCGACGAACTGAATACGCTGTCGGTCTGTCCAGCTCCTGGGAAATATGCCGGCAAATTCTTTAGGAACACGATGGGATGTATTTCTTGCTTCTGCGGATGAGAAACAGGAAAAGTGCGATGCTTAAGCACACTTTCCTCTTGCATTAAACTTACAATTGTGGGCGGATCATTTATTTTCCCCTCTCGGGGCTCAGCAGGACTGTTGTTTTGCATGTATCAAGTGCTGAACCATAAGGAGTTGACTGACATTCGTCACCGTCTAAAGAGTTGTTCCCTATAGCTTGCGTATGCGTGTTCGGACTTTGTACCCAGTTTCTCAGCATTCTGACTTCGTCCACTACTTGCTGCTTCCATTCAGGAAGATCCCGTGTAAGTGTCCTCCGAATCTGTCCCAGTTCAGAAACCACTGTGTCACCCGACTTACCAGGAGCAGCTAAGATTTCATATGTTACATCCTCGACAGTCTCCCTAAGCTCCTCCCTGACCTTCTTTTCGTTAAAAATCCATTCACCGTAGTGTTCCGACAATGCCTCCGCGTGTGCTTTCACGGTGCTCGGAACCTGTTCTTCGATATTGATTGAGTCTACCTACCTCGACAGATCCTCTACTACACCTTCAGTGTCAGATACTGTATTTTTAACTGAGTTTATTTCCTTGGTAGCTGCCTGAATTTTTGTATTTAATGTTCCAGATACTTCAGCTATTTCACTTTTCACCTGTTTCTGCATTTTCTCAATTTGATCACTGATCTTAGTTTGCACCTCACCCAAATGGGTATTTAATTCAGCCGTGATTTCTTTATGCAGATCTGTTTTGATTGTGTTTTTACTGATTCACTTACAATATCTAATCGCGCGTTAATAGTCTCATTTTGTGTTTTTACTGATTCGCTTACAGCATCTAATCGGGCGTTAACAGTCTCATTTTGTGTTTTTATAGTCTCATTTACTGCGTCAAACTGTTGCTGCAGCATTTCCATTAACGCACCGAGGTCATTTGTAGCTGCAGCGGGAAGAGTTTGGACTTTAGGGTCACTTTCCCCTGTTACAGACATGGTTAGTTCAGTTTCCACACGGGAACATACCGTCCGCGATCGTAAAGGTATGAAATACTGTTAACGTCTTTACTCCCGTCTCCTGTTGTCACCTGTCTCTGTTTACTATCTGCCATTTTCGTCAGTAAACCACGTGCTACGCAAGGCTTTCGTCGTTTGTCAGTGACGTGGTGAGTCCGCTAAGAGCACCGCTCTCGCGTGAGCAACAAATGTAATTCTATCTGGCGAGAAGACAAAATGGAACCTAAACGTTTCAGACAAATGAATGAAGATGCTCTTCACTGCAAATTGCACAAAATATCAACCATGTTGAAAATGTAGTATAGCTATACTAACAATGGAGAGAAATAATTTCTATTTTCAGAATACGAAAAATTTTGCTTTGAAAGATAAAATAAAGCAGATTTTCTATAGCGGGAAGGAGACAGAAAGGATGTGGATCGGCTTGGAAAAGCAACGTTGCTACTGAAGCACTACACTGCGTATGCAAAATTCTGACTTACTTTTTGATGTCTTGGTTACCGCTATGTTGTCTCAGCAAATTTGCGTCTCTTTTCTTTTCCTTTCCCTCGATAATTAAACTGCGTTATTGACCAGCATATTTTCCGTCATTCTCACAGAGAGATGATGTGTACATGAAACAACAGAACATTTATGAACACAACCACATAGAAAATTTTCCAAGTATCTGAACTAATTTTTGGTCAAGTCCCTGTTCGGGCGCCAAGTGTGATGTTACAAAATAAAAGTGAGGTTGTTATTCAATGGAAAGTTAGAAATTGAGATTTCGCTTACTGTTTTATCAATCACAATTGGAGTAAGAATCATGGATTGACCATTGTCATAAAATATTGCATTATGAAATGTGAATAGTCTTTACTTGTAGTTTCGCGTTGTTTGAAGCAATCACAGCTAGCGTGCTATTGATTAAGAAATTGCGTTATCGTCTTTCTAATTACTTCATGATCGTAGATACGATCATACCCGGTTGTGAAGTTATTGTTATGACAAAACAATTTCCTAAGAGACCAGAAAGTTCTTAAGGGCGCAAAAACAACTGTAACATCGCACAAAAGGGATACTTAATATTAAAGGTGATGCAAGAAGACGATAAAACAGTTTTCGTTTTATCAATGTAACATGCACATTGGAATGCTGATCTTGGTGTCTGTAATCTTAGCTAATTCATAATTAAAATGAAAATAATACTGAGGAGATGATAGGAATGAGCACTGCTAAATGATTCCGTATTCCCAGAACAAATATTTATTATAACGAAAACATATATCGTACCTTAAGCTTAGTACTACAATGCCGGTAGATTTTTATGTCCGTATCATGTCCATTGGGCGCTCTTTTATATAGCCATTGTCATTTTGAGTGACTCTTAGGTCATCACGATAAGTTATAACAACAGTTCTTCTTACACTTCACTCAAACTTAGACGGAACACGTTTTTATTTATTTAGTAAAAAAAAATAGATCAGACCGCCACAAATCTGCGTCCGTCTTACTTAAGAAAAACAGTACAAGTCTTTAGCGCTCGAGGCTTCATTTGTTCTCCAGCGAACAAAATAGTGAAGGATCGCATATCTATCAGTATTTTTCTGTTTATATTGCCGCCCAAAGACGACGAATTACATTATTTAGAAAATTCCACCATCGCTATTATACTTAATCATTATTTATAAACAAGTATTTGCCTTCTGGCTGAAAGTATTAACTACTCGTATTTGCTGTTTCAATGAAGTCAAAAATAGCGAATATCACAGAGGGCAGTTGTTTTGAGTACTGATGCCTTAGCTCCCCAGCTTGTTCCGGAGAGTTTTTGTGATATATTGCTTCTGGCTCTCATTTTTAAAGCTGTTTCAGTTAGGTGTTTTCTATATGTTAGCGATCGATCCAAGGTCACGCCGAGATATTTTGAGAAGGGGTATACAACAGCAACTGATTTCTAAAGGAAATTTGCGGTTTATAGCGAGCATGCCCAGTACTCAGATGGAAGGTGGAGGATTCAGTTTCTGTTTACTTTGAGTCGCCATCCATTAAAAAATTCATCTAGAATTCCCAGATCCTGTTCTACAGGAATGTGTTTCAGGATATCTGGTGCAATTCTATTATAGAGTACTCTCTCCAGCTGTTTATAGCAGACACTTAGAAGTGCAAAGGGTCTATAGTCTTCAGCATTGTTACCAGATTTTGACGGTTTCAGGATGGCAATTATTTTAGTTTTCTGAAAAAGATTTGGCAGTCTTCCTGTTGCGAGAATTTCGTTTACCAGTGCAGTTAGCCACTGCACTGCACCTTGGCCAGCATTTTTAAGGAACTCCGGGTATATACCATCACAACCAGCCGCTTTACCAGATTTCAGAGTATCTAGGGCTGAAACAACTACGGCTGCAGAGATTTTCTGTGCAAATTCGGAAGGCTGTGCTTGAGACATTTTAGACTTTAGCTCATGTTTTATTTCTTTGGCTTTCTGTTTGTTGTTGTTGCTTGGTTTTCTTGTTATATTAACAATCCTGGCTGCTATTTTGTTAGGATTTATTTTGTCTGATAAGATATTAACTTTTGTGGCACTGCCAAGCTTTCTTAATGAATTCCAAGCTTTCTTACTCGAGTGTTGGAAAGACATGTTTTCAGTTAGTTCCTTCCATTTCTTTTGCCTAGCTGAATCTAGGGCCGAAATCAATTCATGTGCTACCTTGGTGTCTCGAGTCGTTTTAAATTCGTCATACAATTCTTGACATCTAGGGCTCCATCCAGGAATGTAGTTCTCTCTGTAGCCTCTTGGAATATGTTTTCTGGCAATGGAATGAATTAGTCTAACAAAGCGGTCGTAGTGCCTAACTTTAGGCGGAATAAACTGAATAATATGATCAACCTCTTCAGAGAATTTTTCCCATTTGGCTTTTTGGATGTTCCATCGTGGCTTTGGTATAGACCTCTCAACTGGGATTTCGAGCCCACTTTTCACTAGTACAGGTCGGTGTTGGCTTCTAGGGAAATCACTGAGCACCTTCCTGTAGCTCTGCAAGGGTAATCCTTTGTTGTTAGTGGTAACGAAACAGAGATCGGGAGTGTAGACCTGAGCCCATCTAGCTGAGCGGAATGTCCCTTTGTCCTTCCCGTCAAATAGTAAGAAAAGGCGTTCCATTTCAGTCCATTCTGATACTTTCTCACCATCTTCATTCGTGGTTCTGTAGCCCCATTGCGTGTTATGGCTGTTGAAGTCCCCAATTACTATTCCTGGATGTGGAATATTTTGAGCAGCTTCATTTACCCAACGTTGTGCTGGGGGCTTATAGATGTTCACAAGCACTGTGTTGGCGACTTTCAGCCTTATGGTATGGATGTTATTTTCCGTTTTTGTTTGGACATCTGTTACCTCTTCAACATCATTCTTAATATATGTTGCAGATCCGTAACTTGCATGGTATGTCGCAGCAGCTAACGTGTAGCCAGGGAGCTTACACCTGGAATGAAGTTGGGTTTCGTCTGAGCAGTGGGTTTCCTGTAGTAGAACAACGTCAACCTTATTTTCAATCAATATTTGAGTGTGAGACTCATTTTTTCCTCTGCTTGTTCCCTCTATGTTTAGCTGTAAGAGCCGGAGGGTATTCCCTAAGTCCATTGTCAAGTAGTTCTTGGCAGAACTGTTTTGCTTCATTGCTATGTATCCTCTAACAGCTGGGATATCCTAAGGTAATTTGCAACCACCAGAGGTCCAGCAGCCTATATCTGTAGACTATTTAGCTGTAACGTAGTTACGTTGCCCGGGGTACACCACTTGGAGGCTAGTCCACTTTGTACCCATAAATGGCGCTGTAATCGTCACAAACATATGGCTCACAATTGTAGACGAACAGTTGGTAGCAGGTATGCTTTTTAAGTTAAAATACAGAACGTAGGTACTTTTGAACATTTTATTCCGATTTTTCCAATGTGATACATGTACCTTTGTGAACTTATCTTTTCTGAGAACGCATGCTGTTACAGCTTGATTACCTGTAAATACCACATTAATGCAATAAATGCTTAAAATGATGTCCGTCAACCTCAATGCATTTGGCAATACGTATAACGACAGTCCTCTCAACAGCGAGTAGTTCGCCTTCCGTAATGTTCGCACATGGATTGACATTGCGCTGACTCATGTTGTCAGGCGTTGTCAGTGGATCACGTCAGCAAATATCTTTCAACTTTCCCCACAGAAATAAATCCGGGAAAATTAGATCAGGTGAAGGTGCGGGCCATGGAATGGTGTTTCGACGACCAATCCACCTGTCATGAAATATGCCATTCAGTATCGCTTCAACCGCATACGACCTATTTGCCGGACATCCATCATTTTGGAAGTACGTCGCCATTCTGTCATGCAGTGAAACATCTTGTAGTAACATCTGTAGAACATTACCTAGGAAATTAGCATACATTGCACCATTCAGATTGATATCGATAAAATGGGGGCCAATTATCCTTCCTCTCATAATTAACCCTCCAAGGTCGCTGATGCTCCACTTGTTGCAGCCATCGTGGATTTTCCGTTGCCCAATAGTGCATATTGTGCCGGTTTAAGTTACCGCTTTTGGTGAATGACGCTTCGTCTCTAAATAGAACGCGTGCAAAAAATCTGCCATCGTCCCGTAATTTCTCTTGTGTGCAGTGACAGAACTGTGTACGACGTTCAAAGTCGTAGCCATGCAATTCCTGGTGCATAGAAATATGATACGGGTGCAGTCGATGTTGATGTAGCATTCTCAACACCGACGTTTTTGAGGTTCCCGATTCTCACGCAATTTGTCTGCTACCGATGTGCGGTTAGCCGCGAGAGCAGCTAAAACACCTATTTGGGCATCATCATTTGTTGGAGGTCGTGGTTGACGTTTCACATGTGGCTGAACACCTCCTGTTTCCTTAAATAACGTAACTACCCGGCGAACGGTCCGGACACTTGAATGATGTCGTCCAGGATACCGAGGAGCATACGTAGGACACGACCGCTGGGCTTTTTGATCACAATAGCCATACATCAACACGATATCGACCTTTTCCGCAATTGGTAAACGGTCTATTTTAACACGGGTAATGTATCACGAACAAATACCGTCCGCACTGGCGGAATGTTACGTGATACCATGTGCTTCTACGTATGTGATTATTGCATCGCCATCTTTCACAAAGCGAAAAAAGTGGTCCAACTAAAACATTCATATTTCTTTACGTACAACACGAATATGTAATTAAAAAATGGGGTTCTTATTTTTTAAAAAGCAGTTGATATCCGTTTGACCTATGGCAGCGCCATCTAGCGGGCCAACCATAGCGCCATCTGGTTTCCCCCTTCAAGCTAGACAAGTTTCGTTCTTTGAAGTTTTTTCGTTTGATGCTTATTTCGTGAGATACTTGGCTCGGTCACGATCAATGGATCACCTTGTATAATCCTTGACAGCGTTTATTACCTCTGGGCGATGGAGGCACTGTAGACAGCTGCGCATCTAACCAATCAGCGCTCAGTCTCTTTCCGTATTCCGTACTGTGTAAAGTTTCGTTATATTTGACCAGTGCTCTAGTGCTTTTTACGTGCGTGAAACTAAGACTGACTGATTTCTGTGGTATTCTGTGTGTTTTGTTAGTTTCCTTGTAGTGGCTGAAACACCTAGAAGGTGCCAAGTGTTCCACGAACAGGCGAGGGACCTATTTTTAAATCGTACTCGTTCTTCAAACGTGAGACAGATTCAGGCAAGCCACCTTGCGACGTTGCCAAGGCGAAGAAACATAACGTATTTGCTGTCTATGCACTTCCAGCTGAGTTGGCAACGCAGCCTTCCTTGAGGCCATTAACAGTATCGCCGACTTTGGTAATGGATCATTCTTGGCAAAAAAAGCTGCACCGAGTAAATCTTAAAGGGTTCTCCTAACTAGAGTTTTGAGAGGAACGTGCATGTAAATATAAATGAACAAATAAATAAACCTTTTCCCTAGATTTCTTGTCTACCAACTGTATTTATGTCTTCATGCTCCATTTTCACCAACTTTCCCCCAGTAAGTGTCATGTTAAATGCTTACCACGACTCCATCTTCATACTTCTGTTTTTATAGCCTGGACGCCTGATATCGTAAATACACGGATATTTTGGCACATCCAGAACTAAAAGATCAGTGTCTACACTCTACGTTGCACATCATAACTGTGTTCTGTTGGCGAGCGCGCGACAGACTGAACGCTGCTGAAAAACTGCTCTTGTGGCCACTCGGGCAGATGGAATTTCAGCACACAAGTAGATCACGGTGCGCTTGGCGCGATCGAGCCTGGAAACATGTCGCTCCCGTGCAGCAGCCGCGTGAATTCCAGCGCCGTGTCGCCTCCGTCACTTAGAAACCTCAATTGTATTTCTGCCGTATTTCCAGCGCAAATCCCACCGTGAAAAACGAACTTGCGGCCGTAGCCGTTGTGTACGAATTTCGTGTGGACAACATTTGTACTGTAAAATAACACAGCGCTTACTGACCTTGAAATGAGTTATTCGTGTTGGCAAACTAAACAGCGTGCACAAACCAAACTGTCCCGTACACTATCGGAGACGCAACATGCTCTTCTAAACAGCACTGAGAACGCAAGCTAATCTTACCTCCTTACAAAGATATGTATCGATTTCCTTTGTTCATAAGAGTGTTGGGAAAGAGGTTTCCGATCACAAAAACACAAACTGAAGGACGTCAAGGTGAGCAGTTCTACATCTACATGGTTGCTCTGCAATTCACACTTAAGTTCCTGGCAGAGGGTTCATCGAACCATTTTCATACTACTTCTCTACCATTCCACTCTCGAATGGCGCTTCGAAAAAAGGAACACCTAAATCTTTCCGTTCGAGCTATGATTTCTCTTATTTTATTACGATGATCATTTATCCCTACATAGGTGGGTGTCAACAAAATATTTTCGCATTCGGAAGAGAAAGTTGCTGATTAAAATTTCGGAAATAGATCTTGCTGCAAAGAAAATCGCCTTTGTTTCAGTGACTGCCACCCCAACTCGCGTATCATATCAGTGACACTCTCACCCCTATTGCGCGATAGCACAAAACGATCTGCCCTTCTTTGCACTGTTTCTATGTCCTCCGTCAATCCTACCTGGTAAGTATCCCAAACCACGCAGCAATATTCCAGCAGAGGATGGACAAGTATAATGTGCGAATTATCGTATACCCAAAATTTATCGGATTTCTTTTAGTATCCATGTATATCACCTCGTACGTTTCTTTGTTTAGTGCCAATTGCCACTTTTCGCACCATACAGAAGTTCTCTCTAGATTATTTAGTAATTGGAATTGGTCGTCTGATGATTTTATTAGACGGTAAATTACAGCGTCATCTGCAAACAATCTAAGGTGGCTGCTCAGATTATCACCTAGATCATTTATGTAAGTCAAGAACAGCAATGGGCTTATGACACTATCTTGCAGAACGCCAGATATCACTTCTGTTCTACTTGATGATTTACCGTCTATCACTACGATCTTTCTGAGATGAAACCACGAATCGAGTCACACAACTGAGACGATACTCCTTATGCACGCAATTTGATTAATAATCGCTTGTGAGGAACGTTATCAAAAGCCTTCTGGAAATCTAGGAATATGGAATCGATCTGAGATCCCTTGTCGACAACACTCATTACTTCATGGGAATAAAGAGCTAGCTGCGTTGCACAAGAACTATATTTTCTGAATCTGTGTTGGTTATGTATCAATAAGTCATTTTCTTCAAGGTGATTCATAATGTTCGATTACAGTATATGCTCCAAAATCCTACTGCAAATTGAGGTCTTTGATATGGGTCTGTAATTCAATGGGTTACTTCTATTTCCTTTCTTGAATATGGGTGTGGCCTGTGAAACTTTCCAGTAATTTGAAGCAGACATTTCGTCAAGTGAACGGTTGTATATGATTGCTAAGAAAGGCGCTATTGTGTCTGCGTACTCTGAAATGAACGTGCGTGGTATACCATCTGGATCGGAAGACTTGCCTTTCTTAAGTGATTTGAGCTGTTTCGCAACACCTAAGGTATCTACGTTTATGTCACTCATGCTAACAGCTGTTCTGGTTTCGAATTCTGGAATATTTACATCGTCTTCTTTCGTGAAGGAATTACGGAAAACTGTATTTAGTAACTCCGCTTTAGTGGCACCATCATCGGTAACATTTCCATCGTTATCGCGCAGTGACAGTATTGGCTGTTTTTTGCCGCTGGTGTACTTTTTATACGACCAGAATCTGTTCGGGTTTTCTACCATATTTTGAGTCTGCTCCCCGGTAGCTGAGTGGTCAGTGCGACAGAATGTCAATCCTAAGCGCCCGGATTCGATTCCCGGCTGCGTCGGAGATTTTCTCCGCTCATGGACTGTGTTGTCCTAATCATCATCATTTTATCCCCATCGACGCGCAAGTCGCCGAAGCGGCGTCAAATCGAAAGACTTGCACCCAGCGAACGGTCTACCCAACGGGAGGCCCTAATCACACGACAGTTACATTTACCATATTTTGAGACAACGTTTCATTGTGGAAACTATTAAAGGCATCTCGCATTGACGTCCGCACTAAATTTCGAGCTTCCGTGAAACTTAGCCAGTCTCGGGGATTTCGTGTTCTTCTGAATTTGGCATGCTTTTTTGTTGCTTCTGCAACAGTGTTCCAACGAGTTTTGTGTACCATGGTGGATCAGTCCCGTCTCTTATTAACTTATGCGGTATGAATCTATCTATTGCTGTCGATACTGTATCTTTGAATTTCAGCCATATCTGGTCTACACTTACATAATTTCACCAGTTTATTTCAAACATCTCATTACGCTCTTTCCACGTTCATGATGTAGGCGAACTTCGTCGTAACCACGTCTGAACGTTACTTTCAGTCATTTCGAGGGATTCGAATTTCACTATTGAACTATTATTGCTATTTTAAAAGACTAGAATATGATTTAACTGGAGGTGAAATGCTTGGCTTCAGATTATTCAAAAAGTTACGTATTGCAATCTACAACAAAGCAAAGATTGAGATAAAACCATGACAGAAATGGTTATTGTGTTATAAGTAGAATTTAGTCTGGGAAGTTGAGCCCTACTACACAAATCCTATGGATGTCGGAGAATACAATGCATCAGAATGACAGGGTTCGAAAATATTTTAAAGGGGGACAGAAAGCGAAACGCTACAATTACAGATGAAATAAATATGTAACTTTTGTAATACGACAGTATTAAAACGTAAAAGAGAACTGTTGTGCAGTTGCTGAATGATATTTTGTGCTTTTGAAAAATTTTAGGTTGATGGAAGTTAGCAAGAAATATAAGTGTATAGACAAAAGTAAATAAAAAATAACGCTGAAATTATAGGGGTGTAACCATTCCAAATTCTGATTATAAAATCTATTCGTCCATAAATAAAAGTCAATAGAAGAAACATTGTGACGAGAGGAGCAGGACAGCTTTCATAAATGTAGGTTCTGTGCAGATTCAACGTTTGTTCTAAAAAGGCTGATAGGAAAGAGAGTTTATCAAGCAACTATTTCTTCTACTCCTAGACTGTGAGAAGGTCTACAATGAAGTAGGAAGAATGAAAATATGGGAAATACTAACTGACTACATGTACGATAAATTTGTTAAATACCATCAAATCACCGTACGATAACACCAAAATTAGTTTCAGTGAAGAGATGTTGGCTGTAAACCAGGGATTAAACCAAGGTTGCGGTCTCTCGCCAATCCCTTTTGATAAATACAATAAAGTTTTAGAAGAATAGATTAAAAAATTAAAAAAAAACAAGAGGGCGGACCTGGGAAGGAGCAAATGTTTTAAGATTGTTTTACTTAGCGCACCATCAAGTTCCCCTTTACAAGAAAATGTGATTAAAATAAACAATAGATTGCAAAATATCCAATGGCAACGTCTGTAGACGTAATGACGAGGGAAAGGAAAACGTAAGAACACCAAAAAATAGTGACAAACAGTAAGATAGTAGAACAAATAAATTTTTGTGAATATCTTGGGAGAGATACATCTATGCAGATGTGGTTTAAGATATACAGAAATGTAACGCTATATACTGTTTTATAAATACGTACCTTGGCAGACCTATCAGGGAAGAGGATAACAGTAAGGCTGCACAGCTTGGTGGCTCAGCTTACTCCTGCACATGATAGTGAAAACTGGATTCCAAAGCAAGAAGAGAATTAGAGAATTGAAGAAAATTAAGTTTCTGAGGTCCTCTTTGGATTAAGAGACAGAATGCGAAATGCGGACATACGACAGCAACTACACGTGGAAACTACAATTACAGACGAGATTAGGTGCTACCAAAATCGATGGTATTACCGCATCGAAACGATGCCACTTGAGCGTCTGTTATGGGAAGCATTTCATTTTTACAAAACCAAAAGGACGGGCAGTAATGAGATGACGACAAAAGTTTTGTACATACTCTTTTTGCCTGTGGATCTTCCACTCACCAAATGAACACTACCGATTATTCTTTTATATTTGTTTCTCCAGTATGCACACCTCAGCGATCCATTTAGTTACAGCTTTGGTCTGTGAAAGGTGATTAGCTAGCGCCGTCAGTACCCTAAACTGCGCAAGTAATTTCTGAATATTTTACTCGTTGCACTTATCTGCAGGTAAAAGTGGGAAACTGTATATGGGTACCATATACATAAGATTCTAGGAAAGCTGGAAGCTCTAGTCCATGTGGGCTTACGTGTAAGGGTAAGAAACCTCGAAAAGTTCTTTCTTGAATATGCCATTAAAGCAAATCAATGGTTACGAGATCATGACAAGCAGCAATATATGTCTTGAAAGTTTTAGAATAAAAAATTAGTCTTTTCAAAATAGTGGAATATGGTAGAAATAGCGACATTGACAATAATGCACGTTATAAACATTCTACCTAAGACTTTACTTCATATTACAGTTTCTAACAATGGACGAAGAACGATGATGGAGCAGGTTATGGCATATGGCCACCTCGATATTGGTGTGAAATAACTGAGGGAACTTTTCCACAAATTACAGTTACCGTAAGGCAATCAGTAAGACCTAGTTCAGCCATATATGTATATAAACTGTATTCTCTTGATTGTCCTTGTATTTTACAGAACGACAACTTCTTTAACACAAACGGAGTTCAGGTATAACAGCAGAGATCAGACCTGGTTACTTTGGGTGAAACCGTTGGCTTTAATTTTAAAACAGCCTTCGACCCTTTTGAAAATCTATTGAAAATTTGAATTTTGTGGTCCAGCATAACTTTTTCAAATCTCTGGAGCCCGCTGAACAAAGATCGTGCTTGTATTGTATTCCACTGGACATGGATGATTACGATATCACCTCATTTAATATTACATTACATTAAGCCCACAGAATGTGTGGCGTTTTGCTTTCAGATCAAAAGCAAGTGTGGTTTCAGATTTGATTCATCTCAGTTAGGTCCTCGGTAAGCTTCTCAGCGAGTGTCTCAGGGTAATCTCAACGAAGCAATATTGTCGGTGTCGCATATAGTATCTAGGTTAACCAGCAATGGAGCTGAAAATGCGTTCAAAACCTCTGCTAAATAGTTGCAGTACGTAAGGCATTAAATTTTTCAAAGTGTCCTTCTTATTGCAGGTATTTTCAAAGTGTCCTCCTTACTGCAGGTATTTTCAAAGTAATGTCTCAGGGTAATCTCAACGAAGCAATATTGTCGGTGTCGCATATAGTATCTAGGTTAACCAGCAATGGAGCTGAAAATGCGTTCAAAACCTCTGCTAAATAGTTGCAGTACGTAAGGCATTAAATTTTTCAAAGTGTCCTTCTTATTGCAGGTATTTTCAAAGTGTCCTCCTTACTGCAGGTATTTTCAAAGTGTCCTTATTACTTGCAGGTATCAGTTTTGGCAGTTTGCCTACTTTGTTGTGAGCAGCTGGACGTGAGTGATCACAGATTCAGTTGGCACACAGCATGTGTATTACTAGAACTGGTATTCGAGATTAATTCGCAATCGCCTGGTTTCGTGGTATCTTATGAAGAGGTGGTTTCCACGGGTTTCCATATTGCATCAGCGTGAGACTTTTCCCCGCCATCCGTGACGCTCCGAACTGCAGGGCCAATAACATGCAAATGAAGCACGGATGAAAGTGGGACGAGCATGCGCCCGTAACGAAATGCGACGCACCTTGATAATGCGTATATGTCGGTAGAATACGGTGAACGAGTATTTGATCGGTGTTGTGAGTTCACGTAGACAGTAATTACTAGTGATGTATCAGCCTCAATTAATATTTTTTCCAGTCGATCGGTATTTACGATCGAATGAATCAGACAAATACGGAACTGTCATGCGCGGCCGAATGTTGTTACGACCGTTTTGCCATTAACATTGCTTCTTTACTTTAAATGATAATCTTCCTTTCTTTGTTTCAATGTTTCTCTTCTGTCTACGTTGTGGAAGTGATTCTCGACAGTGAAATATTTATTATTCTCTTCAAAAGAGCTCAAGTTAAAATTTTATTTAGGTTGCCTCCCGCCCTATCAGCTGTCTATTGCTCATTTTCTGATTTCGTAGTTTGCTTTTGAGTGATTCCTTGCACATTTATTTGGTATTTCATTTCCTTCGTCCGTAACGATCTTCGTTTTTATACGTCCGCCTGCTTAGCTTGCCGGCACGGTAGCTCAGCGTGTTCGGTCAGAGGGTTAGCTACCCTCTGTAACAAAAAAACTGACTGAACGGATCAACGAAGAACCTGAGTCAGTGTCATCGGACATCTGCTCCGAACAAATTCAACGAACAATATAGAACAAAATGAGATTTTTAAAAAAGCTGAGTGGTAACGTGCTTGCCTCCCATGCAGTGTGCCCGGGTTCGATTCCCGCCCAGGTTGGAGATTTTCTGCGCTCGTGGACTGGGTGTTGTGTTGTCCTCAACACCGGCATGCAACTCTCCCAATGTGGCGACAATTTTTTTTTTGTGTAACAGGAATAAAGTAAATGACAATACTAGCCACGGGCGGGAGTGAAAATGAAGTTATCATCTGCATCACAATCCCTGCAGCACGTGGTGTCGCATCATAAACCTGGAAGAAAGCCATATAATCTTGACCATTTCTGCCAGTGTGGGCGGTATGTGTTTCTCCTGCGTCGACCATTCGAAGGACCATTATCTGAGGCGGTTTCGGTGTTTACCATCGTTGTGTGTGTGTGTGTGTGTGTGTGTGTGTGTGTGTGTGTGTGTGTATGTGTGTGTGTGTGTGTGTGTGTGCTTTTTTCCACGTTAACATAATCCAGTCATAACTGGCGCCAACAGGTAGGGGCCAGTTTTCTTCTCAGTGTGCCATGTGCCATTATAATTGAACCGCGCAGTACTGTCTGTAGTCGTTCTGCTGCAGGAGTCTTCTCAGTTCTGGGACACCCCAGCTGTCGGGCGCATTGTGAAAAACACTTCCTAAAAAATTGGAAAAGTAAGTCCTGTATTTCGTATGACTCCGCATGAGCTCGTGTTGTTCTTGTACATACATCCAATAATCCATCACGGACTTAATATCGTACGAATACAAATATTTCGTCGCATGTCCAGCGATCCAATTGACCGCATAAGTCTTTTGTTGGGGAAAAAAGGTCTTGTCCGGTAGAAAAAGGACATCCGATGTGATTTCTGTGTAGTTAGTGCGCCGAAGGAAGGACAGTATTCGACGCGTCAGCATCCAGACGTCCCTCGCTACGCCACACACTAAACCATGTTCTTCCGTTGCTAACAGACCACAGTTTGTGCAAAGAGGAGAATCGAGCATATGAATTGTATGTAATCGACTCATGGTCACAATTTTACGGTTTATAAGAATATACCACATAGATCTCGCTGCTGTTGACAGTAATGGAGTATGAGCTGCACACCAAATGTGGTTCCACGTTCTCGACGGGTATTTGAATTCCATTATGTTGCTGCCATGGTGATCTGTCAAGCATCTATAGATGTCCCGAGTCGTGGGTATTCTCGTCGAAGGTACTTTCAGACGAACATAACTGTAATCAACCAGAAATGCGGCAATGTCTGCAAGAGAAGACGAAATATTGCCCACCGCAATAAGGGGTTCGCACGAAGGCGGAACAAGTACTTCTATCAGAGCCGACGTTATGGTATGCTTTCTTTGTTGCCAATTTCGTATCATCGCTCGCACGTAAAGCGCCAGAGCTTTGTTTCGCACGTTTGTGAGGTTGAAGCCACCGTTCTGGAACTGTAGCGTTAACGTATCATATTTGATCTTAAATAACATCCCAGTACTAACATAGTAAACAAAGGCAGCCATGAGGCGGTCTGCAATACCCTTCGGTATTGGTAGGATCTGCGCTAAATGGGGCTCTCGTGACGCTATGTGAACGTTGGTGTATGCCACACGTTGGATCATGTGAAACGCTCTCAGTGAGTTGTTGCCTATCGTCAGACGAACATTGTGCAGAAGCCGCCGAGAACTCGCCGCCGATGACCGCCGTAATGAACGGGTAAATTTAATCCCCAGACATCTCAGTGATTCCACCGTCTGAAACGGTCCCGGTACATCTTCCAGACCCCCGTCCAATGTGCATAATTTTGGATTTCGTCATGTTAACGACACTGCCTGCCGCCGTCCCATAAGAGTCTAGATGTTCAACAGCCTGACGCACTTCATGTCCTGATCTGACAAGGAGGATTAGGTCGTCCACATATGCGCGACAAACGAAAGAGTTCTCATTAACCGCTATCCCAGTAAGTGAGCGCCTCATAACACACATCAGCGGCTGAAGCGCTATCGCAAACAGCATCATGGAGAGTGGGCACCCTTGTCGGACTGAGCTGTTAATAGGAATCGAGCCCGTTTCCCGACCGTTTACAAACACCTTCGATGTAGCCCCTCGTATTAGCCTCATAACGATGGAGATGAACACAGGTGAAATCGCGATTCGGCTCATGACTGACGCCAAGAAGTCATGGTTTATCCTGTCGAACGCACGATTGAAGTCCACAGATATAATCGCTGCTCGCATTTTACACGTTTCCGCAAGGGCGATAACGTCACGGTATTCACTTAGCGCCGAGAAGATGTTGCTTCGCACCCCTAGGCAAGCCTCATCAGGGGATATTATCCTGGATAGAGCCAGCTTGAGACGAGACGCTAGTAGTCGTGCAAAGATTTTATAGTCGGTGTTTAGCATAGTGAGAGGCCGATATTGATTGTGACTCCCCGCCATCTTCGGGATGGGAAGAAGAAAGCCCATCACAAAATCCGACGTTAGGCGCATGTCCGGACGCATCGCCTCATTGTACATCGACACCAACTGTGGCATCATCATGTCCACGAATTCTCGATAAAACTCTAGCGTAAGCCCATCTCGCCCTGGTGATTTTAGGTCGCTCCTTTTGTGAGTGCCACCTTTTTATCGTCTTCTGTGAGTGGCTCCATAAATGCTGCCTTATCCGTCTCTGTCAGTGTCGTTTGCAGATGTTGCAATATCTCTTTCCCCACTAGACGGTCCGTCGGTGTACCGGCATAGAGGTGGCGTAAATGCTCTAAAAATTCATTTGCAATGTCCTGTAGTGTTGTCAGTTGACGGCCATCTAAACCGTGGAGCACTGTTACCGATGCTCGGCAGTAACGTTTATGTTCCCGCGACACATGGTGCATCGAGGTACGTTCCCCGGTGATGGTGTCGAGACATCTTGCCCTTATTGGGATGCCACCCTGTCGTCGTCGCGTGATCGATAGGATTTGTGCCTTGACACGATGAAATTCCGCATGATGTTCTGCAGACGGCACCTGGAAGGACAGCTCACGAAGCATGGTGTAATAATAATCAAGAGTGTCTCTTTGCCATCTCGTCTTATCCCGACCATACTGTATGAGAGCTCTTCTTATTGCCGACTTAGTACACTCGAGCCACCATTGAAGCACGGAGGTACATGCTGGTAGACGGCGTTGACATGTGGCCCATACCTCCTCGACTCTCTGACGACATTCGGGGTCCGCCAAAAGTGATGAACTGAGCTGCCATGTCCCGCGGCTTCTCCACATACGTTGCCTAGGGAGTGATATGGCACAAATGTAAGCATCAGTAAATGCCGCAGGCCATCGTTCCGCGTCGACCACCTTATCCTGTAGACCAACCGAAACATATATTCGATCGAGTCTGCTCGCCGAGTGACTAGTATAAAAAGTACATCCCTCACGGTTCCTATGAATCATGCCCCAGGTGTCGCTTAACTCCAGATCCCGGCATAGCACATGCAATTCACGACAGGTATTGTAATGTGGAGTCTGGTCTTTTTGGGCTGAAACACAATTGAAGTCACCACCTATAATGAAATGATGGAATCTGCCGGTAAATAAGGGCACAATCTCTTTCGAATAATATCTCGCACGCGCTCGTCTGTTGTCTATACCGAAAGGGGCATAAACATTGAGAATGCGAATTCCATTAACAGTTATCGCCAGTCCTCGTGCCGAAGGTAGATAAGCCAGGTCGCCAACCGTAATCCCGTCCCGGACCAATATCGCCGTTCCACTGTCGTTGGTCGAGTGCGGCGAGATGTAGGAGATGTAGCCATGGACTTCCTGGAACTCAGGAATGTAAATTTCCTGCACCATCAGTATATCCACATGCGACGCGTATATCATGTCCCTAAACAACTGCTGTTTCACGGGCGATCTAATGGTATTTACATTCACTGTCCCTATTCTGTATGCCTGGGGTCGAGTAGCTGTCATCTCCACATGATGTTAAAATGACCAAATTTCACCGTGTCGATAGTCCCTTTGCACATCCGCAGAGGGTCGCCCGACGGACGTGTCCCTGCGGCATTAGGTTTCATGAGATGCGGACGGATGCGAGTCCCCACCAGTAGAATGGTCCGCATCGGTGATTTCGGCGTCCTGCTCATTTTGTTTTTTGTTTTTGGGTCATCAGTCTACTGACTGGTTTGATGTGGCCCGCCACGAATTCCTCCCCTGTGCTAACCTCTTCATCTCAGAGTAGCACTTGCAACCTACGCCCTCAATTATTTGCTTGACGTATTCCAATCTCTGTCTTCCTCTACAGTTTTTGCCCTCTACAGCTCCCTCTAGTACCATGGAAGTCATCCCCTCATGTCTTAGCAGATGTCCTATCATCCTGTCCCTTCTCCTTATCAGTGTTTTCCACATATTCCTTTCCTCTCCGATTCTGCGTAGAACCTCCTCATTCCTTACCTTATCAGTCCACGTAATTTTCAACATTCGTCTATAGCACCACATCTCAAATGCTTCGATTCTCTTCTGTTCCGGTTTTCCCACAGTCCACGTTTCACTACCATAGAATGCTGTACTCCAGACGTGCGTCCTCAGAAATTTCTTCCTCAAATTAAGGCCGGTATTTGATATTAGTAGACTTCTCTTGGCCAGAAATGCCTTTTTTGCCATAGCGAGTCTGCTTTTGATGTCCTCCTTGCTCCGTCCGTCATTGGTTATTTTACTGCCTAGGTAGCAGAATTCCTTAACTTCATTGACTTCGTGACCATCAATCCTGATGTTAAGTTTCTCGCTGTTCTCATTTCTACTACTTCTCATTACCTTCGTCTTCCTCCGATTTACTGCTCATACCAGCTGACATTATTGGGGTGCTCCAAATTTTCCTGTGCAGCATTGATGTGTGACGTCTGTTGTTCTTTCGCAGCTTTAGACTCCACCGCAGAAGGGGTAGCAGGCCCTTGAGCGGATGCGTCGTCTGAATGACATGACATCTTTTCACTGTCCGAATGCATATGGTCTGCGACATCCGAAGCTTGTGGTTCCAAGTCAGACAGGTCCATAGTGTTAGACTCATCTGGGCTCCCAAGAGCCTCTGGTGTTGGCGAACCTTGCATCACCTGCGTTCTCGCCGCCGCCACAACGCCCTGCGGCCGTTCCACTTTACCTTCCATGCCTGTTGTGATGCTGTCATTCTCTTTCTGCACCACCTGTAATGTCTGGGATTGTAGGTTGGTCGGAGGCATTCCATCTTCAGGCGCCTCAATCAACTGCGGCGTCGATTCGATATTGCGCTCCGACCTCGGCGTCACCTCCCCGGGAAGCGCCGCCACGTAAGTGATCGGCAGTGACGTTGGTGTAGTCGGATTCTGGAGGTCTCCGCTAGGGAGTTGCACGAGTCTCCTCTGCATACACGCAGATCGAAGATGTCCTTCACCACCACACCCGGAGCATGTCCGGGGCTGTCCATCATAGATGACAATAGCTCGATAGCCACCGACGTTGGTGTACGATGGCACATGTTTCGTAAGGGCAATCAGCACCTGTCGGACACCATTGAGCACTGGATACGTGCTAAAACTTGCCCAACGTTCGGCCGTATGACTGATAACTCTGCCATATGGCAGGAGCGATTCAGTGACCAATGATTCTGGTACCTCGAAAGGCAGCTCGAAGACTGGAATCGTACGCGCGCCCAGACCCGAGTGACCGACTAAAACTTCGCCAATATGACCATCGGAGTGTCCGAACTTGAATCCTCGTTTGGCGGCTTCAATGATCCTGTCGCATGCTGCGTCATCAATCAGCTTTACGTAAAGAGTGCTGCTCACGATTGATAAATGAATTCCAATAATCTCCGTGTAATTGAGTTGCACTTCGTCCCTCAAGAAACGTTCGATTTCGAAAGCCTTCAGTCGTGCATACTCGTTACAGAACGTGAACTGTACCGTGGTTTTTCGAAAATTGTGTGCCATTGCGTTCAATTCAAACAGTCACACACGCGAGTGACGACGGTGTAAACACCGCTTCTTCCGTGACCGTTCGCTGCAGGGACGTAAACAAGTCCGAACTGCTCCGCGGCTAAAGGCGGACTGTGATTCTCGACTGTGAAATATTTATTATTCCCTTCAAAAGAGCTCAAGTAAAAACTTTATTTAGGTTGCCTCCCGCCCTATCAGCTGTCTATTGCTCATTTTCTGATTTCGTAGTTTGCTTTTGAGTGATTCCTTGCACATTTATATGGTATTTCATTTCCTTCGTCCGTAATGATCTTCGTTTTTATACGTCCGCCTGCTTAGCTTGCCGGCACGGTAGCTCAGCGTGTTCGGTCAGAGGGTTAGCTACCCTCTGTAACAAAAAAACTGACTGAACGGATTAACGAAGAACCTGAGTCGGTGTCATCGGACAAATTCAACGAACAATATAGAACAAAATGAGATTTTTAAAAAAGCTGAGTGGTAACGTGCTTGCCTCCGATGCAGCGTGCCCGGATTCGATTCCCGGCCGGATTGGAGATTTTCTGCGCTCGTGGACTGGGTGTTGTGTTGTCCTCAACACCGGCACGCAACTCGCCCAACGTGGCGACAACTGAAAAAAGTCTAGTATGAAATTTTCACTCTACAGCGGAGTGTGCGCTGATATGAAACTTCTTGGCAGATTAAAACTGTGTGCCGCACCGAGACTCGAACTCGGGACCTTTGCCTTTTGCGGGCAACTGCTCTACCGACTGAGCTACCCAAGCAAGACTGACGCCCTGTCCTCACAGCTTTAATTCCGGCAGTACCAGTAGAGCACTTGCCCGCGAAAGGCAAAGGTCCCAAGTTTGAGTCTCGGTCCGGCACACAGTTTTAATCTGCCAGGAAGTTTCAACTGAGATAAGACTTACACTCGGCGGCCGAAGTTGCCCGGATGGAGCCTCCCGGCCAACATGCCACACGATCACTTCTTTTATTTTTTTCATTTTTATACAGTGTTTTTTTTGTGAGTACCTGACTTAAATAGAAGCATACAGGATGTTAGAGGTATAGTTACAAATATTTTTGTAATTGATTCTTTAATATGTACGAACTTCAGAGCGTTACTTGCTTTTTTCTACGCGTCTAAGAGTCTTCACACGAACACATCACATAACTTACTACTCCTTGTTTTCAGCACGGTCGTAACTGCTACATGAAGCGGACTACACTAGTCTGTAACAGTATCCGTTTTGCATCCATGTGTCCACACTTCAGTATCTGAGATGCTCCCCAAGGAAAATAACGATTAAAGGCTGTCTTTTGCCACTCATTCTTGAAGGTACAACCAATCTAAAACCATACTACTCATGATAGCTATAATTATTAGTCTGCATTCGAGGTAAATACTGAAGTAATTTTGCTCAGTACACTGTCCTCAGGAGTCAGCAGAAACATCTGCGCTTATACCGCTAACACCCGGTATATGGTTTAATTACCTGTTTGCTCTTTATGACTATAATAGTTAATTACTGATACTAATCAAATTTCCCTTTTTTCCCTTAATGTTTTTAGCAGCTTGCTTTCTGTTTAGATTTAAAGTTACTGATCTATGCCCAGCACTGACAGAATTGTAATCCATTATTAAGTTAGAGATGCACTTCCTTAATAAAATATTTTTTATGATGGGGCACTATTTTTCCATTTTAAATATCTTTCAGCACAAGGGGAAAAGGGTAGTTACTCTCAGGAATCATTTCAAGAGAAAGGGGAAATCTGCAAAAGGCAAATAATCGTTACTTTCCTATACTTGATAAGCACATTGAATAAAATCCAGTTTAATACGGAAAAAATGAAAAAAAGTTAAATGTGCATATGGAATATTTGTTTGGGAGTCGTCTTTTGGGGACTGGTATTACACTTTTTGTCTTGGAACACTTCGCCGACTTTCTCGTCGATGATTATGACAAAACACACACACACACAGAGAGAGAGAGAGAGAGAGAGAGAGAGAGAGAGAGAGACAGGACGTTGTGGCCGAGTGGTTCTAGGCGCTTCAGCCCGGAACTGCGCTTCTGCTACGGTCGCAGGTTCGAATCCTGCCTCGGGCATGGATGTGTGTGATGTCTTTAGGTTAGTTAGGTTTAAGTACTTCTAAGTCTAGGGGACTGATGACCTCAGATGTTAAGTCCCATAGTGGCTCAAATGGTTCAAATGGCTCTGAGCACTATGGGACTTAACATCTATGGTCAACAGTCCCCTAGAACTTAGAACTACTTAAACCAAACTAACCTAAGGACATCACACAACACCCAGCCATCACGAGGCAGATAAAATCCCTGACCCCGCCGGGAATCGAACCCGGGCGTGGGAAGCGAGAACGCTACCGCACGACCACGAGATACGGGCTAGTCCCATAGTGCTCAGAGCCATTTAAACCATTTGAACACACACACACACACACACAGACACACACACACACGTTTCGTTCCTTTCCTTCCTCCCTCTCCCTCTGTCTCAGTCTCGCTCTTTCTCTCTCTCTCTCTCTCTCTCTCTCTCTCTCTCTCTCTCTCTCTCTCTTCCTATCTCATCTTTTGTCAAAAGTGCCAAAAAGTAACAAATGTTTTGACAAACAAACAAACCAGACGAAATTAATGATCATAAATCAACGCACAGCTCATACTTTAATTAAAAGATTATTTTAAGTCCACATTACGTGCAAAATAGTTCCCTCATTCATTAATAGCACGAATCACATCCAGCGTGTCGTGACAAGTGTGACAAGGTATCAGGTGTTTAATTATAACGGAAAAATACCCTCCTTTTGGCACTCATGAATGTTAGTGAAAAGATAAGTCCCGTCGCCAAAATTGTGTGTCCCGTTGAAGCAAAAATCAAAAGTATATGAGAAGACAAACACTGTGAGAAACATTGTAACATACTCAACTTAAGACAGTGAATTTTTATCGAAACGCTTATACGAATCCGTGAGCAATGCCAGGACTGGTTAAATACCTTAGCTGTTCGCAATTCACGTCCGACTCGTTACCTACAGAATTAAACACAATTCAAGTCTTGAAGCCAGTTCTGTTGCACTGCACTCGTACAAAGTTGCAGCTGCACTACGGCAGTACAGGGCAGCTCCTGGACTGGATCTACTAACCCGGGCAGAGCTGTGACCAGGCACCCTCTTGAACACTTAATCCGTGGCGCTGTTGGCGCCTCAGCCCGTAAGGCTAGGCCCTCGTGTGTCCAGCGGTTGGGCGGTGCCGGTCGCTGGCGGAACCTCTACTGCCAACCTCTGTACACTGAACGACTACCCCCTGTGTGGTGTCGACACTCTAAGTAGCATACCGCAGTTAGCACTTGTAACACGTCTAGGCAACCGTGAAGCTATTAAACATCAAAGTCAACATCGACTTAATTTGTCATAAGAAACTCATTAAAGCACTGCACTTTTTACATAATGCTTTTATGTTAAAATACCATATAAGGTTGTAATAATGGTTTCCTGGGAAAATTCACTTATGTAACCCTGTATTTTCGATGACGAGATACTTTCTCACATTCATTCTGTAAGTATGTCACTTGCTGTAGTTTGTCCTGTAACCAGTATCCAATAATCGTGTGAATTGTGTGGGCTATGTTCTGGATTGTTGCGTTTCACTTAGCGTTTGGAAATGGTTTCCATTCGGGTACCACTGCGTTAGGGGTCTGTACATTACAAATGTCTATTGATTAGCTGCATCCGTCCTTGCTCAAAACGATGTTCTATTGTACCCTCTGATTTTCAGTTTCTGCTCGCAGACGACGGTTTTAACTGAGTGGAGTAAAGCTTGGAGCTGGTCGCTGTTCGCCGGTTTATCACATTCTACCAAGTTGGTCTTGCATCCTCTGGTATTATTTTCATCGCTAAAGTTCCCCTTCCGATTTTTTAATCGTACTGGGATAATCACAGTTTCTTTGAAAGCTATAGCCACGTCAAAAACTTTTCCTTCTTTTAGAACGTCTGTTACTATGTAGCTGTTACTGAGATTATAATTCCGGATGAAGTTGAATGATTGTGGGATGTCGACATTATTAACTGGTGTTAGTTCCGGTATCGGGCGACTTTTGTGAAACAGTACAACAGTCGGCGAATGTGGTCCCTCTCCTACTACACATTTAGTTGTGTTAATGAGGAGGGCCCTCATTTTGGGTGCGTTAGATCCAGCCGACCCTCATTTATGTTGAGGATGCTGGGCTGCAGGGAAACCTTAACCATTTCACCCTTCGATATAAACCAATCAACTAAGGTGAAAAAAGTCATTGGATACCTCCTAACATCGCGTAGACCTCCTGTTATCCGGTGTATGTGGCACAAACTCAACAAGTCGTTGGATGCCCCGTCCAGAAATATTAAGCAGTGTTGCCTCTATAGCCGTCCCTAATTACCAAAGTGGTCCCGATGCAGGATTTTGTACGAAATCGTACATCTTGGTTATGTCCCATAAATGTTCGATGGGACTCACGTAGGGTGATTTGGGTGGCCAGATCATTCGCTCCAATTGTCCAGAATGTTCCTCAAACCAATCGCAAACAATTAAAACCTGGTGACATGGCGCATTGTCATCCATAAAACTTCCATCGTTGTTTGGAATCATTAAGTTCACGATCTTCCAGGCAGCCCAATACAGCCATTTCAAATCAATGATAGGTTCAGATGGACAGGAGGACCCAGTCTGTACCAAGTCTGCCACACCATTATGGAACCACCACCAGCTTGCACAGTGCCTTGTTGGCAATTTGGGTCTATGGCTTCGTAGAGTCTTCAGCACAATCGAAACCTACTATCGGCTCTTACCAACTGAAATCGGGACCGATGTAATCATCCCACGGTTTTTCAGTCGTCTAGGGTCCAACTGATATGGTCACGTGTCCAGGAGAGACGCTTCAGGTGATCTGCTGTTAGCAAAGGCACTCGCGTTGATCATCTGCTGCTATAGCCCACTAACGCCATATTTGGCAGCCCTGTCATAACGGATACTCTCATCGTACGTCGTATATTGATTTCTGTGGTTATTTCGTAGTGTTGTTTGGCTGTTAGCACTGACAATTCTACGCAAACAAAGCTGCTCTCAGTCGCTAAGTAAATGGCGTTTGTCACTGCGTAGTATACTGTGAGAGATAATGCCTTAAACTTGGTAATCTCGGCATATGTTGACGCTGTGGCCTCAGAATATTGAATTTCCTGACGCTTTTCCCAAATGTAACGTCCCATGCGTCTAGTATCACCTACCATTCCTACGGTGTGGCCGTTACTTGAGTACAAATGACTGACACCTCCACCAAAGCACTGCCCTTTATACCTTGTGTACTACGCGATGCTACCGCCGTCTCTATATGTGCATAACATTGTCCCATGACTTTTGTCACTTTATTGTAAATGGCCTGTTGTATAGCCCTAGTGGCTAAACAGCATCCTATAGGAGCACACCAGTTTTTTCCTTCCTAATAACAAGGGCCGTATTTTAGCGTCTGTGGTCCTACGATATGCAGTTAATATACATACACAAAATTCCCTTCTCATATGCAGTAAAGTTACGATGAGAGGTTTATATGGGAATGTTAATATAATCCCCAAACTAAGCTGCAATAAAAGATGCACGAAAGCTGTCATAATCACAATACACGAAATATTCAACAGCTCAAAAAATTCAGAGGTCAGTATGATGATTTACAGATTATCAATTACGAATACAAAGAACAGTAACTCATATTATGTCTGCTTTCAGTTCTGTAATACAAGTGGAAAAACGTTAACAGTCCTACACTGGAGCACATTCAGTCCTCTCGAAGTACTAAGTCCCTTCAGAAGTATGGTAACCGCCGTTCAACGCCCAGAACCAATCACTTACATGATCGAATTCCACTAGGTACCACTTACAGTTCTGTACAAGTGTTGACAATCGATCCCTTGATCTCTTCATTCAAAAAGTCCGAGTCTCCACTTGACTACTGTTGTGTTCTGCTACTGTCTGTTTTTCCATTGGCTGTAGGATGTCCCCATAAAAAATATATCATTCTTAACTTCTGCATCATTTGACTAAACTTGACTACTTGATGGATTAGACTGGTACATTCCAACAGTATTTAAGTCATGAAATTTTCATTCTACAGCGGAGTGTGCGCTGATGTGAAACTTCCTGGCAGATTAAAACGGTGTGCCGGACCGAGACTCGAACTCGGGACCTTTGCCTTTCGCGGGCAAGTGCTTTACCATTGAGCCACCCAAGCACGACTCACGCCCCGTCCTCACAGCTTAACTGGCGGAACCGTTTTAATCTGCCAGGAAGTTTCAGTATTTAAGTAAAATGATCTTGTAAACACTCCGTCACAAATGGTTCAAATGGCTCTGACCACTATGGGACTTCACTTCTATGGTCATCAGTCCCCTAGAACTTAGAACTACTTAAACCTAACTAACCTAAGGACAGCACACACATCCATGCCCGAGGGAGGATTCGAACCTGCGACCGTAGCGGTCGCGCGGGTCCAGACTGTAGCGCCTAGAACCGCTCGGCCACTCCGGCCGACACTCCGTCACACTCAGACCATTCACAACCAATATGAACAGCGGTTTGTTCATAAATAGATCAGCCAGTATTCTTGCACAAGTTTAAACAATTAAGTTTGCATATCGGAAGACTTTTGGTACTCTTTTACAAAGGTGGTGTCAGCTAACACACGCGATAGACGACTCCTCAAATTACCAAGATTTTGCATAATCAGTTGTAATTAACTAAAATAAAGTTACTGGCAAAATAGTAAACAGTTCATTAAATAAATACACAAGTATGATAAAATACGTGGTATTCGCGATGTATTCAGTAGCCCCGTAATTGTGGAGTATACAGTGTTCTGACAAACATTTGCATAATGAAAAAATGTAATAAACGTAATAAATCAAGAAGTAAATTAGATAGAGATATGCAGCTTTCCGAGATGACATCCATAGTAGAATGCTATCATCTGAGATACCGTATGTTCAAATCGCATGAAGCATTTAACAGTTGGTAAGTCAGAGGTTCATTTTCGAAAATGTGTAATGGCCATGAAATATTAACTTCCGTAGTTTTAAAGACACTGAAATATTCTCATGTCACTTGATGCACTTCATTATTTTGATATCGCAGATGTGTTCAGATTTGCTTTAATACTTGATTGTGAATTATTATAAATTCCCGAAGAGCTTTAAGAAGCCGTCTTTCAACTTGTCTGACACTCTGCCCTTTCTTGAAGCAATGTGTGTCCTTTTAACCGACTGCCCGACATCAATATTCCCCGTACTGGGAGTTACCCACATCCAACCCTTTGCTGAACTCCTTGCACCTGGCTGACCTGCAACGGCCACTGCTGCCCACCTGGCAGCAACGTGCTCTCACGACTGGAGCTGCACAGTTTCGCAGACCTCACCTCTCCTCGTACCGATTCTAGACGACAGATTAACACGGCTACTTATGGGTGACGTTACACCCTCCCTATTTTTTTGGGCACCTGCATAACCTGAGCTAAGTACCACACTTCTGCGGCTATTTGCTTGTTGATTAGCATAACTTTTTCTGTCATAACTAAATTTGTAGTTGTGTGAATTTTTAGAGTTCATGGTGGGAAGTGATCAGCGTTCGAGCTTGGTAAGGCGAACGTGTATGAGGCGAAAGTTGGACTGCCTCTCAAATTTAATTATCAATCTATTTTTTTCGTCAGTGGTCATATTGTTTAATATACTCGACATTTGTATAAAGTTTCAATTTATATTTTACATGTCTGTATTACAATTACCATCCTGCAGCGTGTGACGTCGAGAGCCCTTTCCACGAGTAATTGTACATTACTTTTGTAGCCTGGCATATTGTAACTTGCTATTTTACTGATTGCGAATAACGTCATTCGCATTTTATTTATCAAGGTTTGACTTGCGCTTCCCAAGCCTGTCCAGCGCCCTTGAAAATTTAATTGCAAATAGTAAATAGTGGAAAAACTTGTAAAATTCACTACAACGCTATGAAATGGCACGCGTTTTTTTTTTTTTCGTTATATTACCTACTAAATCAGACATAAATTAAATAATGTGACCAACGATGAAAAATAATTTACACTTTTCTGAAAAAGTCGATTCGAACGGCCGCATCGTTCTAACGACCTGCCTCTTCGCACAGATACATCAGCACATAAAAGCGTAAATTTTCTCTTGCAATTTTCTTGAAATTGCCGGAGTAGTGCACCTTAATGCTTCCACGTTATGTTCTATCAAAGGCCCACTGAACTTGTACAATGTTATAAGTAAATCCATGATCCCAAAGTCATAGCCTCCGCTTGTTAGTCTACCATCAATAATCACCATAGGTTTTGACGAGAGAGTTAGCGAGTATCGAAATATGTGATATAAATGGCTGTATGTGCGGATCACCCTAGCTCAGAAGCTTTAATATTTTTACATCGCCTAGTTGCTACAGACATCAGTATATGACATAAATTCAACTCGATACATATATCCGTTCGAAAGAAAAAGTGTTCTTAACAGTCGGGCTGTCAGACAGACAGACAACAATGTGATCCTTAAAGGCTGCCGTACTTGCCGGTTGAAGTACGGAATCCTAAAAAGACAGCCGAAGACTATAGGACGGACAAGTGTAAAAGCTTTTCTGTAATCGCAGATACAAATCGAAGATACTTATATGACAATCATATCCACGTTAGTGATTACGTCTGGTTTATGCTGTTTCATAGCGAGAACTGTCGCCAATGTATAAATACGCCAACAGATGACAGAATATTCCACTACATTCTGATCCTAGAACGAACAGCTTGTGAAATAATTGCGAATTTGTGATTATAAGCTTATTATGATTTCATTATAGTGCTCAAGTTAGTGCAGCTGTGTTAGGGGTTAAATGTGGAATCAAATTTCAGTTACATTCAGCGGTTAAGGAAAGTAGTACATACATGTGGGGCACAGCACATTTTGCTGATGATGCAAAACAGAATCTAACGCCCCAGCTCCGTGGAAAAGAGGTCAAAATAAGCGATCACGTGTCTCAGCTTATCCGTAGATATTCGATCATTTTCTGAGAGAACGACGTTCAAAGTTTCGAGGAACTTTATGTGCCTTTTAGCGAGCAAAGATTTCAACAGCAGCGGTGGCACAGAAATCAGCGTCACGTCTTCTTAGTTTCCGGGTTTGTTTCTGAAGCCCTTTTATCATTTTACTTTTCTTTTTCATTTACCTATCCATTACAACACGAAAGTTTTCCAATATGTAGTGAAATAACGTTGCCCTTATTTGTCTGCTGGCTGCATGTCTGGCGAACGAAAAATTTATTGACATTGTGACAGATGTAATTCCTGTAGTGTATTTTAGTTTAGAATCAATTCAAAGCGCCAGTTTTCGGAAAACTGGGTAATTATGTGTGATTGCCACAAAATACGTGAAATCTTTTGCAGTTATTACTACTTTATTTTCTCGCGTGATACTGTTTTCATACGAAGAAATGAGTCCGTAGGAAACCTACCTTCACGTGATGCTCGTGATGTTCAGAATTTCTATGTTTCAGAAGATTCTACAATTAGTATCATCCAAGGGAATGTGCCAAATCTCCTGAAGAATAAACATGCCGGCCGCGGTGGCCGTGCGGTTCTAGGCGCTGCAGTCCGGAACCGCGGGACTGCTACGGTCGCAGTTTCGAAACCTGCCTCGGGCATGGATGTGTGTGATGTCTTTAGGTTAGTTAGGTTTAAGTAGTTCAAAGTTCTAGGGGACTGATGACCTAAGATGTTAAGTCCCATAGTGCTCAGAGCTATTTGAACCATTTTTGAATAAACATGAGAATAAAATGTAAGAATTAAGAACTGGTATGAGAACGACATACAAGCATATGAGAATTTAAAAATATCGTAGCCCCTGAGAATACCATACACACAGATACACATAATAAATGTATGACACATACTGTGAAACCTAGCTGTAATTCTGCAATTAACTTGATAAGAAACATTCGTGAAACAACCTTCTACAGATAAATAATGATAACAAAACCAGCGGTTGTATATGAATCCAAGTCATTTATTCTTTTTAAAACAAGCTATCAGTTTCAACACTAAATAGTGTCATCTTCAGGCTCCAAGCATATCCTGAAATCCACAACCGTTTTCATGTGCAATGAACAGAATCGTATGGATTTCATACTTTCAATGCCACAACAGGCACAGCAGACCATAAATGAGTTTCTGGGCTTGTTATTGCCACGGAAGATACGAAATCCAGTTAATTTTGACCCTCAGCATACGATTCTGTTCATTCCACATTAAAACAGTTGCGGATGGCAAGTTACGCTTGGGGCCTGAAGATAGTACCATTTGGTGTCGAAACTTGTAGCATTTAAAAAAAAAGAATAAACGACGTTGGATTAAAATACAGCTGCTGGTTTTGTTATCATTATTCAGGTACTTCGTGCCTGGCTGCAGTCCCACTTTCCGTGGTGGATTATCAGTGTTCTACAGATATGGTTAGATAATAGAAAGTAAGAAGATAAAAACAATAACCAGGTTTCGAACAATGAAAGTAAAAGGAAGAAGCTGCAACCCTAGCCATTATGGCACTAGCTCTGCTGAGCTTACCGCGTGCTAAAACCCATCTAAAGGACTCTGATGGCCGTTTTCTCAGGAACGATCGCCTATGTATGGATAAGTCGACATACGTTTTGGCTTATTTTGCCTTCTCTGCCACTGAACAGAGTTTCTGGAAAATCGAGTTTTGGGTTCTCCTCATGAAGGTCAGTGTGTCAAATTGGCTTGTGGGAGCCCACATTCGATTCCCGATAGTGGCAATGATTTTCGCTTGGTAGGAGGGCTGATAGGGGATGCATCCAGCCTCGTCAGGTCAACTGAGGAACTACTCGACCGATTAGTAGCGGTTGCAAGGTCAAGAAAACAGATAACGACCGGGGGAACGGAGCGCTGACTACATGCCACTCCATAACACATCCGATGACACAGCGGCCAGTCGGGCCCGATTGTGTCTCCGTCTAGGGACAGAAGGGGGAGCTTTATATTTAACCTTACATGGAGGATTGAAAGAATCCGTAACTCACGAGTGAAGTATTGGATTCTAATCCAACACCATCTTCAACTGTACCCTGAGTTGTAACATGTAATGTGCTGCCGTAGTAATGTATTGATTGTTATGGAAGGCATGTTAGATGAGGCCTTAATCGAAAGCCTTACATTTCTGATAAATTTGTACTAATGAGAATAGTATGTTGACCGGGAACCTAGAAACGACGGAGAGGCTCCATCCCCGCCTCAGTGGTCCACAACCCCACGACGACTACCGCAGTCCACTTCACCCTTCCGCCGCCCCACACCGAACCCAGGGTTATTGTGCTGTTCGGCTCCCAGTGTATTCCCCCCTCCCCCCTCCCCCCCTCCCGCAATCCCACCCCAGGGAACGTCTCACACCAGTCAAGTGTAACCCCTGTTTGCGTGGTAGAGTAATGGTGGTGTACGAGTACGTGGAGAACTTGTTTGCGCAGCAATCGGCGACATGGTGTAGCTGAGGCGGAATAAGGGGAACCAGCCCGCATTCACCGACGCAGATGGAAAACCGCCTAAAAACCATCCACTGACTGGCCGGCTCGCCGGATCTCGACGCAAGTCCGCCGGGCGGTTTCGTGCCGGGGGCCAGTCGTTCCTTCCCGCTTCGGAAAACCGTGCGTTAGACCTATCGGATAACCGGGCGGGCAATGTGAATAGCTCTTCATACTGAATCACTTTTCGGTCGTATTCACACATACGCTGTTATCTATTTAAATGCTTGTTTGGGAATCGATGCTTATTGGAACACTTTCGCTTCTATTGTTGCATACATTCGCCCGTGTCAGTTTTTTCACATAATTATGATGATAGGACAACTGCAGACTTACAAATTACAATCTATGACAATTCACCCAATAGCCTGTTACACTGGACAACAACAAACCACTGCTGTTGTGAAATATAATGGAAACTATTTGCTGACGATCAGATTTTGCGCTGAGTTGCAATGGGAGGTGTGTAGCGACAAACAAGGCCTTTAACATACATTATGCAATCAAAAGTATCCGAAAAATAACTTATAAGTTTGTGGCGCCCTCCATGGGTAATGCTGGAATTCTCAATGCTGTTGGCCCACCCTTAGACTTGATGACAGCTTCCACTCTCGCAGGCATACGTTCCGTAAGGTGCTGAAAGGTTTATTGGAGAATGGGAGCCTATTCTTCACGGAGTGCAGCACTGAGGAGAGGTGTCGATGTCGTTCGGTAAGGCCTGGCACGAAGTGTGCGTCCCAAGATATCCTAAACGTGTTCTATAGGATTTCAGTCAGGACTCCTTGCAGGCCAGTCTATTACAAGGACGTTATTGTCGTGTAACCGCCCCGACACAGGCCGTGCGTTATGAACAGGTGCTCAGCCTTGCTGAAAGATGCTATTGCCATCCACGAATTGCTCTTCAACAGTTGGAAGCAAGAAGGTGCTTAAAACACCAATGTATGCCTGTGATGTGTTAGTGCCAAGGGGTGATAGCTCCCTCCATGAAAAGCACGACCAAACCATAACACCACCGCTACCGAATTTTGTTCACCGAACATTCGCCATACCCACACCCTGCCATCGGATCGCCCCATTGTGTACCGTGATCCGTCACTCTTCACTCCACGTTTTTCCACTGTTCAATCGTCCAATGTTAACGCTCCTTTCACCAAGCGAGGCATCGTTTGTCATTTACCGGCGTGATGTGTGGCTTATGAGCACTCACTGGACCATGAAATCCAAGATTCCTCAGCTCCCGCCAAACTGTCATAGTACTTGCAGTGAATCCTAATGAAGTTTGAAATTCCTGTGTGATGGTCTGGATAGATGTGTGCCTATTGCACATTATGAACGTCTTCAACTGTGGGCGGTCTCTGTCAACAAAAGAGGTCGGACTGTACGCTTTTAAGCTATACGTGTCCCTTCACGTATCCACTTCACTGTCACATGGTAAACAGTGGACTTAGAGATGTTTAGGAGTGTGGAAATCTCTCGAACAAACGTATTACACAAGTGACACCCAATCACCTAACCACGTTCGAAGTTCGTGAGTTCCGCGGAGCGCTCCATTCTGCTCTCTCACGTCTAATGACTACTGAGGTCGCTGATATGGTGTACCTGGCAGTAGGTGGCAGCACAATGCTCCTAATATGAAAAACGTATGTTTTAGGGGTCGTCCAGATACTGTTGGTCACATAATGTATGTAGACCGTTTTTTAAGAAAATAGAGTTCGAACATTTTTGCATGTTTAGGCTGTAAGCTTTGTAGGGCTGTTACTGTTCACGAAATCCGCAGCCGAATGAATGGACGCTTAGTTATCACATGCGCGAGATCTAGGGATCGAATCTAGCTGCCAGTAGTTCATTTCCCATTTAGACGTAATTCCAACAACAGATTTCTTATGAACGTTTCCAAGATGATAGTCCTGGCTGGAGTAAAATGAATGTGCGCAGCGGAAAGTAATGAACGGTAAAGTGATGATTTGGCCCTGTGTGACTACTCCCTGAAGCAGATCTTAGGATTTCTTCATTCTATAAATTATAATCTATACATAAATGAATGATGAAGTCAATTAATCCTACTAAACGATAAACGTTGTTGAAACTTCCTGGCAAACTAAAACTGTGTACCGGACCGAGACTCAAACTCTGGACCTTTGCCTTTCGTGGGCGTGCTTTACCAACTGAGCTACCCATGTACGACTCACGCCCCGTCCTCACAGCTTTTCTTCTGCCAGTACCTCGTCTCCTACCTTCCAAGCTTTACAGAAAACGTTGTAAAGCAACCCGTTAAGTACAATTGTCTATATTTCGTAACTAAAACTATTAATCAATTGCCAAACTCTTCCCCTTATAATGACTGCGCGACCTAATATCATTAACGCGAAATGACTCACATCATCTACGTACCAAACACTAGACAACACTACTGTTAAAAGATGATCTACTGTGGTGTAGAACCTCAGTGGAAATAAACTAACGTGATCACATATGTTTAGCTTTATAGCCCTAATGAGCCAAAGCAATTTGCTACGTCACCGTCTGCACTGCGCTTGGTGCTTCGGCGTGCTGGTTCTCGTACACGTCTGCGTCGATGGAAGAACTGCAGCCACAAAATAAAAACTGTTTCTAACACTAGGACGGCAGAAGGCGGTCCTCTAACTAATACACTCTATTACTGTCTTCTCCTCTCTGTGTTCTACAGACGAGAAATGCAAACTCCCAGCCACAAGGACGGAGTTCAGGTCACATCTCAACGTAAGTACAGACAGAGGAAGTGCTCTCAATCACTGAACGGTGCGTACTCAACGACCACTACCAACCCGGAGGAGAAGTCCAGAATCGTATAGGTTCCCAACAGTGCAGTGCCTAACTGTTGTAACTATAAACTCTCCTGAGAGCAAAGACAGCAAGTCCGTCTATACCAACAAAGCTGATATGGAGCGGGCGCTCACAACGAAAGACCTCGTCTCTCCACAGCTGGCCTCCCAGCAAGGCTCAGCTCCAAAGCATCGTAATTCCGAAAACGAATCATATTCCTGAAGCCACGGAATTTTCTCCCTCTCTACAGATTCTTCCGAACGCTTACCAACCATTTTGTCGCCCAGCGCCAAGAGTTTGCGAGGAAATACCTATACTCATACAATGATATGCTTCTGAGTAAAAATCCTTAGAAATAACTCAGCCTGCTTGGTTTACGAGGTACCGCTTCTTCGTTCCTCTCACCTGCCTCCAAGATTTGCAAAGTTCGGAAGTACTATCCGGTTATCCTTACGGCCCTACTACAGTAGCGGTAAGCCGTCACCCTATTGTGCTCCAGAGCTTAGGTACCACGACGTCCGTCTAGCTACTTCCTGTGTTTAAGCAGGACCAACACCTGTGTGGGCCTTCCACCCAGTGCTTGAGTTCTGCCTGCCGTTTCATCTCCACTGTATTTCCAACCTCTACTAGTATAGGCAATCATTCATCACGCCGTTCTGGTAACAAGGACAGACCGTCACATTTCATGCAATAAACGTTAACAGTTATTTACAAGCTGTACGTGACAATGTTAGTCTCCTTTATATATTCGTATATACGATGTACAACACATCACACGATACCTAATTGTTTTGTAGACCACGGCAAAGAATGTGGATGACTTCTTGTAAAGTGCGAAATTATAGCCACCTTACACGTTAAAAGTATTAATATCTAATCGTTCATTTACTATTTTTCTAATCTTTAACCTAAACAAATTATAAAACCATTTTCTTAAAGATATTGGAAATGAAAGAAGAATACTCGAGGACATGCCGTAAAATTAGTGTAGTCGTTTTTTTATACTGTTGTATATACATTTGTGACAAATGGTTCAAAAATGATTCAAATGGTTCTGGCCACTGTAGGACTTAACTTCTGAGGTCATCAGTCCCCTAGAACTTAGAACTACTTAAACCTAACTAGCCTACGGACATCACACACAGGACTCGAACCTGCGACTGTAGCGCCTAGAACCGCTCGGCCACTCTGGCCGGCTACATTTGTGACAAGTATAATGTATTACCTATGCAGCAATGCACGATTGCGATACAGATCTTTGCAATATGGGACAGAGCGATCATCACGCCACGCAGAAGATACAAAAAACGTCACATTTTTGCATGTCTCTGGTTGTTTTCAGTGTGTCTATTGCAAAACGAACTTGGTTTGTATTTATAAATGATTATCGGTCGCCACCAGATTCCGCCGTACCATGCATATTGGTGCACAGCGCAAAATACTGGTGCAGATGATTCACAAAAAAAGTAATACTGGCTGCGAGATTAAAGCCAATGACATAGCTGTCACGAAACCAAACGTTTACTACCTCGCCTGGGGACACGCTGCCTGTTATCGAACATACAAAGTATACACGCACGCCGAAAATTTTCAATCGCGATTTTGTCGAAACCACTTGAGTCCCAGTAGTGCACTACACACACACTGTCAATATGAATCCAAACGGTCAGGAGATGATGGTTGACTGTGCGAGCAGTACAAAAATAGTGGACCGGAGAGAAGATAGGCGCAGAGTTCGGAAACCTGGAGTACCGTTTTGCATGGTCAGTTGAACTGTGGCTCACGCTAAGAGCAGCTGACCGAGCCGGGCCCTCTGCGTTAGAACGGCTCCAGCGGCATCATTGGCCAGGCGCGCGCGAATGTCCGCTATTTGCGCAGTTCGATAACAGCGCCAGCCGTCCCGGCCGGCGTGCGATCCCCAAGTGGGGCGGCGAGCGTCGGCTATCGACAGTTCGGCGCCCGGTGCAAATTCACGGCCCCGCGGATGCCGATTACCCGACTTCAGCGCGTGGCGATAAACGCCGCTGGCGACCCTCGCTCATCACACGTACCTTGTTAAATGTGTCGCGACCTGGAACTACCGCGGCGTGACCTGGAAAACTAGCAGGCAAACAAAGTAGACTGCATACGTACCATACCTGCCGGATTTCTAACACTTTCGTGCCTATTGTTACATAGATAACCAGCTTCAGCCAGTTCAGTGGCCACCTTCAGATCTGTAATGGTGTAAAACGAAATACAGGTCGCTACATCTTATCCAAACCAAAAGTGGTAATACAATTAAGTAGAATATATGACCTGCGTATTCAAATACTAATCACAGGATAATATCTGTTGCCTTATTGACGTAGTGTGTTTCGGCATATGGCCAGTAGCGACAGTTATTTTGGAAATTTTTTCTTGGTTTGTAAGATGCCTCATGCACCTCTTCTGCTCATGAATCGTTATGTAGTTGTTGAGAGAGGTTCCTGCCCATTTAATTACTCGATGTTAGGTTGAGTACATGAACTTATTGCAGTGGTAGTACTGCTCTGTCTCACGACTTTTTCATGTACCAAATTTGATAAAAAGAGCCTGAATCTCGTACCATGAAGAACTGTACAGCTTATGTATCTTAAGTTGTAAGTATTGTAAGTAGGCTGTTTAGGTTTTTAGGTTGGTAACACCACGTAGCGCTCTGTATGAAAATCACTGACTGTGCTGTGTGCAGTCTGTGGCTGGTTGGACTCATTGTTGGAATATTCGCTTGTGTAGTGTTGGGCAGTTGGATGTGAACAGCACGTAGCGTTGGGCAGTTGGAGATGAGCCGCCAGCATTGGTGGAGACACATGCCAGAGTTTTGAGAGCGGACGATCTGGACGTGTGTCTGTCAGAAAAAGGAAATTTGCAATACTGCATGTCATGAACTTATATATATATATATATATATATATATATATATATATATATATATATATATATATATATGATGACGTTTGAACATTATTAAGGTAAATACATTGTTTGTTCTCTATCAAAATCTTTCATATGCTAACTATTCCTATCATTAGTTAGTGCCTTCAGTAATTCGAATCTTTTATTTAGCTGGCAGTATTCGCGCTAGCTGTATTGCAGTAGTTGGAGTAACGAAGATTTTTGTGAGGTGAGTGACTCACGAAAGGTATAGGTTACTGTTATTCAGGGACATTCTTTTGTAGGGGGATTATTGAGAGTCAGATTGCGTTGCACTAGAAATACTGTGTGTCACTTTAGTGATGATCAGAATAACTAAAGGGAAAACTGTTTGAGTACGTTCAGTTTTGCTGAGCTGTTTGTAAATCAAATAATGTAAGAAGTTTTCCAGCACATTCATTCAACATTTTTCTAAGGGGACGTTTCATAAATTATTTTAGTATATGATTGGACGTCAGGTTGTGTACATACATTTTCTACTCTGGTACTACACTGTCCCATGGCGTTTTCAAGTAATGAATTCTGATAAACGAACTTAAATCTCGTACCTAAAATATCTGTACAGCTTACGTTTTAACTATTTGAACGTATCTACCAAGTTCCATTACGTTATGTTATATTCTGTTATATATGACAGATACTGTAATGGCTACTATTAGATTTTAAGTAACTGCTGTATTTTATTTTATTTGTAAAGGAATATGAAGTGGTTGCAACTTCACACGTTACCTGTACCATACTGTACTACTAACTGGTAACAGTAACTACGATATAAGGCCTAAATGAGCAATGTCAGTTAGCTTGCCTGTTTCCGTCAGCGGGACGTCGTCAACGGATTCCCATATCATGACGCATGGCGTGTGACATCGCTTATGGTTATTATCGCAGATCCTCATACACATGAGATTCTGCGCCGGGTTTTTGCATTATTTTTTTAGAATTATAGTTATGTGTATATAGCACAAAGGTGTAATGTTAATGATGACTGTGGATCAGTTCCATAAATTATTACATGTTGTACACAAACATGGAATTAGTTACCTAACAGCATTGATATGACCGCGTAGCCTACATATTCAATTGTATTACAACATTTTTGTTTTGAGTCAGACATATTGACCTGTATTTCGCTGTAAGTCTTTTCTTATCTGAAAATGGCCACTGAAGTGCCTGAAACTGGTTGAATATGTCACGAAACTTGTGAGGTTGGAAATAAAGCTTCCACTGACGATGTCAGCTAATTATAAAATTTCTGAATCCATTGCGAGAAGAGACAACTAAAGGACCATTCCATTTGTTACCGTAGTAAAGGACGTTTTTGTGGAACTGACTGATTCTGCATAAATGGCCTAGCTTCAGACTTTGATAACACATCTCATCCAGTTTTTTACAGTAAAATATGTCCTCCAACCTCCTACTAATTTAGCACACCAACAAGAAATAATAAACATGTTAGAAAAAAAAGTGGATTGTTACGTGTGCAAAAGATTGAAATCTTTAAAGTGCAAAACCCGTATGGGAGACCTGTTTAAACGTTTACACTGATGAGCCAAAATAAACTGAAGCCCTAAAGTAACCTGTATAGGCAGTAGAGAGATATGTAAACATGCAGAATACGACGCTGCGGTCGGCAACGCCTATATAAGACAATAAGTGTCTGGCTTATTGCTGGATCGCTTACTGCTACTACAATGGCAGGTTAACAAGATTTAAGTGAGTCTGAACATGGGGTTATAGTCAGTGCACGAACGATGGAACACAGCATCTACGAGGTAGCGATGAAGTGAAGATTTTCCCGTAAGACCATTTCACAAGTGTGCCATGATTATCAGGCATCCGGTAAAACATCAAATCTCCGACATCGCTGCGGCCGGAAAAGGATCCTGCAAGAACGGGACCAACGATGACTGAACAGAATCGATCAACGTGACACAGTACAGCCCTTTTCGCAAATTGCTGGAGATTTAAATGACCGGCCATCAACTACTGCCAGCGTGCGAACCATTCAACGAAGCATAATCGATATGGGCTTTCGGAGCCGAAAGACCACTCGTGTACCATTGATGACTGCACGACAGAAAGCTTTACGCCTCGCCTAGGCTCGTCAACACCGACATTGGACTGTTATAAATGGTAACGTGTTACCTGGTCGGACGGGTCTCGTTTCAAATTGTATCGAGCGGATATCCGTGTACGGGTATGGAGACAACCTCATTAATAGATAGACTCTGTATGTCAGCAGGGGACTGTTCAGGCTGGTGGATGCTCCGTAATGGTGTGGGGCGAGTGCAGTTGGAGTTATACGGCACCCCTAATACTTTAGATGCGAGTCTGACAGGTACGTAAGCATCCTGCCAGATCACCTGCTTCCACTCATGGCAAGTGTACATTCAGACGGACTTGGGCAATTCCACCGGGACAAAGCGACGTCCCACACGCACAGAATTGCTACAGAGTGGCTGTAGGAACGCTGTTCTGAGTTTAAACTCTTCCTTCCGCTGGCCGCCAAACTCCCCAGACATGAACATTACTGAGCATGTCTGGGATGCCTTGCAACGTCGAGAAGAGACCTCCACCCTCTCGTATTCTTCCGGATTTATCGACAGCCCTGCAGTGTTCATGGTGCCAATTCCCATCAGCAGTACTTCAGATACTAGTCGAATCCACGTCACCACGTGTTGTGGCACTTTTACATGCTTTCGGATGTCATACACGATGTTAGGCAGGTGTATCAGTTACTTTTACTCTTCAGTGAACCACGCGCTTAATAGCTTATTTGTCCGTCTTTGGAACGAAATGTATCACTGACTCTGCGTATCATGGATCCGACAGTTCGTTGATAAGTTTGTTGAGGTATAGATGTCGATTCGCCAATCATGTGATTCTCGTAAATAACGGGTCGCTGAGTTTATTATAATGTTCCGCAAACGACTATAGCATGGTTCTGGCTCCGAGACACGGGTAATGATACTGCTGAAAGATGACATCGTCGCCATCAAGCATAAAAGGTTGCAGGTGGTTCGCAACTGTCAGCCCCCGTTGTGTGAAGAGCCCAATCATTTAGCGTCTATTGGTAGTTTCACTGTCGTTCTACCTCATTTCGTAGATGCACACGACAGTAGCACGAGAACATTCGACCAGCTTCGCCGTTTTCGAGATACTCGTTCATAGGCTCTGCGTTATAATAATCTTTCCTTTGTCAAAGTCGCTTTTCTCAAGGGATTTCCCAATTTGCAGCCCACATCTTCAGTAGGCTGATCCCCGTCTGCTCTGCTTACATACCTTTGTTACACTTTACGTGCCCGCAACACCACCAGACGGCATCCAACGTCGCGGTGGGCAGTGGTCATAATGTTTTGGCTTATCAGTGTAGACGCGACTATTTTGCCATAGGAGAAATTGGTTACTTTGGAGATGTGGACCCCAGGAAGTTAACAGATTTTGTGTTTTCTCTGAAGGATTGTTTCCAAATTTCAGTGAACAGTTCCTTCTATTCCATTGCGGAATTCTTGAGTAGAGAGTCTTAATTATTTTTACTATGTTTGTTACGTTGACCTGTTCCACATGATAACTTTTATCACGAGTAAGATACATGGAGCAAGTAACTAACAAATTAAGTACGACAAAAATCACCCATACAACGTCGAAGATACTAAGGTCAGATCGATGTCAGAAATATTACACGCACAATGAAAGCTTTCGCGGCCGGTTGTCTTAGATGATAGTGAATCTTCTTTTAGGCCAGAAAAGTATTCAAGCCCTCATATCTGTAAAAGATAAGCGTCCACTTCTGTCGGTATTTGGGGTATATAAAACTCCGTCTGCCTGAGGTGAGGAGTACACAGAAACTACGTGGAGAAGCGTGAATATATATGAAGGAACACAAAAGTCTTTGCCGGTTAGTTAAAATAGGAAAATCATCTTGTTCTTCAATTTTGCGAAACAAAAATTGTATGTACACTGACGAATTGCTTATCCATGACTATACAGGGTTTTACAAAAAGGTACGGCCAAACTTTCAGGAACCATTCCTCACACACAAATAAATAAAAGATGCAATGTGGACATGTGTCCGGAAACGCTTAATTTCCATGTTAGAGCTCATTTTAGTTTCGTCAGTATGTACAGTACTTCCTCGATTCACCGCCAGTTGGCCCAATTGAAGGAAGGTAATGTTGACTTCGGTGCTTGTGTTGACATGAAACTCATTGCTCTACAGTACTAGCATCAAGCACATCAGTACGTAGCATGAACAGGTTAGTGTTCATCACGAACGTGGTTTTGCAGTCAGTGCAATGTTTACAAATGCGGAGTTGGCAGATGCCCATTTGATGTATGGATTAGCACGGGGCAATAGCCGTGGCGCGGTACGTTTGTATCGAGACAGATTTCCAGAACGAAGGAGTCCCGACAGGAAGACGCTCGAAGCAATTGATCGGCGTCTTAGGGAGGACGGAACATTCCAGCCTATGACTCGCGACTGGGGAAGACCTAGAACGACGAGGACACCTGCAATGGACGAAGCAATTCTTCGTGCAGTTGACGATAACCCTAATGTCAGCGTCAGAGAAGTTGCTGCTGTACAAGGTAACGTTGACCACGTCACTGTATGGAGAGTGCTAAGGGAGAACCAGTCGTTTCCGTACCATGTACAGCGTGTGCAGGCACTATCAGCAGCTGATTGGCCTCGACGGCTATACTTCTGCGAATGGTTCATCCAACAATGTGTCAATCCTCATTTCAGTGCAAATGTTCTATTTACGGATGAGGCTTCATTCCAACGTGATCAAATTGTAAATTTTCACAATCAACTTGTGTGGGCTGACTGAATCTGCACGCAATTGTGCAATCACGTCATCAACACAGATTTTCTGTGAACGTTTGGCAGGCTTTGTTAGTGATGTCTTGATTGGGCCCCAAGTTGTTATACCTACACTCAATGGAGCACGTTATCATGATTTCATGCGGGATACTCTACCTGTGCTGCTAGAACATGTGCCTTTACAAGTACGACACAACATGTGGTTCATGCACGATGGAGCTCCTGCACGTTTCAGTCGAAGTGTTCGTACGCTTCTCAACAACAGATTCGGTGACCGATGGATTGGTAGAGGCGGATCAATTGCATGGCCTCCACGCTCTCCTGATCTCAACCCTCTTGACTTTCATTTACGGGGGCATTTGAAAGCTCTTGTCTACGCAACCCCGGTACCAAATGTAGAGGCTCTTCGTGCTTGTATTGTGGACGGCTGTGATACAAGACGCCATTCTCCAGGGCTGCATCAGCGCATCAGGGATTCCATGCGACGGAGGGTGGGTGCATGTATCCTCGCTAACGGAGGACATTTTGAACATTTACTGTAACAATGTGTTTGAAGCCACGCTGGTACGTTCTGTTGCTGTGTGTTTCCATTCCATGATTAATGTGATTTGAAGAGAAGTAATAAAATGAGCTCTAACATGGAAAGTAAGCGTTTCCGGACACATGTCCACATAACATATTTTCTTTCTTTGTGTGTGAGGAATGTTTCCTGAAAGTTTGGCCGTACCTTTTTGTAACACCCTGTATAGAGAAGTCATCGACACATGTTAACACCGGGACAATTTTAAAAGAAAAGAAGCCCTGAAACTTATTGATGTGTTGTGAGTAACTCCAAACAATCGATAGATAAGTTCTGTCTTTGACATGCGACACTTGGGTTCTTAAGTTTTAGTAATGGCAAGGATTATCTCTGCCGATCACCCGTAAACTTCTATCACATCCCTTTTCACAGTATTTACGATCCTCCCCGACGCCCATACCATGCGCTAGCAAGACGCAGTGGAACCAGGACCAACTACGAACATCTCCAACGCAGCTCTGGACAAAACGTCAGAAACATAAATGTTTCATAAGTCATAGCTGTACAACATGTGATAGTTGACTAAATGTGGTCGAACTTGACACACCAACTTGAAGGTGAAGTAGGTAGCATCTAAGGATGATTCACCAGTTAAATACTGTAATATCTCTGCTCTTGTTTCTGCCAGAGTTCTTAAAGAAAAGTGCACGTCAAAAATTGAGTGCTGTAAGTTGGTAGGCTTACACAGCTAATATCAATCTCAATAAAATCTTTTTCGGTATTAGGTCTTAATCAAATGAAACATTGAAACAAATAATATCAAGACGTTTCTTCAACGCTAAAACGATACTATTCAAAACTTGAGTGGATTAGTAAAACAGGAGCTGAGGAATAAAGATAGTTAGATATTAAGTTCGAGTCTTGAGTTAAATTTACAACAGCAACAAAAATGTTTTCACAAAGAACGCGCTTATAAAGACGTCCTTAATATTACGTTTCTGTCATCAAGTCTTTGAAATGCACACCATCTGCAGTAATACACGTTTGCAGTGTTTGTTCCAAGGACTTCTGCACAAACGGATAAAAATTATGTCGTATCATTAGACATAAGGCAACACTGAGTTGTTTTGAATGCTCTTGGGTGATCGGAACCTGTGCATTTATATCATCTTCGAGTTTACCACAGAGACAAAACTCCATTGGCGTCAAATCAGGGGAGCATGAAACCAGCTGATAAATGCCTTGACGTGGTATCCAGGGACCAGGAAAGAGCTACCCTCTAGGAGGGTTGGTAGCCCTTCGAAAGAGATTCCGTGTACTTTGGATCAGTTAAGATTTCAAAAAATGGTTCAAATGGCTCTAAGCACTATGGGACTTAACTACTGTAGTCATCAGTCCCCTAGAACTTAGAACTACTTAAACCTAACTAACCTAAGGACATCACACACGTCCATGCCCGAGGCAGGATTCGAACCTGCGACCGTAGCGGTCACGCGGTTCCAGACTGTAGCGCCTAGAACCGCACGGCCACTCCGGCCCGCGGTTAAGATTTCTTCACTGAAGTAATGATTAGTCATGTAGCGTACAAGACCCAGCGCCGAACGTTCACGCTATACTGCTTTTGATATGCAACCCATCTCAGCCAGCACGAATTCCCATCGGGCCAGTAATATACACTCCTGGAAATTGAAATAAGAACACAGTGAATTCATTGTCCCAGGAAGGGGAAACTTTATTGACACGTTCCTGGGGTCAGATACATCACATGATCACACTGACAGAACCACAGGCGCATAGACACAGGCAACAGAGCATGCACAATGTCGGCACTAGTACAGTGTATATCCACCTTTCGCAGCAATGAAGGCTGCTATTCTCCCATGGAGACGATCGTAGAGATGCTGGATGTAGTCATGTGGAACGGCTTGCCATGCCATTTCCACCTGGCGCCTCAGTTGGACCAGCGTTCGTGCTGGACGTGCAGACCGCGTGAGACGACGCTTCATCCAGTCCCAAACATGTTCAATGGGGGACAGATCCGGAGATCTTGCTGGCCAGGGTAGTTGACTTACACCTTCTAGAGCACGTTGGGTGGCACGGGATACATGCGGACGTGCATTGTCCTGTTGGAACAGCAAGTTCCCTTGCCGGTCTAGGAATGGTAGAACGATGGGTTCGATGACGGTTTGGAGGTACCGTGCACTATTCAGTGTCCCCTCGACGATCACCAGAGGTGTACGGCCAGTGTAGGAGATCGCTCCCCACACCATGATGCCCTGTGTGCCTCGGTCGTATGCAGTCCTGATTGTGGCGCTCACCTGCACGGCGCCAAACACGCTTACGACCATCATTGGCACCAAGGCAGAAGCGACTCTCATCGCTAAGGCGACACGTCTCCATTCGTCCCTCCATTCACGCCTGTCGCGACACCACTGGTGGCGGACTGCACGATGTTGGGGCGTGAGCGGAAGACGGCCTAACGGTGTGCGGGACCGTAGCCCAGCTTCATGGAGACGGTTGCGAATGGTCCTCGCCGGTACCCCAGGAGCAACAGTGTCCCTAATTTGCTGGGAAGTGGCGGTGCGGTCCCCTACGGCACTGCGTAGGACCCTACGGTCTTGGCGTGCATCGGTGCGTCGCTGCGGTCCGGTCCCAGGTCGACGGGCACGTGCACCTTCCGCCGACCACTGGCGATAACATCGATGTACTGTGGAGACCTCACGCCCCACGTGTTGAGCAATTCGGCGGTACGTACTAGTACAGTGTACAGTGTATATCCACCTTTCGCAGCAAAGCAGGCTGCTATTCTCCCATGGAGACGATCGTAGAGATGCTGGATGTAGTCCTGTGGAACGGCTTGCCATGCCATTTCCACCTGGCGCCTCAGTTGGACCAGCGTTCGTGCTGGACGTGCAGACCGCGTGAGACGACGCTTCATCCAGTCCCAAACATGCTCAATGGGGGACAGATCCGGAGATCTTGCTGGCCAGGGTAGTTAACTTACACCTTCTAGAGCACGTTGGGTGGCACGGGATACATGCGGACGTGCATTGTCCTGTTGGAACAGCAAGTTCCCTTGCCGGTCTAGGAATGGTAGAACGATGGGTTCGATGACGGTTTGGATGTACCATGCACTATTCAGTGTCCCCTCGACGATCACCAGAGGTGTACGGCCAGTGTAGGAGATCGCTCCCCACACCATGATGCCGGGTGTTGGCCCTGTGTGCCTCGGTCGTATGCAGTCCTGATTGTGGCGCTCACCTGCACGGCGCCAAACACGCATACGACCATCATTGGCACCAAGGCAGAAGCGACTCTCATCGCTGAAGACGACACGTCTCCATTCGTCCCTCCATTCACGCCTGTCGCGACACCACTGGAGGCGGGCTGCACGATGTTGGGGCGTGAGCGCAAGACGGCCTAACGGTGTGCGGGACCGTAGCCGAGCTTCATGGAGACGGTTGCAAATGGTCCTCGCCGATACCCCAGGAGCAACAGTGTCCCTAATTTGCTGGGAAGTGGCGGTGCGGTCCCCTACGGCACTGCGTAGGATCCTACGGTCTTGGCGTGCATCCGTGCATCGCTGCTGTCCGGTCCCAGGTCGACGGGCACAGAGACCTCACGCCCTACGTGTTGAGCAATTCGGCGGTACGTCCACCCGGCCTCCCGCATGCCCACTATACGCCCTCGCTCAAAGTCCGTCAACCGCACATACGGTTCACGTCCACGCTGTCGCGGCATGCTACCAGTGTTAAAGACTGCGATGGAGCTCCGTATGCCACGGCAAACTGGCTGACACTGACGGCGGCGGTGCACAAATGCTGCGCAGCTAGCGCCATTCGACGGCCAACACCGCGGTTCCTGGTGTGTCCGCTGTGCCGTGCGTGTGATCATTGCTTGTACAGCCCTCTCGCAGTGTCCGGACCAAGTATGGTGGGTCTGACACACCGGTGTCAATGTGTTCTTTTTTCCATTTCCAGGAGTGTATATTTCTTACACTGAGGTTTCCATTAGTGGTGAAGTAGCTTCATCGGTAAAGAGACTTCTTCGAAGAAAAAACCTTCAGTCCCGAGTTGCATCACAATCGAGCGGCAGAATTCTATGCGTCTTCTACAGTCCCGTTGGTTAATCCGCTGGTGAAGTAACACGTAATACGGGTGGAAGCTTTTTGCGAACAGCGCTGGGCTGCCTTATTCCAGAGGCATTCGCAGATTCTGTGGGACTAACATGTGTGTTATAAGCAGCAATAACCAGAACGTTTATTTCGGTTGCCCCGTTCGTGGCAGTCTTGCCCGTTGCCATCTGCGCAGTATTCCAGTGTATTCCCAATAACGGTCTTCTTGCACACTCGCTAAACTGTTACATTTGTTGGACACCGTCTGTCGAGATACCTTTGTGCATACATTTCAACTGTTCTCTTACTTTCACTTCCGAATTCTGCTCAGAGAACTAATATACCCAGTTCCTCTCTATTTTTGAAAGAAGTATGTTTTTAATACACGTAACGCAAGTGAATTAGACAGTCAGGATGGAAACTACACTGTGACTGTGAGTTATTATTGTGTCTGTTAAACTGTATGTGGCTTCGCTAGTCGCAGTGGACATTGAAGTTCAACTCTAAGTTGCCCTGATTAAAGATGTTCTCTGTGTAAAGTCAGTAAATCCCAAAAGAAATAGTACTACTGCACACTTTGACTGTCTTCAGGAAAGATTCGCTACAGACATGCATACGTAACACAGCGGAAACTCTTTCGGCATTTGAAATGGTCTACCATTGATTGTGATTGTGACCTAGTAATATAATGTTAAAACAAATGGCTCTGAGCACTATGGGGCTTAACTACTCTGGTCATCAGTCCCCTAGAACTTAGAATTACTTAAACCGAACTAACCTAAGGACATCACACACATCCATGCCCGAGGCAGGATTCGAACCTGCGACCGTAGCAGTCGCGCGGTTCCGGACTGCGCACCTAGAACCGCTAGACCACCGTGGCCGGCAATGTAATGTTATCTGGGAAGATAATAGTCAGACGACAAAACAGCTGTTTGTGGGGCGGGTTAAAATTTATAGTTTATAAGTTGGTCTTGTGCGATTTTTAGATACCACAGCCTTCTACAAGGGCCTGAAAACTATTCGGTTGGACAACCAGAAAGCGAAGGAGAAAGTGCTGTCCAAAGTATTCACTCCACTAGTCCACTGCTCAGGTCCCCTAAACTGAACTAACATGTTCTAAGTCTGTAATAATAATGGAAAGGAGGCAGGAACCATGACGATAAAGGTCAACTGCCATTTAAAGAAACAGTATAGCATGATCACTATTTATACGCACAAGAATTTCTCCTGCTTTTTTCCCTGCCTTTCAAAATTTCTGATATTATCTTGAAACTTGGTACTTCATTATTACATATAATGAATGTAGAGCTGTCATCTTGGCTTTTTGTGGATGAGTAACGAAGATTGGTTAATCTAACTCGTTTTACAAAATTTTGGTACAAAAATTGGTGTTTTCTTAACAATTAGAAATGCAGGCGAGGTATATTCATGGAAATTTCTGAGTTATGGTTCTGTGAATAACTGAACCTAATACCATAAATTGAACTTTACTATTGCGCGTTACTAATATTTCGCGAAAAGTGGAATAACTAAAAAAATTAAGAGGTAGCTTCCTGAAAACCTCTATCTTGTGTTCTTAGGATAAACTGCATCTAATTCTAAAATTAGCGCTTTCTAGTACCTAAGTTGCAAGTGCTACTCTGAAATGAACAGGTTGGCACAGGATAGGAATTCATGGCGGCCCGCAGCAAACCAGTCAGAAGACTAATGATTAAAAAAAAAAAAACAGCGCAGGGCAGTGCAGATGTTATTGGCACCTCCCAATGAGGTTTCGTCAGGAGAAAGTAAGTGGTGGGCCCTCCAGCCAAGAGCCGGGCAAAGATCTTCAAGTCGCAGTTGTGCAACGTAAAGGGGCGATCTTAGGACATCCTGAGGCTTGTGAGTGAGGATGAGGAGATGGTCGAGGAAAACGTCTGGGAGCTGCACGATAGGTGACATAAGGTCCTGACAAATATCCGACTACACCGGCGCCAGTAGGAGACGAAATGTAAGATAAAACAATCATGGGTGAGGGGGGGGGGGGGGAGGTGTAAGGGCCCGGTGACTTCTTCTTAGAACCCACCTGAATGGCATCACTAACTTCCTCTTCCGCGACGTCCGCAAACAGATCTATCGTTGCATCTCCAGGAACCGAGCTAAACGGGAGTCAGGAGAGCGCTATAATGTTGATAGAGCGGTGACGTTGTGCATAGAACGTCGTAACGTAATGTGTATGGAGGGCAGACCCCATACCGTATGAGGTATCTAAGCGCCGCCCAGCATCAGTTGTTAAGAACAGTAAATCAAAGTCCTCCGACGGTGGCGCGCTTCCGCTATCACGTGGTACATAGGCGGACGGTGTACCATTAGGCCACACCCAATCGATGAAAGACACACAGGATACCGCAGGTACCCGCGGCTCTTACATTCTAATAAAACGGCGGTGGAAGAGCACCTATTGACACTGGGCACTCTATGGTGTAGGAAAATGTCGAAATTTTAGCATGAACTTCATCTTTCTGAGACTCAGTAGTGAAAAAAGCAACTGAAATTCGGTTAGCAACGAATTTAATTAATAGGGATAGCAGCTTCAGCTTAGATAAATTTTGTAATCCGGCGCTTTCTCTAGCTCGCAGTGATACATCGATATCCCAGAGTGGATCAACCACAGATCAAATCATGCATATGTTGTACCTCCTTCTCTGGCGCCTTTTGTATCTGTGGCCGCATGTGCAGTGACGCGGTACGCGAGTTTAAAAGAACTTATGTAGTGCTGGAGCGTCAGTCATTCTCGTCACTATGAAGACGGCTGACCGATACACAGTCGAAATGCCAGAAGAAGTAATGGAGGTAACGCGGCTGCACGTCCGAAATCCAATGGAGCAGTCAATCCGCTTTCAATGACTCCCTGTCACAACACACATTTTCGTCCGCTTAGTGATTTAGCTGTATGCTATGTAACTCTTTGTATGCTGTATAACTCTTCGATATGGTGCCTCGTAAAACGCCAGGCAATTCGGTTATTCTGGTTACAGAAGCACCCACTATACGAGCATCAACAATCTGCCGACAGTCGAATTCACTTAACTCCGATGTAATGCCCTGACAACTACAGAGAACACTGTACTAACCACGGCAGACACTTCCAACATAAAGAGGACATTGTACAGGTGCCGCTGGTGGTCAGATAAAACAGCCCAATCTTCTGGTTTGGCTATCATCTACATTTAATTTCCCCATGCATGATGAAAACTGGTTTCTAGCAAGGCTCGAGCTCAACAACTGCCGCCATTAGGGATCCCTTCCTCGGGGCATAACTGATGACAAGTCTACCAACGCACGAAGTGATTCGGATTGATAACAACTTTTCCAGTTTTTCAAATGTTAAAATTTGATTATTTTTATAAGTACGTTGATTAGAGAATTTTTATCCTCACGCTAATTCCTGTTTGATGCTTCATTTTACTAATAAACTGTAATAAAACTATTGGTTTTGGCGCCAGTTGGGGAAAAGCATAGTTCCACCGGTTTCACGTCAGCTAACGAAGAAGCTCACTGATCTGTAACATATCTACAACTACATCTACATCATCGCTGAGCGATTGGGAATTAAGTGCCTGACAGAGAATTCATCGGACACCTCCACGCCACGTGTACACTGTTTCACTCCTGCATTTTAGCTCAGACGTTTTAAACCATGGTTCGATTACATGGATTCCATGTAACATGTCCTCCGCCACACACCGCCAGGTGGCTTGCGGAGTATGGATGTAGATGTAGATGCAGATGAACTTTTTATTCTGATGAAGATTGCCCTAGTGCAATCTAAACCGTGGTCAACTGACAAAATTCTGTGCAACCGAAGTGGCTGTATATATGTTCTGTAATTGAACAGCGTACGGTTGCTGGATCAAAGCAAATAAAATGTTTAAAATTTCAACAGTGTATTACTCTGTTTAAAGTGTCTTATGTGTCTATAAATGACTGATAGTGGAACGACAAATGTTTCATTCAAACCTTATCCAGATACAAGGAAAGAATACATTCCACTGCTCACAAAGTGTCGCTTTCACTCAGCCAACCCTGATAAAATAATTACCTTTGCTCCCCACTGTCACTGACGCTCAATATGTAGTATCGCAAAACCCAGATCCGCTACACAACTTCAAAAGTTAATGTTGTCAGTTGTTCTGAGGAGCCGGCCTGAGTGGCCGTGCGGTTCTAGGCGCTACGGTCTGGAACCGAGCGACCAATCCGGTCGCAGGTTCGAATCCTGCCTCGGGCATGGATGTGTGTGATGCCCTTAAGTTAGTTAGGTTTAAGTAGTTCTACGTTCTAGGCGACTGATGACCTCAGAAGTTAAGTCGCATAGTGCTCAGAGCCATTTGAACCATTTTTTTGTTCTGAAGATGTTTTAAATGGCGATAAACTATTCATAGCTGAAGAAGAAGAAGGCTGTTATAATGCACAGTATTGGAGTGGTGTGGCGTAAACATCACGCACTGTAGACAATGTAGTACACCTCTAGTCTGGGCTGTTATCGTCGGTACCAGCTGTGACGGAAGACCGTAGACGCTCCACTGCAAGGAAGATGCTCTATATCCCACGCCTCACGGTGATCTCACGAGAAGGCCGCTTACAACGTGACAAGCATGGCGCGGTAATTTTGTCGCAGCTCGCGACAGAGCCGTCCGAAGACAGACGGCGGATCGTAGCGGCCATTTGTCGCCGGCGGCCCCGCGTGAATGGGTAACGGCGGAGTGCGAGCCCGAGACGTGTCAAGCGCGCGGCCGGGACGTGCCCGGAATGGGCCGCGCGGCTCTGCACGTGGGCGTGGGCGTGGGCGTGGGCGTGGGCGTGGGCGGGGAGCAGCGGAGGCGCGCGGCGCGGAATGCCGGCCGGGAATCAGGCGGCGCGGCGCCCGTCTCAGCGGGGCGCGCAGGGGGCGGCACCGCCTCGTGACGCCGTCGTCGCTGCTTGCCGCCCCTGGGGCGTCAGTCACTGCTGAAAATTCCTCCCCTGCCTACGATACGCACAGTGCAATACCGAGGACGAACACTGAAAACTACCTGGCTTTGCACACACGAACACCCACTCACCCCCCCCCCCCCCCCCACCCTCTCACACACATACACATACCAAAAATGTTTTGCGTCACCTTGGTTTCGAGAGGTCCGGAATCTGTACAGAAAATTGGAGTAGAGATCAACATAATTTCCGTCATGGAAACCACACATCGCATGTTGTACCACCACACAACGAGACCTTCAGAGGCGGTGGTCCAGTTTGCTGTACGCACCGGTACCCTTAATACCCAGCAGCACTTCCTCTTGCACTGATGCATGCCTGCATTCGTCGTGGCATACTATCCACAAGTTTATCAAGGCACTGATGGTCCAGATTGTCCCACTCCTCAACGGGGTAGATCTTTCAGAGTCATTGGTGGGTCACGTCGTCCAAAATAGCCCTTTTCAATCTATCCCAGGCGTGTTTGATAGAGTTCATGTCCGGAGAACATGCTGGCTACTCTAGTCGAGCGATGTCGTTATCCTGAAGGAAGTCATTCACAAGATGTGCTCGATTGGGGAGCGAATTGTTGTCCATGATGACGAATGACTTGCCAATATGCTGCCGATATGCTAGTACTATCTGTCGGAGGATGGCATTCACGTATCGTACAGCCGTTACGGCGCCTTCCATGACCACTAGCGGCGTAATGCCACACCAAACGAGCAGGAAACCTCCACCTTGCTGCACTTGCTGGACAGGCGTTCAGCCTGACAGGTTTGCCTCCAAACACGTCTCTAACGATTGTCTGAAGGCACATGCGACGCTGATCGGTGAAGAGAACGTGATGCCAATCCTAAGCGGTCCATTCGGCATGTTGTTGGGCCCATCTGTACCGCGCTGCATGGTGTCGTGGGTGCGAAGATGGACCTCGCCATGACGTCGGTAGTGACGTTGTACAACATGCATCCTATTGTGTACAGTTTTAGTCGTAACATGGTGTCCTGTGGTTGCACAAGAAGCATTATTCAACATGGCGGCATTGTTGTCAGGATTCCTCCAGGCCATAATCCGTAGGTAGCGGTTATCCACTGCAGTAGTAGCCCTTGGCCGCTCTGAGCGAGGCCAGTCCCTGTCTCTCTGCATCTCCTCCGTGTCCGAACAACATCGCTTTAGTTCACTCCGAGACGCCTGGACACTTCTCTTGTGGAGATCCCTTCCTGGCCCAAAAGTAACAATGCAGACGCGATCGAATCGCGGTATTGACCGTCTAGGCATGGTTGAACTACAGACGACACAACCCGTGTACCTCCTTCCTGGTGGAATGATGGAACTGATCGGCTGTCGAACCTCTCCGTCTAATACGCGCTGAAATGCATGGTTACTTACATCTTTGGGCGGGTTTAGTGACATCTCTGAACAGTCAAAGGGACTGTGCCTGTGATACAATATCCACAGTCAACGCCTATCTTCAGGAGTTCTGAGAACCGGTGTAATGCAAATTTTTTTTCGTGTGTGCCCATATATATCTGACATCCAACCGTGTTTTCTGTATGCTGTGTGTGTGTGTGTGTGTGTGTGTGTGTGTGTGTGTGTGTGTGTGTGTGTGTGTGTGTGTGTGGATCATACGGAAAAATATCGGCACACCAAAAAATTATATATGTAGAGTAATGAAATTTACGAAATACAGTTGTCTAAGTAACGTATTAAAGTGATAAACATTGAAACATTACTGGCTTACCGTAAGTGTGAAATAAGTCACTGAAAATGTGAAAGGCTGTTACATTAACAACAGATGTAATCGCCAGAACACTGAATGCAAGCATCTAAACGTGCTTGTTCTACAAGTGCTGGAAGCCAGTTTGTGAGATGGAATTGCATCCATGTTGCACTTGGTTGCTCAATACAGGAATGGTTAAGGCTGTTTGTGGATGTCACTGGAGTTTCGTCCAATGATGTTCCATTTCTGTTCCATTGGAGACAAATCTAATGATCGAGCAGACCAAGCAAACGTGTCGACGCTTAGAGCATGTTGGGTTTCAACACCAGTATGTGGCCGAGCGTTATCCTGTTGAATAACATCCATTGCAATGCTGTTCATGAATGACACCACAACAGGTTGAATCACCAGACTGATGTACTAATTTACACTCAGGGTGCCTCTGTTATCATACGAAATCGCACCCCAGACAATAACTCCAGGTATAGGTCCACTGCATCTAGCACACTGACAGGTTGATGGCCAGCTCTCAACTAGACTCCTAACCAACACACAGCCATCACTGTCACCAAATCAGAGCCAGGTTTCATCAGGAAACGCAACAGACTTTCTCCGAACCCTCCAATTAGCTCTCGCTTGACGCCACTGGAGTAGAGAACAGCGACGGTTTGGGGACAGTGTAATGCATGCTAAAGGCGTTTGGCTCGAAGCTGTCCTGGAAGTGACCGATTAGTAACAGGTCGTTGTATCACTGTGGAGCGAAATGCTGCTCAAATTGCTGCTGCAGATATAGTACAATGCGCCATAGCCATACGCTAAACACGCTGGCCTTCCCTCTCTGTCTGGTGCCCAGTCTTCTTGCAACTGTAAACTCCTGTGACCACTAATACCAGCAATCGTGTACAGTAGCCAAGTCTTTCTGCAACACCACAAAATAAACATCCAGATTGCATAGGGGCTTAATTAAATAAAATGCTAATAATTTTAATTTTTGTCGCTGTTTGTCCGGTTACGCATTCTCGTAGCCGGTTGGCCCTGAATAATATTAGTTCGAAATCTGACTGCACAGAATTACAACAACGACTGAAAGGAAATTTGCGTTAACACAATTAATTAATTAAGTCCCCAGCAACGATAAAAGCTACGAAACAACAAAGCTCAAATGTAACTGTTCTGTGTGTGGAAGTGTGATTCAACGTACACATCTGGCATGGTTCTTCCTCAATATGACAAGATGCTTTGAACGCCATTTACAACGAAGTAATTTGAAAAAAAAAAACAGAAATTCTATGATTGCACATGGAAACCAGAATTACACTCTAATACATGAACACAAGCTAGATGCCTTGTTGACTGAACCTGTGACCAAGAGGCATTGTTATTTAGGACTGAAATAAAAAAATTTGTTTACCTTCATATATATTGACGAAAAATACACTCTGATCATTACAACATTCCCAATCCAACAACATCTGGTGTCTTGCGCAACAGAACAACTGCACACGACATGGTCACAATTAGTACTCTAACTACGGCTACCTCAGAACTACTACTGCCCACAGCAACGTCTCAGCTGCAACTGCCAGTGGAGGCGGCTGAATAATACTCTTTGGCGCAATCTCCGGCGCTGTGACTCAGTGTAGCCACCTTTCATATGCCTCTCCTCCACGGGATAGAATGTGATGGTATTTTTGCCAGCATTGGTGGTGAAAATACCACCAAATTCGTCCAAAAAAAATACAGACAAAAATAAAAGATAATATTAAATAAATAAGTAACACATAACTAAATAAATTTTGGCTTTGCACTGACCCTTCAATAACATAATATATAAAATACAGTAAGGAATACAAATGCTTGCATACATGTGATTTTACATAATAGTTTACACAAGTATCATGTGGTTAAACAATTCAATCAATAGCGTCAGCAATGACGAATAGGTGCAGAGTCTCATAACATTTCATAAACAGTAAACACACAAAAAATCAGTTTATACAAATATTCACATAAAATCTTTTCAATAGTTCAATAAACAAGTAGCATTCCTCAGAGTGGTTGACAGTTCCAACAGTATCACCCAGCAATGGTCCAACAGGTGCAAATAGCAGTCTCATAACATTTCATCAGCAGTATTTAAACAGCTCCAACAGAGGCACCCAAAATCAGCGAGCAGGCACAGACACCAACAAGTGACATCTCAGTAGAAGCAGTTCCATCCAGAAACGTTGAACAGGTGCAGAAACCAACAAGTGACATCATTCCAGTAGAAGCAGTCCATCAGTGGCACCCAGCAATATTGAGCAGGTGCTCACACCAACAAGTGACATCATTCCAGTAGAAGCAGTCCATCAGTGGCACCCAGCAATGCTGAACAGGTGCAGACACCAACATTTAACATTATCTCAGTAGGAGTAGTTGCATTAGTGTCACCCAGCAATGTTGAACAGGTGCAGCCACCAACAAGTGAAATCATTTCAGTAGAAGCAGTCCATCAGTGGCACCCAGCAATGTTGAACAGGTGCAGACACCAAGTGACATCATTTCAGTAGAAGCAGTTCCATCAGTGGCACTCAGTAATGTTGAACATGTGCAGACACCAACAGGTTACATCATTCCAGTAGAAGCAGTCCATCAGTGGCACCCAGCAATGCTGAACAGGTGCAGACACCAACATTTAACATTATCTCAGTAGGAGTAGTTGCATTAGTGTCACCCAGCAATGTTGAACAGGTGCAGCCACCAACAAGTGAAATCATTTCAGTATAAGCAGTTCCATCAGTGGCACCCAGTAATGTTGACAGGTGCAGACAGCAACAAGTAATATTATTTCAGTAGAAACAGTTCCATTGGTGGCACCCAGCAGTGCTGAACAAGTGCAGGTAACAGTCCATAATATTCACTATCACTAATTAAACAGTTCATCAGAGTTTATCAGCAGAAATTAAATATTTGCAGGCGGCACCCACCAATGTTAATACGTGTAAGCACGAACAACAGTTTGAATGCACACACAATTGCTTTTACAAAATCATTATCAATGCTCTTACACTAAACATACAAATTATAGCAAACACACAAATGATATCAGATAATTGTCATATTAACTATTACAGATACACAAATATCAGTAATCCTATAATATTTATGGGTGTCAGTGCAGGCCACAACAAACAAGTAAAATAATATTTAGGAGATAGGTTGGTACCAGTTATATCGGATTAGGAAAGGAAAACACACAAAACACTCACTCATCTCTCATCCACATATTAGGTACTACTGTGTAATTGAATAGTGTTAACTGTGTAAATGCAATTATGTCAAAATTTAATGCTCCATATGTGTATCAAGTAGTAGTGGTACAGTGTATAACAGTCAATAATAGTTAGTCAACGTCATATTCATCATGTCAAGACCAATGTTGGCCAAGCCAACTTTTTCTGAACAACTGTCAGTGTGCCATGGTATGCACATACTTCCTTTCTACAAAAAAAAATTATATACTGCTTATTGATTTAACAAAGTGTGTGTGTGTGTAGACAATCTTCTAGTGTTCTAGTCCGCCATCTTCATCCTCCTTGTTCCATATAAACCAACAGAAAAAAAATATGCTCCTCACTTACTTTACCTCTTATCCACCGAAACTCCAATAATCATCAGCATCACATAATCTTAATACCTCAATGTCCGCCCCGGTAGCTGAGTGGTCAGCGCGACAGACTGTCAATCCAAAGGGCCTGGGTTCGATTTCCGGCTGGGTCGGAGATTTTCTCCACTCAGGGACTGGGTGTTGTGTTGTCCTAATAATCATCATTTCATCCCCATCGACGCGCAAGTCGCCGAAGTGGCGTCAAATCGAAAGACTTGCACCAGGCGAACGGTCTACCCGACGGGCCGGCCGCGTTGGTCTCGCGGTTCTAGGCGCGCAGTCCGGAACCGTGCGACTGCTTCGGTCGCAGGTTCGAATCCTGCCTCGGGCATGGATGTGTGTGATGTCCTTAGGTTAGTTAGGTTTAAGTAGTTCTAAGTTCCAGGGGACTAATGACCACAGCAGTTGAGTCCCATAGTGCTCAGAGCCATTTGAACTATTTCCACCCGACGGGAGGCCCTCGTCACACGACATTTCATTTCAATACCTCAATAATACCTCTTCAGTAAGTCGATACATAAAAACCTTATCACCAGTATCATTTACCTTACCTCTTATCCACCAAAACTCCAATAATCATGAACATTACACAATCTCAATACCTCAATAATACCTTTTCAATATGTCGATACATATAAACCTTATAGTCAATATCATTTCACTTCCATAGCAACTCTTTCCTCTAGTCAGTCTCCTCGAACAAGTACAGATAAAATCCTAGTGCAAACTTCAATTCCTCATCCCATACAATCCAAAGACATAATGTCCACACACAACCTCTGGGTAATCCACCTGACCCGAACTTCTACTCATTATGAATTATAAAATACATTTTGGTTACCTTGTCCATCATTAAATAAAAGAAATGCATACATGACCTCTATCAGCCTTTAGTTTGAATAACTTTCAGTAAGTAAGTACGAATACGAAATGTGAATGATCGTAATAATTCACAGTGTGTACACCACTTCAAGAATCGTGGCACAACAGAAGCAAACATGTGGAGTATTTCCTGTGTCAAGTGTCACTTGCTGTTTCAATTGCTCACGAAGAATGCACTGTAATAACTGTCAATGGTCTAAACCTAGTGTTGGTATGTCATGTCGTTAGCTTCCTTCCTATTAGCATAAATTTATACAGCTTCCATAAAACCTCCAGTTCATGTGACTTCAATGAAGTTTCTTGTACCAATGTCGTTCGTAGAATTATAGCAGTTCATTTTCTTATCTTAAAATATAAGGCACTGAGAGTAAGCAAAACACGCAGTAGCGAGTAAATGTACCAGTAGAGAACAGAATGTTAACAAGTGGATGTAGCTCAATCCCTATAACGAGGCTCTGGCAACCGAACAATCTATAATTAATACCATAGTGTGGCCTAAACTCCAAGTTCGTACGCTGTACATCAGCATTCTATATACAAAATTAGAGAATAGTTATGACAACAAAGCAGAAATGTGTAAATATGCAATCCATACGCAAAGCAGCAAATATATATCTTATATAATAAACAGGTCATTAGCCTCATATCAGCATAAGCAAATAAATGTTCATATGTAATCTTAATAAGTAATCTTAATAAGTAAACATGAAGGCCCAAGTAGATAAATCACAAAGTATAACTTACATACATAACCATATCAGCACAATTAATCAGGTGACAATTATGATTTAAATAAATAAGCACAGCAGGCACATAGTAAAAAAATATGATATCAGTCAAAAAGCATAGCAGCCAAGCGATGCATAATATACATAAGTAACAACCCTGTACATTAATCAATCATCGTCAAAATCAGTTAACACAAAATGTAAGTCACATAATCGCGAGCAGCAAATTACGTCTAAAGTACGTACCTAAATGGAAATATGTTACCTGAAAAATAAACTCAATTAATAGTTACCTTTTTAGTTTATTACTTTCTTCTTCGAAATTACATTCGTCCTGTAATTTTCTCGATAGCAAGTCCTCTTAACGTCGGACACATACAGAATTTACCTGAAGTTCTTAAATATTTTATACAACTGTATCCTGAAAAATACTGAACGTTAATAATATAATTCATCAAGTCACTATAGTTTTATACTGAATTTATTCGGAGAAATTAGAATGTGTATTTGTTTACGGCTGTCAGTGCATTCGCACTGAGCGCTCGATCAGCTGTAAGTACGCGTGACGTAAGAAGTAATTGTTTGCTGTCAACGACTGCCTTGTGCGGCGCGCAGACTTAACTGTTGCTTTGAGTATGTGCCGCCGCCGGAACACGGCGCGGTATCCTTGTATTTTCTGCGTGTTTACGTATAACTGTTAGTTTCTCAAAAGTATGTCATTCCACAGAAATTTTAACGTTCGATTTATGATGTATTCCCTTAGAGCGCCGTGATTTAAGAGACAGTGTTAACATGAATAATTTTGTGAACCCTATATGGACCGTTATAAAGCAGGAAAAATTTGCGACACAAGCCTTTTCCTTTGTGAGACAAACTATGAGACTTAATTAACACCTTTTGACCAACTGACAAGGTTTTTAAACGACCAGGACGTTTATCTGATTTCTCTCTTCTAGCAGCCGCAGATGCAATGTTTTGTAGAGCCAGATTGACGACTTCAGAATGCCGCAGTTTCCATGAAGGCGGAAAAGGAATGATTTCTGAAATGCGATTTGTCGGTGCTTTATTTTTTGATATCAATATAGGCGGTAAAGAAGTTCAATCATTAGGGAGTTCATTCAGAATGTTTTGAAAAATATGAAGATACTGATCCCACGTTCTGTGATTCTGATGACAATAATGTCGACACAATTTATTGATTTCCTTCATCCATCTCTCTGAAGCGTTAGATTGAGGGTGAAAAAGCGAAATGAAAATTTGTTTAATCATAAGACGCCGTAGGGTACGAAGTCAAATTTTGGAGCGAAACTGTGATCCATTATCTGATATAACCTTCTCAACATGACCCACTTCTTTAAGAAAATGTTTGGTGAGAGCATTAGATACTGACCTAGCTGTTGCTTTGCGCAGGGGTGTAAAACACACATATTTTGATGTCAGTTCCACTGCTACCAAAATGTACGCAAAACCATTAGTAGAACGTACCACTGGACCGAACAAATCGACTGCAGCCATGTCCTTTAATTTCGCTGGAATGATAGGAAACAACGGTGCTCTGTGAGAAATAGTTGGCGGCTTAGCCTTTTGACATAATTTGCATTTGGCAAGAACAGATCGAATACGTTTTTCCGTGTTACTGAAGTAGCAATTTTATCGTAATTTATGAAAGCATTTTCTGGGACCAAAGTGTGCATAACTGACATGTGTATACCAAATCAATTTATTAACCCACTCGTCAGGAATGCAAACTAACCAAACAGACATGTCGACCGATTTTCGTTTAAAAAGAATATCATTGCGAACTAAATAATACTGTCTAATCGCTACGCTTTCCTTCCTCCTCCACTTCCCCTTAATGTCCTTCCAGACTGGATCCTTGTTCTGCTCCTTAGCGATGTCCTGGAGCGAAGACGAAATAAAATTTTCAAATGCAACACCTTGAATATACATCAAAAATAATTGTTTTCTTGCAGTCCTCCTCAGCACTTTGTTTCACACCCATAGGTGCACATGATAAAAGCATCAGCAATAATATTAGAAGAACCCTGGATGTAAACAATACTAAAATCAAATTCCTGTAGATACAGCGCCCATCGTAACAATCTTCCATGTGTTAATTTTGTTGACACAAGAAATTCCAGAGCTCGATGATCGGTGTAAACCTTAGTATGTCTGCCATACAAAAATATGCGAAATTTTGTGAAAGCCCAATCAACAGCCAAGGCTTCTAGTTCCGTAATCGAATAATTCTTTTCTGATTTAGAGAGAACACGACTTCCAAATGCTATAGTTTCCTGTACTACAACGCCGTTTTCTTCTATCTCTTGAAATAAGTGTGCACCTAGGGCTTTGTATGATTATTCCGACGCCAAACAAAAATCTGTAGATAAATCCGGATGAGAAAGAATTGGAGCAGCAACTAAACCATCACGAAGTTGTTCAAATTCTGATTGAGCTTCCTCGTCCCAACACCAATTAGAATTCTTTCCAGATAGTTCACATAAGCGAGGTGTGGCCAAATTATCCAATCTAACAAAACGTCTAAGAAAATTACAGACACCAAGGAAACTACGAACATCACGTTTTGTAGTAGAAACAGTATAATTACGAATAGCGTCTTGTTTCTCTGGATCAGTAAGAATACCCTCTGTAGAAATAATATGAACAAGAAATTTCACCTGAGAACGACCAAATTCAGATTTTTTCAAGTTCACTGTAATGCCAACTCTTGCAAAAATACGTAATAATGAACCCAAAATTTTGTTGTGCTCACTCCAAGAACGTTTAGCAATAAGAATATCGTCAACATATGAAGTAATATTGTCACGAAGATAAACAGGTAAAATTTCGTTTAAACTATGAATGAATGCTGCTGAAGATACAGTAAGTCCAAACGGTAATTTCCGAAATTGGTAACAGTTAGCAAAGGCTAAAAAGGCAGTGCATCTTCTGCAATCACGGTGGAGTTCTATTTGCCAAAAACTTGCGCGCATATCAATCGTGGATAAAACTTTAATTCCATGGAAATGGTGAAGTAGTTCATCTAGATTTTGTGGACGGTCAGTTTCAGGAATGATGATATTATTTATCTGTCCGGAATCCAGACCCAAACGAATTGGCCCATCCTTTCTAAGAACGACGTCTAATGGGCTGCTATAAGGACTGACTGCTGGCTCAATAATGCCTTGATCTAACTTGCATTGTAGTTCACTCTTAACCTTGTCTCTATAAGCCAAAGGAATAGCGTACGTTTTTCCTCGAAATGGTGTGTGTTCTTTTACTTTAAATAAATACTGAAAGCCTTGTATAGTTCCTGTGTGATTAGTAAATACTGTAGCATGTGACGTCAAAATTTGGTGCAGTTCTTCTCTTGCAACGTCATCTGGCACTTCAGCTTTCTTAACCTTTTCATTAATTAATTCTTCGCTATTAAATACATCATCCATCGCGTCTCTGTATCTATTGTCGTTGTCATGAATGAACACATTGTCGTCATAACGCTCAGAGAAAACATCAGAAGTAAGAAACCTTAAACATTTTGCGTCTGATTCATATTTCGTTAAACACTCGAAAAATTTCAAACATCTCGTCATTCCGGTAACAGTCAAATTCACACTTCCTTCCTTAAAGTTTAAAATTGCCTTACGTGTGTTAAAAAACTCCATACCTAATATAATTTGTGTACTGAGTAATGGAACAATAATAAAATTAGCAGAAAACTCATATCCTTGACAAATGAAATTTAAGTTGGTCTGTTGTTTGACTTCCACACTTTTTCCAGAAATAGCTCCTCGAATTGTAGTTTTAGAAACAGATAACACAGGACAAGCAATAGTTCTTACACATATACGAAAAACTGATTCACTAATAACATTCAATGGGCTCCCAGAATCTAAAACTGCAGTGAACTTATTCTTACCCACACATACTTCAATAACAGGATGTAAAAATGCGTCTACATTATTTTCCTTTTCGTCTAGCAAAAGTGTCTCATGTCTTCAGGCGTACGTAGTGTAAAGTCGTAGTGTCATTACTTTCTGAACCGTCTATATTGCTGCCAGAAGCCGAAGCTACAAGTCATTGGCGATTGTTCGTGTCACGGCTTTGATTATTCCCGTCATTTCGCGGATCAGTTTCTACCATTTGCACTTGTCTCTCTGAATTCCTGTCACGCGGAGAATGCCACTTAGGTCCCTCCTGTCTGTTAGATGTAAATTCTTGGTTGTGTCTGTTATTAAAATTTCTATTTTCCTGTCTGTCTGCATGACTGCTTCTTGTGTAATTTCGACTGTCACGTCTGAAATTATTGTTATATCTACTACCCTGGTTATTTCTATAGTAAGAATTTCTATTATGGTATGAATAATTTATTTCTTGATGATACCGATTACTGTTTCCGTATGATTGATTATTCCGGTAGGAATTTCCGTTATTATAATTGTCTGTGTAATTTCTGTTAGACTGTCTGTTATTGTCATAAGGCTGGTATCTATTGTCCTGTCTGCTACGTCTGTCATTTTCAAAATTACCGCTATGACGTCCGTTCCGATCACTATCCCTTTTCTCTGAAAATCTATTGTAATTACTGTTACTGGAAAAAATTACAAGAAGTCCCGTCGTCGTTGTCATACTCAAGTTCTTGTAGCAAAGTCTTAAAAGTCTCAATGTCGTCTTTACATCTTCCGGCTAAAGCAATTTGTCTTATCGATTGTGGCAGCTTAGTTAAACAAATGCGAATTAATTCAGTCGGGCTATAAGAGTTGGAAAGGAACTGATTCTTTCGAATCATGTCTTCAAAGTATTCTGCTGGCGTGCGGAACTCAGACTGTTTAAAATTACGCTGCATAATAAGACTATGTTTGACTCTGTCGTGCGTGTTTTCGGACCAATATGCCGATAGAAATGCATGATAAAAATCATTTAAATTATTTCAATCTGTAATAAATGCGCGCATGCGCGTCGCCGGTTCGTTTTCTAAATATCCACACATAAATTCCAGTTTGTGACTTAGTGGCCAATTTGGTGGAAGTGCGTACGTAAATTGGTCTAACCATGAACATGGATGTATGACATTCTTAGAATTGAGAAAGATCTTGAATTTCCGAACAGTTAAGAAGTGTTTGACTCAAAGTTTTCGCCTCGTGGCGACAAAGACCTACCGCGCGTGTCCCCGTCCCCAATGTCGATTATAGTCAAGTTCGCGCGCCTGGCGCTCTCTTGTTGCTTCTCGTAAATGAAATAAATTATTTTCTTCAAAGCCCTATGCTATCTGTGATTCTAAATTTCTTCTGCTATCTTTTCCTACGATTTCGTTTTCAATTTGTTTGACTTGCTTTCGTAACGCCTCAAATTCCCTTTTAAAGTCTTCATTTAATTTTCCCTGATTTTCAACATGTTTATTTATGTTCTGGTACTCTTCGGTTTCTGCAAATGGCAATGGAGCTGTATCGTCTGAATCTCTGTCCCCATTTAAACTAAGACTCGTCAGTTTATCTGAAATCTCCTCAGTCTTTCCGATAAGTCACCTATTGTTTCTTTCTGTTTATTTACGTCTTCCGTAAGTATCGCCACTCGGGTTCCAGTATTGACACATTTAGTAGTTAAATGTCCATACTGTTGTGTTAGGTTATTGATTCTGTCATTTGGTACAGATTCCTCGATTCTTTCAAATATTTCATCCTTATCGTGTGTGCGTTGTAAATTTAACTCTGAAAATTTTTGTACTATGACGCGATCTCTTTCTTCCTGTTCTCTATCCTGTTCCTTTTGTCTGATTTCTATTGAAATTAATCTATTATTGTGAGCATTCAAAATAGGTTGTACTTCTTCTCTAATTTCTTTCTTTAATTCATCTTTCATGTTTTTAAAACATATCCCTATTCGTGAGTCTAACTGTGTTTCCATTGTTTCCATTTCGGTTTTAATTGTTCCTATTTGTGAGTCTAACCATGTTTCCATTGTTCCCATATCAGTTTCTAACCGTGACGCCAAAGTTCCCATCTCTGTTTTAAATTCAGATCGTAACTGTGATCCCACTGTTTTTAATTCAGATCCCAAATTAAATATTGCACTCATCAATTGCTCCATATTAACTTGTTCGAAATTCTTTTCGCCCCTAAAATTTCCCGTATATCTGACTTCCTTCGGAATAGCTGTAAAGCTGTCTGTGTTCGATACTATTTCAGAATCTTCTGTCGTTAATCTCGAACTCTGAAAATTTTTTGATTGTGAAAAATTTAAACTGGTTCCGGACTATTTTCCCGACTTATTACATTATTTTCCACTTCATTATTCATCATACTGTTCTCATGTGTTTGCGAGTTCGCCATGTTAACAATTTCGTCATTCTCACTATCCATCATTTTTGCCTTTTTCATCGATCATTTACAAAACATACAAAACTCGTCACAATACGAAAATTACACAGAATATAACACTTTATTACCAACTATACCATTCACACGAAATGCTTCCCGACAAACACGCCTAACGAACAATTAAAATCTTCATAGTTGCACAATATTGTCAAACCCATATACAAGACATCAAAAATTAAATTCTGCCAAAATATCATTAAAAGAATTACAAGACAACTATAAATGTTCAATTACCAAATCTACACATGCAATATAGACTACAATTAACAAACTACAAATTACTACAGCAATCCTACTGTCTGGCATTCTTACTACCAAAAGAATTCCAAGGGACGATCCTGGCAGGGTCGCGACGTGCATGGGGGCTTAATTAAATAAAATGCCAATAATTTTAATTTTTCTTGCTGTTTGTCCGGTTACGCATTCTCGTAGCCGGTTGGCCCTGAATAATATTAGTACGCAATCTGACTGCATAGAATTACAACAATGAATGAAAGTAAATTTGCAATAACACAATTAATTAATTAAGTCCCCAGCAACTATAAAAGCTATGAAACAATAAAGCACAAATGTAACTGTTCTGTGTGTGGAAGTGTGATTCAACATACACATCTGGCATGGTTCTTCCTCAATATGACAAGATGCTTTGAACGCTATTTACATTGAAGTAATTTAAAAAAAAAAACAGAAATACTATGATTGCACATGGAAACCAGAATTACACTCTAATACATGAACACAAGCTAGATGCCTTGTTGACTGAACCTGTGACAAAGAGGCATTGTTATTTAGGACTGAAATAAAAAAATTTGTTTACCTTCATATATATTGACGAAAAATACACTCTGATCATTACAACATTCCCAATCCAACAACATCTGGTGTCTTGCGCAACAGAACAACTGCACACGACATGGTCACAATTAGTACTCTAACTACGGCTACCTCAGAACTACTACTGCCCTCAGCAACTTCTCAGCTGCAACTGCCATCGGAGGCGGCTGAATAATACTCTTTGGCGCAATCTCTGGCGCTGTGACTCAGTGTAGCCACCTTTCAAGATTCTCGTAGCCCTATACATGAACTCCTTCACACACCATGAAGTGTTGATGATAGCGTCTTTGTCGTTTCAGAGGCACTCTTGACTAACACCAACGCACCACATCCGACCTCAAAGATGACTAACACTCACTTCCGGTACAGCGTGTATTTAAAGAAAAACTTATTTGCATTCTTTAGCTGCGCTAGTAGCGCCATTCGTATCTGGCTGGCGAGTAAATTGGACAGACATCCTCTTTTGGATGTGGCAACACGTCTACTAACTTTCTCTTATGTCACACAGCTCCTTCTTGGTGTTACGACCTTTTTTGCGTCAATGTATAAACAAATGAGACCTCAAAGGCATCGTAGCAGACGCCAAAGAGTTTAGATGAGATCAGGACTCCAGTACTACAGACTTCTCTAACAGCGACACTGAAGACATAACACACAATGAAGTTGTAGACAAACGGAAAGACATCTATTATCAAATAATTGTAGGCAGTTATCGTACAAAGTGTCACGTTAAACCTGTTCCTATAGTAACATAGATTTTTAACACTTAGCGTAAATTAGAATAAGAGTAAACACACGGTAAAACAGATGAAGCGAGACAATATAACACGCACAACACATAAGAATAACAGTCCTTAGAATAGCACATAGAAACGATGTAGAATGCACTGTATAAGGCTGGTTCCGTCGGAGGTTCGAGTCCGCCCTCGGGCATGGGTGTGTGTGTTTGTCCTTAGGATAATTTAGCTTAAGTAGTATGTAAGCTTAGGGACTGATGACCTTAGCAGTTAACTCCCATAAGAGTTCACACACATTTGAACATTTTTTGACTTGATTTGCACAGTATAAAACAGTGTGCCTGTTATTCTATTAGTTGCCACAGAAGACCTGTAAGACACAAATCGAGAATTAAATAGACCCCCATTTCAACATATCTTACGGAATAATATAGGGAGGCATGGAACAGGAATGTCGAGCTCTAGGTCCCGTTCTGAGAGCCCCTCCCTAGGCAGCTCACCACTTTTTTTTCCTTTTTTAATTTTCTATTTCCAGTACAATGTGCAGTAGTTTTCTAAGTGTAATACAGTTGGCGTTCACACAAACAAAGAGGACGAAAGATCTCCATGAGGCTCTAGTTCCATGTGGTGCCACATGGACAATGGAGCCCGCAGAATCAGCTGCATAACATGAAAGCTGAGAAGTGGGCGGCGGTTGGTTCCGGCTAAGTGGACCGAGTGGAGCACTATGAATTCCACGAAACAGATTTGTAGTTAAAATGCAGCATGAAAGATAAAGTTACAACATATCCGTGATTGGTGAATAGTCTTCCGCTGCCTAGGATGCTCACAGTACGATACAGAGGACAGGCACTGGAAAGGTCCTGGCTTCGCATACACACACACACACACACACACACACACACACACACACACACTAACACACACACACACACCAAGAAGACCTTAGACCTGGTTGAAAGTCAACATAACTTCCTACACGTACGCACCATATGCACACTGAAAAGTTTATACATTAAGTGAAATGGTACTAAATCACAGTTCATTTGGTATGTTAACACTTTGTGCATCTTTGAATACAATAAGTATGAAAATTATCTGTTTATTCAGAATAGTGCCACTTTAAACATCTTTACATGGTGCATAGCAATACATAGTCTCTGGTTTCCAGAGGTTGCATTATTGAGTAGATCATCAGCATGCAATTGGGTTAGTCCAGTCAAGCATCAGTTTTTGGCAGTAGCAGTTGTAGAGTTGACTAGAGAGGGTGCTGTAATGTAATAGGATGAGTAGCTTGCATGGTGAATATGCGGTGCAGAGATTTCTGTTTGACATTTTCCATGATGTGTAACCTGCGGATGAAAGATGATTTCTAAGACGAGTGTATAAAGAGACAGCGCTTCAGAGAAACGTAATTTATTTCGTGTTCGTAAGACTGCAAGCACTAGTTCAGTTAATATCGCTGTGGAAAGGTTTCATTGTGTCTAATAATATCTATATGTTGGTAATGAGAGAGAAATATCAATCATGTTTTCAGTATTGTAATCAGCCTTCCCCATTTAGATTTGTTAAACAGAAATGCGTTAGGAACCCAAGAAAACAAATTTTGTAACAGAAGCTTTTTTAGAATCAGAAATTATGCTATATGACACTGCAGAGAATGAGTGCTGATTGTCTACATTTGTTTGAGATTATTTTTGTGTCATTAATGCGATTGAATCCAATTCCTGAGTACTTCCCTTTGAAATTCATAAACATTTTGGAGCATATCCCCAATGTTCAAAGAAAAATGTGTTTAGTAAAATTTACACTATTATGTGAAACGAAATTACTATCTTTGAAGACAGAATCAAAAACTAATTTGCTAAAACTAAAATTGAAAGAAATAACAATAGGAAGGTAAACTGCAGTGCCATGGTGTATTTCAGCTAAGCATTTTTATAGTCAGAGTAGAGGCAAGTTATTCATTGCAAGGTAAGAATTTGTTGTAGAGCGTAAAAGAACATTTTGATAGAATATTAGGAAAGTCTTCAATAGGCGGAATTTAATGTAGATTTAACAGATGCCGTTTTTGTAATAGGGCACATTTAAATTAGATAACAGCTGGTGATCCTGGGCATTCTTGTGAAGCATTCTATCTATGTATTCTACTTTACAGACGGTTCAAATGGCTCTGAGCACTATGGGGCTAAATTTCTGAGGTCATCAGTACCCTAGAACTTAGAACTACTTAAACGTAACTAACCTAAGGACATGACACACATCCATGCTCGAAGCAGGATTCGAACCTGCGACCGTAGCGGTCGCCCGATTCCAGACTGTAGTGCCTAGAACCGCTCGGCCACCACGGCCGGCTTGCAGACAGTCAGATGCCTTTCAGACTAATTAACATCTCTTATCTAAAAAGCAATTTTCATAAACAAGTTCATAGCTACACCGATTCTAGATCACAACCTGCAATCAGAATTTGGAAGTCAGTTTTCAGCCTGCTAACAAGAAATTCATTAACACAATTTCAGCACACAATAATTCATATGCACATTTCAGGATATTAAATGACTACAAATGCAAATAAACTGTGATAGGTAGAATGAACACTAGAGCCCATTTGTTTTGTTCGTATTTAGTATTGACCAGGCCTAGCAGGGCATACAGGATGACCATTTGTGTTGTTCTTGTGTAATGTTGACTCGACCTGGTGGTGTACAGGATGTCTGGAAGAAAAGGTTCCAATATTTACAGAAGATGTAGTATGCAACAATGGAAGAAAAATTGTTCCTATAAACATTGATCATAACTCTCATATCTTCATTGTTGTAGTCTACTTCCAAAATTGTCAATAATCGCCATGTCTCTATGTTATTCTTCCCATGTGAGCTATGTGACCACCATCCACTGGAGTGGAGTCTATCATTCTACGTCTTAATGGATCACACACTGGTTGGGAAAACCCTCGTTGTTGCTGGATTGTGTCGTATCCTCTGAAAACGCATTCTCGTTGTGTATCCACATCGTTTGTAGGGGTCACACACACCATCGTCTTTATATGACCCCAAAGCCAGAAATCCACAGGCTTAAAGTCAGGAGAATGGTCATGCCAATGGCTTGGTGCTCCTGTAAGGTGGTACCTCACCCATAGTTGAAAATGGGTCAGTACGTCATCATGTATCATCTGCAGTCGATCATGTAATGGCACATTTTCAACCAGTAGTATATTCATGCTGATTCTGGCCCAAAGAGCATTTTCGAGTAAAAATTACACGTTGCAAATCTGGAATTTTATTCTTTATAAATAAGAACCGAAAAATCTCATTTGCCTATATCGAAAAACGCAAAATTTCATTTTCTTACGTAAAAATTTTCAAATGTAATAAATTTTATTCTTTATGCATAAGAACCATCAAAACTCATTTGCCCATATAGAAAAAATTAAATTCTCATTTTCTAATTTAAAAATTTTCAAATCTAATAAACTTTATTCTTTATAAATAATAACCAAAATATCTCATAGATACATTTTAATTACAAATGCTTGAATAAAAAAAGTTTCACTCTATATAAATAGCATAAGAGCAAAATGGACAACACAGGTAAGTTATGGACCACAGAAAATTCTACACTTCCATGAGAACGTAAAATTGTTACAAAAAGTATTGAAATTCGCGTTCCTGATGTTAAATATGAACCAGAATAATCACTTGAATTAGAACAAGAAAGACTGAAAAATCCAGAAGTTCCAGTTTCTTTGTTCGAACTTCAAACAACTGAAATTGCTGGTTTAAAGGAAAAAAGAAATTTTGAAGTATATATTACTAGTTATTATAATCCTACAGAATTTGATATGCCTTATTTTATTTTTGTTGTTTTCCAAAATAATCGAAAAAATAATAATTACTTGATTCTTCTTTGTTCAATTACCTTCCTCAAGGTGTACTGCTAACTACCAGCAGTTAGCAGTACATCCTGAGGAAGGCGTCTTGCAACACTCGCCGAAACGTCGGACTGTGACAACGGCCACGGAAGCCTTTGTTTACATTAAAGTAGTCTGTTGTGATATTTGTTTCAGTAGGACTGGAAGGAAGATGTCTGTGCTGATGGAAACAAGGAACGGTGAAGTAGGCTCTGGAAGACTTAACCTTAGTGTCTGATAACCCTCATTTGCTGGATGCCCCTACAGAAACTGAAGACCAGAGTTCACTGCGTTTCCCCATGATGTTCATAGTAAGTGGGATAAGTCTCTTTCTGGCCGAGCTACACAGTCAGCACGGGTGTTATCACACACAAAAAAACCGACTCTACTGCTGTTTTCGTTTTAACCCAACTTGCCTCGCTCCAGACTATAGTACCTGAACGAACTATTACCAGAAACGTTTGATGATTTGAAAGTGGCGGACTTGTGGAAACAAGCAAGAAGGAATTTGAAAATGAGTCATACAAGAAGTTCCGACCCCGACTCCGGCACTCACTGTCAAACCACACACTTGTTAGCGTAGATACGACTACATCTAGACTCATAAGCGATGTACGCTTGCCTGTATCTCCACAACCAACACAACATACACCCATCACTGAAATGCTGTCTGTGATTTATTCCTGCAAAGTAAAGGAAAACATCTTACGGTAGCCAAGAGCATCTAAAGTTCGTACAGGCTGCTACTCACTTACTCACAATGGCATTTATGCAGTCGGTAGTACCCCTACCAATTCCACTTCTGACATAAAATGTAACGGAAGTCATGTTGTGATACGCCCACCATAGTTGGGGAGAAGGAGTAATTGGGAGGTGGAGGGGGGCAGGGAGTGGTGTAACTGCTCTCCCAGCTGGCTGTTGGTGATTCCATGGGCTGGCGGGTACTGCAGCTGCCTATCACAGTAAAGCTTTATTATTCATCAAGGTAGAATCGGCGGGTACAACATGGCATTGGCCTACAGCATCTCTGCAGTGTTGTGGCTGCGGCAGTCATCCCCAAAAGTCGTTCATGCTGTAGAGATGCAGCACGTTGATTAGGCGCTGAGTAGCACCAGCTTACGCTAGTGCACCATAAGTGCAGGCCAAAGCAACTATGCTCTGCGCAGCTGGTGGCACGTAGGCAAAAATTTCATTGCATTTAATATGCATCCAGATGGTGTCGAATCTCGAAGGAATGAGGCCACTGGGTGGCTGGAGGAGGTTGTCTAACCTGACACACAAATCTGCTGCACTCTACCACCTAACTCGTCGATGAACTTTGCTGCTCGTAAGCGTTCGAGACCTGCATATTTATTTGTGTTCCCGCACCGTGTTGTTTTGCTGTCCGGTGGTGATGACACGAACCGTTGACGGACGCAATGCTGCACCGACGAGTCGTTACTGTGGTCTTTCCACATGGTGACGTAACTTGTGGAGTGCTTTGCAGGTCGGTTGTGTTGTCGTCTCTGTGTCTTTGTTGTGGTAAGTAAATCACTGTGTCTCGATAGTCCTGTGCATGAAAGTATTCCATACGCACTGCAAAAGCACGGTAGTTGGAAAAACTACTCCTGATTTGTTAAGTATCACTCATATTAACTTGTTGTGACCACCAAAAAAGAAAATCAGTATGGTCGATTTGCAGTGAAATGTCATTTTCCCCTGAAATAACTCTGCTACACAATACTGCTCAGTCTCAGGTGTTTATGACTTGTAGAGGGGAAGCAATGTTACGTCTGAGCTCAACACAGTAATTCCAACCGATCTCATCGAAGTACTGTATGAAGAGCCAAGAAACATGACTGCCTGCAAAAGAAGATCCTTATGTTTTGTAGGAAAAACTATACTATATTTAAACAGAACAAATGTAAGGGCAAATTTCTTGCAAGTGGCGTTAATGTAGAGCAATAGGCTGTAAAAGTTATAATGTGTGGTCCAGATAGAAGACTTTTTGTAAGTTGGAGATGGTGTTTTATACCAGTGCACAATGAGCAGGAGCATTTCTAGGACTGATTGTGGTAGCACAATTTTGAAGCTATTTAGTATGAAGCAGAAAATGGAATCCTAAGGCTTCTTCCTTTAGAGATGCATTTAGGCTGCAGAATAACCCACAAACACGAGTGTCTGCGGTCAGTTAGTAGCGGCTCTAATAATATTGCTTACGGTACTTCGGTGATTCAACAGCCTCCTCCGCCCTGAACTCTGCCTTCTACGTCCTCTCTATCTCCTACCAACAAGCACATACGTCGGAAATTGACATTAAATCTGAGGAAGTGTGGTGTACTAGAGGTCCATAGGCTGCAATATTCTGCACGGCAGTAAATCACTGAACAAGGGGATAATGAACTGTTCGTCGTGAGAACACTTACGTACAGTTCCTGCACGGCTGAATTTTTTTCCCGAGTCTCCGTCCATTCACAGGAAAGGCACCAAGTGAGAATAATTCACGTTTATTATTTTTTTAATACCATTCCGTAAATAACGATCTTCCTGAAAGAGTTCTGGAAACACGTATTAGTAACTCATTCCGACAATACCAATGAGCTATTATCTGCCTGTCGAAAGAATACTTCATTAATCACGAAGCATGTTGTTAACAGATATATCGATTGTTTTGTGCTTTAATTGTAGTTTGATGTAAACAGCAATTACAGTAGTAGAACTATCTGCGTGATAGTTAATCATCTGTCCAATCGACGCAACATTTTAGATTCCAATCATAATTGAAACAAAATCTTCCTAATACATTCCTTCATGTTGCTGACATTACATATTCACTGGTGTCTGATACTGGCTATATTGAAGTCCCTGAAGCGCGATACATGCAAAATCTCGATAATGAACGCATATAGAGCTAGAGATAAAGTGATATAAACGGTTGTTTTTATACCATTGGAATTGCACTGGCACGTTAGCACGCAATTCGTACGAGCATAAATATTCGTCAGTGATGAATGTTAAAGATCATTGCCTCTTTGGTATTGTCTGTTCTCTCTCTGTCTCTGTCTGCCTGTCTGTCTTTCTATCTATCTATCCATATCTCTATGCCTCTTCCCTCTCTCCTGCATTTCGGCTCACTGACGATGGCGAGAAGTTTGAAAACTGGGTGTTAGCCTCTGTTATGGGCGTCAGGAGAGGCAGAAAAGAAACTGTTTTCGTGTGTCAACAAAAAAAAGAAAGAAAACGACTGCTTTAACATGCCAACACCTTGGTCTGTCTAGGGTAACGGCTCTCCTATTACAAATAAGTCAAGTCGATTAGCCTTCCATAACTATTCACTTTTAAATTCTCGGTAGACTTGCATATAGTATTGAGTTTGTGAAGTGAACGATGAAATCCAAAGTAAATGTCAACAGATGAAAATTTACAGACCAAGAAATATTTGGGAGGCAAAGACCCGTTACTAGACGTCAAGAACGTTAATGTAAGGCTGTAGTTGAGAAGACAGAGACCAGACTTCAGCCTACCACCCATGTTATTCAGTTCCTCCATTAAGCACCCAGCAAAGGAAGCGAAAGAGAAATTAGGAAAGGGAATTATAGTTAGAGAAGAAATCAACACTTTTAACGTACGGCTGTTGAAAGCAGCGGGAAGTTGCAGCCATTATTTTCTCGTCCCCATGGCGTACATGTCTACCGTAAGGCTTAACGAAAGTGTCTCCCTCTTCTGTAACATATTCCGGAGGAAAATTCTGATTTCCAGGTGGTGATTACACGGAAGTGTATAGTGAATGCATTAACACGAAGCAAACACCCACCACAGTAGTACAGGTTTATACTCAGATGATGAAGAAATTTAAAGACTGTATGATGAAATAAAGGATATTGTATAGTTAATCAAGGACACGAAATTTTTACTGCGAGGGGTGACTGTTATTTGGTGCAAGGATAAAGAAGAGAAGGAAAAATAGCAGGGTAGTATAAACTGGAGGAAAGAAATAAAAGAGAAATAATTCTGCACCCACCATGTTTTAACTTATGCTAACATTTGGTTTAAGAAGGTTATATACGTAGAAGCGATCTGGAGGGATTATAATGTTTCTGAGTGGCTATACAGGGTGTCTCAAAAGGTACACCACAACGTCAATATGCTACAGTGCCAAAACTAAGATATTTTCGCAGTGGTAGGGTTATGTGACACACAAACTCACAAAGTTGTGTTTATGTCCGTCCCAGGTCGTCGTGAGAGAAGCATTATAACAACGGTTCAAGCAAAGGCTTCGTATGTGAAATGGTGTATTCGTAACAGATCGGACACAGAGGTTCAAACGAGCTTTCGATCACGGCATACGAAGCGTCCACCCTCGCGCAGGTCGATACGTCGGTGGTACAGGAATTTTAAGCGGTCGGGAAGAGTTGGTGTGAAATATCATACTGGACTACCTGGACCAAGTGCAATCAACGCAGTATCGATAGGGCCAGCTTTTCAACATTCACAGCAGAAGTCTTTTCGGAGGGCGTCCCAGGAGCTGCAGATTCGAGCGCGCACCAGGCTTCGGAAATGTATACAGATGCATCCATATAGACTCCGACTGTTGCACCCACTGAAACCAGACGACAAGCCACAATGTATGCAGTTCAAAGTGGAAGCTCTTCACCGTTTATAGGAGGATGGAAATTTTCTAAACAATCTGATATTTTCTGATGAAGCAACTTTCCATATGTGGGGTAAGATGCGAACACAGTACTCGAATCTGAGGCGCAGCCAATTCGCTACGCGACAGCCCAAAGGTGAGTTTGATAGCTGATCACGTTGCCGGACCATTTTTTTTTCTCAGAAAAGTCCTTGACTCGCCAAAGCTGTTTGCATTACTACAACAAGCTGACCGCCAAGACAGTCGTTTTCCAACAACATGGTGCACGGCCTCTCTGAGCTCAGACTCTGCGAGATTTTATAGACCAGGTGTTTCCTAACCACTGGATTGGCGGGGGAGTGGTCCAGATCCCGGGCGTCCTGGGTCGCCCGAAATCGCACTGACGGATTTCTTTCTATAGGGGTATGTGAAGGACAGAGTTTACAAAACACTTGTGAAACTCATCAATGATATAAATAGCCAAATTGTTGTTTGCATTGTCACAGTTGGTGCGAATGTGTTGCGCCTAGAGTAGACAAAGCTAAAATACAGACGGTATGTTGTGCGTGCCACCAAAGGTGCACATGTGGAAATTGAAAAAGTGAAATGTTCGTATGGCATTGACAGGCGACATTCACCACCTGGAAATTGGAAATTTATGGTAAGTTCCAATAGGACCAAAGTGCTGAGGTCATCGGTCCATAGGCTTACACACTACTTAATCAAACTAACTTACGCTAAGGACAACATACCGATCCATGCCCGAGGGAAGACTCGAACCTCCGACAGGGAGAGCTGCGGGAACCGTGGCAAGGCGCCTGAGAACACGCAGCTACCAACCGCGGCACCAGCTGGGGCTAGTTTGACTGCAGAGTGTCAAGTCTCCTCGTTCGACGCCATATGATGCGATTTGCGATTCGATGATGATGAAAAACGTTGATAAGCACAACAAAAAAACCAGTCTCCAAGCGGAGAACATCCCGACTGTGAATCGAACTCGGGCGCGCTGCATGGTAGTCAGAAGCGCTGATCACTCGACTAAGGGGACGGACATCTTCAGGCCGACTGAACGAGTATGTAAAAGTTGTAACGTACCTACTGAGACAGCCTGTGTAATGGCAAGACAGAGATTTGAAAACCTAATTTATAAGTCTTATTTATGGATTCTTCCATCGCTTCTTGATAGAACAATTCCATATTGAGGGTAGAATAACACTTAGGCGGTTTTTTGTTCTACTGATTTTTATTTGTATATACTAGTTTTCGGCTAGTTCATACAAATAAAAATCAGTAGAACAAAAAACTGCCTAAGTGTTATTCAGGCTTCAATGATTTGTAAGTCATTTCCAGGGCCGAATACGGACAGAGACCATAGATTCTCAGTTATGATTAAAACTAAAGAAATTGCAAATGGGATAATATTAAGTTGATGTGACCAGTATAAACTGAAGGAACCAGAGACTGCTGAGAGATTCACATGGAGCATTACGCAACGTTTGACTAAAACAGGGGAAAGAAATACAGCGTAAGTCGTTGTTTTGAGAGATGAAGCGAGGGAGACAGCAGAGGATATCATAGATAAAAAAGAAACAAGTCATATTAGAAATCTCTGGGGGGAAAAGGAGATGAAAGGACGAAATAAAAAAACACTTCATATGAAGCAGGAGGAAGGCAATAGAAACGTTTAAAAAAATTGTTCAAATGGCTCTGAGAACTACGGGACGTAGCATCTGAAGTCATCAGTCCCCTAGAAGTTATAACTAGTTAAACCTAACCAACCTAAGACATCACACACATCCATGCCCGTGGCAGGATTCGAACCTGCGACCGTAGCGGTCGCGCGGTTCCAGACTGAAGCGCCTAGAAACGCTCAGCCACACCGGGCGGTAGAAATGTTTAAAGAATCAGATTGACAGGCAGTGTAAAATGGCTAGGCAGAAGTGGATAGAAACCCATAGAAGCATCCATGACAAGAGAGAGATAAATCCAGCATATAGCAAAATTAAAGAGACCTTTGGGAAAAAGAGAATCAAATCCATGGACAAGACCTCAGATGGCAAGCCAATATTTAGTAATAAATTTGATGATAATGTTAAACAGAAAGAATTGAAGAAGGTCAAGCTGCGATCGGAGATGCAATACTGTGAGAAGAATCTGACAGAACACTGGTAGATTGGTGGAAGCCGACTTCAGGAAAAATTAATTTAGGTTCCAGAGAAATGTAGGATTCCGCGAGGCAATACTGATCCTGTGACTTAACCTAGAAGAAAGGCAAATCCACGTTCATAGAATTAGTTGATTTAGAGAAAGCTTTTCACAATGCCAACTGAACTATTCTTTTTGAAATGATGAAGGCAGCAAGAATAAAATTTCAGGGAGTGAAATGTTGTTTTCAACTTGTATAGAATCTAGAATACAGTTAAAAGCCTATGACTATGAGAATAATGTCACAGTTGGGAACGGAGCGAGACTGGTTAGTGTCCTATTCAAGATGTCATTCAATCTGAAACCTGAGCAAGCTTTGAAGGAAACGAAAGGGACATTTGAAAAGAGAATTGAAGTTCAGGAAGAAGGAACATGAACTTTAACATTTGGTGATGACGTTGTAATTTTGTCAGAGACGACAAATAACTTGGAAGAGCAGTTGGACGAAATAGATATTGTCTTGAAAAGAGGTTATAAATTGAACATTAACCAAAGTAAGAAAGGAAAATCGAATGAAATTGAATTAACTCAAGCGCTGCTAAGGGAATTAGATCACGAAATGTATAAATGAATTTTGCAATTTCTGTAGCAAAATAGTGATGACCAAAGTAGAGAAATGGCAAAGGCAAGAGAATGATTTATGTGACAGAGGAATTTGTCTTTAATGCAGTCTTGTATGAAAGTGAAACGTGGACGATAAGCAGTTCAGACAAGAAGAGGACAGAAACTGTCGACAGGTGACGCTAAAGAAGAATACGGAATATTAGTTGAGTAGCTCGAACAACAAATAAGGAAGTACTGAATAATACCGGAGAAAATAGAAGTTTATGCTGCAGCTTGACTAAACGAAAGGATCGTTTGACAGGACGCATCCTGAGGTATCAACGAATTGTTGGTTTTGTAATGGAAGGAAATGTGGGCGTGGGGCAGGAAAAAGTGTAGAGGAGACCATCGCTTGAGAGCAATAAGCAGAATAGGATGGTACGACTTGTATTAAGATGTCAAAGAATTTTTTTTTTCATTTTCTCATCAGTCTTTCGACTGGTTTGATGCAGCAACTATCCAATATTTCTTTCCCATCTCAGAGCAGCACTTGCAAACAACATCCCAACTTTTTCCCGTCTCTGTCTTCCTCTGCAGTTTTACCCTCTATAGCCCCTCTCACACCATGGAAGTTATTCCCCAATGCTTTAACACACGTCCTATCCTCCTGTTCTTTACTCTTCTCAGTGTTTTCCAAGTATTCCTTTCTTCGACAATTACGTTACAAGCCAGTAAATGATATACAGGAAGGTCTAAAGCAGTGTACTAATGACGTAGTCCACATATTCTAAAAAATTTTTTATAATTTTTAGCAATAATAGAGAGAGTCAGGTTCTAAATAGCCACCATCAAGTTCTAGATGACAACAGTCCGAACAGCTGCTGTTGTTGTATCTGGCTGCGATGGTTTTCGTAGTCTGTTGATTAGTGCAGTTTTCTTTTAAGCGTAAACATTGGCGATTCGTAACGATTTTGTCCATAGGTGTCAGATGAGAAGAGTAAGGTGAGTCGTATTTTACTCACCAATGATCCAGGTAGAGAGTAATTCAGGTGCAACTTCTATCTTTACTCGGTGTTTTGATGGCAAGGAAAGAGTCACCTGACCAGTCACGGGATCCTCAAAGACGAAGCTACCAATCAGACTGCAAGATGCAAAACCACACCACACAGTAAGCTGCTGACGATTCACTTTCTTGTTCATATGAACGCAAGTATCTCCAAGAGCGCCACATACAGAACTAAGGAGATTCATACCGGCAAGTTATAATTGTACTGACATGTGTTCAGAGTGCTGCAGTATGGGCTGTATACATCGCAGGACGCTGAAGCATCGTAGGCATGTTCATTAATCGGTGGGCTCGCAGAGTAGGCTGAAAAAATAATTTTTCCACTTTCTACCATCAGGCGAAAATATGACGCTGCAAGCAGTCAGAATATGGTGTGGATGCTGGAACAGAGAAGGAAAGATTAAACACATGATGACAGTGGTTATGGCACGTTTATTGGGCCATGGTAACAAGTTACATGTGCGCAACATGGTCTGCCGACTCAGCAACATCCGTAACACAGCATGATCGATTGGTTCCTCAAAGCATATCAGTCACATCAGAGTGATATGTCGTCATATGCTGCCCTTCAGATCAGGAAGAGTCCGGATACATACCTGACAGATATCTTTGTAACACCGCTACCCTTTGGACACAAAAATGAAAAATATAAATCTAGTTCTCACACCCCAATAGGAGCCCTAAGTCCACAATCCAAATTTCATAAAAAGAAAAACAAAATCCCTCTGTACTAACGTTGCATGACTAGTAGAAAGTAGACTGAAAAGAAAGTAATATAAAAAGAAATAGAAAGGAAGCTCGGCAGAAAAGTAAATTAATGTTTTGAAAAAGAATAAAAAAGAAATAGAATCCTTTAGTTTCAAGATAAAATTATAGTAGATCGCAAGATAGTAGACTTGCAGGTCACGGAGTGTAACAAGTGACCTCAAAGAATACTCCTTGTGAGTACTCTTTGAGGACACTGCGAAATACAGAAGCTAAAGTTGTATATTGTTAATGTGCTTCTGGCGCTTGCCTTGTCGTGTCTTAACTGAACTTGTGCGCTCGTATGATATTGGAGGCGATACGAGATGGTTTGTTACATTTAGGAGATTTTCGATCTAATAGAAAAGATTAAAAACTGAAAGAGGTAAATCAGTAACTTTGGAAATATCTTTGAAGTAATTCAAGCTAGAAAAGCAACCGAATTTATTGTCTTAATTTGTTTATAATCAACGAAAGATTGAACTTATCCCAATGCGATGGACAATTAATAGGTCACCTGATAGGAAGGGATGAATAGTGTAAACTGTGAGGAATATAGCTACACTGCGTTAAATTAAATAGCGTAATCTGGATCTTGCTGTAAACTCTTTGGCTGAATTTCCGTAACTAATTCCACCCATCTGAAAGAAAAGTTACTTGTTTAAGACAATGATAGGATATGCATAGACTAGAAAAAAACGAACACAAAGTGAATATACAGTGTTGGACATTTCTTTCAAACTATTTAATATTACGTCCTCATGAAACATTTATCTGTGCGACAACACAGTTTATCAGCAGAGCACAGCATTCACAGATATTCTTTGGCGCTCCTGAAAGTTGTCGTACTGATTCAAACAATTTAGCTCACATGAATTGCAAACTTTCACAGATAAACTCTGGATCTATATAGACTGTAATAATGATTAGGGCAATAATCTCAGTTTGTATGCATTTACGTGTAGCTAGGCTCGTACACGTCGGGAAGCAAATATTCATCTGAGTAAGCCGATATGACTAACACGCACTCGACGTAATCACAGTACTGGAAAACAATTCTTTTTCTTGTGAATTTCCTTGCAAACAGTCTACCGCGAACTAGCAGGAGCCTGATATCGTCACAGTCAGAAGTCACATGGATTTAGATTGTGGGCTCTGGAAGGCCACATACCTTGAAATTCCCTAGGGATGACGCAGTTTCTTGAAGCAACTCTGTGATCTGGCAAGCCACATGAGGCGTCGCCCCAACTTGCATGAAAATAGTGGTGTGGACACAGTTGCGTTCGTGGAAAGCTACAATCACGTGTTGGGCACCACCTTATAACGCGCAGATGTTACTATGCACTTAATAGGCCGACCAGCTGTTATCTTCGGACCGAGAATGAAGGAGCTTGTGTAACCACACCTCACAGTCACGCAAGCAGAGCGTAGTGGATTTTCCTGCGCAACATGTGGCGGGACAGAACCCAGTACCGACAGTTCTGCGCATTCACGACACCATGCGGAGTAAAATGAGCCCCAACTGTCTAAAGGTTATTCTCCGTCCACATAACAACCATTTTCATGTGTACCAAGGAACGAAGGGCAAAGATATGAAGTTTTAGACTGTCTCAGGGTTTCATTTTCTGCACGTTCTAAATCTTGTTGCGACGCCAGTGTAACATGCCTCATAAAATCTTTTTAACTGTTGACCAAGGGAGAGACGATTCCCGTGACACAGCTCTAGCACTGGCCGTAGAATTTGACGCATGTGCTGCACGATTGTCTATAGCTGCAGCAAATTCAGCAACAACTGGCATATTAATGGCCGCCTACCACTCCTTGCAACGCGACGTAATCCACCAGTTCCTTCATGTTTCTTTATAGTATTCTTTATCCCTTCACATTTGATTCTGTAGGCGGTATTCTCACAATGCAACACCGGTATTGTTGCCGTTCAGGTAAAACAACTTTATCAGCACTACATAGTCTTTACTCTCAACAGCCATTATGTTTCGAAGGGAAAACTTCAACCTTTTTAACCCACTACACCAACAGTCACTTCACAAGAGAAATCACCACACGTTGCGAAGTGACAAACAGCATACCGACGTCGAAACAGGAAACGTTTCACATTCGGAGTGATTGCAACACCATACATTCACCTGGTGGCAGAAAGTGGAACTATTATTTTTTTTTAGCATACGGCGAGACTGCTCCGATTAAGTACCCGACTATGCTCAGCGAAGTAATTACGGGCTGCCTAGCGACGAACGACACTCCGTCACGCAGTTACAAAATTCAGGAGGCTCTACAAAGTGTATTTAGTGTTTTACACCAGCCGCAAGAAATGTCCAAATGTGTGTGAAATCTTATGGGACTTAACTGCTAAGGTCATCAGTCCCTAAGCTTACACACTACTTAACCTAAATTATCCTAAGAACAAACACACACACCCATGCCCGAGGGAGGATTCAAACCTTTGCCGGGACCCAGCCGCAAGAGCCCACTTGATATTTTCACATACGTTTTGACGATACGTTGTTGACAGCAATAACACAATCCACTGTTTTGCTGAGAATACTTTATTCTTATTTTTTTAGAGTGGAAAATCCAAATATGATACTTAAAAAACTGTATCACCTACCATTTCTTCACATTTTACAGTCAAATTTATTAAATTAAGCGATTTTTTTAAAAAATTTAACAGCTTTTATATAGTTAAAATAATTTAAAAAGAAGGTGTAATGCATATAGGTGACGTTGGTAGTACTGCTGAAAAACATTTTCTGGCAAAAAAGGTTGATTCTATTTTTGTGTTAACAGATGGTGTTTTGTTTACTGTTAACCTAACCACACTTTCCCGTTTCCTGTACATGTGCTCAGTACAATGCCTAATCGTGGTTGTAAAAACTCTGCTGAAAGTATTTGTTATATTTGTGATTAAAAACACCAAAAAAACATTACAGACTTTTTGAAAAAGGTTTGTCTATCATACTTTGGATCTAAACTTGGTGATCTAGATAAATCTTGGGGGCCACATGAGGTATGTTATGTGTGTGTTGAAGATCTGAGAAAATGGTCCAAAAAGGAGAAAAAAGCCTTTAGATTTGTTGTTCCTATGATATGGAGGGAGCCAAGAAGTCATTCCGATAATTGTTACTTTTGTAGTGTTGATATTAGTGGTAATATTTCGAAAAACCAGAAGGTAATAAGCTACCCTAACCTTCTGTCCGCCATCCGATCAATAGGGCATTGTGTAGATTTGCCGGTTCCTGAACCACTAGACGATTTAAATTCTATTCCAACAGAAGTATTTTATAATGTAAAATCTGATTTACACGAACCAGATGACGAGGAATTCTATTGTAATACAGGAAGTCTAGAGCCCAAATTGTTTACTCAGACCGAGCTTAACGATTTGATTAGGGATCTGGGATTAACGAAAGCAAAAGCTGAACTGCTTGGCTCTAGATTAAATGAAAAGAGCCCATTGGCAGTTGGAACCAGCATATACATGTATAGAAAGAGAGAGCAGCAATTTTCCAAGTTTTTTCAATAAGAAGGTGATTTAGTGTACTGCTCAGACATTCCCGGTGTGATGAATGAGTTTGGTCTTGAATACAAAAAGGAAGATTGGAGGCTGTTTATTGATTCATCCAAAACATGTATGCACCTACACCTGTTGGAAATTCTGTACATATGACAGAATGCTATGAAAACCTATAAAAAGTGCTAAATAAAATAGGCTATTCTGCTCATAGTTGGATGATATGTGGCGATCTAAAAGTGACGTGATTGCTCCTTGGTCGGCAAGGTGGCTTTACCAAATTTCCATGCTCCTTGTGTGTATGGGACAGTTAGGGCTAAGGACCAACACTGGTGCAGAAAGAAGTGGCCTGTGAGGGAGTTTTTAAAACCTGGTGGGAAGAACATTCTACGCAAAAACCTTGTAGATCCAATAAAACCTACTCCTACCAATGAAACAGTTTGTAAAGGCTTTGCCTAAAGATGGACCATATTTTAAGTATCTCTACCAAAAGTTTCCACACCTTTCAGAAGCTAAATTAAAAGGAGGCGGCTCTGTCGGACTTGACATTAGAAGATTGATGTTTCATGTTAACTTTGAATCCACAATTACCTTAAATGAGAAAGAAGCATGGGTATCATCCAAGCAAGTCGTTACAAAGTTCTTGGAAAATAAAAAAGACCCAGAATATGTTCCTATTATAGCTACAATGTTAAAGAAGTTTAAAATTTTAGGATGATTAATGAGCCTGAAAGTTCGCTTTTTGAACAATCACCTTGATTACTGTTTGGGGATGTTAGTGAGGAGCAAGGAGAGCGTTTTCACCAGGACATTAAAGTGGTGTAAAAACGCTACGAAGGCCGCTGTAACATCAATATGATGAGGGACTACTGTTGGTCACTTCACCGAGAAGCTCAGCAAGCGACTCATCGTAGAAAAAGCTACACAAGAAGCTTCAGAGGAAAAAGAGAAAGAAAATACAAACGAATTCCAGCTGACAAGTGAAATCTCTATTAAAAATGTTATTGTTTTAAGTATCTTACTGTAAATACAAACCACACTTATGTTGTATCAAAGAGTTTCATTAATTTCCCCGTTTACTGTGTAGCATAGGATTTTTATACTATATCATAAAACGCATATTACTCGAAAACTACGGGTAATACAAAAAACTAAGGCTATATTTGTATTCAGCTCATAAAAATCTATAAAGATCAGCTATCAAAGTAAAAAAAGTTTTATAAAAAAATTTTAGTTGGCCTCTGCAATTAATGAGACGAACAAATATGCTGAACAGTCTGTGAGTTTACATGTGGGTACTGAAACGACGATAGCGTATGCACAGATGGGTAGCGACCAACAATTGAGAATTCTGTTTTTTGTTCGCCATGTTATTCCTACAAGACGTAGCTGAGAACCTCAATTTTGAAATTTATTAATCAAGGAAATAAATTCTTGAAACTTGTATTTTCAGAAAAGTATTGTTTATACGTTCACTCCTCGAGTAGAACCCGTCACGACACTGTCAAGATAAATCAATTGTAACGTGCTTATTTTCATAGCACACATTCTAGCTGACAAAAGTTGACAGCTTACCATTACAACAATCACTTGATTTGAGAAAAGTGCACCGGAATGTGTCAGATTACACAGCGCTGCAAGAAATCGCCGCAAAAGCACACGAGTAATTACACAGGTGGGAACACATATCGGCGAAATGAGCAGCTCGGTCAAGGGGTTAATGAACGTACCTATGATGTTTCAGTGTATTGTGATGTATACAACCCGAACTACAGTACTCGGAACACCGTCAGTTTAGTAATTGTAACCACACGATAGTTCCCTTAAGTTTCAATAGTTCTTCCTTGTAGGTGTTCCTATCGGCGACATCTTGCCTTTTACAGTCCTTTAACAGTTCTGTCGGCCTCGAACTTATCACAGATGCAGACAACTCTTAGCTGTTTTAATGCCTGTGATCCAAATTCTTTCTGCAATTGCCGTTGTTCTTCACAAATGTTCTCGTATCTTGAGTGCCACTTCGACATAGCCCTGCATACCACAAATGGTGACCTCACCTTAGCCACTGTTGCAACTGATGTATTTGGGCTGTACTGGATCGTTGCCACCCCCCTCCCCCCCTCACCCCAACTCCTGTCAACGTTTCATGCATGGAACCAAATGCAAACAACACCACTTACTGATCACAATTTTGATAGCCACATTACTTTTCCGCCTGGGAGTAGTGGCAGTAAGTCGTTTTGTTTGCAAATTATTGCTTTACCGACAGTAAGCATATTTTTTGGAAGTGTTGTATGTATTTTCACTTGCCGCTGTAACCTATTTTCAGCTGACACATACCGCATTGTAACATTCATTGTCGTCATGTGTCATGGAACATGGAACTAATTAACTCCTGGGGAATGTAAGAATGAATAAAAAAAGCTGGTCGAATTAGGCTATATTCAGTTTTAGCACAAATAAAGAGAAACAAACCGGTAGTTGTTCTTTATCATCTATCTATTTATTGTTGTTGTGGTCTTCACTCCAAAGTCTGGTTTGATGCGGCTCCCCATGCTACTGTATCCAGTGGGAGCTCTTCATCTCCGAATAACTGCCGCAGTCTATATCCAATTGAAACTGCTTACTGCATTCATCTCTTGGTCTCCACGTACAGTTTTTATCCACGAAACTTCCCACCAGTACTACAATGATGACGCATTGATATCTCAGAATGTGTCGTATCAACCAATCATCCTTTCAGTCAAGCTGTGCCACAAGTTTCTTTCCATTTTTCTATTCAGTACGAGAGATGCAATTATGACGTTGCGGTTGATAACGGAAAAGAAAAACCAAGACACGTTCATAGGCTTTGTCGATCTGGAAAAAGCGTTTGACAACGTAAAATTGAGAGAGATGTTTGAAATTCTGAGACAAATAGTAGTAAGCTACAGGGAAAGACGAGTGATATACAACATATACAAGAGCCAAGAGGGAAAAATAAGAGTGGACGACCAAGAACGAACTCCTCGGATTAAAAAGGGTGTAAGATAGGGGTGCAGTTTTTCGCCCCTACTGTTCAATCTGTATATCGAAGAAGCAATGATGGAAATAAAAGAAAGGTTTAGGATTGTAATTAAAACTGAGGGTGCAAGGCTACCAATGATATAATTTGCTAATAACATTGCTATCCTGAGTGTAAGCGAAAAAGAATTCCATGATCTGTTGAACGGAATATACAGTCTAAAGAGTACAGAATATGGGTTGAATGCAGTCTGAAGAAAGACGAAAGTAATGAGAACCAGCAGCAATGAGAACAGCGAGAAACTTAACACCAGGATTGATGATCACGAAGTGCATAAACTTAAGGAATTCTACCGTCAATGCAAGATAATAACCAATGACGGACGGAGCAAGGAGGACATCAAAAGCGGACTAGCGTTAACAGATAGGGCGTTCCTGGTCAAGGGAATTTTTCTAGTATCAAACAAAGGCGATAATTTGAGGAAGAAATTTCTGAGAATAAACGCTTGGAGCACAGCATTACATGGTAGTGAAACATGGACTGTGGGAAAACCGGAACGCGAGAGAATCGAAGCTTTTGAGATGCGGTGCTACAGATGAATGTTGAAAATTAGGTGGACCGATAAAATAAGGAATGAGGAGCTTCCACGCCGAATCGGAAAGGAATATGTGGAGAACACTGATAAGAAGGGACAGGACAACAGGACCTTTGCTAAGACATGAAGGTGTGAATTCCACGGTGCCAAGAGGGACCTGTAGGAGGCAAAAACTGTAGGGGAAGACAGAGATTGGAATACATCCAGCAAATAACTGAGGACGTTTGTTTCAAATGCTACTCTGAGATGAAGAGGTTGGCATAGGACAGGAATTCGTGGCGGGACACATCCACCCAGTCAGAAGACTGATGACTCACCAAAAATCTCTCATGAAATGTATCATCTACCTGTCTAACCTTCAGCATATTTCAGTAGCACCATATTTGGAAAGCTTCAGTTCTTTTCTTGTCTAAACTGTGAAACTCCATGTTTCACTCCCATACATTCCCGACAAATACCTTCAGAGAATATTCGATGTTATCACATTTCTCTTCTTCAGAAACGCTTTTCTTAGCATTGACAGAGTACATTTTATATCAACTCCACTTCTGCCATCATCAATGAAGCTGTTGCGTAAACAGCAAAACATATTTACTACTTTAAGTGTCTCATATCTTAATCTAATTCCCTCAGCCTGACTTCATTCGACTACATGCCAAAACTTGTTTTGCTTTTGCAAACGATCATCTTATGTCTTCCGTTTAAGACACTATCCACTCCATTCAACTGCTCCTCCAACTCCTTTGCCGCTTCTGACAGAATTACAGTGTCATCAGGAAACCTCAAAATTTTTATTCCTCCTCCTTGCATTTTAATTTCTTCTCCAAATTTTTCTTTGATTTCCTTTACTGCTTGCTTAATCTACGGATTAAATGACATCGAGGACAGGCTACAACCCTGCCTCACTTCCTTCTTAACCACTGCATCCTTTTCATGCCCTTAGACATTTTAACTGCCCTCTGATTTCTGTGCAAGTTGTAAGTAACCTTGCGCTCCCTTATTTTACATTGTCAACCTTCCGGAGGAGGAGATTACCGTTTAACATCTCGTCGACAACGAGGTCATTAGAGACGGAGCACAAGCTCGGATTAGGGAAGGATGGGGAAGGAAATCGGCCATGCCCTTTCAAAGGAACCATCCAGGCATTTGCCTGAAGTGATCTACGGAAATCACGGAAAACCTAAATCAGGATGGCCGGACGCGGGATTGAACCGTCGTCCTCCCGAATTGTCAACCTTCCGAACTTAAAATAATGTATTCTAGTCGATATTAATGAAAGCTTTCTCCAAATCTAGAAAAGCTGTAAATGTACGTTTGCCTTTCCTTAGTCTATCTTCTAAGATAAGTTGTAGGATCTGTACTGCTTTATTATAACACATGAAAGAGCCAAATATCCAAATGTAGTAGGCATGAGCTTCCTGAGCAGTTTTGACAACAGTAGACAAGATTTTAAAATATCCAGTTTTAAGATAATTTATTCTGTGAATTGGAAAACTTGTCGTGCCCCAAGAACTAAATTTCATAACATGCACACAGAAGTTATTGCATCTAAAACGATTGATACCATTTAGCATGTTTAATACAGACATGGGCGCCCACATAAATTTGTCCAAGAGGGGGCAGGATACCAAAATTTACATTTTCGATAGCCTGAAAAGTCGAGTTTAAGTACATGTCATGCCACAGGAAATAAAGCTGCCAAGACGTACACAAAGCTTAGTGTATCGTAAACGTTATTTAGTTATCCAGTCTATATTTTTTAAGGTAAATTACTGCCAGATTTCAATGTAAGCACATGCCTTTAGTATATCGAAAGTAAATCTTTTTATACTATTAATGTGAATATGGATGTAGGAAACTTTCGAAAACAACCATAAATTCATCGGTAGAACCAATTCTCAACCACAATAGTCTTCGTCTCCCTGTTTTTCCACGTGATTGTGCCGGCGTGGTAACCTGGATTACACAATTGGTAACTCTCTAACCGGATGTCGAACACGTTTGCATCTCATATAGTCTGAGAACCATATACTTTAATAAGAGCCAAACACCTTTTCGCCTTTGGTATTTTGATATTTTAACAATTCTTTCTTTTCGCCTAGAGCATAAATTTAAATTTATGTATTTTGGCCAGCAAACGAAGTATTGGTGAATGCGCCTACAGTACAGAATAACTTTGCTCTTCGTACTCTACCACAATCGCTGCAACGTGTAAAACTGAATGAAGATCCAGCACACCTTGATTGGTCAAATTCAGACTTAGTGCTTAAAATGTATGCAAGCGGAGGGGCTATTCCTGTTAGAATTGACGATGAGTGACGGACAGGTATAATTCAGCCATTTTCTAGCTAGATGCTCAAATTGTCGTCTTCTGTAGCTCATTAAGGGCTGTACAAAAGAAAACAAGAGGGAGACAACCGGGTTCTCCATTTCAGCACTGGCTGCGACGATTCACTACCCTAAGACTGTAAAACAACGTCGAAACCGTTGCTGCGACAAGGAAACGGTATAATTTCCCTCGAACACCCAGACAATCAAAAATTACACTATGCGGTATAGCCACCATGTTACTCCTTGCATACGGTAGAATATAAAAACACTTTCCTAGAAATAAGCGAGAATTTTGAGATTAATACTATGTCTACCACATATTCAAGGACGGGACCGTTAGAACTGAGAAGACTCAGAAAGCTTCCCCGCTATTATACACGGCAGTGTTCAGAGACTGGTTGTTACAGTTACGACAGCCTTGTAGCGCTAGATCATCTACGTACTGCCGGCCGGAGTGGCCGAGCGGTTCTAGGCGCTACAGTCCAGAACCGTGCGACCGCTACGGTCGCAGGTTCGAATCCTGGGGCATGGATGTGTGTGTGTGTGTGTGTGTCCTTAGATTAGATAGGTTTAAGTAGTTCTAAGTTCTAGGGGACTGATGACCACAGCATTTAAGTCTCATAGTGCTTAGAGCCATTTGAACCATTTTGAATCATCTACATATTACCGGGTAGCGTTGTATATCTGGGACATTTATGACGACTAAAATGTATTATTGTTATTGTGGTCCCCAGTCCGAAGACCGGTCTGATGCAGCTCTCGATCCTACTATGTGCTGTGCAAGCCTCTTCATCTCCGGGCAACTACTGCAACCTACATCCTTCTGAATCTGCTTAATGTATTCATCTCTTACCCTCCTTCTAATGTTTTTACCCTCCACTCTTCCCTCCAGTACTAAATTGGCGATCTCTTGATGCGTCAGATGTGTCCTATCAACCGACCCCATCATCTAGTCAGGTTATGCCACAAATTTCTCTTCTCTCCAATTACCTTCAGTTCCTTCTCGTAGCAACCCATATCCGTCTGCATCTGCTTCTGCATTCATCTCTTGATCTTCTTCTACGATACCTAGCCCCCACACTTCCCTCCAATACTAAATTAGTGATCCTTAGATGTCTCACAATTTGTCTTACTAACTGACCCCTCCTTTTAGTCAAGTTGTACAACAAACTTATTGTCTCCCTAACTCTATTCAGTACCTCCTCATTAGTTACACGATCTACCCACCTACCCCTTCTGTAGCACCACTTTTCAAAATATCGATTCTCTTCCTGTCTAAATTGTTTAGTGTCCACGTTTCGCCTCCAAACATGGCTACAATACATAAAAACACTTCAGGAAAGACATCGTAACACTTGAATCTATATTCGACATTAACAAATTCTAGTCTTCAGAAACGCTTTTCTTGCCATTGCGAGTCTAGATTTTATATCCTCCTCACTTCGACCATCATCGTCTGTTTTGCTGCGCAAATAACAAAAATCACCCAATATTTACATTCTCTCGTTCCCTTTGTTGATGTTCATATTGTATAATCCGTTCAAGATACTGTTCGTTCTGTTCAAATGCTCCTCAAAGTTCTTTGATGTCTCTGGCAGAATTACAACGTCATCGGCGAGCTTAACTTTTTATTTGTTTTTATTTCCTGGACTTTAATTGCTACTCCAAATTTTAAATTTCCTTTCCGGCTTGCTCAATGTCCAGATGGAATACCATCGGGGATATGTAACAATCCTGCCCCACTCACTTCTCAACAACTGCTTCCCAATCATGCCTCTCGACTCTTATAACTGCTGTCTTGTTTCTGTGCAAGTTGTAAATAGAGTTTCGCTCCCTATATTTTATCCCCGCTACCTTCTGAATTTAAAAAAGAGTATTGTGGTATATATTGTCAAAAGCTTTCCGTAAGACTACAAATACTATAAACATAGTTTTGTCTTTCCTTAACCTATATTCTAAGAATCAGTATTGCTTCGCGCGTTGCTACATTTCTCCGAAATCCAAACTGGTCTACCCCGATGGCGTCTTCCACGAGTTTCCGATTGTTCTGAAAGGAATTCGTGTTAGTATTTTGCAACAAGTACTTATTGAACAGACAGTTTGTTAATTTTCAGACCTGTCACAGTCCGCTTTCCTTGGAATGGAAATATTACATCCCGCTTGAAGTCTGAGGGTATTTCGCCTGTCTCATACGTCTTGCTCACCAAATGGAAGCGTTTTGTCATGGCTGGTTCTCCCAAGGCTGTCAGTAGTTCTTACGTAATATCATAGACTCCCGGGGCCTTGTTTCATTGCTCTGTCAAATTCTTCTTGCAGTATCTTTCCTCCCATCTCACCTTCATCTATGTCCTCTTGTGTTTCTGGAATATTGGCTTCAAGTTGACCTCCCTTGTACAGACGGTCTGCATCCTTCTTCCACCTTTCAGCTTTCCCTTCTTAGCCTAACAAGCGAGGACTCGCATTCGGGAGGAGGATGGTTGAATCCCACGTCCGGCCTCCTGATTTAGGTTTTCCGTGATTTCGCAAAATCGCTCCAGGCAACTGCCGGGATGGTTCCTTTGAAATGGCACGGCCGACTTCCTTCCCTGTTCTTTCCTAATACGATGAGACCGATGACCTCACTGTCTGGTCTCCTCCCCATAACAGTCCACTCCAAATCCTTTGCCTGGGACTTGTTTTCCATCTGAGTTCTTGATATTCATGCTGCTTCTCTTTTCTCCAAAGGCCTCTTTAATTTTGTTGTATATATCTTTCTCCTAGTGATGTAAGCTTCTACAGCCTTACATTTGTCCTGTAGCCATTCTTGCTTAGCCGTCTTGCACTTCCTGTCAGTATAAAACACAGTAATTAGTATAAGTATGGAATGTGGTTACGAAGACGTATTAAATTTTTTTTACGACATACACGTCGCAGCGTAGTCTATATTCTTTACGCTGCTTCTTGGATAGTAAATCAACTAAGCAATCGAGCTTGTAAAGCAAATCAGTACACAGTCCTTAAGCAATGATATAATGCATGAGTCTGCATTGGGTCTTTGTACCGTCGTGCAACATGACTACGAATAAAGACTAAAACCGCACCGAAATTCAATTCTCGCGTTTAAAATTCAACGCGCCCCTGTAGCTGCATTCATTTTTCATGGCGCGCAGATTATCTCTCCGGGTATGCGGGCAGCGTTGGCGGCTCTGTTAATTCCGGGTGACGACCGGTGGGAGTTGGGTATTTCACAGTTTAATCAAACACTTCGTACCCGCCAATTTCCAGCTACAGATTAACTGCGAATCGGAACAGCGGCCTGTGACGCGCGGTCCGGCACACACCGCCCGACGCCGGACAGCACCATCGATTCGGCGGCCGCGCGGGACCCGTGACTGCGACCGGAGGCCGCAGCGTTTCCGTCTCAACGGCGGCGGCAGTGGTAGGGGGGGGGGGGGGGGGAGCAGGCGGCCATCGAATTTCGGAGGTTCCACCGATCCATCTCGGGACTCATAAATCTCACCCGCAACGAGGCGCTCACGCTACGCGAGAGCGTTTACATTCCACATTTTATTACCCATCTTGAAAACCGATAAAGTCAATAACGCCGTTATAATGACTTTGCGCACCACAATGAATCTTTCACTCTACAGTGGAAAGCGCGATGTATTGAAACTTCCTGGAAGATTAGCACTGTGTGCCAGACAAGAACTCGAACCGGCAAACTTGCCCGGTCAACATCGACATCTACATTTATACTCCGCAAGCCACCCAACGGTGTGTGGCGGAGGGCACCTTACGTGCCACTGTCGTTACCTCCCTTTCCTGTTCCAGTCGCGTATGGTTCGCGGGAAGAACGACTGCCGGAAAGCCTCCGTGCGCGCTCGAATCTCTCTAATTTTACACTCGTGATCTCCTCGGGAGGTATAAGTAGGGGGATGCAATATATCCGTTACCTCATCCAAAAACGCACCCTCTCGAAACGTGGACAGCAAGCTACACCGTGATTCAGAGTGACTCTCTTACAGAGTCTGCCACTGGAGTTTGCTAAACATCTCCGTAACGCTATCATGCTTACCAAATAACCCTGTCACGAAACGCGTCGCTCTTCTTTGGATTCTCTCTATCTCCTATGTCAACCCGACCTGCTCAAATGGCTCAAATGGTTCAAATGGCTCTGAGCACTATGGGACTTGACTTCTGAGGTCATCAGTCTCCCCAGAACTTAGAACTACTTAAACCCAGCTAACATGAGGACATCACACACATCCATGCCCGAGCCAGGGCTCGAACCTGCGACCTTAGCGGTCGCGCGGTTCCAGACTATAGCTCCTAGAACCGCTCGGCCACACCGGACGGCCCTGGTACGGATCCCACACTGATGACCAATACTCAAGTATTGGTCGAACGAGTGTTTTCTAAGCCACCTCCTTTGTTGAGGGACTACATTTTCTAAGGACTCTCCTAATGAATCTCAACCTGGCACCCGTCTTACCAACAATTAATTTTATATGATCATTCCACTTCAGTTCGTCTCGCACGCATACTCCCAGATATTTTACAGAAGTAACTGCTACCAGTGTTTGTTCCGCTATCATATAATCAGACAATAAAGGATCCTGCATTCTATGTATTCGCAATACATTACATTTGTCTATGTTAAGGGTCAGTTGCCACTCCCTGCACCAAGTGCATATCCGCTGCAGTTTTCTAGCACTACAACGTCTCTGTATACTACAGCATCATCCGCGAAAAGCCGCATGGAGCTTCCGGCACTATCTACTAGGTCACCTATATATATATTGTGAAAAGCAGTGGTCCCATAACACTCCCCTGTGGCACGCCAGAGGTTAATTTAACGTCTGTAGACGTCTCTCCATTGAGAACAACATGCTGTGTTCTGTTTGCTAAAAACTCTTCAATCCAGACACACAGCTGTTCTGATATTCTGATATTCCGTAGGCTCTTACTTTGTTTATCAGGCGACAGTCCGGAACTGTATCGAACGCCTTTCGGAAGTCGAGGAAAATGGTATCTACCTGGGAGCCTGTATCTAATATTTTCTGGGTCTCATCAACAATTAAAGCGAGTTGGGTCTCACACGATCGCTATTTCCGGAATCCATGTTGATTCCTACAGAATTCTGGGTTTTCAAAAACGACATGATACTCGAGCAAAAAACATGTTCTAAAATTCTACAACAGATCGACGTCAGAGATATAGGGCTATAGTTTTGCGCATCTGCGAGACGACCATTTTTGAAAACTGGAACTACCTGTGCTCTTTTCCAATCATTTTGAACCTTCCGTTCCTCTAGAGACTTGCGGTACACGGCTGTTAGAAGGTCGGGCACACAGTGTTGATCTGACAATAAGTTTTAACACTTCGCACTCTCCAGTGCAGGGTGAACGATTCATTTCTGAAACATTCCGGTTGGCTGTCGCCAAGCCACATCTCCGCAGTATCTTCTCTTCCAGGAATGCTAGTGTCGCATGATATGCTGGAGAACTTTGGTGAAGTAGCACTGCAGAAAGTAAAATTGTAACACCGAATCATGAGTCGTGCCTATACAGCGCGGCGTAGAACAATAGCGTGGTTTCTCTTGTAAAAAGTACCCAGTTTGTTTCGGAAGTTGAGCAATGTTCATTTCAGGAGAGGAGTACTGGTCGTTTTTAGAAGAGGTTCTGTTAGTTTCCGAAGAGGAAATCTCTCTGTTACAATGCAAGGTTTCTTCGTTTTCGAAAAGGACTCTTGGTTGTATCCTGAAAACGAGTCTTCTCTGTCGCTTTGAACTAGAAAACTTTTGTCTAAACCACAGATGCTGACTGAGAGAGACAAGTTTCTGGATTCGAGATCTGGTCCGAAACACAATTTTAATCTGCCAGGAAGTTTTACTGTTTGTACCACTTTACGTAATTGTACGTACCACTTTATGTAATTTATAGTTATTAGCTACTGCATTATTGTTAACAGGACAAGATGTCAAGTATTATACTGAATGAAGTGTGCTTTTGCTTAGTACGCTTGTCTCACTTCGTGGGTGCAGTAACACCAGTGACAGGACTTACCTGTATTTTTGCTCCGCTATGTTTTGCTAACCCGCATTTAACAACAAAATAATACCAATATCACTTTGAATGGTTTATATGAGAATAGCAAAGTATTATGATGCGGAAAAATAGGAAGAAGGGGTAAAATAACTGACAGTCTACTGCATGTAACCCCACCCCTCCCCCATCCACACCTTTATTACGTACGACTCTTTACGCGGTTAGCAACATGAGTATGTACTGTAAGTTATTTAGGGTGCCTTTTGGGGGTATCGATGACAGCGCTGTTTCACTACAAACACTTTGCAAGTAAAGCCCACGATGTTGGGATCACGGATTTACTTAAAACGTCATACGCCTTCAGTATGCCATTAAAACAATAAAACAACATAAAGTACAAGAAGTAATGCGCGCTACTCTGACAATTCCGAGAAAATCGAAGAAGTTTTACCCGTCTACTTTGTGGCTTATGTATCCGTGAATAGTGGTAGGCTGTTGGAATTGATGGTGGTCAAGTGGTTAGAGCTCGCCCTAAGAAAGATTGTCGAGGAAACGCCACGGTTCGGATATTGCAAAAACTTAATTTTTTAATCTATATTTATTTCAACACAGGTTGCAGATTTAATTTATATGAATTTTGAGAGGTAATATCACGGAAAAAAAACCACTGAAATTTTCATGCAGTTGTAGTGAATTTCATACTTTACTTGACTATTTACTATTTTTATCTGAATTTTCAAGGACGATGGACACGCTTAGAAAGCCCAAGTCAAACCTCGATACGTAGTGATGCGAATGTCGTTATTCAGTAATATAGTAAGTCACAACGTGCCGCACCGCAAGAATAATGTACAATTATTCGTCGGATGTACTCTCGACATCACACGTTGATGGATGACATTTGTCTCACAGCCATGGAAATAGTAAGTTGAAACGACATCTACTACATCGAAAGAAAGCAGTTCTCCTGCATTTACAGGGAATGTTTAGAGTTTTTAAGGGAAAACACAGCTCGTTGATATTTTGAAAAATTTCTCATTTTTTCCTATTGTATAGTTTAAAGACGAGCTTTGAGCGGGACCGAACCGTCTCTTCAAACACTTTCGTGTTAAAAACTCCAACGCTACCAACTTGACAACCATTGACTCTAACGCCGTTCAGCTACGCACAGACACAGTTATATAATAGATGCGTAAAACTTCCCTTGCAATTTTCTCGGAATTGCCATAGCAGTACACCTTACTATTTGCACATTATATTGTTTTGATGGCCTATTAAAGGTGTACAAAGTTTGAAGTAAATCTGTGATCCCAACGTCGTGGCCTCCTTTGTTAGATAATAAGTGAGTCAAACCACATATTACCGTAGACAGACTGGAGTCTCTACTACCCAAATGTATTAAAGCGAAAGTAACTCAGAAACGTATTGCTGTACCCAAAGTACGATTTCTGTTGAAATGCATGCCACTGTTTTTCTATATCCACATCTACATCTACATGCATACTCTGCAAATCACATTTAAGTGTCTGGCAGAGGGTTCATCGAACCACCTTCACAATTCTCTATTATTCCGATCGGAAAGAAAGAACACCTATACCTTTCCGTACAAGCTCTGATTTCCCTTACTTTATCAAAATGGTTCAAATGGCTCTGAGCACTATGGGACTCAACTTCTGAGGTCATCAGTCCCCTACAACTTAGATCTACTTAAACCTAACTAACCTAAGGACACTACACATATCCATGTCCGAGGCAGGATCGAACCTGCGACCGTAGCGGTCTCGCGGTTCCAGACTGTAGCGCGTAGAACCGCACGGCCACTCCTGCCGGCCCTTATTTTATCGTGGTGATCGGTTCTCCCTATGTAGTCGGTGGCAACAAAATATTTTCGCATCCGGAGGAGAAAAACGCATTTCTTGTAATGATGTCCAGACCAAATCCTGTATCATATCTGTGACACTCTATCCCATATTTCATGGTAATACGAAACGTGCTGCCCTTCTTTGAACTTTGTCGAAGTACTCCGTCAATCCTATCTGGAAGGATCCCACACCGCGCAGCAGTATTCTAAAAGAGGACGGACAAGCGTAGTGTAGGCAGTCTCCTTTGTAGATCTGTTACATTTTATAAGTGTTCTGCCAATATAACTCAGTCTTCTGTTAGCCTTCCCCACAACATTTTCTGTGTTCCTTCCAATTTAGTTGTTCGTTATTGTAATTCCTAGTTATTTAGTTGAATTTATGGCATTTAGATTTTACTGATGGATATATAACCGAAAATTAACGAATTCCTCCTAGTACACATGTGAATGAACTCACACTTTTCGTTTCTTAGGGTCAACTGCCAATTTTCGCAACGTTCAGATATCTTTTCTAAATCATTCTGCAATTTGTTTTGATCTTCTGATGACTTTATTAGTCGATAAACGATAGCGTAATCTGCAAACAACCTAAGACGACTGCTCAAATTGTCTTCCAAATCGATTATATAGATAAGGAACAGCAAAGGGCCTATAACAATGCCTTGGGGAACGCCAGAAATCATTTCTGTTTCACTCTTTGACTTTCCGTCAATTACTGCGAACTGTGACTTTTCTGACAGGAAATCACAAATCCAGTCACATAACTGAGACATATTCCATAAGCACGCAATTTCACTACAAGCCGCTTGTGTGGTACGGTGTAAAAAGCCTCCCGGAAATCCAGAAATACGGAATCTACCTGAAATACCTTGTCAATTGCACTCAACACTTCATGCAAAGTGTTCATGTTTTTCAGATAGGTTTGGTACAGAAAAACTTCCATTTATAGCCTGTTCAAAATTACTTTTAGAATTGACACTTCTGCAAGAGTACGTGCAACCGTGCAGTGGAGTTTGCCACATCCCATGCAGAACTCAGGAAGCTTCATACATTTCATTCAGTTGTCTCATACTCGCAGGCTATTCGATGTACTGTGGTACCTCAGCCAGGGGCCACTGGAGCAAACTGACGACGCCACCAGCACAAGACGAGCCGAAAGCTGGACCTCAATTAGAGAGCGCCAGAGACGCATTCTGCGAACACATAGGTTGTAGCCTGGTGGATGCCTTCGGCTCGCGTAGGAATGCACATTTGCGAAGAGTCTGGCGGGCAATACAAAACGTGCATATACCTAGACCCCTGCAAGCACTGAGGTAAAGCATATACACAGAAGGGTCGTAAGTGCAGTCTCGGAGACGTGTGAAACTAATTTTTAGCAGCAGACGCTTTTACCTGCCTCAAACAGGCGAGGACGTGTCGAGAATTCTAGCCCTCCCCAATAGGCACTTGGATGGAGCATAGACACAAAGCGCGAAGATTTCGCAGAGGGAGGGTGTGAACTGAAAAACTGTGAAAGAAGTCAGTTTGCTTAAAAAAAAATTCTGGACACTAAGGAGTTTGTTCATAAGTCACGAAAGCCAGCGGATTCTTAGACACAGCACAAACTTGAGAATGTCCAGGGCTCACTCAGAGGTAATAGTTACAAAAACGTGTTTGCATGACTGCTTTCACAGCAAGCTTAGGAATGCAGAAAAACATTTGTACAATGTACGACCAACGCTGCGAACAGCCTTGGCAGTGAAAACGTGAGATAAACGACAATTATCGACTCACACACCACCTCACGCAAAAGTTCTATTCTGGCTTGGGAGGCGTGATCATGAAACAACGATCAGACACTGGACGGCATTGCAAATTGTGTCCGCCAACGACAGCGCCATGAAGAGGAAAAAATCGAAGAATCTGAGCTTAACAGAGTGAGGAGAAGTGGAGAAGGGAGTGGGTGAGACAGCGCTGACGCAAGGAGAACACGGAGGCTCTTCCAGCCACCGACAACTTAGTTTGCTGAGTTTGAATCTGATCCTTACACCCATCCTAACGCTGATAGTTACTCTTGTAACTAATTTTCTCCTGCCCCATGTTAAACGGACGGGTGCTTAAGGTCCATTGCATGGCAGTGAAGGGCTGAACTGAACATTTCAGTTTCCTTACCTAACATCGCCTCCCGACGCCGTGGTATCACAGCTTCGGCCACGCAACCCATAACAAGCAGTATACGCCGAAAGCGGCCCGGGTCTAGCCGCAAACCCAGGACATGGACGGTGGCAACCGACTCGCTCTGCACAAGTCCGAGGAGACGCTCCTTATCGACCCAGTGCTGGCCGCCGTTGTCCCACACGACAATGACTATGAAAAATGATGAGATTATTCATTCCTCCTCTCCTTCCGCTTAGTAACTTAACTGTGTCCACACCCAGTCAAATCGGCTCTGACATTCGTAATTTTCTTTTCTGTTTGTACAAGGTATGGAAATAAATGCAGTCATTTCATGTTTCATTCATCTAAAAAATCTTTTCCATTCGTTTATCAGTTCCTGAACTCATAGCCTTTGCTGTTCGATCTCAATTATCGATGACTGTTAATGATTGGTTCCCATCGTGAGGATACCTGTTGTTAATTTGCATGCTACGTGACATCACGGAGAATCTGAAGGACTCACTATATTTTTAGTTCCCTGCGTGAAGCAATGGAGTTAGTAATCTACGTGTCATTTCATGCAAGAGATCAGACACCTATCAGTTTATTGCAGTAGAAAGATGGAACTATCGTCATTGTATCTGGAAGTGCTGCGCTATGCTTTCATTATATTTTTATTTGAGGCAGTAAATGTTTAAAATGATAGACGGTAAGTATACGACATGCATTTCCTGACGACGTTATCGAATTCTCTACATAGGCGAATTTTTTTTTATTACTGAACTGGGGTTAACACAGTACGTGAACGAAATCTTAATAATGCATCACATTTTCATCTGCTCTAAACTGCAACTCAGTAAAAGACGTATAACACGATATAGTTTCAGTTAAAGGTAACGCCTGATGGTGAAGCTGCGCTTCCGAGCCTCTTTGCTCGCTCGTTTAGTGTTGCTGACAGAAACAGATCGTTAAGTTTCTAATCAAACTGTTATTATATTTCTTTGTCATGGAATTTTTTGCTTGTTTCCGACAGAACAAGAACTTACGCCTGTTAATCGAGGTAATCAAACTTGTTGGTTTGCAAGAATTAAGAAATCGTTAACAAAGTACACGACTTCAGTACAGCAACAGTTATAACGCAAACAATGAGAGGAATTTCTTTTGGGTAATTAAGACTGACTTCCTGAGGCGCACTTCAGTCAGACTCACAAGGAAACATCACTAACTTTACCTTGTATATTAAGGAGTAAAAAGTACACTTGCAGAATATCAGCCCCAACAATCGATCCCGATCGAAAATTTGGGCCTTAATAGTGATAGTACGCGTAAATCACCTTCTGAAAGCACAGCTTTTAAACACTTGCGCGCGCCGGTCGTTTGTCAGTTGTTCTGACTCACTACAGACGCCTAGTGGCCGGGTGTGACGTCTGTACAGTGGAGTGAGTAAGATGTTCGTGTTTACAATGTCGGCGAACCAACAAGCGACAGGGCTTTGTTCTCTGTGACAAAGTGTGTGATTTATAGCTTGTAACTGGCGCCAGAGACCTCTTTGCTTTGAACACTTTTACGTCGCGATTCACGAATGCAGTGAAAATGGAAATGAGCGTTTGGCGTCATTGGCCAGGAGGCCCCTTGCGGGGCAGGTCTTATTACATTCGACGCCACATTGGGCGATCTGCGCGCCGGATGGGGATGGAATGATGATGAAGGCAACACAACACCCAGTCCCAGCCGGGAATTGAACCCGGGCCCGTAGGACGGCAATCCGCCACGCTGACCACTCAGCTATCGGGGCGGACACGAATCCAGTGTAAATTAATGAGATAAATGAGTGGTCTTTAAGGAAGTATGGTAAGGCTGTTATATTATTAACATCGCTATTCTGCGTTTTTTTTTATTGAAAAGCTGACACTGTTGAAGTGTGTTAGCGGTAGTTGTGCTGTTCTTCAACATAATTGGCGTAATCGAATTGCACATCTAAAGTCAAACTCTACAGCATAATAATTCTTTAGCTGCTTGGTTTAATTCATTACAATTTTAACGCAGAGATATGTGCATAGGGTATGCATACACTTAAACGTACAAGATGTTCGGAAATACCGATTACAGACTTTTAGGACTTGTAGGGGGGAGGGGGGTGGGGTGAGTACACAGTATTTTTATTAGGAATCCACTTTTGGAAACTTCATCCAACAACGCTACAGAAAGTCGAATGTATAGGCGCCGGCGCCTGTGGCAAGGGACAGAACGAGTCGTTCTGATACTTCTGATAGTGGAATACATGTACCGCTACTGTTGTTGCTAAGACTGTACGGTAGGCAAATTTCAGAGGCATGGGCCAAAACGAGGAAAAATGTCTTGCAAACATGGACTCTAAAAGGCGTACCTTAAGAGCTATTAGCATTATTCAGTAGAGGAGATACGTCTCACACCAGCGAAGATGAACGAGTGCTCACAGCCCCTCAGGTATTCATTTTAGAACCCATGTTTACTAGACATTTTTTCTTGTTTTGGTCCATACTACCACCACTGAAAGTTGCCTACAGCACCGATACACGTATCTCGCTGTCAGAGGTACCGAAATGGCTTTTGCTTATAACTTTCGACTAGTTCGTTTCCGACCCAGGGACGCTTACCTCAAATTGATACATTTATCCGTCTCCATCATCCTTGAAAGTTTGTAGTATCATCACGGAATCACCCTGTGTACTCCTGCCGGGGTGGCCGAGCGGTTCTAGGCGCTTCAGTCTGGAACCGCGCTACCGTTACGGTCGCAGGTTCGAATCCTGCCTCGGGCATGGATGTGTGTAATGTCCTTAGGTTAGTTAGGTTTAAGTAGTTCTAAGTTCTAGGGAACTGATGACATCAGAAGTTAAGTCCCATAGTGCTCAGAGCCATTTCATCCTGTGTACTCAAACAATTACAGGCACCGACGCCCATAACTTTGACACACTTAAGCTTCGTTAGGTTACGTTTCCGGGCAGAGTTTCCCGTTCAGAATCATATGTAGTCCTCTCTGCAAGTTCTAGATGTTTGTAATGGGAATTTCCGAACATTCTGTGTATGTGTGTGAGGTCTGACATACCATGTGCTCTTTTCACATAAAACAACGCGTTTTCGTAAAAGATTTAAAAAAGAAAAAAGGTTTGGCAGACGTGACAACCACCCCTTCTCCTTCCTTCGCCGTTAACATCTGTGAATAGGAGGGCTCTGGTTTTCATTCCGCTGTACAGTACTTCGCGCTCGGGCATTACGCGGCTGCCGTGGAGTGGAGCGAGTGACGAACCGATGAGAGCGAATGTTTTGAATCACTATGTTCAGAACGTCAGAGCTGTGTACTGTCACAATTAGGGCCCAAATTTTCGCGCGCGGTGCACTGCTAAGGATAACATCTTACGATTGCTCATTTTCTCCTTATAATATGAGGTCAATTTGATGTTTTGTTGTCGCTGACTACTAACAGTCTTCTTGCTAATATACTTTTATGAAAATTTATGAAAATATGGTATTGCTATGTAGATATATAAACCACAGACACAACATATTCACGTTAATCCAACAGTACACCTATTTTTTAATAACAATGAAAATATTCTATTTTGATAACGAAAGGCAGCGCGAGTGTTTTTCGTAAACTCTGCACCATGAGTAAGCCACTGTCAATTCATAAACCTTCACTAGCCGACTTCGTCCACAGGAACGTTACAATCTATGGAACGAGAACTCTTGTGAAGACGCTAAAGCGTTAGCCGGTGAAAGCCGTATTTTTCGGGTGAACGCCACGTGCACTTTTTAAACACAAAGAGCTCTCTTTCTGGGCGGCACGTCGAACAGAAGTGCTTTACACTCCTGTCTCGCGTATTTGATTCTGATGCATTCGACCAGCAACTTTCAGCATAACAGTGAGATAGCAGCAACTTGCGAACATTCCGGGTGTATTCACATGACTACAAGTCATGCCCCTGTTTCGGGTTGTGTAAAATCGTGTCCTTTTCGTGTTGCATTTTAGCTTCAGACTTGCCATGAGAAGTGTTATGTCCTTGTTCTTTCTTTTGATCTCACCAGAACACATGGTGAATTTGTTATCTTACAAATTTTCTTTTATTCACAAGTTCCACCACCTGCCACTCACCTGAATCTGCGAAGATTTAAGATTTGCACTATATCCGACATAGTCGTAGAGACAGAACAACAACTGTATTAATATTTAAAACAATTTTGATTTGTAATTTTTTTCCAGTTCCAGTTGCACATAGTTTCGATCTCTCTGGATCATCTTCACAAACTAAAATTAAGTATATACAAGGGCGATGTACGTCAGGACAATATTATGGAAATGGAAGAGGATGTAGATGAAGATGAAATGGGAGATACGATACTGAGTGAAGAGTTTGACTGAGCACTGAAAGGCCAGAGTCGAAACAACGCCCCCGGAGTAGACAACATTCCATTGGAACTACTGACGGCCTTGGGAGAGCCAGTCCTGACAAAACTCTACCATCTGGTGAGGAAGATGTATGAGACAGGTGAAATACCCTCAGACTTCAAGAAGACTATAATAATTCCAATCCCAAAGAAAGCAGGTGTTGAAAGATGTGAAAATTACCGAACTATCAGTTTAATAAGCCATAGCTGCAAAATACTAACACGAATCCTCTACAGACGAATGGAAAAAATAGTAGAAGTCGACCTCGGGGACGATCAGTTTGGATTCCGTAGATATACTGGAACACAAGAGGCAATACTGACCTTACGACTTATCTTAGAAGAAAGATTAAGGAAAGGTAAACATACGTTTCTAGCATTTGTAGACTTAGAGAAAGCTTTTGACAATATTGACTGGAACACTCTCTTTCAAATTCTAAAGGTGGCAGGGGTAAAATACAGGGAGCGAAAGGCTATTTACAATTTGTACAGAAACCAGATGGCAGTTATAAGAGTCGAGGGGCATGAAAAGGAAGCAGTGGTTGGGAAGGGAGTGAGACAGGGTTGTAGCCTCTCCCCTATGATATTCAATCTGTATATTGAGCAAGCAGTAAAGGAAACAAAAGAGAAATTCGGAGTAGGTATTAAAATCCATGGAGAAGAAATAAAAACTTTGAGGTTCGCCGATGACATCGTAATTCTGTCAGAGACAGCAAAGGACTTGGAAGAGCAGTTGAACGGAATGGACAGTGTCTTGAAAGGAGGATATAAGATGAACATCAACAAAAGCAAAACGAGGATAATGGAATGTAGTCGAATTAAGTCGGGTGATGCTTAGGGAATTAGATTAGGAAATGGGACACTTAAATTAGTAAAGGAGTTTTGCTATTTGGGGAGCAAAATAACTGATGATGGTCGAAGTAGAAAGGATATAAAATGTAGACTGGCAATGGCAAGGAAAACGTTTCTGAATCAGAGAAATCTGTTAACATCGAGTATAGATTTAAGTGTCAGGAAGTCTTTTCTGAAAGTATTTGTATGGAATGTAGCCATGTATGGAAGTGAAACATGGGCGATAAATAGTTTAGATAAGAAGAGAATAGAAGCTTTCGAAATGTGGTGCTACAGAAGAATGCTGAAGATTAGATGGGTAGATCACATAACTAATGAGGAAGTATTGAATAGGATTGGGGAGAAGAGAAGTTTGTGGCACAACTTGACCAGAAGAAGGGATCGGTTGGTAGGACATGTTCTGAGGCATCAAGGGATCACCAATTTAGTATTGGAGGGCAGCGTGGAGGGTAAAAATCATAGAGGGAGACCAAGAGATGAATACACTAAGCAGATTCAGAAGGATGTAGGTTGCAATAGGTACTGGGAGATGAAGAAGCTTGCACAGGATAGAGTAGCATGGAGAGCTGCATCAAACCAGTCTCAGGACTGAAGACCACAACAACAACAGTCTCTATTATTTTACAGAAAGCAGAAACTATTGTATCTGAATGTTGGCATGTGTACGAGGGCCTACTGAAAACTAATGTCTCTGAACTTTTTATGAGAAAACTGTTAAAGCTTTTTAAATAATACGAAAGTTATACACATTCTAAACCTTTAGTCTTCCTGTCTGCATATTTATTTCTCAACATAGTCACTCTGGTGAGAAACACATTTCCCCCATCGAGAGACCACTTTGATGATGCTGTCACTGTAGAATGTTTCATTTTGTTGACGGTGCCACAATCTTACATCTGCTTGCCACATTAACCACAATTAGTTCTCAAAGATATTCTCTACTTTTTGAAAACAGATGCAAATTGGATGGGGGGAGGGGGGGAAGTCGGGACTGTGTGGAGAATGATCGATAACAGTCAACCCAAAGCGTCTGATTGCTGCAGATGCCGCAGTGCTGGTGTGTGGTGAATTACAGAGTGCTCCATGTGTGGACCAGCCCTTCGCTTTCGAAACTCGATTACAGCACGCTGCTTTGGAGCCTACTAGCGGCAAAGGGCTGTTAATACGTAGACATGAAGAATAAAGATGTTGAATGTTAATAACGTTTGTTTTGTTAAAAAAGTTTTAAGAGTTTTCAAATAAAACATTTGGAGACATTACTTTTCAGCACGCGCTCGTAGTTTCGTCAGAAACTCTTCTCGTATGTATCAAAACTTCCCTTCAGAACACTGTGGTATGCAACTGTGGTCCACATTTGAAGTCGGTAAATGATAAAGAGAGAAGTAAGTGAGAAAAGGGAAAAGAGGGGAGATGAGAAAAGTAAAGTGACGGGGATTGGTAGAGGTGAAAGAAGGCAGGAAGGGGGAGTTGGAAGATTGTCATGAGCTTAACGGATTTTCATTCAAGTGAGAGGCTTAAGCTAAAATTATAAGAAGTAAAATAACGTAAAAAATTTATAGCTGAGATATTACGAGAACAGTGGGGAGAGATGTCATGAGCATATCGGATTTACGTTTGGTATAACATTGCAGTAACCTGCTTAAAATTTAAAAAAATGAAATTATTTAGAGACTAAAGTTAAACCATTAAGAATGTAAAACAGTAGGGGAGGGAAATCATGACCACAAGGGATTTATAGTCCGTAAACATTAGAGAACCATGAGTAAAAAGAGTCTTACACTAAAATTATAAACTGTAAATTAATAGACAGGACACATTTAGTTTTCCTTTGTTTTTAAACCCAAAAAAGGGTCCAGGGAGATCGAAACTAGTCATACTGTAAAAAAGAATGTGCAACTGGGGATGAGAAATAAACGATGTATACAAATATTGCATTAAACTAACAGATTTGCTTCATACAAAGCGTACTCCAATCACTTATATTGCAATTTGCTCAGGGACTACGACAGATATATATAAGCAGCACTTGATCTTAGTCCATAAGAACTTTTCAGTAACTCAGGCAAGGTGTTGCTAACGCAGTTTTCCTTGGAGGTACACGGTGGCAGAGACCGCGTCATCGTTAATTATTGCTTCTACCACACATGCCCTATTTTTTAAGTTCATTAGGCAGTATAAACCACAAATGACAATCACATATGTTCTGCAGAAATTGAGCCTGTAAGATACAATTTTAAAATAATTTGAGACAGTGTAGCATTGCGTGCAGTTACTCGGAAGCAACACGACTGAGATTTGAATCAAACCATTCTACAATGATTTAATTTATACCTCAGTTGTGCATCTTGTCACTGCGCATCGTGTTTCTCCATCTCCGAAATTTGGTAATCAGATAACGTTGTTAATAGGTCGTATACAGTGTCACGGAATATATTGCAGGGGAGAATACATGTTCATGATATTACATGAACACTCAGGTCCTGTTTCTACAGAATGGCAGGCTTCCAACGTTAGTCGTTATGTTTGTAGTACAGTTGTCACCATCGTTATGAATTGATGTATCATTTAATAACGTTTTTTTTATATAGCTTCATTCTAACATGCATCTTTCATTATGTGCTGTATGAGATTAACGGCTTCCTTCCAGTCTTCAGAGATGTCCTTCCTAAAAGCTTTGTTGCCAACTGCTTCGATTGCAGTCAACATACGATTTTTGTTGCTGGCAAAATATCAATAAATTTGGCTGTCTATCAGTTCTATTGGGTCGGAGTGAAAATGAAAAGGTGGCTACCTAATGTTTATAAAATACCAGTTCGTAGATGGTTCAAATTGCTCTGAGCACTATGGAACTTAACATCTGAGGTCATCAGTCCCCTAGAACTATTTAAACCAAACTAACCTAAGGACATCACACACATCCATGCCCGAGGCAGGATTCGAACTAGACTGAAGCGCCTAGAACCGCTCGGCCACAACGGCCGGCCCAGTTCGTAGATTTCATGTATGGTGAACTGAGGTTGATGGACGGATACTAGATCCATAAGATCCGTATCTTCTTCAAGTTTATCACTTATTTCGACGTGGCCTTGTCCCAGAAAGCTATATCGAGCTTTTCCACTGAATCATTAACGAAACTGCTTTTGACGTTGTTCAGTAGCACACAACATACAACAAACACTAGTAATAACGTACAAAATATTAATTTCCCAACGGTGGGAAATAAAATCATACAACATATCAGTATGCAACGAAAGATCTCACAAGACAGCATGCCGCCTGATGCACACTGCAGCCTGCAGGCCGGATATGGCCGCTGGGTGGGTAGCGGGTGGCAAGGGGGGGGGGGGGGGGGCGGGAGCGGGGCGGCCAATAGGGTGTTTCTTGCGGCTAGACAGCAGGTCTCGTGGGACTGCCTGAATACGTGCCGTGCCTTCCTCGTGATCCTCACTTCACTATTTTTCTCATATTTGTCAATACTAAAGTACTTATGAAAATACCATAGTTACAGACAGGTAGTATCTACAGTGCCTTAGTACGGCTTCCTAAAAGTGTAGATGATTGTGTGAAACAAATTAAAGCTTATATCTGTGCTAAAAGCCTTGAACATGGATCCTTGACTTTCCTGGACAGTGGGCAAGCAACAACGCAGCCTGTAGGTTTGTCTTTACTTCATCCTAGTACATTAAAAACTCCTGGGGCTTCCTAATAGTAATGCAGAGAAAAATATTTCTTTTCTCATATTAGTCCTATTTATTTTCATCAGGTGTGTTGTGTGATGAAGCTCAGTCGTAAATTCCTTTCCATCTTCCCCAATTCTCACAGGTCACTCACTTCTGCTGGACGAGGTCCACGACTTTCTCTACGTCTACAAAAGCTAGGAATGTACTCTAATTGCTTGACCTGAGGCTAATATAATAATAAGAAAATCATTTACAAGAAACTTATTATGTTCAACTGAAGCAGTAAACCTAGTGTGTGTACTGCGGTTTCCTTCACTCATTCGCGAGCTTCTCCCTACAGTTATAAAATAGATAATATGGAACAAAAATTCATAATTTTCTTTACATATTCTAGTCAGCAATTCATGTCAGCAATTTACCATCATCTACAAAATATTTATCCACAAGTATCAGTCACAGTGTACTAAATCTTCACATCACTGTAACTGTTAGTTTCGGTTCTACAATGTCAATGAACTTAGTTATAAACACTTCTATTTCTATATACTACTTGTACATACAGCAGTGATACCTCTCTCAACCTTCTACAATTATTATATTATTGTGATGAGATAAGGGTTATAAACGTCTCAGCTTTACTTCCTTTGATACGTTTATCGTTGTATGTCATAACCATACATAACCTTCCTTAGATAACGTTAACATTCTGATGCCTGTGATATATTTTTACGCTTTTCTTCCATTGTGGAATGCACCTCTCACAGTGATCTAAAAATAAAGTTCTCCGTTTTATCGATATCCCTGTACCCTCGATGTGGAATTTCACGGACGAAACAGCGGATCTGTCTGCTGCAGTGCGTTATCACACGCAATTTCCTAGCGGAAAAGCGTCATGTCGTCGGCTCGTCCGCCAGTAACAAAGTTCTGCAACGGGGTTCAATTTCCAAGCGCGTGAAATAATTACTGCAATCTGCTGCCGACTCGACTAACTCCATAACTTGCGCCGCCCCAAACGAAGGATTAGAAATGTGGTGGCTCGCACGTTACAGTGTTAGCATAACTCAGCGTAATTGCGTTACAGAAAATTCCCGCTCTCTGTGCAAATTGTCAGAAAACTTCTTGTCAGCGAAGCGCTGCAGAGACTGTTTTCATAGCGCACGACGTCACTCGAAAATTCAAATTTCTTTGTTTTATTCACGATAATTACTCCAAAACAGTAAACTTACTGTCACTGGAGTGAAGTAATTGATCAACTCCAGAAGTAGCTAATGGAATTGTGTGTTTCACTGGCAAAGATGAGATATATTACTGTATTACCTTGGTGTGCAATACTTAAAGACGGGCGTAACTTTAACATCATATGTCGCTGCCACGCAACATAGCTCGATGAAACTTGGATGAGAGGATACGGAACAAAAAAAGCTCTTATGAACTTACGTCCAGAAATTCATGGTTTACATGCTAGAGACCATTTATTCCATAATTCAGTATAACAGAGACTGTGCTATAATACGCGATATATAATGCAACCACAATTATGAATGGTTTCCCCATGGAAGGTGGTACTGTTCCTTATACGTCATGCCCTAGCGCCCTCTCCTGCCATGATAATTGTTAATGTGTTCAGTTCACTTCTCCTGCTGACACACCTTGTAGCGGATTTGACACAGTGGTGTACACAGTGGTTCCGTGTTCAGATCGAGAGCTTGACGACATGATGTTTACTCTGGGGAAGGTAAATGGCAACTGGCGGCGGGCAGCAAGGTTGTATCACGAGACTCATCCTTCCCGACAACAACCACAACATTCCATGTTTGCAACAGTGATTCGCCGTTTGTCTGAGACAGAGTTGTTTCAGGAAGCAGTAAATCACGGAGGACGTACCCGAAATGATCGGACATCAGACTTGGAGGAAAATGTCATTAACGCGGTGGAAGGCGATCGCCGTGTCAGTACCAGGCAATTGGCCCGGCAGTACAGGGTGAGCCAGATGACCATGTGGAACATTCTCCATGACAATTGTTACTACCTTTACTTTTTTACAGCGTGTGCAGGGCTTACCAGCGACAGACTTTCCACATCGGGGGCAGTTTTGTCACTGGTTTCTTCACGAGGCGACCAATTTCCCGGGATTTGTGTCATCCATCCTATTCACAGATGAGGCCACCTTTACGCGGAGTGGTAACTTCAACTTTCGCAACAGTCATCTGTGGGATAGAACGTAAAACCTCTTGTAACTGTGCCAGCGAATCATCAGCAGACGTGAAGTCGGAATGTGTGGGCAGGCATGATTGGCGACTGTATTATGAGACCAGTGTTCGTTACAAGTCGCCTGACAGGCCGGAACTAACGGCATTTCTTGCGGGTGACTTTGCCTCCCCTGCTGGAAGAAGAACCATTAACGATTTGTAGGGTTATATGGCTGCTACGTGGTGGTGCTCCATCCCACAATCGCCATTAAAGTCCGGATGCATCTCAGTTGTGTCCTCCTGGTCGATGGATCGTTTCTTGCGGGTGGCTTTGCCTCCCCTGCTGGAAGAAGTACCATTAACGATTCGTAGGGTTCTATGGCTGATACGTGGCCGTGCTCCAGCCAACTTCACCATTAACGTCCGGATGCATCTCAGTTGTGTCCTCCTGGTCGATGGATCGGGTGAGGGGATCCAGTCGCATGGCCTGCTCGTTCAGTGGTTCTCATCACGTGCGATTTCATGTTATGGGGGCATCTCGAAAGTATCGTATATGCAGAGACGGTTCCAGGTGTGGAGACATTGCAGGAGCGTACTCATGCTGCCTTTGACACTGATCGGATGCAGCCTGGCGGATGTGAGCGTATCAGACAGTATGTGTTACAGCGCATACACACATGCGTTGAGGCACATGGCAACCATTTTCAACACATATTGTAACTGTGACTGCATGGTACGGAGTGTGTTAGACCACGGTCTCTCTACCAATGCATGATTGAATAAATGGTCTCCAGCATGGAAACTATACAGTTCTGGACCTAATTCATTAGATCTTTTTCCTCCGTATCCTCTCATCAATCGGTCCCTAGTGTTTGTGCACGGTGGAAAAAATCACCCTGTAGTAGGGAAGGTAGCTAATGGAAATACGTAGTGAGACGTACTGAAATCTGATGTTCAAAAACAATATTTACTCCGTAATCACAGCTATTTATGATGGTCTCCTGTACACTACAAAAGGCAAGATGTGGTTGTTAATTCGGTATGTGATCAACGTGACGTCCTGCTTTCTGTGCACGACTGCGAGACCTTTGGCAACATGGTCCCGCCTTTCAATAATTTTCACTGAGGAGTTGTTAGTGTGTCATGTTACTTTACCCAGCTCGTCCTTAAGTTTTGCAGTGCAGTATCTAAGGGTTGTGCCACATTAATCTCAACAGGGGAATATCTCGAAAAATATGCTACAGGACATTATTAGTGTAACACCAGACAAACATAAAGAACTCACGTAAACACCTCAAAGTCCAAGAACAAAAGATAGAAATAGTAAAAGAATTTAAATATCTCGGAGAATGGATGGGGAAAGCAAAGCAATGCAATCCAGAAAAAATAAACCTGAACTGACCTTCCAACTAACAAATGATACATACAAAAAAAAAATCCCTTTCATATGGCTCCAAAATTACACATTACAAGACAGTGATTGAGCCGGAAGCACTGTATGCGGCAGAAACACTGACCATAAACTTTCGAGGTCAAATGGAGAAATTAGAGCTAAAGGGAAGAAAAATTTTAAGGGAAATCAAAGGACCAAAATTCCAAGACAATAAGATAGTATATGTCAAAAATGAAATTCTCTACAAAAAAATCGAAAAATTTTCACATACAGTGGATAAAAGGAGAATAAACTTTTGTGGGTGCCTTCTCAAAATGAAATCTAACAGATTAACCAAACAACTCTCTGACTTTTTCCGTAGCTGCAAAACAAAATCCAACTGGTTTAAAGGAACTGAGAAAGGCCTAGTAGAACTAAAGATTTCAGAAAAATCTCTAATCAATTGAACAGCTATAAACCCGAAAATATGAGGTTTCAAGACAAATCTGGCAAAAACCCCAAACACGTCATCTCGGGAGAAGAGAGGAAAAATCAGAAAGAATGAAAGCACGGTGGAAAAAAATCACCCTGTAGTAGGGAAGGTAACTAATGGAAATACGTAGTGAGACGTACTGAAATCTGATGTTCAAAAACAATATTTACTCCGTAATCACAGCTATTTACGATGGTCTCCTGGACACTACAAAAGGCAAGATGTGGTTGTTAATTCGGTATGTGATCAACGTGGACAGAAATATGTTCGGCAACGCACTCACATGCTAGGCACTAAGAATTCTAGTAGAAGGGCGTTGCATTCCTCCGCCAGCGTGGTCGATAACACTGCGATGGTCGTCGGTGCAAGTGTAAGTGCTACGGTTCGTCTCCCCAACGTATCCCACACGTTCTCGATGGGATGTAAGTCGAGGAAACGGGCAGGCCAGTCTGTTCCTGAATATGCTCTCGTTCCAACGGCTCCTCCATTCCCACTGATCGTTGCACTCGCGCATTGTCATCAATAAGAATGAAATCAGGGCCGAATGCACTCGAAAAGACGAAAAGACGCTTATGGGGAAGTAATACAGTGTCACAATAGTCTTGGCCCATGAGTGTACTGTGTTCAAAGATTTGGATGTTGTAAGACGTGTATATTTCTATTGTCTATGGTCAAACCACAATTTATGAAAGATGTTTATATTTTACTAATAGGATTAAGTAGGAATAATTAATATTTGTCATGTTGGAAATAATTGTGGTAGCTGGGAATGTCTGCACCGGAGTATTGTTGGCAAGAGAGACCGCACACTGATATAATTTTTAAAAGGCCAGGAGAGACAGCGTATGGATCCATTTTAAGAAAAGAGCGGGAAAGAGCGCGCAATGATACATTTTGTAATGGTAGCAGTGATTGTCTGCACCAGAAAGCGTTGTTGGCAGGAGAGGCCGCACATTAGCGTTCGCAGGAAGTCAGTAGTAAGCGGGAAGTGTAGCGAGTCGGTAGCAGGTCTGAAGCGAGAGGTTGAGAGGAGCGGTGTGCCTGCCAGCCACTAGCTATCATTTACAAGAGATTATAAACTGATGTACAGAGACATCAGCTAACAACTATTATAAGAGGAACTAATATTATTGAATTAATTTTTTGAGAAACTCAAGACTACTGAAGGTATGTTTGCGCATTGCTAGTTGTAAGATTATTGTAAAAAGTAAGTCCCATCTGAACGTTTGTAAAATCATTTCATTCAGAACAAAATTAATTTTTGCCAGCAGTATTGCATTACTGATTATAATCCATCTCAAAAACCATCAACGTAAAACTTTGCAAAATTTTATTGTTGTCAAGGAAAAGTTTAACTATGAATTACGTAACTTCAGTCAAATTAATTAAATAATAACGTCGGCTTTGCTATTAAAGAATAACGCCAGCTTTGCTATTAAAGAATAACGTCAGCTTTGGTGCCAAATACAGCCACTTATGATGACAGCCCACTAGCAGCTAATAGAGTATAGTAAAACAGAGTAAGTATATTCATGTTGCAGTTCGATGTAGCAGTCGGATGGCGATCCAGTAACAGTAATAAAGGTAAGGAACAGCTTTGGGTTATTGCAGATAACGACTGAGGGCCACGACGATGACACATTCTATGTTTCGTCGAAATAATCAGAAAATCACTTTTAATGAGCAGCAATAAATTTGTATGCGAAGATTGTGAAAGAGAATTAATTTCAAAGGGAAGATTTGATTTGTTATTATTAAGCAAGAGATATAAATCCTATGGGAAGGTTCCATAAGTTATTCTAGAAGGGAAGGCTGCGTAACAAAAGAGATATAGAGGAGACGGGAAGGTTTCAATGTTAGTATACCTGTGTAACATTTTGCCTCCCCATACCATAAAACGGTCAAGTTCGACAATGTTCCCGGAGATATGAGGGCACGTCCAGAATAACAACTCAGGAAGAATCTGCTCTCATGCAGGAAGAGCACACGACCTTACTCCTCGTTGGTTCAGTCTCTGTGCTCCTGGTACATTCGCAGACGGCGCCGCCTATGTGAAGGTGTCATTGGAATGCAACTTACTGGTCGTCGGACAAAGAGATTACACCAATACAGCCGCCGCCCCACTGTGGAGCGAGTGATTGCGTGCCTTGCACCCCTGTTAAATGTGGTTGAAATTGCACCCACTGATTGACTTGGGAGCGTTCTTGCCTGTGGCATAGCGCAGTGGTGATCTGCTGCTATAGATGACCGTCGTCTAGCATCTCTGTCCTTCGAGCAGCTGTTCGTGTGGTTCACAAGTCTCCCTGTACACGTGAAACAATGCTGTGAGCAGCACAGAACTCCTGGGCTACACTAGTCACAGTTCGTCCTTCTTCCAGTTTCCCCGTAATTATTTCCTGATCATGTCAGGCAGACACTTTGTAATGAAGTAAATCACCCCAGTGCACCGTAACTGTTCACAGACTGACACGCACTGTCTTTTCCCGATCGTACAATTGTCTCGTGTTCTGGGACCAGAGCCATTAGGTGCTATTATCACGCTTACCTCACGCCACGTGACGTCCAGATTTCTTTGCGCGACTGGGAGACCTTTGCCAACATGCTCCCGTCCTTCAGTAATTTTCGCTGAGGAGTTGTTAATGTGTCATGTTACTTTACCCAGCTCGTCCTTAAGTTTTGGAGTGCGGTATCTCCGGATTGTGCCACATTAATCTCAACAGGGAACTACACTCCTGGAAATTGAAATAAGAACACCGTGAATTCATTGTCCCAGGAAGGGGAAACTTTATTGACACATTCCTGGGGTCAGATACATCACATGATCACACTGACAGAACCACAGGCACATAGACACAGGCAACAGAGCATGCACAATGTCGGCACTAGTACAGTGTATATCCACCTTTCGCAGCAATGCAGGCTGCTATTCTCCCATGGAGACGATCGTAGAGATGCTGGATGTAGTCTTGTGGAACGGCTTGCCATGCCATTTCCACCTGGCGCCTCAGTTGGACAAGCGTTCGTGCTGGACGTGCAGACAGCGTGAGACGACGCTTCATCCAGTCCCAAATATGCCTAATGGGGGACAGATCCGGAGATCTTGCTGGCCAGGGTAGTTGACTTACACCTTCTAGAGCACGTTGTGTGGCACGGGATACATGCGGACGTGCATTTTCCTGTTGGAACAGCAAGTTCCCTTGCCGGTCTAGGAATGGTAGAACGATGGGTTCGATGACGGTTTGGATGTACCGTTCACTATGCAGTGTTCCCTCGACGATCACCAGAGGTGTACGGCCAGTGTAGGAGATCGCTCCCCACACCATGATGCCGGGTGTTGGCTCTGTGTGCCTCGGTCGTATGCAGTCCTGATTGTGGCGCTCACCTGCACGGCGCCAAACACGCATACGACCATCATTGGCACCAAGGCAGAAGCGACTCTCATCGCTGAAGACGACACGTCTCCATTAGTCCCTCCATTCACGCCTGTCGCGGCACCACTGGAGGTGAGCTGCACGATATTGGGGCGTGAGCGGAAGACGGCCTAACGGTGTGCGGGACCGTAGCCCAGCTTCATGGAGACGGTTGCGAATGGTCCTCGCCGATACCCCAGGAGCAACAGTGTCCCTAATTTGCTGGGAAGTGGCGGTGCGGTCCCCTACGGCACTGCGTAGGATCCTACGGTCTTGGCGTGCATCCGTGCGTCGCTGCGGTCCGGTCCCAGGTCGACGGCCACGTGCACCTTCCGCCGACCACTGGCGACAACATCGATGTTCTGTGGAGACCTCACGCCCCACGTGTTGAGCAATTCGGCGGTACGTCCACCCGGCCTCCCGCATGCCCACTATACGCCCTCGCTCAAAGTCCGTCAACTGCACATACGGTTCACGTCCACGCTGTCGCGGCATGCTACCAGTGTTAAAGACTGCGATGGAGCTCCGTATGCCACGGCAAACTGGCTGACACTGACGGCGGCGGTGCACAAATGCTGCGAAGCTAGCGCCATTCGACGGCCAACACCGCGGTTCCTGGTGTGTCCGCTGTGCCGTGCGTGTGATCATTGCTTGTACAGCCTTCTCGCAATGTCTGGAGCAAGTATGGTGGGTCTGACACACCGGTGTCAATGTGTTCTTTTTTCCATTTCCAGGAGTGTATCTCGAAAAATATGCTTCAGGACATTAATAGTGTAACACCAGACAAACATGAAGAACGCACGGAAACACCTCAATGTCCAAAACAAAAGACTGAAATAGTGAAAAAATTTAAATATCTGGGAGAATGTATTAGTTGAAATGCTGGGGAAAGCAAAGCAGTGGAATACAGAAAAAATAATCTTGGACTGGCCTTCCAACTAACAAATGATACATAAAACAAAAAATCCCTTTCATGTGGCCCCAAAATTACATGATACAAGATAGTGATTGAGCCGGAAGCACTGTATGCGGCAGAAACACTGACCAAGAACTTTCAAGGCCAAATGGAGAAATTAGAGATAAAGAGAAGAAAAATTTTAAGGAAAATCATAGGACCAAAATTCCAAGAAAATAAGACAGTATATGTCAAAAATGAAATTCTCTACAAGAAAATCGAAAAATTTTCAGATACAGTGGGTAAAAGGAGAATAAACTTTTGTTGCAGTCTTCTCAAAATGAAATCTAACAGATTAATCATACAAATCTCTGACTTTTTTCGTAGCTGCAAAACAAAATCCAACTGGTTTAAAGGAACTGAGAAAGGCCTAATCGAACTAAAGATTTCACAAAAATTTATAATCAATTGAACAGCTAAATTAATAAATAAACCCGAAAATATAAGGTTTCAAGACAAATCTAGCAAAAACCCCAAACACGTCATCTCGGGAGAAGAGAGGAAAAGATCAGAAAGAATGAAAGCACTGAGAAAAGGGCAACACACAAAAAAGTGATTGATCCAACATACTCCGAAGACGGTGAAACGAAATATGAATTGCAGCAACAGATATAATAGGAAATGGCGACCTTGTCTGAATTCAGTATTACAGAATGAACGCATCATTAAATTTGTAGATGATTTTGAAGGGTGTAAAGGGAGTAAAACATTTTACGCAAAGTTGCCATCTGCCAGCAACGATGGCGCTAATGCGACTGTACACTTACTGGAAATAAGTTTGGGCAACAGATATGGGTACGTATTTCCGTGATGTTTCAGCTCTGTCTCCGAGCAGTAGTGGCTGACGATTGGTGGCGCCTTAGGCTCTCGACAACCAATGATCAGATGTTTCCAGAGGGTAATAGATTTGGAGAACACGTTCACTATGGAAGCAGTCGGACACCATCTATATCGTGGTAGGTCAGGACCGCAAGGCCTACATATCGTCTTGCATTATCTTGTTTAAATATAATGTCATGGAGGCAGATTCATTGTACGGGGTGCAGCCATTGTCTCAAGATGTCATAAATGTAGCGGTTGTTATCCATAGTACCAGCTATGTGAATCAGAGGTGATCATGTTGTGTAGCCGAAACAATGGCATACCATTCAAACACGCAATATGCTGGGCCTTTATGTCGGCGACGAATGCGTCCTGGAAAAGCTCTTTGTCCTTGAAGTCTCCACACAGAGACATGTCCATGGTGATGCCGTAAGCAGGACCTACAGTCGCCTAGAAGGTAACATGGTGCCATTGGTTTGTCTAATGTTAGCTGTGGACACACCCTTACCGTCCCGCTTCCTTCCGCTGCCGCGTCTGCGGAAGCAACACCAATGTATCCATGCTCACAGCCTGTGGCGGTCCATACAATAAAGTCTCACACTCCGAATGGATGTCTTGCTACTGTTAAGCCCATTTCCTTAGTCTAACGGTACTCGATCTGGCTGTGCGGTCCTGCACGTCAGATTTGACAATACGTCTGGTCTCTCGGATGAACGCCGCGAGGTCCACAAAGATCCTGCATGACTGTGATTTGTCCGTCCTCCCTTCTTGCACCTCCCCCCTCCCCCCTCCACTGAACTCGGTCCACTCACAAGTCATAAAACGATCTAAGAGAAACCACAGTCAACTGATGTTTGTGAATGAGATGCCCGTTACGTAATTTATTATCCATAGTTTATATGGCGTTATTCCTGCCTGTTTTGTGCAGCTCCGTTGAAACGCCGGCCATTTGTAAGCATTCATCTAGTACATTCCGGTTTCCTATTTTTGCACTCCGGCTTCGTGGGATTAAAATTTTAGTGAAGAATGACATAATACCACTGGGCTGTATTTTAAAATCCCTTACTCTTATTACGCTTTGAAGTACTTTAAAACAGAGGCCGGAGGTATATGGTAATACCGTTTTTCATGTCTACAGTGTACACCTCCTCAAAGAAAACTGCATCACGTGAAAAAGGTTATTGACAATCTGTGACACAAGCTAACAAAAGCAGTTTATTTCTTAATGGTACTGCAATCGTGAACAATGGGGTGAACATTTTTATAACAGGAGCCCCCTCTTTTTATCGCATACGGTTTGGTGGTAAAACTAAATACCTTTGAGTTAAGTAGTTTTCATTAGGCTCCGGTGGTGCGGAAATCTGTGTGTTTTTTACGATAGTAAGTATCATCGTACTTCTGAAACAATCTAATTGGCGGTATGGTCTCCTACATTGTACTGTGTGGAGGCACGATTAGTTCATAGTTTTACGACAATCCCTTACTCTTTCAGCTATGCAGACCACATCAAGAGTGTGCCACAAGAAGACAATTTGCAGTACCTATCATCTGAATATTGAGGACAGACAGTGATTCTAAAGTTAAAACGAGAGCGTGTTAGCCCTAGACAACAACTGGTGAAAGTTCTAACAACACTAACAGTTACTATCTACAAAACTGTTACAAATGAAAATGGTCTCCTCTGTTTTTTTACGATTACGGAGAACGAGTTAGATATCTTATGAGTGTCTGAGAGAAAGTTACTGTATCATTTAAATGCTTTCAGAATTCATTTTTTAAGTAGAGAAAGATCGGTCCAGCAATTCGAGCTGCATTAACTTACAACAGCGTTTGCCAGGCACTATTACAAAATTCCGAGAACTGCGGGAATAGCGAAAACTGTGTTTTATTTCCGAGCGTTACTATTCAGTACGACAATAATAGCCATTTTATTTGGTGGCAATTGACACTGTATAAGACTTCCAATTATTGTATATTTTAATTTGAATAATCTGTATGTTCATATTTGACAAGTGTAACTCTTTACGGATCAGAAAAAAACTGGTCTAAATAGCGACTATGAAATTTTAGCCTTTCACATAAGATCACGACATTTGTACATTATAATGTTTCCGTAAATAGGAGAATCTGGAAACAAAATTATCTTCGCTTAAAGTTTTAATTTGTATTTAAGATATAGGAGGACGGAAACGTCATAAAAAGCAGTCCCGTTACGTAAGTTTAAAATATCTAATGAAGCTTCAGTTACACACAGAACTGCTAAAATTTAAACTGATTCTTCGACTGATTATTTTCATTGAAAGTTAGAATGAAAACACTGTCTATTTTTGTCCGGTTATTCCCACCCGGGTGCAAAATACGTCGTCAGAACTAAGTCAGTAATTGATTAGGTGCTGGAAATTTAAACTGCAGCGCTGACTGAACATTGGCTTGGAAAAGATATGATTATTTTCTGCTACATAAAAAGTACATTTACTTTTAGGACAAGATTTATGCTTTAAGAAGATTGGATCTGTCGTTGTTGGTGTGTGACTGAATGTTCCAACCAGCGTAATGCTTCCAAATTATGCTATGAAAAGATTCTTGTTGATATTTGTCAATAGAATACAGTGTTAAACACAATGAAATGAAAGAAATTATTATCTGAATTAATTATTGTTCAAGTAATGAAATTACACTAGTAGATGAAAGCAGAGTCTAACAAGCTTGGCTCAAGATACCGAAGGGAAGAGAACAACAGCCGGTAGTGTGTTTTTATCGACCATCAGAGATATTATAGAGTTCACAGCCACTAGATCAATCACAGGTTTCCTCTGATTTTCATAGAAGTACTATTTATGTTTGGGATAAGTGATATAACTAATAATTCTCACTGTTCACAGCAGGAGCCATAAACCATGTTTTTGTAAAGATATTTCTAAGTCCATTTAGAGGCGTTACAACATCTATTTTGGATTGGTAACTGTTGAATTGCTGTTATTATTTCTTCAGCACTTCAATGATAAAGATCAGAAGTAATTCACAGTTATAAATAAGATCATACAATCGACGCTTTTATTGATTTACAGTTGCATTCCCTTAGAATGCCTTCCTCATAACTAAACTCACAGTGAGAGGTTGAAACTTTATATTTATTCCAATTAATCGACGCAGTCAGCTTTCAAATTGTAACAAGATCTGTCTCAGAAGTTCACACGGCATAAGAAGTTATGACAGAAGCGGGGAGTCACAAAACGGCCGTCGTGTCTTTTATAATTCCTGATAGTCAGCGAGTAGAACAAAATGACCACAACGATGTCTGAACTATGCGCTCTAGCTTCTCTGAACTTTAACGTGATCGACAGTGAAGGACATGGAATTCTCGTAAAAATGATTCAAAGTAAAATTATGTATTATATCCGTCAATCTCGATTTGTCAGTGCCATTTCTACAGGTCCAGGGTTGAAAAATTCTTTGTTCCGTACAAGCAAACTAGAGCGCCATCAATGCGTGGTAATGAGAAAAACTGCATCCGAACGGGCCACGAAGGCCCAAATCTAGCGACCGGCAGCTCACAAGCAAGGCCGTGGCAATGCGTGGTGATGGATATACATATTTCTTCGACATTTTGTTCAGACGTCGGCACTCGATTCAGAAACGCAATGTGCCGTCATTCTTCTTCATAAGGACCACAGGAGAGGACCAAGAAGTCTCTGAAGTTTCATTGTCATCATCTTGCATCATATTCTCCACTTTCTCCCGGATTTTCCGTCGTTCAGTCGGCTACACTGTACATGAGCGCTGGATAACTGATGGATGATCCCCGTTGTTGATAAGGTGTTTTGCCATGAGCCGCCTGGTCTGTCTGTTCTCCACAAGGGATTTGAAAACTGAGGTAAAGCGCCTATCACTTGGCGTTAATGTTCATCGATCAGGACAGATCCTATATTTTGTTAAAACGAAAAATTCGGTGTGCTGTCTTCAGTCATTGATAATGTTGCAATTCATGTTCTGTCGGCTGGACGTATTTCCCATTTGCTACTACCAGTACAAACAATCACTTTCACATCACGACATATAATCTTCTTTAACTGACAACGTTAAGCATCGGGCATTACAGAGTAGGAATACGATGGGAGTAGGGACGATGAGCGTCCGCTCAGGTTTGTCGTGGATGATGACGTCAATGAGTTGTCCTGTCATCTTGGTGACTGTCGTCTATGGATGATTTGCACCAGTGGCGGCCCACTCCTATCGATTGTCGCCTCACTTATTTTTCCTGAGGTCGTCAGGCTAGGAGAGCAGCTGGTACCTCTACAGGGCGACGAGGAACGGCCGAGATGTGTTGGTGAGCGACCTCGTCTGGGGTACGGCTATGGACTTGATCCAATAGATCAACAGTAACCGTCTCCAGTTAACTGGCGTGAATAGGGCTTTCATGAAGGTTCGCCTTTTCCAGCGTAGTAGTTGTCGAACTCTTGTCTTCTGTCTCTCCAGTAGCTTACAACGAGTCCAGGTCGTTCACAGTGAAAACATAATTGCGCGTTGTTCTCCGTCCTCAAAATGTCCGTTTTTCTGCGGGGCATTGTGCTTGGCGGAGGGTTTTGGTTGTACCTGCCTTGGCCAGATGCTGGTTTGTCGTTAAGCGGTTGCAGCGTAAGTCCGAGTTGGCCGATTCCATTCTTCATGGTATGCAAAGAGCGCTACATCTCTTCTCTGACATTCTCTGTAACCCCCTCACATATGGTGTCGAGGTGTCGACATTCATGGTTTCTATCCCTTGTATACTCGGTCAGACTGGCTGAAATACATTGTTGTATCTCTTCTCTTACTATAGGGCGTTTGAGAGAGGCGAGCTCTTGGAGGTCTCCCACAACTGCCTTATGGACCATATTCGGCAGTCGGTCGTACCTGACTCGTCTGATTCTTTTTCTTTTTCATTTCCTCGATTCGCTGGAATAACTTGACATATCCCAGTGTTCTGACGTCCTTCACCAGAAGTGTGTGGTTCATGACTCCTCCAACTCCTTTCATCAAGTGTGTGAAATCTACGACTTCAGGTCATCTTAGGATTCCAGATGTGGCATAGAACCAAAACATTCTGTATGTACTTCTGTGTTGTAGTGGATGGATGCCAGGACGTGCTGTATTAACTTCTGATACCAAATGTAGTGGAATGAGACGCCAAATGTAGCGGGAAGAGGTAGAAGTCACCGTATTAAAACTCGTCCGAGGTTTTCAAATGATTTGTTGTTTTCGTAGCTACAGTGTCCTGGTTCCTCTTGGTCTGCGTCACAGGGCACCGCAATGCTGAGGAAGCACCCCAGCGGCCCGTATAATGCAATTCTGTGTCGAGCCGGCCTTGTACACCAGCGGAGTAGCGGTGTCGTCAGGATGCCGCAGTTGACTTGGAGGTCTGCGTCCCTGCTGACTCGGCTGTCCCTGTCGGCATTGCCTCTGCGCCGCTCTGAGAAGCCGCCGAGCAGCCCACTGACAACTGCAAGATTGTCAGCACCGTGTCCCGTCTCCGGCGTGGCTTGGGACGCGGCGACGACAAGCAGCCGCGACCTGCAGCTGAGTCTGCGACCCTCGCCCCAGTTCTCACAGACATGTGTTGGAAGCCAGGACGACTGCCCACAGTAGTGAGCCATGGAGTAGCCCACTGCTGGCTGGCTGGTTACGGACCCAACGTCGGCCTGAGGGGGTCAAACCAACAACCCGCTGTGGACTAGAACTCTGGCGCCCCGTCTGTTGCTGCATGTAGCCTGGCGGTGTGATATGCCCCACCGTCCAGGAGAGCTGCCACATTTGAATGAATATCGTTATAAAACGGCACCCCTGTTTTGCCACTCGTTCCGCTTCGCGTCGTGTATGCAAACACTTAGGATGAGCAGTCGCCCCCTTCGGCCTGCGACTTGCGCCAGAAAACTGCTGTGTGTGACCTCTCCAGCAGTTCTACGCCCCTGTGGCCTCTATTTGCCTTCGTAACTGCTGGTATGCATAACTCACTACAATCCAGCCCACACCTTGCTGTAACTTGTGCTCACAGTATCACACAAAACTAACTTTCCCTATCCTAAACTGTGGTTCTGCTACAGTGTCGTTTCCCCATGACGTTCTTCTACTGTTCAGCCTCGAAGTGGATTTTCTTTTGATTGTCGCCAAACGTTTTCTTCAGCTGGACCTGGAAATTCTCTCAGGTCCTGAGCTTCTCTTCGTTATCCTCTAACCACTGTTGGACGTTGCCATCAAGGTAAAAGTACATGTTTGTCTAACACTTCATGTCTTCCCAACCATTGTATTTGGCTACTTCATCGATTCTTTTCAGCCATTTTGTCGACGTGGATAGTGTCTCTGGAAACCCATTATGGATGTCTTCTGAATATGCTGATCTTAGGAACGATGAACTATTTGTATTCGGGTTCCTGACCGCTTAGGCGACGGCTTTTAATTGCCTAATTCAAGCCATGGTGATCTAGGGATACGACAGAGGCCGTTGCTGTTTGTAAACATGTAAGATATTTTCACAGACTTCTAGAAATGACAATTATTAAATTACAATTATTTTTTGGTGGTCGGTTTTGGACTGGCAACCTGGGGCACCACAGATGCTAACATCACTAGTCACGGCATTATTACGAGGGTGTTTTTATCATTATATCAAAACAGACATGCACTTCGTTTTCTTTCTCCGTTATTCATGTAACTCCTATGAGTTCTTCTCGAAGAAAATTGTCACGAGTTTACTTCATTGTGACTGGTCAAACAGACAGAATTAGATTTCAGCATTTGTGTCCAAGATGACAAAGCAACCGGCAGCTTGTAATTAAATCATTGTGATAGCTATTTAGAATATTTCTGCCATAAAACTTTTTAGATGGCGAATCAATATTAGATTAGATTAGTTTTTCGTTTCATAGATCTGTGCTGAGGGGATTCTCATGGATGAGGAACATGTCAATTTTTTTAAAGCTGAAATAACAATAATAATAGTATGAATATATACAATACATCATTTATTTCTATTAAAAAATTCGTCAATGGAGTAGAAGGAATTGGCCACTAGTAGATCTTTCAGGCTCCTTTTAAACTGATCTTTATTCGTAACTAAATTTTTTATGTTTGCTGGAAAATTATTGAAGATGAGTGTTCCTGAGTAGTGGACCCCTTTTTTGAACTAAAGTAAGTGCTTTTTAAGTCCTTCTGCAGATCATTTTTGTTCCTGGTATTGTATGTATGAACTGAGCTGTTTGTTGGCAAAACAGATATATTATTTAGGACAAATGTCATTAAGGAATAAACATACTGAGAGGCAGTTGTTAGTATACCCAGTTCTTTGAAGAGGTTTCTATAGGACATCCGTGAATTTACTCATCAAATAATATATATTAGACGCTTTTGGACTCTGAAAACTTTTTTTTGACTTGAAGAGTTACCCCAAAATATTATACCATATGAGATTATGGAATGAAAGTAAGCAAAGTATGCAAGCTTTTTCATTTTTATATCGCCTATGTCTGCCAACACTCGAATTGCAAGTACAGGTTTGTTAAGGCGTTTCTGTAGTTCTGTGGTGTGCTCCTCCCAACTGAATTTATTATCAAGTTGTAGTCCCAGGAATTTAAGACTGTCAACCTCTTCTACCTGCTCTTCTTCATACTTTATGCATATGCTGGATGGAAACCTCTTACAGGTTCTTAATTGCATATAGTGAGTCTTTTCGAAGTTTAATGTCAGTAGGTTGGTTTTAAACCATTTATTTATATAAATGAAAATATCATTAGCAGATCTTACTAGAATTGCACTCCACATACTATTTATTGCAATACTTGTGTCATCTGCAAACAAAACGAACTCTGCTTCTGGCAATGTAACTGATGAGAGATCATTAATGTACACAAGAAAACGCAATGGGCCTAAGATGGATGCTTGTGGGACACCACATGTAATTTCTTCCCATTCTGATGATGACTGATGACTTAATTCACTAATCCCTTGCACTGACACCCTTTGTTTCCTGTTAGTGGGGTATGACTTGGACCATTTTGCAGCACTGCCTGTGACACCATAAAATTCTAATTTATTTGAAAGGGTGTTGTGGTTCACATAATCGAATGCCTTTCACAAATCACAGAAAATACCTGGTGCTTTTAACTTGATATTTAATGAATTAAGTACATTTTCACTGTAGGTGAAAATAGCTTTCTCGATATCAGAAAACTTCATAAATCAAAATTGTGTTCTTGATAATATGTTATTTGTGGTCAGATGGTTGAGAAGCTGCCTGTACATTACTTTATCTAAAATTTTTGAGAATGCTGGCAAAAGTGAAATCGGCCTGTAGTTTAGTAGTATCTCTTTATCCCCTTTCTTGAATAGAAGCTTAACATCTGCATATTTCAGCCAGTCAGGAAATGTCCCAGTTATAACTGACTGGTTACACAAGTAACTTAGATTTGTACTAAACTCACAAGAACATGCCTTAATTAACTTTGTTGATATTTCATCATAACCACTAGAATGCCTTGTTTTTAAAGATTTTATTATGTAAGTTATTTCTTTTGGTGAAGTGAGTGACATATTCATATGCCTGAAGCTATTTCTAAAGGCTAGTTTCAGATATTGAAGGGCTTTATTTACTGATCCTGACAGTCCCATTCTATCAGTTATGGATATAAAGTACTTGTTAAATACATTTGCCACACTATGCCCATCGGTTAGTAATGTGTCATCTACCCTTAGTGCTATTTCCTCCTGTTCCTTTCTGGTTCTACCAGCCTCCTCTTTCACTATATCCCATATTGTTTTTATTTTGTTCCTTGACATTGCTATCTTCTTCTCGTAGTGTATTTGTTTACATGTCTGAATTACTTTTTTTTAATATTTTACTGTTTGCTTGTATTTAGCTAAATCATCAGCATTGGAGCTATTCTTGGTCGACAAATACATTTTCCTTTTTTGCTTACAGGAAATCTTTATTCCTTGCGTAATCCATGGTTTTATTACAGACTTCTGTGTAATTTGAGTAACTTTTAGAGAAAAACAGTTTTCAAACATGGTACTGACATTGTTCATGAATGTGTTGTATTTTTCATTCGTGTCATGAGCACTATAAACATGTTTCCAGTTCATATCTTTTAGCAGTTTTCTAAAACAATTAATTTTTGGTTGATTGACTACTCTCCTGTACTCAGATTTAGCAGTCTTGATAATCTGCTTAGAATTTACATCTAAAATAAGGAGCTGCATGTCATGATCTGATAGGCAATTTACAGTAGGTTTTATGATATGATTTTGTTCCCTTGATTTGTCTATAAAAATGTTATCAAAACTGTCCTCGAGGATTTAGTGATCCTAGTTGGAAAGTTTACAGTGTGAGTTAGATTGAAAGACCACATTACTAACTGCATTGAATGTTTACTGGAAGATTGTATTAGAAAATCTGTATTAAAGTCACCAGCAATTTCTTTGTTTCTTCCTGTTAGATAACCCAAAAGAACTTCTAGATGATTTATGAATAGATTATAATTTCCTGCAAATTCTCAGTAAATAGTTACTATTATATAGGATCTGCTATGGAATATACTTCTGTTGCACATGCTTCTAGAATCTGCTCTCAATAGAATTTATTAATGTCAATGTTCTTGAATTTATGGCAGTTTTTAATAAATGTGGCAACTCCTCCTCCATCCATATCTACTCTGCAGAAGTAGGAAGCTAGCTTAAATCCTGCAATGTCTAACATATGTATACCAGTGGTCACCTGATGTTTAGAGAGGCAGATTATGTCAGTTTGGTTAGATGAATTCATTTCATCGATACATATGAGTAGTTCATTAACTTTATTTCTGAGTCACGGAATGTTCTGGTGTAATAAAGATAACTGATACTGCATACTAATGGGATTATAACTGCTTTGGCGAAGTTGAAATGGCAGTTTCTGATTACTTTCTGTTAAACATTGTTTAAATGGAGGCTGTATGCTAAAATCTGACTCCTGTTCATCTGTTTTCTCAGACTGAGTGTATCTACAAATCTCTTTTAAAAGTCGTTTTCTTTCCCCCTTCCCTATCCTAAAAAAAGGCATCCCTCTGGCACTCGGTGACTATTGGTATTTTACCACATGTGACAGTGTCCCCCCTTAAGTTTTCTGCAATCAACCCAGTTTTCCCTTCCCTTTCCTACTGAGGTGAAGGCCATGCCTAGTGTAGCCCCATCTATCGATAGCATCCACAGGAATCAAACCAATATATGACCCCATATCCGTCATAAGCAGCCACTCCAACACCAAGTTCACCCTCCCTACGGAAGAGTTCAAATGAGGCCGATCATGGCGTCTCAACACAGACATAAATCCCACACTCGTATGCTTCGTTGCTGATGCTATCTTCACCAGGTCAGTCTCTATAGAATATTCAGAGTCTCTGTCAATGCTATTTCCTGGACCACCTACTATAACCACGGCATCCTCCTTTGTGAAATCCTTGCATAAAGAACCTACATCATCTGTTACCTGACCCAGATCTGCACTAGGCTTGAAAAACTTTGTGACCTGGTACTCTGGACCTAGATTTTCCTGCAGTTGTTGGCCAACACCTCTACCATGGGAACTACCTAACAACAGAACGTTCTTTCGCTTTATAAATTTCCCTACCTTTTTCAAGTCATGGAAAGCTTGTTGTGCCTTTTATACAGCTTCAGCGACATGAGGCTCATCCGATTCTGACTGAGGCAACAGGTCAAATCTATTTTCAAGATTTATAACAAAGCTGTCTGATGCTCTCCTTTGCCTGTTCCCCCTATTAACTGTTGCCACTTCGTACCTCTGTCACCCTTCTCCCTCTTTAACCTGCCCAGATCCTCCCTAGCCTTGTCTAAGTCAGCTTGAAGAGTTGCAATTTGCCCTTCCTGTTCCAGTATTTTCCTATCACTACTGTCCTACAATACCACAGGTGAGCCTCATTTATGTCCCCATTTCCCACGCCACTACATTCGCCCCAATGAAAGAAAGTACAGCACCCATTACACCATACCCCGGAACTAACGATCCTACTGCATGTCACACACTTTTCGCTCATGGTAGAAACAGAAATCGTATAAACTGATTTAAGTACTGACCAACAAGTAAACAAAGGACCCTAGAAACTACTCAGGCAGATATAAATAAATTGAAAGAGTACTGAATAAAAAAACTGGTGATTACACATAAGTTTAAGTCACTGTTTACTTACAATACGCGCGCGTGAAATTAAGCCTAAAATCCGTGCTACAGGCGCGAGAAGGAAAATAGACTTCTTACCCCGTTTAATCTTCTTTAACACTTCCACTAATGTAACAACACTTATATTATAGTTATACCAGCTGGAAACGTTTACCTATAAGTTTAATTCACTGCTTACTTACGATTCGCTCGCGTGAAATTAGGCCTAGGATTCGTGCTACAGGCGCGAGAAGAAAAATATGCTTCTTACCCCGTTAAATCTTATTTTATACTTCACTAACACTTCGACTAATTTAACAACACTTATATTTATAACACCTGTAAACGTTTAAAAATATCTTAATAACAACTTTTATTATAGTTATTTAGTGCAGCAAATACTCGAAGAGTCCGCGTCAGCGCAGTGTTGTCCACTTACCATCTATATTACCATGTGTGTGGCAAATACGAGTATTTGCTTTTTCATTAACCTGAAGTATCCAAGTGAAGTGTGTGAGATGATCAGTTACAGAAATAATCAAGTGTGTCGTAGGTATCAGTTGTATCTATAAAGCTAGAACGACACCTGTTGCTGATATAGGCTCCTCTGTCTTACGTTCAATGAATCAGCATATACACTGAACATCTCAAAAAATTTAACTCGATAAAATCCTAGAGACCACTACGTTTCGGAAGTTTTTATGCAAAAACTCACCGTCCGCTATATTACGTGAATGCCTTTCTTGGAGTCTGATGTATTTCTGTATGTGACGATTATTTTCATAGTGACTTTCTTTTCTCGGTTATTCTTAGACGTGTGATCAGTTCTTCCTATACTATTTATTTATTACCAGAAGGTTCAAATTAGTGTCGAATATCTACGTATAAGACTTTCCTTATTAGAACTGAAGCCTACTGTGACTTCACTTACCGCTGACTTCTGATCCTTCTGATAGTCCTCTGGTTTGCCTGTGATACTTACACATATACGTATAGATTTTATTCCTCTTCATGTCGCTACAGTATTTTATTTTTGGTTCACATGTAGTACGAATGTACCACTGCATCTTCTGAACACAGGTATGGGAAGGGAACAGCACGAATCACAAAACCACGTTCATTACTCTGAATCAAACCAAGCCAGAATCTTCTGAAGGCATAGTCTGCAAATGGAATACCTAAGTATTTTGTTGCTACTATTGGTTAGAACGCAATGCAGGGTGAACATAAGGCACATAAAAACATTTAGTCACAAAATATTGTTGCGGATGACGGCTATGTGCACTCGTATAAGAGATATATAAGAAAATAATAATTATTCCTACAACATTATTTTTCATTTCATTCCTTCCCGTCTTCCTTTTACTTCTACTACGATTTAAAAGTGTGTAAAGAGGTGCAGTCATGACTCTGCAGTGAGGCAATTGCAGTGGTTTGTGCTCCCAGTACTATCCCGACACCACTGGCTAATCTATAATGACTACACATTTTTGTAAGTATTTCACGAATGAAAACACACATAATACCACATAATACGCCAAAAAATTATAATTTGTTTGTTCTCTTTTACAACTATCGCAGTTCAATACGAGGAGGTCCAACAATTTGATTTTCTCCAATAAAATAATATTTGCCATAACAGGAATCGTGCTAACAAATAAACACATCACTCCAAAACACTTGAGGCAAATTGTGAAAGCTGCATGAAATATTATATAACAAGTGCATCGGCGGCTGTTTTAGAAACAAATAATAGTCAATGATATTCACGTAATGGCACTCTTATCTTATTCATACATTGCAAATTGCAGCTGACGAACATTTTTAGAATTAAACCACTTGAACTTCTAAAAACCGTTTCCTTTCTCTCTCTCTCTCTCTCTCTCTCTCTCTCTCTCTCTCTCTCTCTCTCTCTCTGTCGGCGAATCCGTAGACTTCCAGCTGCAATACCATGCCATGACATATTCGGGAATAATTTATTTCAGTACATTTTGGTTTCCACGCCTTGCAGTCATCATTCTTTTTTAGCAATGACTTAAAGGATGAGTTAAAAGCACTGAAAGATGCTTTATAATCGGCAGTACACGCCATACTATCGCTAATACTTTCGGTCAGTGTTTATCAATTTGGCACCAAATATCACAAGCTAATTCATTTTTAACAGTATCTGTGATGACAGCACGAGCTAAAGTGATGAACCGGCTTTAGAGCCCAGTCTACGTTTTTTTTGTACCGAAAGCAAAGGTGGTATAGCTGTATATCTTCTTGTGTTTTAAAGTTTTAAAGCTGCATATACTGACGTCCCCCCCCCCCCCCCCCCCCCCATGAACCATGGACCTTGACGTTGGTGGTGAGGCTTGCGTGCCTCAGAGATATAGATAGCCGTACCGTAGGTACAACCACAACGGAGGGGTATCTGTTGAGAGGCCAGACGAACATATGGTTCCTGAAGAGGGGCAGCAGCCTTTTCAGTAGTTGCAGGGGCAACAGTCTGGATGATTGACTGATCTGGCCTTGTAACAATAACAAAAACGGCCTTGCTGTGCTGGTACTGCGAACGGCTGAAAGCAAGGGGAAACTATGGCCGTAATTTTTCTCGAGGACATGCAGCTTTACTGTACGGTTAAATGATGATGGCGTCCTCTTGGGTAACTATTCCGGCGGTAAAATAGTCCCCCATTCGGATCTCTGGGCGGGGACTACTCAGGAGGACGTCGTTACCAAGAGAAAGAAAACTGGCGTTCTACGGATCGGAGCGTGGAATGTCAGATCCCTTAATCGGGCAGGTAGGTTAGAAAATTTAAAAAGGGAAATGGATGGGTTAAAGTTAGATATAGTGGGAATTAGTGAAGTTCGGTGGCAGGATGAACAAGACTTATGGTCAGGCGAATACAGCGTTATAAATACAAAATCAAATAGGGGTAATGCGGGAGTAGGTTTAATAATGAATAGGAAAATAGGAATGCGGGTAAGCTACTACAAACAGCATAGTGAACGCATTATGGTGGCCAAGATAGATACGAAGCCCACACCTACAACAGTAGTACAAGTTTATATGCCAACTAGCTCTGCAGATGACGAAGAAATTGAAGAAATGTATGATGAAATAAAAGAAATTATTCAGATAGTGCAGGGTGATGAAAATTTAATAGTCATGGGTGACTGGAATTCGAGTGTAGGAAAAGGGAGAGAAGGAAACGTCGTAGGTGAATGTGGATTAGGGCTAAGAAATGAAAGAGGAAGCCGCCTGGTAGAATTTTGCACAGACCACGACTTAATCATAGCTAATACTTGGTTCAAGAATCATGAAAGAAGGTTGTATACATGGAAGAACCGTGGAGATACTCAAAGGTATCAGATAGATTATATAATGGTAAGACAGAGATTTAGGAACCAGGTTTTAAATTGTAAGACATTTCCAGGGGCAGATGTGGACTCCGACCACAATCTATTGGTTATGTCCTTTAGATTAAGACTGAAGAAACTGCAAAAAGGTGGAAATTTAAGGAGATGGAACCTGGATAAATTGACTAAACCAGAGGTTGTACAGAGTTTCAGGGACAGCATTAGGGAACAATTGACAGGAATGTGGGAAAGAAATACAGTAGAAGAAGAATGGATAGCTTTGAGGAATGAAGTAGTGAAGGCAGCAGAGGATCATGTAGGTAAAAAGACGAGGGCTAGTAGAAATCCTTGGGTAACAGAAGAAATATTGAATTTAATTGATGAAATTAGAAAATATAAAAATTCAGTATATGAAACAGGCAAAAAGGAATACAAACGTCTCAAAAATGAGATCGACAGGAAATGCAAAATGGCTAAGCAGAGATGGTTAGAGGACAAATGTAAGGATGTAGAGGTTTATCTCACTAGGGGTAAGATAGATACTGCCTACAGGAATATTAAAGAGACCTTTGGAGAAAAGAGAACCACTTGTATGAACATCAAGTGCTCAGATGGAAACCCAGTTCTAAGCAATGAAGGGAAAGCAGAAAGGTGGAAGGGGTATATAGAGGGTCTACACAAGGGCGATGTATTTGAGGACAATATTATGGAAAAGGAAGAGGATGTAGATGAAGATGAAATGGGAGATACGATACTGCGTGAAGAATTTGACAGAGCACTGAAAGACCTGAGTCGAAACTAGGCCCCCGGAGTAGACAACATTCCATTGGAACTACTGAGGGCCTTGGGAGAGCCAGTCCTGACAAAACTCTACCATCTGGTGAGCAATATGTATGAAACAGGCGAAATACCCTCAGACTTCAAGAAGA